>NC_138958.1:41892500-42492500 GCF_965226115.1 Aulonocara stuartgranti | reverse complement strand
CTTGCTGCATTTTGCAAGTCTGCAAGTTCATACTCAAGTTTAAAACAACAACTACACTAAAGCTATTCTGTTATACCTGTATACAAAAAAAATATTTCATAGTTCAGCAATACTGATCAATCTAAAAAACTTAGACCTACACCATCCTCCCTATTCTGGTATTTTAAAGAGTACTTAGCGTAAATATTAAGCAACCTAACTAATAGGGTTCCAACTCCCAGCAACAACAAAAATAAATAAATAAAAAATAGGGAACCACCCCTCACGCGCCACCTCATGATGCTTAATCGACGTAATCAACCTTAATTTGATGCAGTGTGAAAAAAAATGCACAGAAATCAATTATTTTTCAAGAAATATTAAATAGATTCAACATCTTTCTTCAACAAAATTGCAGACTGCACAGATGGTACCTTCCCAAAGGAAAAAGTACTATAGCTTACTAGGGTATATATATTAGACTTAATAGTCACTATATACAGTAATTGACTTCTATTCATTTTACATCAAATTAAAACTTTGTGTGTCAGATAATTATTTATTAAAAGCTAGACATTTTAAATGAGAATAAGAAAGAAAAGTATGTCTTTGTGCCCCCTTTTCCCAGTTAATGCCCTATCGGCCCCCCTGGTTAAACTTTGCTAGATCCGCCCCTGCACAGTTACCAGCGTCAGCTACGTAGAAAAAGATCCTCGAGTAGAAAGTAATAATAAATAAATTCTAACAACAGCTTATCAAGCTTAAACGTGCTGCTGTTGTTCAGCCGCTGGTTTCCTCTTTCTGGTGCAAAGTGGGCCAAAAACAAAGACGGACTCGCGACAGAAAAGCCGATCAGCTGATCATTTAAGCAGTTTCACGATTGAAGTAGCAGCCGGAGAGCGAGAGGCAGTCGCTCGTTAAGCTTAACGCAGGAATGCTTTACAAACATTCAGAGATGGACTTACACACTTGCTTTACTTCTCTCGGGGATAACTTTGTCGGAGATGAAATGCCAGGTTGCTAGCGAAGCTCCAAATGCTATCCAGACCACTGACAGGTCCCGCATGCCACAGCTGCTCTATCACGTGATGCATACTGCTCTGACATGCTAACGTTCTGAGGTGAGTTACGGCGTGTTGCAAGTTTTGTGAGGTGCTTTCGTGATATTTAATGGATCGGATTACATTTTTTATTTTTCTCCGATATCCGATCCAGTCATTTAGGTCAGTATCGGACCGATACCGATACGTAATATCGGATCGGTCCATCTCTAGTACATGTATCACACCTAACTCGGTGACAGCAAATTTGAACAACTGTAATCATTTTTTTCCGGCATCTGAAATATTAGTTTAGTTTGGGGTTGTTGTTTTTTTTGTTTCCTTTTGGCTCCTGATATTAGTCAACTACTATTTGTCAATGTTGAATAATGATAAATGAATTATCTACAGTTGCCTCAAAGCGGTTTATAATGCAATTTCACCAGCTGAGACCGCATCCTTTTTTTAGGTTTGATAGCATTTTTAGTAGATAATGGCAGATGGCTTGAGCATGAATTTAAGCTGCAGTTTGGGGAAGGTCACAGAGGGGACAGCCAGCGACTCCTAAGCTGTGCAGATCCCTGAGTGCTAATGAGAAGTAAACGAATTGGAAAAAGGAGGGAGTGCGGGGCTCAAAAGCAAGAACATACAGCTTGTAGTGCTGAGTGAAAACAAATATGTTCAAATTATACATTTTCACAATTTATTATCAAATGGTCAGAATTTCAAAGTAGTTTTACATGACGCCATGGACCTCCATCTCTCTGGCTCAAAGACAAAGGCCAAGAGCAAGAAAAAAACAAGAGGATGCAATGACAGAAGAAGCTGTGTCAACACACAGCTTCGATGGAAATGATGATGCAGCTTCAATAAGTGGTGCAAAAGTTAACATGAACGGTGCTCTGAGCTGAAACTGCTTTGCAGCTCCCAAAAAAGTTGATTCTGAAAACGTTACATCCAGATGAAGAGAATCAAAGTTTTCGTTACATGGATGATTGAGCAGCGTTTGATTAAATGAACAATAACTGCTCTTATTTGAATAAAGGAAAAAAATGAGTACAACATAATATCTGAACAGAGATATATCGGACCATGAAAGAACTTTCTGCAGCCATTAACAAACACCAGAATAAACACCCCGAGGCTGCTTTTATTGTTGCTGGCGACTTCAACCACACCAACTTAAAGACAGTCCTCCCCAGATTCCACCAACATGTCTCCTGCCACACCAGAGGAGACAAGACTTTAGACCATGTGTATTCCAACCTGGCTGGAGCCGTTTCTGGTCACCACCCAGAAACGGATCACCATGTACCCCAACCAGAAGCCTTGGATGAACCGGGATGTTCGTCTCCTCCTGAAGGCCCGCAACACCGCCTTTAGGTCAGGATATGCACACGCCTACAGCACAGCCAGGGCTAATCTAAAGAAGGGCATCAAAAAAGCCAAACACCATTATAAAAAGAAGGTAGAAGAACACTTCTCCAACTCCAACCCCCGACGCATGTGGCAAGGACTCCAGACCATTACAGACTACAGGACCACCAAACCCTCCCCCGCATCCTCTGATGTCTCCTTCCTCAACGAGCTCAACAACTTTTATGCTCGTTTTGAGCGAGGGAACCCCACAACCACAACCAAAGCAGACATGACGCCAGACCACCAACCTCTGACTCTCTCCCCCACCGATGTAGGAGCGGTGCTGAGCAGGATCAATGTCCACAAGGCTGCAGGTCCCGATGGCATCCCCGGGCGTGTTCTCAGAGCGTGTTCTGGGGAGCTTGCAGGAGTGCTCACAGACATATTCAATCTGTCCTTGGCCCACACTGTGGTACCGGCCTGCTTCAAATCCACCTCCATCGTCCCGATACCCAAAAACTCCAACCCATCTTGCCTCAATGACTACCGCCCAGTAGCACTCACCCCCATCATCACTAAGTGCTTAGAGCAGCTGGTCCTAGCACACTTCAAATCCTGTCTCCCCCCCACCCTGGACCCCCACCAATTCGCATACCGCCAGAACAGGAGCACAGAGGATGCAGTCTCCATCGCACTGCACTCTGTCCTCTCACACCTGGACAACAACAACACCTACGCCAGAATGCTGTTTATAGACTTCAGTTCAGCATTCAATACAATCCACCCCTCACAACTCATCAAGAAACTGACAGACCTGGGCATCAGTTCCCTCATCTGCAAATGGTTACTGGACTTCCTGACCAACCGCCCCCAACATGTCCGGCTGGATAACCACTGCTCATCTACCATCACAATGAACACCGGTGTACCACAAGGCTGTGTGATGAGCCCTTTCCTCTACTCCCTCTTCACCCACGACTGCAGACCTGCTGATGGTTCCAACACCATCATTAAGTTTGCAGATGACACCACGGTGATTGGCCTCATCAGTGACAACGATGAGGCCGCCTACAGGGAGGAAGTGGATCGTCTGGCTGAGTGGTGCGACAGAAACAACCTGCTGCTTAACACCGAGAAGACCAAGGAGCTCATCGTGGACTACAGGAGGAATGCTGACCCACATCCACCCATCCACATTAAGGGGACGGCTGTGGAGCGTGTGAGCAGCTTCAAGTTCCTGGGAGTCCACATCTCCGAGGATCTCACCTGGACGACCAACTGCTCCAAGCTGGTCAAGAAGGCTCATCAGCGCCTCTTCTTCTTGAGGACTCTGAGGAAGAACCACCTGTCCTCAGACATCCTGGTGAACTTCTATCGCTGCACCATCGAGAGCATCCTGACCAACTGTATAACAGTCTGGTACGGGAACTGCTCTGCCTCGGACCGGAAGGCGTTGCAGAGGGTCGTGAAAACTGCCCAGCGCATCGCCGGAGCACCACTTCCTGCCATAAAAGACATCTACAGGAAGCGGTGTCTGAAAAGGGCTGGGAAAATCATCAAAGACCCCAGTCACCCATCACATGGACTCTTCACCCTCCTGCCCTCTGGGAGGCGCTACAGGAGCCTCCGGACTAAGACCACCAGGTACCGGAACAGCTTCTTCCCCACAGCTGTCAGACTCCTGAACTCTGCCTCCTGACATCTGACCCACGTTAACATATGGACTGAACATACACACACCCACAATGGACAACTGTACCCTCAAACACAATAATAACATGGACTGAACCACCACTCACAACCACTAGCACTTTATATAGCCTCTGTAGAAACTATCTACACCCTCACTTATCTTAACTGCACTACTGTATAGCTCTGTGTAAATAATCATTCTGTACATTCGATAATCTTTAACCCTACAACTGTTTACAACTTGCATAGTTCACATTTCTGTATAGCTGTATATCTCAGATTTCTGTAAAGTTATTTATTTCATATTCTGTATAGTTTTTCATATTTATATCCTGTTCATAGCCTGTACATAGCTTGTACTCACTACAGCCTGTACATACTTATAGTTATAGAATATTCACAACATACTTCATACCGTGTACATTATAACATACCATAATAGACCCATTTCTGTAATATACTTACATATCTATACTATTGCTAATATATATTGTAATATATCTATATCACTAAAGCACTTCTGGATGGATGCAAACTGCATTTCGTTGCCCTGTACCTGTGCATGTGCAATGACAATAAAGTTGAATTCTATTCTATTCTATTCTATATAACATGTGCTAAATTAACATTCACTGAGCCAGCCACTTGTTTGCATGAGATCTGAGACACTGGAAGCAGCAAAACAGCTTGTAACATGTTGTTATGTTTGATTCAGGTGGACTAAAGAGTCTAATATGGGTAAACTATTAATGATATCAATAAATGAAAGACTGCAGTCCACTTTAGCTAACTAAAGATCCAGAGGAGGCAGAGCATTAACAAGAACACTGTCAGTGTCTGTGTGTCATGGTTCTGGGTCTTTGTCCCAGTGTTTTGTGTTGGTGGACTTTTGAATGTTGCTTCATCATTATTGTTGTGTTCTTATACTGACTGAAGTTTCCTAGTTTACTTTTCCTGCATTCGTGAATTTTCTGATTATTGTTTTTTCTGTGTCTCCTGTGGATGTCAGTCTTGTTGTCACGTAATGTCTGTCATAGAGTTCGTCTCTGTGTTCTGTCCTCGGCGTCCCCTTAGTGTCCCCAGCCCGTCTTGTGTCTCCCTCTCTTTGTGTCTTAGTGCTGTCTCTGGGTTTTTGTCTCCTTTACCTGTTTCCAGTGTCCCTCTCTTTGTGTGTTGTCCTTGTTTCCTCAGTCCGTCGTGTGTTCCCATGTTTGTTTATTTCCATCCTAGTGTCAAGCTCATGTGTCCTTATCTCAGTCTCTGTGTTCGTGCTACTTCTTGTCTTATTTTGATAATCCTAGTCTGTGTTCCCATGTTTGTCCACTCCCGGATCACCCCTCAGTGTATATACTGTATCTGTTTTCCTCTGTCCTTTGTCAGAGTGTCTGTTCACCTACCCCCTGTGTCTCCATATTCCCAGTGTTCAAGGTTTCCGAGTGTTTTCCCAGTTTAGGTTTTCATGGTTGGTTCTGTTTGCTACTCAGCCAGAATAAACAGCTCGCTCTTTTTAAAAGTAGGCTCCAGAATGGATGATGGCATGTTCGCATGTCTTTATGCAACACTGAGTGTGCTGAACTAAAGGTAGGCCTAGTTTCATTTTCATGGTCATTATTATCAAGACAATGATTACGCCTTATTCTGATTATTTCTC
Source organism: Aulonocara stuartgranti (assembly GCF_965226115.1). NCBI lineage: Eukaryota > Metazoa > Chordata > Actinopteri > Cichliformes > Cichlidae > Aulonocara > Aulonocara stuartgranti. The sequence continues at coordinate 42,486,779 of NC_138958.1, read as the reverse complement.
CCTTTTGGAGGTGTAACGTTTACATGAGGGGTGTAGGAACATTTCCCCCTAAATATGTTTAGATACATTTTTGTTGAAGTCACAGTTTTTGTCGTATTGATGATGCAGCTAGAATAAGTGCTTTTAAATAAAAGAATAACCATTCAAAGTGCTCAGTGGTGAAACTGTAACTCTTTCAGAGTTTGACAGCTGGACAAGTGATGCCGTATTTAAAGAAACATGAGATGAGTGCAGCATATTATCTGAACAGAGATCATTCAATGAGCAAGAATAAACACTGAAAGAGAAACACTTCACTGTTGATTATCATATGAAGTCTAATGAAAGCTGTTAATCTGTTAATATCCTGTTAATCTGCAAATACAGAACATGCGACTTTAAAGCATCCAGCAAAGTGATAACTGTCCTCTGCCCACTAAGTAGTGACTCTACAAAAGATTATTTTCAATATCATCTTTATATTATATTTAGTTATTCTCCAGCGCAACAATGTAAGGAGCTCTGTGATTGGTTAGGAAAGGACAGACTGGCCACCTGGATTTTTCTTCACTGCACATTGATCCATAGCTTTGCTCTGTAAAGGCTAACAAAGTGCTTTTGCTTTACAAAGACATTCAGCGTCGGTATTCACTCTTTTAAAATGCCACTGAACACTGGAGTGAAATGGAGCCCTGATCCTCAGAGTTTTATTGTTGCTAACATTTCTTATAGATAGCACAGATAGTGCCCCACTGCAGTAATCACTCATGTCTAGATATTCCTGTCAAAAAGGAGTTTTTCCTCCCCACTGTAACATGGCAAACATAGCAAACGGATAAACCAGCTGAAGCTTCAGACAGCCGTCAGACAGTGAAACACTGCCATCTGCTGGACTCCAATAACAAAGACGCTGCTTTGACGGGTGAGGGAGTTTCAACAAGTCTGCAACGACTCAAGCATCAAACTACAGAACTATTATAGCGGACATGGTGCTCTAATGACTGCTTCATTAACGCAGGTCAGAAAGGATCAAACATATCAATAAATTATAAAACACAAAACGTCTCTTATTGCCCAGGGCTCAGGAAGTGAGTGTGTTCCTTATAGCCTATTAAACCTTAGCAGGTTATTTTGATGTGTTACAGATGAAACAGCTATCCAGTAACATTCAGCTACAAAAATGCTTTTTTATAATTACTTTTTTACAGCTTCGCACTTTTACACAAGTTTTATCATCAGTGTCACAATGGCTGCTGCTAAAATTGAGTACAAGATATTTGTTGGCCTGATTAAAGGTCTTGATGCGTGCTCAATCATCCAGGGAAGTAAATCTCCAAAAGTTGATCCTGTTCTTCTGGACGTAGCGTTTTCAGTCAGAGAAACCAGCCGACTGAAGGAACAATGGGCTGGGAGGTCAGTTCCTTAATCATGATTATGCAAATTCTCATGACCATTGATCAACAACCACTGATCAATGGTCTTGAGTACCATTCACAGAGAGTTGGAGAACGGCTGCAATCACAGCATTGTAAGATGGTGACAGATGTACCCTTAGGCCCCCTCCTTGATTCAGAGAGGGTCTTTCCCTTTTCACGTAAATGGCCTCCTTGACTCCGCCCTCAAACCAGCGTTCATTGCAGTTATTGTTGACAATCACATTGTATCGTGTAACCATCCAGCTCACATATTCAATGTAAATGATTTGTTGAACTCAAGACATGATGAATGTTCCTGCATTAAAACACATCCAGCCTAGTGTTCTCACTCTCCCTAAATGGATCTGTTACATTAGTGATATGTGGGAGTTGTGTTTCAGTCTTTTCCACATGAGGACATTTACATTTAGTTTTTGCTTTACTGATGAGTGGCTGGTTAACCTGCAGTGGTTGAAGTATGTGTCGGTCGTCTGGAAGAGTAGGTGTAGAAGACGTCTTTAATGAATGTAATGCTCTGAAGGTGTCAGTGATTACTGTGAATTCATTATAAAAGTGCATTTCAGTGAATAAAGACAGGCCCTCATGGTGAAGCTCAGGAGTCCATAAAGTGTAACAGGAGAGCTGTGTCATACTTTCAGATATTTTACATGAGCCAGTCTTTCAAAAAATACATAAATAAATAATTCATTCATTCATCCACAGGAAACACAATGCTCATATCTGAAAGTAAACTCTGATATATATCCCCGACTAGAGTTAGTACTAAATAAAGGCTAAATAAATGACTAAATATATAAAGACACTCTCCAGAAGAAGAAGTTAAAGGGATTTTATTTATTGTACAAGCAATATCTTCATAAGAATTACAAATTCTGCAGACATATTACCTTCTTACTGAACCTGTATAACTCACACACAGACGTGTCTGCTGCTTATCTTTGTTCAAACATGATGTTTTATCTTCTCTTCAAAACACATTACTCATCTTTCTGGCATCGTGTTACATGAAAACACCTGCATTCTACCTGTGTCATTGTACCACAAAGACAATGATTGCAACACTGTGCTTGCAAAATAGAAGAAATAAGACGACCAGCAAATACATCAAAGATGGTAAAAGTGATTCCATCTTTGTGTCTCCTCCCATTGTTTCCCCAGTCTGTCTAGTTCCCATATTCCCAGGACACCGCTGGACAACAAGTGGGTATTCCAAGACTGAGAGACAGCCAGAGTTGGCAAAAGATCAGACATTCTTAAGTAGAAGTAAAAATACTATTGTTCCAGTGAAAGTTAAAGTACTGATTCAACTTCATTACTCAGCTAAAGCAAAAAAGTACAGGCTCGAAGCGCTTACAGAGAAAAGCATACAACAGAATGCTGATCGCGGCAGTAACACACACTTGGAGGAGAGGCTCCAGCCGTCCATTCCAGCCCTATCCCTAACATTAACTCTAACCATAACTTTAACCTTAACCCTATCAGGTCTTGTTTTACAAAGCGATTCATGATCAGAATAAAAAACACATTTACACATACTGATGATTTGTCACATAGCATCGTTACCTGTTGGGATGAGAACGTGTTGTTTCCAGAACACCACAAATTGGGGTGTCTGTAGCTCAGGTAGAGCAGGAAACCTACTAATCAGAAAGTTGCTGGTTCAATGCCCCTCTGCTCCAGCCTGCATGCCAAATATCCTTGGGCAAGATGCTAACCCCAAGTTGCTCTCCGATGCATCCATCGGGAGGATGAATGCGTATTAATGTTAGATAGAAAGCACTTACAGAGAAAAAGCATAGAAAAAAGTGAGTGCATGAATGAGGCAAGTTGTAGAGAGTAGAAAGGTTTTATACAAGAACCAGTTCATTTACCGTTATATTTTAGTTTCATTTTCAGTTCTGTACTTTTTACATGTAATATTGATTCATTAGATTGACTACATGTATTAGACCTAACTTGCTGACAGCAAATTTAAACGACCGTAATAATTTATTTTCAGCGTCTGAAATATTGATTTAGTTTGTTTTTTGTTTTCTTTTTGGCTCCTGATATTAGTCAACTACTATTTGTCAATGTTGAACTAATAATGAATCTAAGAACAGCTATTTGTCACGGTTGTCCAGCGTCAACCGTGGGGATGTGAGGAAGGAGGAGCCAGGCACGGAGCTCTGAATGCAAGCAGTGCGTTTATTTACAGTGAATGGAAAATAACAATAAATCCGCAGTGCGTTCCCGACTCCCGTGAAATGTCCTCTTCCCAGTGCTAGTGTTCCTTGTCTCCGCTCCTCAGTGTCTGAGCACCCCGTGCTCGCTGCCCTCTCGTCTCCACGCTTCTCCTGGGGAGATAACAAACAGGCAGCCGTAAGACACATACAATGCGGCAGACTATCCGTACTGACTGGCCGAGAGACTAACGTGAAGTCACGCAATGATCCAGCGTCAGAGAGAGCGCCACCGCATTCTTAAGTAGCTCCTCCGACAAGGCTTGATCAGCTGTGTGATGGTCTTCAGGTGTGGCCAACCACCTGGCAGGGCCACACCCACCAGGCTCTCAGAAACGCCGGCATCCACACACACACACACACACACACACACACACACACACACACACACACACACACACACACACAGATATACCTGCAAGCAGGGAGAAGGAGGGACAGCACACCAAAAACACACATGTCCATAACTGCTGGGTCGTTTAGACTCCTGAGCTGTGCACGAGGGGTCGACCACCCACTGGAAGGCCGGGCACTTGTTTTCAACCGTAATATACCTGATGTGCTCAGGTAACCTGTAGCGCCATGAAACCTCTGTCACACCAGGGCGCATAAAAAAATGATGCTTTAAGAGACTGATGGGATCGGGCAGCAGGGAAAACATCCACAAAATGCTACTTTCAGTTTTTAAGTAGAGTCATTACATGCTTGTTAAAAGCAAACTCTCATATAGTTTTTAATGTGCTTCTTTCATTACAATGACTAGATAAAGAATGTGGCACTGTCTCTATTTAACACTGGCTACCCCAAAATGTTTCCAAACCTTCAACCGTAACTTTCACTGAGAGATTTTTAGATACGGTTATTGAAGCTGTGGGGTTAATTTTTTAAGTAACACGAGACGAGAGGCAGCAGCATACACACAGAGCATCAGTGATAGAAAGCTAGGCTAACATAGGGTAGCTACCTGTTCAAGGAGAAACATGTATAGGCCCATCTCAAGTGCCAGTGAACATCTAAATGATTCAGGGAAGACTTTGGAGAAAGTGCTGTGGGGAGATGAAACGAAATTATGTGGCTTTAACTGACCTTTTGAAATAGGAGTGTGATGCAAAAAATAGCATCCCTGCAGTCAAGCAGAGAGATGGAAACATTATGATGTGAGCTACAGGACGACTTAGTCGGGGTTCCAAGCAGTCAGGAAATGTGACATCGTCAGACTGCAGGCCACGGATTGGCTTGTCAGTCGCGGCACTCAATGAGTCATGAGACGGTGTCTTTCACTAAAATCAAAACTGCAGTTTTTTTAAAACCCTGCAACAAGGCAAATAGCTGCACAACACCGTGGTTTCCAAGTGTGACAAAAAGCCACAGATACATCATCGCTGCGACGTCTTCCTTTGTCGTGGCATTCGTGTTGCTCATAAATGACAACATGGACATCGGGCCGCTTTGCTGTAATGACCCCACGCACATTAGGTGGTACTTGATTGTAATGGAAAATGAGTCACAGCAAGCTGATCTGAGTATGTACTAATGGAGAAGTGCTATAAGATCACGGAGTGGTCTAGTCAGTCTCCAGACATCAGTACTGTAGAAAATCTGTGGAGGGAGCTGAAGTTTCAACTTTCCAAGTGGCAGTCAAGAAACTTACAGGATTTAGAGAGTTTCTGTAAGGAGCAGAGGGTTAATGTTTGTGTGTCCTCACTGTAAAGACTGCAGGTTACTGGAGCGTGTCGTGTCATGTTTCCTGTTGCTCTGAGGTGCATCCAACAAATACACAAATCATTTACCACTAATAATAACACCTCCCCCACTTAAGTGTGTTCAACAGGAAGCTAAAGACTGGTGCTGTTAAAGTGTTCAAAAAACAGCAGGAGCTCGGTGTGAGGCCACAGTGGGCCAAAAAACACAAGATGACCTCCAGCAAGGACAAAATGTATCTGGACGTCTCTGTGAGCATCTGTCTCACTGTGTAAGTGTAGCACAGTGTCTGTGTGTGCATGGCTGGGCAAGAGAAACAGCACAACTGAAAGCCAGCACTCAGACGAGGACCCGGTGCATCGTCTGTCTCATCTCAGCCAGTTTACTTACAAACTCTTTAAGTTTGAATTTTAAAGCCGACAATGTGCACAGGGCAGTGATATTTCAAATGAAGGTAAACTATTCCAATCTCTGCAGCCCCAATTGTGTATCACACACACACTAAGTTCTCCTCCTGCCTTCAGCCCAACCGTTGAGCGCGATGACAAATAGAGCCGCAGAATTTTGCTGCTGTGTAATTAAATTGAGACGTGGGGTCAAAATTCCCACCTAGATTGAGTGAGATGAAATAGAAATCGGCTCTCCTCTAACTGACTTTATAGAAATAATTACATCAGCTGCATTTATAACTGTTATTAAATAACAGCAGCACACGAGAACTAAAGTGTAATCCCAGCACATTTCGCTTCGCTTGCACTGATTCTTTAGAGATGACGACCGTGGTGGGTAATTAAGGGCAAACAATATACAAGTGGCGTGAAAAATGGAGGCTGCATTACCTTTCCAAAGCTTCCTTTCCCGATGGCCCGCAGTATCTGGAAATGGTCAAAGTTTACTGTGGAGAAAATGAGAAGCAGTTAGTGAGAACGTGTCAGTTTGAGCTGAGCTATAAAACAGGGAACATGACATGTACAGCACTGTGCAAAAGTCTTGAGCCATCCCTCATTTGCTTCCAGGGATCCGGACTTCCCTGTAATCTTTAACGTGGTATTAAGGAATAGCTCTCCAGGCTTTTTAAAGTGTTTCTGATTTTTAATCCAGGGCTTGTATTTGACCACTTTTTGTCTGTTAAGACCCTTCACACTAATCTCTGAAACATTCAAACATAAACAGACACCTAAGTCACGGAAAGGACCAGAAAACTTAACAAAGAACCAATTTTAAATTGTATCTGTACACATTTACTTGCAGCCTATTGCAAAAAAACAAAAGCCCACATCATTTGTTCTCACTTCTTTAGTTGAAGAATGCAGTTAATAACACCGTTAACACAGACTGACCTGGCAAAACACGAAAAAATAAGGGGGTGGTTCAAGACTTTTGATCGGTACTGTATGACAAATGCAAATGTGCACTTCACAATGTATCGCTGCACTTCGGCAGTACTGTGAAGATTAAATGTTTTTTCCTTCCCGATGCATGTGAAAGGTTAAGACTTACATCTCCAAATGTACTGGAACTGATTTGAACCAGAGGACTCAGCCACACTGTTACTATGTACTGCATAAACACGTTTACCGATGAAGGTAAAGCAGACGCTGTCCTGACTGTGTGGCTAAATTTTGTGCTGAAAGCATCAAATCAATTGAATATGATTAACTTGCTATGAGAGGTTTTTACTCCAAGTGTGACTTTTTCTGGCTTCATACACCTTTCAGGGTCAAATTCAAGCACTTTGTAAGCACGTTTAATGTCCATTTTCAACATTTTCCAGCACATTACCATAAAAAGGATGCATATTTCACTTCGCATCACCTGAGTAAGACCACGTGAAAGGCCAAATTAATAAGTCTTCTCATCAGATATTGATGCTTCTTTCTTATGTGACACAAAAAACAGGAGGAGACAGATCTTTGCTTGTGTTGTTTTTTAAGTTCATTCATTCAAAACTAACTGTAAGACGCTTAACTACATTGCAGTCTGTGTTATTGTTGTAGACCTAATTATCACCTTTAAAGTGTTTGTGCTAATAACATCATGTAGAGTAAGACAGGCATAGAGAACAGCACTGACTGGGAGAGGCTTTGAACACATGACATACTCAGATCAATTCAACACTTTAGACTTTAAAAATGCACAAGCGTCTTTCAAAAACCCATTTATTTAATCTATCATCATTGATATTATTATGTACAGTTAGAATGTACTGTTCATCTCCCTTAAATAAACAGGCAGCCTTAAAGTGTGAAATAGTCACTTGTCTACTGTCTCAGTGGCTGATAGTGCCCCACAGGCCTCAATGTCAGCTCGAAGCCATTATGTTTCAATTGTTTAATGATAAACAGATTTTGAATGAAAGCCAGGAAACTTCGCTAGCACAAAAAGTGCCTATTCTTTCTTCCCATATGGTTCAGTCATATTACCGTCATTTCCCCCTAAGCTGTTCCCAAAGACACCAGGTTAATACTTGAAAAGGCTGCAGCGATACACAAAAATATCATCAATATTCTGTTTACTTGGTGACAACGTCGCTTTTAGCCTTCAATCAGAAAGCCTGACGTTGGCTAGTTAAGCATCGGGCTAACGTTTAACGCTTTCACTTGAGGGAAGTAACTCGTATTACTGCTACTGCTGTGTAATCTTGGTTCAATTCACAGCATATTCTACAAGTTACCCTGCAATAACTAACTGTTAGAATAGCGCCACCGTATTGTATCGCACTGAGTGCACTTCAATCCTTTGTCCCGCGAGTTTGCTAGCTAGCAAAATAATAATACCAATTTTAAACAAATAACATGTGTAACGTACACACTCGAGAAAATTATTTACTAGTACTTACGCAAACTCCCCCGTTGTGAAAACGTACAAATCCTTCTTGTATTTTTCGTTTTCCAGCAAACACTCATTAAAACGGCCTCCAGGCACATTAGCGCACTCACCCCCGACTGATCAGGGAGGGGGTGGGGGGTCACACACTGAAACAGACTAACGTGCAGAGGTACAGCCCAGGCAGACAAATGTTGCTTTTAGACTTTGCGACTCGTTTTATTTCTCTATCTGATAAGAAAACTATTCAATCAGATAGTTCTTTGTGGTGAATGAAATACGGTTACAGTTTCAAGAAGTTTTAAGCACCAAATCCGAAATCCAAGCACTGCAATATTAAAATCCAATTCAATTTCTTGTTTGCTCCGAAATCTACGACATGACTATATACAGAAAAGCTTGACGTGGTATGCAAAAAAACCCCGAAGACAATACAAATACAAATACATGAACAAAAAATGTTTTAACTGTCAGTTATGTCATTTTAAAATTTTCCAAAACTAACATTTTCTTTGATTGACTGATATTAAATTGATTAGGGTCAAGTTTACTGTGAACAATATTACACAAACAAGCACGTGTGTGCGCATGCGCACATATTAGAATCCCTTCGATCGCTTCTCATATGTGCGCATGCGCACATATTAGAATCGCTTCGATCGCTTCTCATATGTGCGCATGCGCACATATTAGAATCGCTTCGATCGCTTCTCATATGTGCGCATGCGCACATATTAGAATCGCTTCGATCGCTTGTGACGTGATAACTTTGCTTTGATCCTTTCTGACGTCATAACTTTGCTTTGATCCAAAACCTATAAATAGAAGCGCTCACCTGTTACTTTATGCTTAACGGACGTTGACCTGCAGCAACTAAAACCCTTTTGAGAAGTTTTGAGAGCAATTTACGAGAGAAACCAAAACAAGTTCAGTTTTGTTTCTCACCAATTCACAGCGCAAACAGACACATTACACCATGTCAGCCAACCCATCCTTCGGCTCAGATGAGCTTGGAATATCTAAAGGGACCATTTTGGGAGATCACCACATGGTGGAGGCTTTCCTTGGAGAAGGAAGCTTTGGTGTTGTAACCAGATGTCGCGATACAAAAAACAACAAAACTGTTGCTGTTAAAGTCAACAAGAGCGACCCTGAAATTCTGCTCCAGGCAAAACTGGAAATTTTCATCCTGGAGCAGCTACGACGCTTGGATCCAGACAGGTGCAACATTGTGGAATGGAACGGCTATTTCCTCGATGGAGAGCGCATTTGCCTGAATTTTGAACTCCTCGACCAAAGCCTGTCAGACTACATAGGGGACCGGAATAACCAAGGTCTCCCAATGAGAGAAATCAGGCCAATTTTGCATCAGCTCGCAAATGCTCTATTCCACCTGGGTTCTGTGGGAATAGTGCATGCTGACCTCAAACCTGTCAACATCATGGTTGTGAACCGCAGTGAGTCTCAAGTCAGAGTCAAACTTATAGACTTTGGCATCGCATGTAACACCTCTGCAGTGATTCCTGGTGACTGTGTGGGGACAATTGGTTATTGTGCACCTGAGATTATGCTTGGCACTCCATATGATGAAGCAATTGACATGTGGTCTCTAGGGCTGGTAGCTGTGGAGCTTGCTACAGGGGTGCCTCTCTATCCTGGGGAAGACGATTATGACGTTTTGAAATTCATAATTGAAACCCAGGGTCAGCTACCAGATCATCTCCTAGAGTCTGGCTTGTACACTGACAGCTATTTCATCGAGGATAACCACAAGGAACAGCGCTGGACATTTAAGACCCCAGAACAATTTCAATATGAGACAGATTATCGATCCAAGGAAACTCGATCGATAAAACTTAAGTGTCTCGATAACCTCGAACAACTGCTGAAAGTTAGGCGAGGACCGGAAAATGGCCAATCATTATTTGTAAGGCTAATCAAAGAAATGTTGGCCTTGGATGCAAATCAGCGCATAACACCCTCGGAGGTTCTGAAGCATCCCTTTTTCCACCCTGGCCTCTCAAGGACAACCCCCTGCACTGACATGAATAGTACAGGGGGAGAACTCCTTGTGCTCTCTCAGCAGCCTTCAAGCTGGAAAAGTCATGGATCGCAAAAATTCAGCTGCAGTTTCCAAAACTCAGTTGAATTTCCTCAAAAAGGAGACATCAACACCTCAGCCAACCCATCTGCCTCTGAAGATGATCTTCAAATAATGGAAGGGACCATTTTAGGAGATCACCACGTGGTAGAGGCCTTCCTTGGAGAAGGAGGCTTTGGTGTTGTAACCAGATGTCGCGATACAAAAAATAACAAAACTGTTGCTATTAAAGTCAACAAGAGCGACCCTGAAATTCTGCTCCAGGCAAAACTGGAAATTTTCATCCTGGAGCAGCTACGACGCTTGGATCCAGACAGGTGCAACATTGTGGAATGGAACGACTATTTCCTCGATGGACAGCGCATTTGCTTGAATTTCGAACTGCTCGACCAAAGCCTGTGGGACTACATTGGGGACCGGAATAACCAAGGTCTCCCAATGAGAGAACTCAGGCCAATTTTGCATCAGCTTGCAAATGCTCTGTTCCACCTGGGTTCTGTGGGAATAGTGCATGCTGACCTCAAACCTGGAAACATCATGGTTGTGAACCGCAGTGAGTCTCCCGTCAAAGTCAAACTCATAGACTTTGGCCTCGCATGTCCTGCTTCTGCAGTGATTCCTGGTGACTGTGTGGGGACAACTGGTTATTGTGCACCTGAGGTTATGCTTGGCATTCCATACCACGAAGCAATCGACATGTGGTCTCTGGGGCTGGTAGCTGTGGAGCTTGCTACAGGGGTGCCTCTCTATCCTGGGGAAGACGATTATGATGTTTTAAAATTCATAATTGAAACCCAGGGTCAGCTACCAGATCATCTCCTAGAGTCTGGCTTGTACACTGACTGCTACTTCATCGAGGATAACTACAACAAACAGCGCTGGACATTTAAGACCCAAGAACAATTTCAATACGAGACACATTATCGATCTAAAGAAACTCGATATATAAAACTTAAGTGTCTCGATGACCTCGAACAACTGCTAAAGGTTAGGCGAGGACCGGAAAATGGCCAATCATTATTTGTAAGGCTAATCAAAGAAATGTTGGCCTTGGATGCAAATCAGCGCATAACACCCTTGGAGGTTCTGAAGCATCCCTTTTTCCACCCTGGCCTCTCAAGGAGAACCCCCTGCACTGACATGAATAGTACAGGGGGACAAAACCTTGTGCTCTCTCAGCAGCAATCATCGTTTGGGTGGCCAGAATTCTAGGGGAGCTAGAAATTCTTGTGGAAAAAAAGCCCAAAACAATAACATCAACAAAAACAACCAATGAATGTGGTCTTAAACTTGGGCACAATTTGGCTTGAAATCCATCAACTAATCTCTCAATATTCAAAGCGGAGCAGCAGACAACTTACCATCACATCAGTCCTTCAATCAGACCTACAACAAACGTCTTCAGTCTCTCACCCCAACCGGTCGCAGCAGATGGCCGCCCCGACCTGAGCCTGGTTCTGCCGGAGGTTTCTTCCTGTAAAAAGGGAGTTTTTCCTTCCCACTGTCGCCAAAGTGCTTGCTCATAGGGGGTCATATGATTGTTGGGTTCTCTGTATGTATTATTGTAGGGTCTACCTTACAATAATACATACAGCCTTGAAGTGACTGGTGATGTGATTTGCTGCTGAATCAATTCGGAACTAATTGGAAATCTGGATATTAATTAAATAAACCTGCTTTGACCATCAATTAATTGTTCTTTGAAATTCTTTATAAATATATAAATATAGTGCCACTCTTCTACTGTTTAAATTGCAACTGTTTCAAACTGACTAATTTATTCATACACTTGAGCATAAACACACGCACAGTAAATGGCCTGTATTTGTACAGCGCTTTACTTAGTCCCCAAGGACCCCAAAGAGCTTTACACTACATTCAGTCATTCACACATTCACACACACATTCACACACTGGTAATGGCAGCTACATTGTAGCCACAGCTGCCCTGGGGCGCACTGACAGAACATTGCAGAACCTTCAGCACCTCGTATGAAAAATATTTGACTGTGTGTATGCTTTTAGCGCTGTTTGGATTTGAGAAAATCTAAAATAAATTGAAATTTGTCTTTAGAAATTGTTTTATACATTTCAGTGGTATATTATGCATACAATAGGACATCTATTTAGATTTACATCTTCCACAGAAAAAACTGCACATTACTGAAACTTAGTATACTGGACTTTGTTGTTGTCCCACACAGGTTCAATTTCGAGTGGTAGATGGCTCAGTGCTCAGTCAACCAAGATTTTATGATAGTGGGCACAATGAGGTAGATAAGCTGCTTGTAAACAGTACTTTTATGCTCTCTTTTTCCATTTGGATAAGAAAGAAAGAACCAGGAAACAAAGGCAAACAAATAATCTCTGCCTTTATCCCAGATTCACATTATAGGAACAGCTGCTCAATGACCACTGTAGTCTTTGCTTACTGCACTTTTATCTACATCTATGCAAAGTGATCCACTACACCTACTTTTACAGTTAAATCGTTTTATGAGCACTCATGCCATTTTAATCTGAGTTTCTACTCAAATACAATCAGTCAAGAAAAACACAGTCTGTGACGTTTGTTTTGAAGGAAAAGGTATTCCCTGCAAATGTTTATCTGTGTGAGACTATTCAGAAAACAGTAATTTTCAGCTACTGTATAGCTCTGTGTAAATAATCATTCTGTACATTCGATAATCTTTAATCCTACAACTGTTTACAACTTGCATAGTTCCCATTTCTGTATAGCTGTATATCCCAGATTCTGTAAAGTTATTTATTTCATATTCTGTATAGTTTTTCATATTTATATCCTGTTCATATCCTGTACATAGCTTGTACTCACTACAGCCTGTACATACTTATAGTTATAGAATATTCACAACATACTTCATACCGTGTACATTATAACATACCATAATAGACCCATTTCTGTAATATACTCACATATCTATATTATTGCTAATATATATTGTAATATATCTATATCACTAAAGAACTTCTGGATGGATGCAAACTGCATTTCGTTGCCCTGTACCTGTGCATGTGCAATGACAATAAAGTTGAATTCTAGTCTATTCTATTCTATTTTGTTTTATAGGTGAGACACTTGGCCTCTTTTTTCCTTGTTCTACGTTTGTCTTTTGTCCGATTACTCTGGAACACAAGATGGAAAACTGATATTCTCATGTTAAAAATATAGAAAAAGGATTTTATCACCCATAAATGTTAACTTCTCATGCCTCTTAGCACAAGCAGGAGCAGAAGCGCCCTCTGCAGTTTGTGTGTGGGAGTGCAAAAGCTTACAGCACCTGGTATTCCCAGGCGGTCTCCCATCCAAGTACTGACCAGGCCCGACCCTGCTTAGCTTCCGAGATCAGACGAGATCGGGCGTGTTCAGGGTGGTATGGCCGTAAGCGAAAGCAAAGCTGTGAAAAAGACCTTTTATTGGTGGCAAATGTCTCACAGTTTGATCTATATTATTGTGCTAAACTTCATATGTTACAGCGACAACATGCAAACCTTCGTTATTAACTGCAGCTTCAAATTGAGCTGCAAAAATGCTTTTCCCGCAGTAACATCACGATAAGAAGACATGTTCGTTGATTACAGCACAGTGTTAAAGTGACAGAGAGCACACGGTGTGTTGGGTCGATTTGGAAGTCCAACATTTTTGTCGTTTGGACATTTTAACTTAAATATAGAAAACAAAAACGTAAGCGTGTATGTGTCATTACAGCATGTATAAAAACGCCGTTTCTGAGCTGACCTTTCGCTTGCGGCCATACCACCCTGAACGCGCCCGATCTCGTCTGATCTCGGAAGCTAAGCAGGGTCGGGCCTGGTCAGTACGTGGATGGGAGACCGCCTGGGAATACCAGGTGCTGTAAGCTTTTGCACTTCCACACACAAACTGCAGAGGGCGCTACTGTTTAGTAAGAAACTTCATGACCTCTCTTCTAATTTTTTGCTTGTGTACCGTTAAAAAATTAAAACAACAATCATCTCTGCAGCTTATTGGAGACACCTTTGTGATTCTGTTGTAGAGCAGAGCAGAGGCAGACATTTGATACACCCGGGGCTTAGCCCTAAAGGGTAGTATGCATCTGGGACTTGGGGGGTGGGGGGGAAGAAATGACTGAAAGATTAATTGGCTCTGTTTTGAGTTCATATTCATATAGGGAAAAATATATCACATGTGCAGGACACCTTAAAGTAGTTTTTTAATTAAGCAGCAAGGCAGAACGAAGTCGGGGCTGTATCAAGACACGAGGACTAAACCCCAATTCAACCAGACCCAGAACTGATCCGGAATTAAAACAGGACTACAACAGTTCAAAAGCAGGACTACTTAGGATTTAACCAAGACAGAACCAGAATCAGAGCTAGATGATAGTAGCACTAAAAATCATCATAGACCTGCACTACACTTATTTTTTAATTCTACCAAAGTCCACTATTTAGATTGAGAAAAGTTTAGATAATTATTTAACCTTGTTGTACAAACAAGCCTGCAAAACTTAATAAATATAGAATTTGAAAAATAACAAACCTAAAAAGAAACACTAGGTACGAGATACATGAGGACCTATGATACGCTGATACTTTTGGTAAACAACCATTTGACTAACATGTGTGTCTCACCTGCTCTTGTTCATCTCTGTTCTGTCCTCTCTCTCTCTCCCTCTCTCTCTCTCTCTCTCTCTCCCTCCCTCTCTCTCCCTCTTTGTGCTGACAATCAAACCAAACACCAACATCATCAAATATACAGTTGAAACCAGATATTTACAAACTCTTCAGATAAAAACAAAAACACTTTTTTAATTGTAACATCAAATCAGACTAAATGTTTATTTTTTATGTTGATAAATATAAAAAACATATTTGTTAACTTTAAGAGTAAAGAGAGAAACTGTCTGTATTTCTTAATTGTAAATGGCACCAAATTGTATTCAAACTGAGCCACACTTATGGAGCTCCACAGTTCTTTTCCAGGTGTTTTGGTTGACATCTCTTGATTTTCCCATGTCAAAGAAACAGGCTCTGTGTTTTGCCTTATATGCATCCACAGGTGTGCCACCAACCTATCAGAAGCTTCTTCAGCTCAGAATGGAATCGTCTGGAGTTTTCTTATTAATTAACAATAAACTTAGTGTATATGTGCTCCTAAATTTGGTGAAAGTGATAAAAAAGAGACAGCTCTCTCTCTTTAACTAATTCAAAATATATTTCAATATTTATTTATGCAAAACAAAACAAGTTTACTCTAAATTGATGTTGTACAGTAAAAAAATGTTCTTGTGTTTTCCATAAAGTGTATGTAAATATCTGGTTTCAACTGTGAATGTACTGCTGTGTATTGAAATTCCTTTTGTTTTGCATAGAAATATACTGAACAACATACAAAGCATAATATATAAAATAACATCTACCAGAGTTTTTCTTTGAAAGAAGCTCCTTATGTCCAGTCTTGTATATCAGTGCATAACTGAAACCGATTTATTTAGCCGTGGAGGGAAACAACTGAAAATATGAAATAAACACACATGTAAGCTGAGACTCTCTAAAGAAACAGCATTGTTGTTGTTCGGCTTTTCATTTCACCTTTTGTTGATTCACTTGAAGAGCAAGTAACGTAATATGGGTCAAGTGATCAGTTTGATATCAATCTTTTGTGATGCACCGTCATATTTACATTATTTGTACAGTACGAATGATTTCCTTTGGAACCTGGTCAAACTTCAGTTCTCTGTCTGCCTCGCTGCGCTTCTCCAACAGCGCACTCGCAGGCAGCAGCTGCCCCGCCCCCTCGCTCAGTGCCTGAGCTGGGATCATACCAATATTAAGGGGAAAAGTTCACAGCAAATGTCTTTAGTGGCAGGAAGGATCGATTCTTCACCAATAGTGAATGACTTTTTAGCCTTAGCAATACGGTTAGCCACCAAGTATGATGCTCTCAGTGCACTTGTATTTGTTGTTGTGGAGGCCCTCAGTAATGGCTTCTGTCCCTGTTGTTCCTGCTTTTTTCTTTTAAACTAGTCCAAAGGCTTGTTTTTTAATGTCTCCAAGTGACAAAGCAGTTTTGAAGGCTTCATTGCCTCATTGGAGAGCTGGTCTCCACATATATTATGCAGAGCGGGCTTGGTGCATGGGAATCACTTGTTGCAATATATCCACTTGTTGTCTGTTAAATGCAGCTTTCTTTTTCTTAGTAGTTGTCATAGACTCTTCTTCTGTCTCCTCACTGGGCCTTTTTTCCTTTGCAAAGAAACCCTCCAAAGACATCTGTTTTTTACTAATTTTGCTAGTTTGTGGGTTTAATATTAACTAATGTATCTTGACATGCGTCAAGAGTCAGTCATAGACTGAAGTAACTGAGAGAATTCAGTCTTTTTCCAAATAAAACACTGTTCAGAGTCGGATAATAAATAAAACGGAAATAATGTAAGTTATTTACTCTTGACCCGGTACCAAACGACTCAAGGCCTGGTACCGGTCCGTGGCCCGGGGGTTGGGGACCGCTGCTATAGACTACAGTGTACGCTCTACACCTACTTACTGGTTTTTGTTGCACCAGTCTGCATCTCCCAATTACTTTGTGTGTTTCGCTTACAGCTCCGCACCACCCAGGCGGCAAAAAATGTGCATGTTCTTTGTGATCTCGTAACCAATGCCCTCTGCCGTCAAAGTCGAGAATTAGTTAATGGGCATCATGTGACTAGTGGAAGCCAGATCCTTTTATTTAGCAAAATTGGGGTTATTAGTTAAATGTTATTGTTGAGGGGCACAGACAGCACATGTACACAGATTAAAAAATAGTAATGCCTCAAGAACAGGGCTCTTGGGACGTCCAAGAGGAAAGGGGCAAATGCTCAAGCCCCCTCCATTATGGCAACGACGTTTAGACGTTTAGAAAAGTCTTAGAAATGAATCGCATGCCAAAATGAAAACAAAAAAATTGGATGACATTAAAAACAAAAGAAACAAGAGACAGGGCGCTGAATAAGAACTTGTCAGCTTGTGAGTCTTGTAACTGGTGATGCTCCAAATGTTAAAAAATAAATATATAAAAACCAACAAACACCAAAAAGTGACTTTTATTATATGCTTATTCTGTGATCAGATAAAAAATATTTTATTAGAAGCAAGCTGGATCTAAGAGATTATTTCTACACAGCATCCTACAGTCAGTACAATTAATATGTCGGTATTGGTGGGATGAATATAAAATTCCCTCATCAGAAGGAAATAATAGTTTTATGTTATTTCATGTAACATGTGAAGAAATAGAGGTTGATCACATGTTAAAAAATGTATATACTTATTGCTAAGACAGACTCAAATAAAAACTTATAATGAAGAAGACGTTTCCAGCGACGTTTAGTTAGAGCTGATGCTAAATGTTGCTCTTTTGTTATCTCAGAAATGTATATTTGTGGGTACAGAAGTAGAGCGCATGGGGATTTTTCCTATAGTTGCATTATTGGATTCAAAGGTCATTTCATCACCACAATAGTGCACAGGTAACTTTCCTTCACATTTGACCACAACTATTCTGTTAGTGAGAAGTGTGCCTTTATACTGACACTTGGGTTTCCTGGCTCCATTGTTCTTTAGGTCACATCTAACAATGCGAAACTTTGCTACACTCTTTGTCGTGCCATTCGTCTGATCATATCTTCCTTGACCGTTACAAATGGCTTTGACCTGTTTGTAATCACTGAGGATGAATGTGTTAACATCCTTACATTTGTTTCGATCAGCATATATTTTCTTTTTTTTCATTTCTGTATCACATTTTTTCACGCTCATCTTGGCATCTACATGCTGTCGTCTAAACTTTTCATAATTTGTTTCATTCAGTCGCTTCTCAATTCGGTTGGGTTGAAGATTGGCTGGTTTTGAGAGTCCAGTAACAAAGGGCAGCACAAGCAGCAAACAGGTAAACATGATCCTCATTGTTTCCTGGAGAGAGAAAAACAGGAACATTTTCCAGATCAAGAATTTAATGCAACAAAAGCGTCATCACTGTAGTGGCAGAAGTAAGTATTTGATCCCCTGCTGAATTTGTAAATTTGTTCCCTTATGAAGAAATGAACAGTCTCTATTTTTTGTGGATGTTTTATTTTACTGGAGAGAGACATGAACACCAACAGAAAAAAAACACAATACATGATTTCTTTTCACTGATTTGCATATAATTGAGTGAAGTAAGTTTTTGATCCTCGACAACCCAACAAGCGTTCTGTGGCATGAACTGAGCCCACTTTGTTTGGAGGAAGAGAAATGCTGAGTGTAACCCACAGAATATCATCCCCACTGTCAAGCACAGAAGTGGAAACATTATACTGTGGGGCTGTTTTTCTGCCAAGGATACAAGACGACTTCACCACACTGGCGGCCAGTAGATGGAGCCATGTACTGCAAAATCTTGGACAAGAACCACTTTCTCTCAGGCAAAAGACTGAAGATGTGTCATCGATGGGTCTTCCAGCATGACAATGGCCTAAAACATACCACTGATGCAACAAAGGTGTGGCTAAAGAAGAAGCACAAGGACATGGAGTGGAGCTAAGGCAGTCTCCAAACCTCAGTCCTGAAGAAAATCTGTGGAGGGAGCTGAAGCTTAAAGTTACCAAACAGCAGCAAAGAAATCTAAAGAATTTAGAGAGTTTGTGGAAGGAGGAGTGGAAAAAAATCCCTCCTGAGATGTGAGCAAACCCAGTGACCAACTACAAGAAACATATTACCGCAGTGCTAGGCAATAAAGGTTTCTCCACCAAGTACTAAGTTGTGTTTGAGATCAAATACTTACTTCACTCAGTGACATATAAATCAATTCATTTATTTTAGCAAATACATTTTTTATTCAATTTTGGTTGATATTCTGTCTCATTACATCAAAATGAAAATACTTTAAAAAAAAATTAGAGACTGATTATTTAATATAAGTGAACAAACTTACAAACTCAGCAGAGGATCAAATGATTATTTCCCCCCAGATAATAGCTTCTTTTTATGACCAGCTTTTCTCTTTTTTGTCTTTTTGAAAAGTTGCTGGCCAACAAAGTTTTATTCATTTATTCAAAATAAAAAATAAAAATAATAATAATAAAAAAGTTTTATTCATAGATGTTTTTTGCATTAGATAAATTTGCAAACTGAACTCCATGCTTCCAGAACCTCTCAGTTTGTTCTTGTTTCTTTATTGACTTATATAGAAACCCACATAAGTTTGTTTAACTTATGTAACAAATGAATAAAGCAACTAAATTTAAGTAAAAGGATAATTTTAGTATTTCTGATCCATTCTTTACAGAATTTTTTCAAATCATTTTCAAACATTCAGATTTGTCTTTTATTTTCTTGTTAAACCTCGTAAACGGTGAACTAAAAACCCTGGAGTATGGTTTGAAACGTTGATATTTTAGTCTGAAAAGGAGCATGTTTCGCTTTCTGGAAGCGTTTATGTTGAAACTGGAGCACTAATCAGTACTTCTCCACACCTGTGGTGCACGCGCTGCGCAGAGCATGCGCGCCAGAGGAGGGGGCTGACTTACTTGAGCAGGAAGCGCGGACTGAGAGACAAGTCGAAAAGAAAAGACGGAAGATCGCTGATGAGGAAAAGCAGAAAGAAATAATTTAACTGAGCTTGAAATGAAACAAGAGCTAGCGAATCTCTGCTGGACAGGTAATTACCGCTGTTTGGTTTAATATTCTATTTTAAACAGTGTAACTATGAACTAAGACGAATACGGATCATATATTTTCATACAGGTATGTTCCAGGTTGATGTTTGCGTGTCTTCACTGTAAAGACCGCAGGTTATTGGAGAGTGCCTGAAAGGAATATATGCGCCAAGGATCATTTAAAAAATAATAATTAAAGTAAATGAAACTAACTAAAAACGTGTCATTACTTTCTTATTCCTTTTAATGATGACTTTTAAAATCATTAAATGATAAAATAAAATAAAAATAAAAAATCAATATCAATATAACAGCTTCCAAAAATTCAATATCAAAACCAGTCTAATTTTTACTTTAGTAAATATTTTGAAACTTTTCAGAGAGCCACGGAGGACATGTTGAACAATAATATTGTGTAATTTTTAAAAGTATTACTTGATTTTTTTAAAACAGGAAATTGTAATCATTTACATACATTTGGTAGCATGTAGACATTATGAAGGGGCTGCTTTACCTAATAATTTTTTACATTCACAAGATTAAACTTGACTTTTTTCACGAAGACACAAATAAAATTGTGGAGTTTGCTGGTAAGACCTTATAATCTTAGAAATATTTGAATATGCCTGCATAGCAGCTCATTTGGGGTGATCGTGGCTCAAGAGTTGGGAGTTCGCCTTGTAATCTGAAAGTTGCCGGTTCGAGCCCCGGCTCGGACAGTCTCGGTTGTTGTGTCCTTGGGCAAGACACTTCACCTACTGGTGTTGGCTAGAAGGGTCGATGGCGCGATATGGCAGCCTCGCTTCTGTCAGTCTGCCCCAAGGCAGCTGTGGCTACAACTGTAGCTGCCTCCACCAGTGTGTGAATGACTGGGTGTGTAAAGCGCTTTGGGGTCCCTAGGGGGGACTAGTAAAAGCGCTATACAAATACAGGCCATTTACCATGTGACAGAAGTTTTTATGTAAAGTAGTGGAAATTAACAACAAGTCATTTAAATAAATTTGATGATTTTTTTAACTCTCAGTTGATGAGTTCATGAGTAGGGCAGGGTATCGTCACTGATTTCTAGAATCGATTCGCTTCCAATTCACAAGGTACCGAATCAGTTCGATCCACGATTCGATTCGATTTGAATCTGGGAAATTTGGACAGTCAGAAATATTATAATTCAGATCAGTACAGTACATTTTATTGTATCTATAAAAAGGAAGCTGACACACACAAGACGTTATCAGAGGTGTGAGCGTCACAGCAGATGCCTTTGTGTCAAAGTAGCTGAAGATAAAACACAGAAAAACATGAAGGTGGTTTTACTGTTCTGGGATTTTATAAAAATATTCTGCAGTACATCAAAAATGAAAGAAAACCATTAATCAACATATGAACGTTACCTCTGACATTACCGCGGTTTTATTAGAGACACGGCTAAGCGTTTTGCATTTTGCATAATTTTAAAAAGTTTACATTTGTTTAGTATTGAACGGCAGAAATTGGGTTTTCTTTTCGGAAGTAAGTAAAACAGCAGCTGACAGCCTGTAAACAACGGTAGACTTCTGTGTAACAAGCAAGACAACAGACAGACAGAGAGAGAGAGCTGTGCATCGTGGTGGAAGCAAAACGGCAAAAGTCAGAGTGAATTCATGACGATGTTTATGTGAAGCGTAGTTTGCTGCTTCGTTTGCTGCTGGTTCAGTCAGTGTTGTTTGGAGAGAGATAAAACTAACAGCTTTATGATCAGCGCAAAAAGGGCGTGAACACAAAGCGCGGACCCGCCGACAAATCAGAATCAGCGAGCTGTCGGCTTTCAGCCCCGACTGTGAGAAAGGCGACATCTAACTGATTCTGATCCGCGCTCCGCGCTGTGTGTTTACATCTTTGTGCAGAATCCGTGTTCCTGCTCTCATTTACTGTCTTAGCTGTTTGGTGGTTGTTGAAAGTTTGTGATCTTTCACCAGAGATTCTGGCATTTTGGGCAAAATAAATTTATATTAAAAAAAATCAATTCAGGATTTTAATGGATTGATTTCACGTTATCCAAGCCAGAATCGATTTTAATCGATAAATCGATTATAAAAACCCACCCCTATTCATGAGGTGTATCTAAAGACAACTTCTCTACTTGCATCCACACATTGAACCTTACAGAGGGAAACGGTCATTGCACTCAGTCATGACAACATTCTTGCTAAATATAATTATTTATATTATAAAGATATGAAACTTTTAAGCAAACATTTCCATCTGAGGACACTTACCATACTTTTTGCTTTACTGATCAGTGGTTGGTTGATTAACCTGCAGGAGTTCAGGCACGAGTCAGTCGTCTGGAACAGCGGATGGTGAAGATGTCTTCAGTAAATGAAATGCTCTAAAGGGGGAATTAAAATTGAACATTATTTGAACATAAATAAAAAAAAGATAGGCCTCTGCCTGTGCATGCACATTTCTTATGCACGATATTCATGGTCACAGAACCCAGATGATGCATGTTTTAAAGCCCATATCTGGTTAGTGAATGTGAGTATAAGTGTGGCAGGAGATCGAGTTATTCAAAATAAACATGCTGTCTATAAAAGATTTTAAATATACAAATAAAAAGTTCTTACCAAACGAGGAGTCAAGATGAGCAGAGACCAGGTCTAGTGCAGCTCAGCTGTTGTTAAATTCTACCCGAGCAGGTTGGAGCTCATTTGTGTCACAGACAAGTAAAACTTTGGGGGCTTCAGCTTTTAAACATTTCAGCAGCCCCACCTTAAATTAACTAGCATCAGTGTCTACATCACCAGCCCACCAGTTAGCACTGCTCTGTTTGTGGTTCAGAACATGCTGCAAACATGATGTGAGGACCAGTGACCACAGCTGCAGATGCAGGTTGTCTTTCATAGCTCGCGTTACAACAATTGCAGCTATTTTTTTTTTCAATTCAATAAACCACATGTTTTAAAAATAAGTAAATAAAAAAATATTGACATTTGTGAAAAAAGTGCAGAAACTGCCTTTTGGCTTAGTTTTTGTTAAGTAAATAATGGCACGGTGTAATATATCACGTGTTGTTATTCCCCTGATGTTGTATACACCTAATTTTAAAGTGGGCACTAAGACTCTATTGTAGAGTCTGACAGCAGCTGGAAAGATATCTGAAATTTCTCCTCGCACACTGTTGTTGCAGCAGCGTGTCACTGTAGGAGCTGCTCAGTGCTGCTAGGATGACCTGCATGTGGTGGGAGGTGGGTTTTTGTTTTATTTTTAATATCCTGTCCTATCTGCCAGCTTTTGCAATCAGAATTGTGACCTGAATGCATTGTGGTGCAGAACACATTTTGCTTTTGCAAGATCAGCTACTTAGAATCTCTATAGGCTCCTCTTGTTCATGTGACTATGTTATCTGTTTATTTATTCATTTCTATTTGTGTTATTTCAGTTATTACACTGGTATAGTATGACTATGTCACCTGCAGCCTCCAGCAGTACCAGTTACCTGAGACCACACATCTCAGCGACGTGTGCGTGCCCATCCCAGCAGGGGAAAGAGGGAAGCCCCAGCTGTCCCAGCAGAACACACCATAAAAGATGATTGATGTCACCCCAGAGTCATAGACGGTCTTCAGAAACTCCAAAACAATTGAATCTAGGCTTCTAGGTGTCCATCAGGTGTGATGTCAGAGCCACCAGCCTGCAGCTGTTGTTCATTTACATCTGCCTAATTGATCATTTATCCTCAGCACACTTTTCAGTTCCCTTGCTGAAATTGGACAATATGTAAAGTCTAAATTCAAACAAAGGTTGGGGAAACCTGCACTGAGCTGAGACAGAAGAAGTCTGAAGTCGAACTCGGATGAGTGACAGAGCGTTCCTGCTACTGAAAACTCTACGTCCAGATGAACAAAATGAACTTTTCGGGACAGGTCCCCAGATGTTTTCTCTTCTCAGAATCCTCTTCACAGATCGTATCTCTTTTATCTGACATACAGTCATGTGGAAAAGAGTGTTTTCATAGGAATCTATAGAGTACTCTGAAAAACTAAGCACTGTACATGAGTGAGTAGCTTGCAGAGCCACCTTTTAGCAGCAGTAGCGTCACCAAATTGTTTCTGTATGACTCTTAGTCTGTCACACGGTTGTTTTGGCTGACGTTTCTTTACATCGTTTCGTCAGTTCATTGAGGTTTGTGGTATTTGTTTATGTAAAGCTCTCTTAAGTTCCCAGCACTGTTTTTCAGGTTGAGTTGTGGACTGTGACCTGGTCATTGCAACACCTTGATTCTGTTGTAGCTCTGCTAATTTGCTTGGGATCTTTGTCCTGCTGCATTACCAAAACTCAGTTTTGACTGTAGACTACTTGGTATACAAGGGACTTCATGGAAAACTCAATGACTGCAAGGGCCCAGGTTCTGTAGCTGCAAGACAAGCTCAAATCATCACCCCTTCACCACCATGCTAACAGCTGGTATGCGGTGTTTGTGCTGTTATGCTTTGCAAATTTGCTACTAAACTTGCAGCCATGCTGTCATGCTGTTTTTAGAGAGCAGAGACTGTCTCCTTGCAACCCTTCCAAACAAGCCACACTTATTCAAACTTTTTCTAATTGTCATGGCCTCTAACATTTAACTTGCTTACTGAGGCCTGTAGAGTCTGAGATGTAGCTTCTGGATTTTTGAGCTTTTTCTGAGAACTGCACAGTTTGACCCTGGGGTGAATTTTCTGGGTCATCCGTTCCTGGGAACATTATGACATTGTGTTAACAAACACCTGAATACTCCAGACCAGAAAACTGACAAAATGTTTGCTTTTATAGAGCTGCTCACATATGCTGATGAGCAATTATTCAAATGCAGTGGATTAGCAGCATCTGGCTGTTAATCACCTTCTAATTTGCATTGAAGCAATAAAGGTGCTTTCTGAATAATATGAGCTGTCTGGTGTGGTATTCATATTTAAAGTGAATAATCAGAATCAGATTACTTTAATAATCCCTAAGGAAATTATGTGGATTACAGTTGCTCCAAGTGTGTGTGTGTGTGTGTATCTATCTATCTATCTATCTATCTATCTATCTATCTATCTATCTATCTATCTATCTATCTATCTATCTATCTATCTATCTATCTATCTATCTATCTATCTATCTATCTATCTATCTATCTATACACACGAATCACACAATCACAAATATCAAGAGGTGAGGGGAAATGTGTGTGACTGACATTTACAGTTATTCTCAGTCGCTTTGGTGCGTTTCTCAGAACACCATTAACATTTGCACAGCAGTTAGTGCATTTCCCAAAACAATTAGTGCAAACTGCAAAACCTAGTGGATAGCCTGCAAAAGCACGTCACATGCACAGAATTGATTATCCATACCTCAAAAGCAAGTATCCATGTCAATGAAACTGTCAGTGCCATCAAAATGAAAAGTCTTGACACCATCTTTATGAACAAGATAGTCAAATGGCATTGTCATGTTTCCACTATGACAGTTTATAATTTCAGTGTTTCCCATTGCAAAAACAATTGGTGACACCTGAAAATGCTGACGACAGCACTATGGCCTACCTGTACAGCCATCTGAAATGTGCAGTAAAGTCACTGTAGATGTTATGGGAGTCTTGGGAGTAACTGAGACACTGAATACGTACGTTTCACATTTCCATTGTGTAGAAGTGTTTGTAATCCTACAGAATTGTGCAAAAGAAAAATATGCTACAGTCACTTGTTCACTGTAGAATACATGTAAACATAAAATCACCCATTTGGTAGAGCTGTGCACTAATGTGAACAATAAACAGCACATGTAACAGTACAGTAAATCATTCTGGCACATCCAGACGTTCCTGTCTGTCTGGCCACATATTTTCATCTACATCACAACAGATGTTATCCCTCGCAATGCAGCGAGGAAAGTATCTCCTGGAGTGGCGAATCCATCCTCTGCAGGACCCTGCTGTGATGTCGTCACATGCTGCATCCATGGCTGCTAGCAGGGCCATTTGCTCATGTGGATTTAATTTTTCTTGAGTACTCTGTCAATTGTTGAAATTGGAACAGATTCAATATTGCCAAATACCGTGTAATTCTCTATGACAGCGCTTTGTATGTCTCTCAGCTTTATTGCATTGTTTGCAATGACCATTGCACAAATGGCTTCTTCTTGCTGTGGGGTAAAAAGGGGCCCTCTTCCGCCTCCGCGAGGTTGTCTTACAATCCTATGTGGTGCAGAGTGAACTTTTTGTGAAATTGCAAATACAGTACAGTAACATGTGATGTGTCTGAGATGGCACAGTACAGTACAGTGTATTACTGTTTGCATACCTGTTTTCCCTACGGAATGTTTGAATGATTGAACTGACAGTAGTTCTTCCAATATTGGGTTGCACCCTTCGACCAGCCTCCTCCATGGTGAGGCCGTGATTGACAACATGGTCCACAATTGTAGCCCTTATTTCATTAGGAATCCGCCTATATCTGCCTCTTCTCCCCCTTCCCCTTCCTCCCCGCATCCTCACCCCTCTTCCACGTTGCTGACCTTCCATTTTGTGTCACAGAAGTGTAGAAATGGTACACACTAGCTCCTGCGCAGTTTATATATGCTTGCCAATTGGGGATTCACAGGATTCATCCATTATTGACAGTGAACAAGTTGTTTGTCATTGGTTACAACTAAACTTTCACACGCCTCCTCATGAGTGACAGCTGTAATTCACCCGAGATCAATTGTTCAATTTCGGAGACATTTCCAGGAACAATGATACAGAAAGGTATAGGATTTGCTTGACAGATGGCCAATATTTGGCATGTGATAACTAGTTCAACAATTTTGTGTGTGATGACTCAAGCAATGGATGTATGACTATTCGTTTTATTGGGAACGACTATTCAGCATCCATAGGTATGATTACTTTTGACTGACATGACATAAGCAAATGGAAATGTCAGAAAGCAGCAGGGAAATGTATGGAAGCAACTGATTCATGTCCAAAATCATTTGCAGTTTGTTCAGAGAGAGGAGAAATTGCTACTATGATGTGCACAAATGACTGAGTGTTGTGGAGGTTGAACTAATAGTTATGAGAATTTCAATTCTGATCTGAGAAACGCACCAAAGCGACTGAGAAAAACTGTAACTCTAACTTGTGAATTATGTCATTTGTTATTTTACTGTAGAACATGTGCCAGCTGGTATAACTGTATTAGATGGAGGAGTTGTGCAGGGAGATGGCCACGGGCAGGAATGATTTCCTGTGTTGTTCAGTGGTGCATTTGGGTAATCTCAGTCTCTCATTGAATGATCTTCTTTTCTTGGACGACATCTGCCTCTCAGACACCCTGAAGGAGTCCATCTCCATCTCCACTCATTACTGGCCTTGCGGATCAGTTTGAGTCTGTTGGCACCTGTGACCGTCAACCTGTTGCCCCAGCATGCAACAGCATAGAGGATGGCACTGGCCACAACAGATTTGGAAAAAATCCTGAGCATTGTCCTCAGAAAATAGAGACGACTCTGGCCCTTCCTGTAGAGTGAAGCTGTGTTCTTAACCCAGTCCAGTTTATTATGCATGTATACTCCAAGTCCAGTTAAAAGCATCAGCAACTTAAACATAGTTTTGAAATATACAATTTATATTTTTCAATTCATATTAAAATTGACTGATTAAAAACGTTTTTATAGAGATTAAAAAACATTCCTGCTTAGATTTAGTCCCAATGAAATGATGACTGTAAAGTTTTAAAAGTGAAATATATAAAGGTAAACTCAAAAGTTGTCAAAAACAGCCATTTATAACCTTGACTTCTGTCACGGAGGAGCAGGGAGGACTCGGCGCAGACTGAAGTCTCAGAAAAACAGGTTTATTTACACACTCCAGGTGCACTATATACAGGTGAGGGAGAAGGGGGCCAGGGTTCCCAGGGGTGCAGAGCGGGGTCGGGAAAAGCGTCCAGAGTCTCCAAACCAAAACACGAGAAATCTGCATACAGAGAACAAGGGTTAGCACGGAACTTTTACGGACAGAGCTCAAAACTGGCTGAGGCTAAAGTAGCACTGACGAGCGTTATTCAATAGTCCAGCGGCGAGGTGCTCTCAGTCACTGCCTTAAGTATCGGGAGCAAACAGGGTGAGGAGCCACAGGTGATTGCCTACAGGTGGTGGAGGCCGGGAGCTCACAATGAGCTCCGCCCAGGCAGCGAGCAGAGAGAGAGGAGAGAGAGAAAAGACAAAACATAACATGAAGCCACACAGGGCCAGCCGAGCAGGCACGGGGACCGTGACAACTTCAGAGTTTTACATGACACAAAGTGTTACATTATAACATGTAGTTAGTGTGATAACATCTAGAGTTATTGCATTCATAGAAGTTTCTTCTGCTCTCAGAACAGATTCAGTTGTTCACAGTTTCGGGTCAGGTTGCAAACACTCACAAGGTGTTGAGTTGTGGTCACGAAAAGAACAAAGTGTTTAAAGACAAGTCTCTGATGCAGTGTCATCAGACTGTTGACAAACCCTCAGTCTAACCACAGTGTGACAGCAGGCCTTTGCTGAAAGTCACGTTTTGCATTGCTTCTCATGAAATGTTTTCTGCTCTTTATTTCACTTGACTTGAATATATTTACTTGAACAAACCTCTGATGTGTAAATCAGATCCAACTGAATGTCATCAGAACATATAATAATTTTTTTTCTTTTGGTAATAAGTCAAGAATGAGGATTTTGAGTATCATTGAATATAAAAGTTTTCCATCTCAGGGGGTCAGTTTCTATGTTGGATTGTAAACTCACTTTAGTGCGGTAGTCCTCCTCCTTCATTATTCATCCATGATCACTGATGAGAAGTTAATAGGCATTAGCCATGTCAATTTAAGACATTGTACAACCTCATATTAAAAGATTTTAATGTGTATACTTTTTAATATTTCACCATGAGATCAAAGCCCATCTCTGACAACAACGAGACGGCCTACCTGAAGGAGATTAGGAATCTGGAGAACTGGTGCCAGAGGAACAGCCTCCTTCAGTAAGACAAAGGAGCTGATAGTGGACTTCAGCACTAAGCAGGAGAGGAACTACCAGACCCCCGTCATCAACGAGTGCCCAGTGGAGAGAGTGGACAGCTTCAAATACCTCGGAGTTCACATCACGCGGGACCTGTCATGGTCCTGTCACATCAACACCGTGGTGAAAAAGGCCCGTCAGCGTCTCTACCACCTCAGACGCTTGAGAGACTTCCAACTGCCCTCCAAGGTGCTCAGGAACTTTTACTCGTGCACCATAGAGAGCATCCTGGCGGGAAACATCTTAACCTGGTTCGGGAACAGCACCATGCAGGACAGACGAGCTCTACAGAGGGTTGTGCGGTCAGCTGAGCGCACCATCCGCTCCGAGCTCCCTGACCTGCACTCAATCTACAGCAGGCAGTGCTGGACCAAGGCCAGGAAGATGGTGAAGGACCTCAGCCATCCCAACAACAGACTGTTCTCTCTGTTGAGGTCAGGAAAGCGATTCCGCTCCCTGAAGACCAACACAGAGAGACTGAGGAGGAGCTTCTTCCCGCAGGCGATACGGTCTCTCAATCACACCACCACACAGTACTGACCCACACATATGGTTCTTACACACACACTGGACATTCTGGACATTGTTTTCACTTCATCACTTAAATCACTTTAAGCATATTTGCTCTGCACAAGACATAATGTGGATTGCACAACACTGGACATTATATTTCTTCATTTCCATAAATTTTCATATTTATTTCCTATCTTATTCATAGCCTTTTCTTTTTTCTTTAGGTCACGAGCAGTTGTGTAAGCATTTCACTGCATATCGTACTGTGTATGACTGTGTATGCGACATATAAAATTTGAATTTGAATTTAATGGGATGTTGAAGCTCTTCTAAATCCTCACCAGGTTTTGCTCAAATGCTACTGATATAAACTCACAATATATCGGCAGTAAATAATAGAGAGGAGAAAGGAGGAAACAAAAGTCAATTATAAAGTTAATAGGGCTGCTTGGAGCCATATCAACAGTTTAAATGATAAAGTTACAGATATCAGGGGGAGAAAATAAAACAACAGCTGTGGCTCATCAATAAGGCTCTGCAAAATAGAAAACAGGAGGAAGACTGATATTTACTGTGAGTAAATATCAGTCTCCCTCCTGTTTTGAAACCTAAAGTTAGGAAATAATAATGATGCTCTCTGACATCCACAACATGTCAGACACTTGACACAGAGCTAAACCTCTGCTGGAAAATACACACCAGAAAAGTAGATAGAGTGAGATGATTATCAACTTTTGCACAAAAGCGAAATGCCTTATTTTTATAAGCATTTTAATGAAGTTTTTTTTTCTGGTTCTGTTTTCTGTGAGTGAGCATCAGCGCCCTCTGCAGTTTGTGTGTGTAAGTGCAAAAGCTTACAGCACCTGGTATTCCCAGGCGGTCTCCCATCCAAGTACTGACCAGGCCCGACCCTGCTTAGCTTCCGAGATCAGACGAGATCGGGCGTGTTCAGGGTGGTATGGCCGTAAGCGAAAGATTTGCTATATAAAGGGCATTTTATAAGTGGCAAGTGTCTCACAGTTTGATATATATTATTGTGCCAAGCTTTATATGTTACAGCGAAAGCATGCAGCTATTCGTTGTTAACTGCAGCTTCAACACTGAGCTGCAGAAATACTTTTCCCACAGTAACATCTCCATAATAACATATGTTAGATTATTATAGAACCGTGTGTTTTGTAATTCTAACATTTTTGTCGTTTGGAGACTTTAACTTCTATATAGAAGAGAAAACGTGTGCATGTGTCATCACAGCATGTTTAAAAAGGCTGTTTCTGTGCTCTTCTCTTGCTTACGGCCATACCACCCTGAACACGCCCGATCTCGTCTGATCTCGGAAGCTAAGCAGGGTCGGGCCTGGTCAGTACTTGGATGGGAGACCGCCTGGGAATACCAGGTGCTGTAAGCTTTTGCACTTCCACACACAAACTGCAGAGGGCGATAAAACTCTCACTACTCCTTCCTGTAGTCTCTAGTTTCCTCCTGCTTTCCTTGAAGCACAAAAGCGCCTCGCTGATCATTTCCTAGATGCTAATCAAGGAATATTTAAGGAATATTTCCTTTTGACAGTAACTGCTATAAAACCTAGAGCAGCACCTCACTGTCAATAACAGATTAAACGCACAAATCACAGTACTATTGCAGAGTATAACATGGAGACAAGTAAGAGAGAAAAAACAACAACAAGATGTGACATGTTGAATTTAATATAATTATAAAAAGCAGAAACAAAGTTTTGGTTTATAGTTTACAGAATTTTACAGGGGAAAAAAAACAACACTGCGTCATATTCATATAAATGCACCGATCTGACAGACTTGCACAGGTACAAAGCAAAGGAAGTGTTGAGTTCATCTGCATGGAGCCTGAATGACCGCCTCAGCAGATCATGTATGTGGCATACGGCCAACACTGGACCAATGAGCAAGCTTTACCTCATCCCTGTCCTCTCATCTTAGTATGCATACTGAAGTTTGCATGTTACGGAGTTTTGGGGGGTTTTTGTTGTTGTTTTTGGCTGTCATATTTTCCTTTTTAAAAAAACGGCATCTTGAAATGTAAAAATGTGCTCGACAGTCCTGCTGCTTTAACCACAAATCATTTCCTGAAACTCGGGAAAGTGTCCCTGTTGCTGAAAATCACACATCTTCATCATATTTGGAGGAAGTGGCTTGCAGCTCTGGTCGGTAAGATGTTTCCCTGGAAGAGAGAGAAGGACATTTGAGAGAGATTGATGACTCACAAGAGTCTAATCACATCAGTGCAACCAGTGGTTACTTGTATTAGTTTATTAATTAGAGATGAACCGATCTGATATTACGTATCGGTCTGATACTGACGTAAATGACTGGATCGGATATCAGAAAGAAATTTTTAAAAAATGTAATCCGATCCATTAAATATCACGAAAGCATCTCACAAGACTTGCAACACGACGTAACTCAGCTCATAACCGTAGCACGTTGGAGCAGTATGCGTCACGTGATAGAGCGGCTGTGGCGTGCGAGACCTGTCGGCGGTCTGGTTGAGCAGTTGGAGCCTCGCTACAAACCGGCATTTCATCTTCGAGAAAGTGATCCCAGAGAGAAGTAAAGCAAATGTGTAAGTTCATCTCTGAATGTTTGTAAAGCATTCCCACGTTAAGCTTAACAACCGATATATGGAGCGACTGCCTCTTCTCTCTCCCTCCCTCTCCTGCTGCTACTTCAGTCATGAAACTGATCAATGATCAGCTGATCGGCTTTTCTGTCGCGACTCCGTCTCTCTTGTTTGTTTTTGGCCCACTTTGCACCAGAAAAAGGAAACCAGCGGCTAAACAACAGCAGCCCATTAAAGCTTGATAAGCTGTTGTTTGAATTTATTTAATATTACTTTCTACAGTAATAAATAAAAGAAAGACAGTTAGAACAACCAGTGGTGCCGTCATGCATTGTTTGTTGCTTATCATGTAATTACCATGTCTTCCCCGTGTACAGCAGCTTCTGCTCCTCTCCCTCCACTCGTCAGTCTTCCTTCAGGTTATCAATGAGCTCCTGCGTCTGCTGGGCCAGCCTCCTCTTCTCAGCCTGCTGCTTCTTCAGGGCCGCCTCTGCTTTCTTACTCTGGTAGATCTTCACCCCAGCAAACCCCAGACACAGCAGCAGCGTCTTCAGGGCTAAGATGTAGAAAAGCAAGGGGACGTTGTCCAAAGCCTGAGCATAGATAAGGGTACATATTTAACATAAATATGTATATAAATATATATGCAGAAATACTGTTTGTTAGAGAGTTTCTTTATAGTATTTCTGTTTTTTTCTGTTAGATTTAAGAGGTTTGCTGCAAAAGAAATGTCTGGAACAGTCTGGGACCCCAGAGGAGATTTTCCTCCTCCTCTCTTCTACCTCAGCTGCTTATGCAGGAGGTGGCAGTTATAAAAAGGACAAACAGCTGCACACCATGTGCTTTATGAGCTTGTAGCTGCACCGGGTCACACACACTTGTCATTACCGAAACAGCATTCAAAATCTTTGTATTTTAAAAATTTTCTTTACATAATAATTTAAATTAAGCATCCTATAAGAAAATTTCTAATTCCCACATTCGGCATAGATATTATCTAGCAAGTGACCGCGGCTTTAATGTTTCTACTAGTCACCTCTATTAACGCTATTATCAGCTTATTTCTGTGGTTAAATATAACAACACGTTTAAAAACTGGAGATGCCACTTGCGGTTTAAAACATACAGGAATATACACGCAGAGAGAGAGAGAGATGTATATGCTATTTGATATATGACGATAGTAAAAGTTTTGGACGCGGTTGTAACAAATAACGCGAGAGTCTATGGTAACGTTAGCTTTAAGCTAGTGACAGCTGCGGCAAAAAAGGAGCAAAAGAAAACCTAAACGAGCACAAGAGTTATACACTCATAGCCAAGCGTGCATTTGGTCCATTTAAAATGATATATCTACTGATGGTTACCTTCCAGTTAATCATTTTTCGCTCCTGTGATGGTGCAGTCGTTCTCAGTCAGCAGCCAGAGAGCTATTAGTGGTCGCGAGAAGAAGGCGGAGCTTACAGTAACTGGCCAATAGAAATGCGATATCTGCTAGCTGGCACTTATGCTACATTCAAAGTTCATGGAGTAAATCAAATCGAACCAACTCGTAAGACGAGTTGGAATACATCAAATAATGTGGAAACATTAATTTACATCAATCTAATGGTAGAAAACGACCTTAAACATTAAAGGGATTAAATTATTATTATTATTATTTTTAAAACTCGGCTTTTCCTCATTTCCTACTGAAGTGGAATGCATCATTACTAATGGCAGTGCCGATGTACGGGGAGTGTGACTGACTCGTACCTGCTTGAAGGTTCTAGTAGTCAAGTAAACTAGATATACATTACATCTTCCATTTCTGTGTGCTCACAGAAGAGAAGTCGGTAACAACATTTGCTCAAAAACAATGTAAAATATGTAATATATCCGGTCTATTAGGTCAATAAGGAAACTCAAAGGCTTTTGATAATTGGTGCTTGCTAATGGATAATTTTGCCAGTTAAGAAATTGGGCCATTCATAGTCTTTGTTGCTGTGTTCTATAGGACGAATTCTTCGTAATCTTATAATGACGTTTTGATAAAGAGTGCGTGTCCGACAATACATAAACTTTAAGCTTATCATACGTCGGCTTTGTGTCTTGTGTTGTATACCAGTATGCCGGCGTTTTGGGCATGCGTAGTCACGGTGGCCGAGAGGTTAAGGCGTTGGACTCGAAATCCAATGGGGTTTCCCCGCACAGGTTCGAATCCTGTTCGTGACGAAATTTAATTTATGTTATCCATCAAAGTGCTAGCTAGCTGAAGTGTTCCTCCCTTACAAATATACAGTGTACGAGCATAATTTCAATATATATAACAGAGTTTTGTTAATTTCATATTCAGTTACACATTACAAATGTAACAGGTAAATACTTTTAGTTTTAAATTGTTAGCTTTGATAACTCATTAGTTTGAGCAAATTAGTTATATTTCTGCTACATAAATGGGTGATAATTACTTAGTATAATTCTTTTTTTTAATCTGTCTTTATCTGTCTTTTTCCCCCTTTCCCACTAAAGTTGAATGTAACATTACTAATGTATTTGTAAGGTAATTGTTTTTTTGTTGTTGTTTTTTTCTTTTTTATATTATGTGTGTTTATTGTGGGGTGGCACTTCTATTTGTACTCAAAGGAGCTTGCAAAGAAAAGCGTCTGGACTTCTTTAAGTTGCTTGAAGACGTTTCACCTCTCATCCAAGAAGCTTCAGTTCTAAGGTCAAGTGGTGGAGAGTCCCAGATTTAAACCTAGCGGGAGTTTCCCCCCACAGAGGGACAAAAGGACCCCCTGATGATCCTCTAATCGCCTGAGCCAAGGTGTGGAACTGGGTGTGGGTCCCAATCAGTGTTGGTCAAGTTACTTGAAAAAAGTAATCAGTAACTAATTACTGATTACTCCCCCAAAAAAGTAATCCCGTTACTTTACTGATTACTTATTTTCAAAAGTAATTAATTACTTAGTTACTTAGTTACTTAGTTACTTTTTAAAAACACGATTTACAACCTGAAGAGGTGATAAAGTGATAGATCTTTCAGCCCAATTCTACTTTTTCTACATAATCCATCATACAAAATGTAATCAAATGGAAAAGTCTCTTTTTTTAACTTGTTTTATCAGTTTTAATCTTTTAACTTTATGCATCAAGCAAAACATTTAATTATATGCAACATTCTCTGACTTGAATAAATTAGTTTAACATTTAAACCTATTTTCTACACATTCCAGCACATAAAATAAAATATTTTTTGTGTTTTCACTCACTCTTTCAAACAGATGCAAGTAAAACACAGCAGAAAATAAATAAAGTCAAAGACTCAGCGGTCCTTTTGCTCTATTTTCACCTGTAAAGCAGGAGCAGGGTAGGCGGAGGGTTACCCTGGTGCAGGTGTGCTGCGGTCAGTTGAAGAATCCGCGCGAGTGTCTCTGTGAGTTTCCCATCACGTCGTAGCTACTCGGTGCTTGCTCGGAAGTTTAGGGGTTTTTTTCGCTGTAAAAAGAAGTTTTCTTCCCACGCACGATGGACGCTAATGTTTTTGTCACTTTTTATGGAATCAAACTCAAAGTAAGGTCAGTACTTCCACACTTTAAACGCTGCACGCTCATACTCTCTCCCGCACTCGATATATTATCCATTGTTGATCTGCACACAGCTGCTGTCACCAACGTCGCACTTGCTTACGTCACTGTCATGAGACATTCTCGCAAAAAAAATCACGGTTTTAGTAACGCAGTAACGCAGCGTTACTACGGGAAAGTAACGGTAATCTAATTACTGATTTTGCAATAGTAATCCCTTACTTTACTCGTTACTTGAAAAAAGTAATCAGATTACAGTAACGCGTTACAAGTAACGCGTTACTGCCCATCTCTGGTCCCAATCAGCCAGAGTTTCGGGTGAGTTCATTGTGAAACCTGGCCCCACCTTATCATGCGAATTCCTGAGATCAGATGGCCCAGGAT
The DNA here is from genome assembly GCF_965226115.1 of Aulonocara stuartgranti. NCBI lineage: Eukaryota > Metazoa > Chordata > Actinopteri > Cichliformes > Cichlidae > Aulonocara > Aulonocara stuartgranti. The sequence continues at coordinate 42,450,731 of NC_138958.1, read as the reverse complement.
GTGAGTGGGCGTTAAGGCGTCTGGGGAGGGAACTCAAAACTGGATTATAGATGGCAGAGAGTTGGTGTCGTAAAGCCCCGCCTCTGTTCAAAGATGGTCGCTCACAGTGGACATAGATGGCTTCTTTCACTCCTCTTTCAAACCATCTGTCCTCTCTGTCCAAAATGTGAACATTGGCATCCTCGAAAGAGTGTCCTTTATCCTTAAGATGCAGATGGACTGCTGAGTCTTGTCCTGTGGAGGTGGCTCTTCTGTGTTGTGCCATGCGCTTGTGAAGTGGCTGTTTGGTCTCTCCGATGTAGAGGTCTGAGCATTCCTCGCTGCACTGTACAGCATACACCACATTGTTAAGTCTGTGTTTTGGTGTTTTGTCTTTCGGGTGAACCAGTTTTTGTCTGAGCGTGTTGCTGGGTCTGAAATGCACCGGGATGTCGTGCTTGGAGAAAACTCTCCTGAGTTTTTCTGATACACCGGCTACATAGGGGATGACAATGTTGTTGCGTCTGTCTTTCTTATCCTCCTTCGCTGGTGTCTGATCTTCTTTTCTGTACCTCTTTGCTGACTTTAAGAACGCCAATTTAGGATAGCCGCACGTTTTGAGTGCTTCTTTTTCCCTTCAGGCTGGAACTGGGTTACTTAGATTAACCAGTGTAAATACAGGACAAGGTTACAGTGTACCTTATGATTCAAACCTCAAGCACAGTCAGTGGCTGCTGTGCTTTATGTAACTGTCACGTTTCTTGAAGCTGCAGCATGAAGGACAACATTAAGCACTTATTAGTTTCAGATTGATTTTATTACAGTTGTCATGATCACAGGTGTAATAGTTACACAGGTTGTAAAAAATTAATATATGACAACTGAAGTGTGAAATGTAAACACTACAAAACAAAATGCACTTTGCCTCTAACTGAAGGATGAGCATTTAAAGTATACAGTATAACTGGTGGCCTCATAAATAAGATTGTCATTGAAGGACAATATGATGCATACAGGATGCACTGGCTCACATCCTGTGTGCAGACAGTAAATTATGCATGGATATAAGAAAAACGTGCACTTTTTCAGTAGAAACCAATCTGTATACTGATTTAAACAAGGTTGCACATTTTGGGATTAACAAATAACCCACGCAGGCTCATAGTCAAGTAGAACTTCATAAATAAGGAGGAGTATATACTGGTTTTCAATAAGGATTATAGCATATATTTAAAATTATAATGGGAGGTCTGTCTGTGTTTGTTTCAGATGGAGTTGGCTCAACTGTGCTACTTAAAAAGCTGCCAATTATATTTTCACCCCAGCTTTTCTCTCTTATTAGAAGGACCTGGATTGACTGTATCCAGGTAAACGTACTGCACCTTCATGCTACACTATAGATTATTCGTTTTTAATGAATTAAAAACAATCGATTTATGATTTAGGAGAGAAAAAAAGAATCAGCAAAAACATACCAAACATGAAACTCCAACCAAAGCTTCTTTATAACGTGCTGATCTTGAAATAAATAGCTGATTAATAAATATATTAGCTGTCAGTTTGCTAAGTGGGACTTGTCCTACATGACAGTGCAGCTCAGTTCTGCCTGGCTCTTATATAACACTAATATCTCATTTAATGAGCCTCATGTACAGTAATAACTTGATGACACAGGAATGGACGTGTGGGGTTGGAATGTATTTACACAGTGAAATTCATTGGAAGCCACCAAGTAGACTTAAGTTCTTCCTGATCTTTTTTATACTGAAGATTTTTTTAATAATGGGTTAGCCATGCAACGCATCTTAAGCTACGCGATTTAGAGTCTCACATGCTCTCAGCTCATAAAGTCATCAGCACCCAAGTTAAGGTGCAGCTGTATGTTAGTGTGTAAATGCTGATGTTTTGGCTCATCGTCTTCACTTTGGCTTCGCACAATCAAAGTCACGCATCCTTCTCAGTTAACAGTGTGACAATCCATTGCTTTACAGAACACATGCTGCATCCATCTGTTCAGACTTCCGCTGGTCCATCCGTCTGTCTGCCCATCTCGATCAATCCTAACACATGTAACGGCTGCTATGAGAAAACCAAACCCAACAGTGGCTCGAAATACCTCCGTGCCACAGAGCTGCACCAGAAACAAACCAATGAGCCTTCGTGGCCGCTCAGCCAACCAGGCCTTAGTTTCTAAGTAGAAACTAGAGATCGTAGGTCAATCAGAGAGTAGCACGTCCTCGCTTTTGCTTTGTTCATGGGGTTAATTAATCTGATATAAAGCGCCAGCCTCAGACACAAACTGAGACTTTTCCATCCTTCGTGGCTTTGATCCAAGTCGTTGCAGCTTTAATGAGCAGGGAAAGCTCAATGAGACGACGGCTTCTGCAATCCCGACCTAAATAGTAGCGTCTTTGTTTTTTCCTTGATAGTAAATCGATGATGCTTCTGTTTGTGTTATAATCAAATCCAAGAACAGAAATAAAACGCTCTCGAGTATTTTAATCTTGGCCCGCGTCCATGAGGCCCGGGCAGCCATCTCCACATTCGGCCCTGTCAGGAGTAAATCTTCGCTTCCTTTTTCTTTCCTCACATCTGCGTCTCTAGGTGATGCATCCTTAATCTGAATCCTGGCCGGCTGTCTTCATCCGTCCTCGTTTTTTTTTTTGTTTCAATGGTATTTTGGCTGGCATCATGGAGAACCAAAGAAACGGCCTGACAGCCGGTTCTCTCCTCCTCTTGTTCAGCAGTGCTCATGCTGGCTCCAGTCAAAAATCACTTAAAACTAGAGGTAGGCTGTTGTTGTACACATATCATCCTCTGTTCACCCTCTTTCAATGATTTCTTGGTAACTTGCTTCCTAGTAACTACAGAAGTTCTCCCAGGAAACAGTTAACTGCAAAGAAAATCAGTCCCTGCAGCGTCTGAGCACATTTTTTTTGAGGAGGAGCGTCACAGCATCATGGCACATCCACCCTTAGCTCGTGATAATCATTATTAGGAAAATTGTGAGGGTGTACATGCTCAGTAGCGCGCCCTGTGGTTCGTTCTGGACATGGTGAGGGGCAGGGAGACTGAGGACAGAGAGGACACCTCCCAGTAAAGAGAGCGAGACAGGAAGAGCTGGTAGAGGATGACCATGGAGATGGACTGGCAGAGGATCACCCCCATGGTCACCACCTGCAGAGGAGGAAGACAGGTGGGAGGCAGCGTGTAAACTTGGTGGCCAATGGAGGACAAAAGGTAAGAACTGAACATTTAAACTCAGTGAACATGAAAGAATTATCCTCAATAGCAAAAACTGTTGTTGTCTTTGTGCGGGAGTTCAAACCTTTTCCTTCTGATGCTCGTTGAAGATCACAGACATGAGGACGAGGATGGGATGACAGAGGAACCACAGGAAGCATCCCTGCACAGAACAAGACCACATGACCGCCCGAGAACCTGCAGGAGTCTGTTATGTCAGTTTTATTGAGAAATCGTTTTTACCTTGGCGAAGCTGAGGTAGAAGTCTCTCTTTAAGGTGCTCCTCTCGGTGGAGATGATCTGGTAGAGGATGGAGGCCAGCAGGAGGGCCAGGCCCACTCTCAGAGCCATGAGGAGGAGACCGGCCACACTCTGCTGGGCGTGATAGCTGTGGTGCTCACTCTCCGACTCTGAATACTGCTCCCACAGCAGCAGCACCGCCTGAAAATACAGTCCGGTTCTTAACAGTCATCTTATGGCAAATACCCCAAATGAACTCCCACCTCATTCTGAAAACATCATGTTTACCTGATCGGGATTCTATGTGCTGGTCAAATTTTCCTTAAAAATTAAACACTTGAAGTCATCTCAAGTTCTGCATACCTGTGTAATAACTCCACCAACAGCTACAGCCGTGGAGGCCGGAGACTGTTCCCACTGCAGAGGTCGGGACTGAGGCTTCCTGCCTCGGCTCAGGGTCCAGCCCATACACAGACTCAACAACATGTACAGCATGGACACCTGGGACACCATATCCCAGACTGCATTGGAGCCAAAAGAGAGGTTAACATGATCAGAGAGGTTCATTTTTTCTTTTATTGACTCTTTATAATGTTGCAGGTAACATACACTCAGCCAGGCTGCCCATCAGTGGAAGACCGATTCCATCTCTGGAATACCTGCAGACAACAGGAGGCACAAACAGAAACACTGTTGTCTTAATTCACATAGTTTTTTATTAACAACTCTGTACTAAATAAATACAAATATTCCGAAAGACTTAAAATACATTTTAGGTCATAAAACATTACTGATATGTAACAGTGGGCCATCAAGAGTAGCATGAGCTTTAGAAACATTATAAATATTGCGCTGCCTTTCTCTGGCTCTGCTGAATCTACCTGGCCAGGTGGATGTAGTTGCAGAGCGCAGAGCAGCCCTGTAAAGCCAGCGCTGTAGTCAGTACTTTGAGGACAGTGTGCATGGGTCCTCCTTTCCTCAGAGCCTGGTACAGAGGCTGGATATAGATGCAGCAGGCGATGAAGTAGGCCAGCAGCAGGAGGAAGTAAAAACTATGGAGGCCTAAGAGAGCGAGAGGGGAAAAATCATCAGCAATCCATCAGGATCAAACATAAAGTCCTGTCCTAATGTATTAATCAGGTCTGACATAGCACCTGAAGAGCCCTTACAACTTTTTATTAGTTTTACTAGATTTGGGACTTTATGCCGACAGTCATACTCTCACTGCAGAGGAAGCTAACAAGCATGAAATGCATCACCAGCTTGAGCTTAGTGATGCACTGACATTATCTGCTGTAGTCTGACAGCGGAGGGCATATTCGGGGTGTCTGACCTGCCTCCTCTGCACTGAAATGCTCCAGAGGGTTTCCAGCCGAGTCGGCATTAAACAGCAGGACAGTGAAATCAAGATCAGCGTGGCCGGCAATCAATACGTTTTCCTAAGGAGAGAACGGAAATCTTAGTGATAAGCAGAATCCATATAGTTATGACTATCATTATTACTCGATCATGCAGTACTGTTGAAGGCATTACTATCTAGTATAACAGCATTACTACCAATATTTCAACCTACTTTTCCAGAACCAGTTTTAAATATTTAACTGTGCATTCACACTGTCAGTGTTGTGTTTTGTGTTAGAATGAGCTCGCTGACAATAAATGTTTATTGTGACAGATTTATGACTGTGTGTGTATTTGACTGTATATATGCGTACATGACTGTGCATGCACTGACCTGTAGGTGTGATGCAAACCAAAACATTTGCGACCCTACATCAGTTTCTGCAGGAGTAGGACTGTATTTCACTGTATACTGCAATATAGAGTGCATGTGTCTTTGCACAGAGTCTCCTTTAGAGGTGTCCTCTTATTTGTTCATATTTGTGACAACAGCATCGCTGCTGCAGGTTTGCCTGACTGAAGCCCTAGTTGCATTATTACATTAATATTATATATAATTGTGTTACCTGACATGTATATCTGTCAGCATATAGGATCTGCCAGGCTGTGGGCAAAGACTGCCGAGGGATCGTCTGGTTGTGCTCTTCTTGACTGAGTGTAACTGTGGGTGGGTAGGGGTGGGGGAAGAGAGATGAGGTGACAGTGTGGAGGAAGGAAAGTGGAGACATAAATCAATATGGCATCATGGCAGGAGAATCCAGAATTGTATCAGCGATTGCTGGTTTCTTACTGGTCACGTCGGCTTTGGCGAGCCTCTCGGAGCAGCTGAGGTTGTCCAGCTCCGAGTCCATATCCTGATACAGCAGCAGTCTGGACTCTCTCTCTTTAGCCAGCGTTGAGCTGTCCACCCGGCACACCAGCAGACCGTTGCCGGCTAAACGAAGACAAGGCACCATGGTTGCAGCAGCTTCTCAGATGTAACATTTAACACTCAGATAGCATATTCGTGAAATTTTACAGACCAAACGGCTAACTAGTAATTCAATAATGTAGTCAACTGATTAGACTTTAATATATAAAACATTCATTTTCAAATATATAAGCTGGAGAACAAAGAGATTGTAGCTTTCAGTGGCCTTTGGATCTCTGAGGTCCAATGATGGGTCCCTAGTTTGCCAGCATGGTTTCTACCCATAGGCCCTTGTGCTTCACACAGGGTTAATCTCCTGAAACAAGTGAGATTAGCTGACATCTGGTAGCTTCAGACCTTTTTAAAGCAAAAAGTCTTGCAGAAAACACCCCCCACTATGCCATGTGACATGTGCAGCCAGCCTCTGTCCACACTGAGGGTGCAATCAGCTCATTTATGGGTCGGAAAGAAGTTGGATTCCTATAAGACCTGTAAAAAATACCTAAAAGTGTCCTGAAGCAAGTTTCCGGAATACTTGTTGGAGGTCAGCCCGAATAAAAATGCTATAAAACAAAATACAGAGGCTTAAGACAAACAGTAATTTGACATTAAGCAGCAAAGGTAAAGATAAAGCGCCGGCTGAATGCTGCCAGAACTGCTAATAATCAGTGCACACGTTATCAGATACTCGCATGACACGTTAGTTACACCCATTGTTGAGCGGCTCAGTGAGAGCTGTTAGCAAATAAAAAAAGGAAAGCAAACACGGGCACTAAACTGAGCCGTCAGCTCGTTATTACCCCACGTTAATCATTAAGGTGGCGTGAAAAGAAGCTAAGCCCGCTGTCAGAGCTGGAATGACACGCCAGCAGCAAGCACATCAGCACCGTCAACGTTACCTTGGTACATGAATTTAGTGATGAACTGGCCCTTCTGCTGTCTCGCCGCTTCGCTCTTAAAAAGTCCCGTAACAGTTTTCCCGGAAGCCTCTGAAGTGAGCAGCAAAACAGCCGCAAGTGTGGCTAATAAGTACGACATTTTCCCGCTTGTGCAGTTTAGCGTTATCGACAAATATAGGATGCCTCATCGATTCAATGAGCCACGAAGCCAGAAGTGAACCAGCTGCGTCAAGACCCCCAAAAGTTCGCCAAGCTGTGACCGGAAGTTGGATGTTCTTGCCCTCAAATAAAAGCTAAGCTTGGAAATAATGGATAATAAACGCGCGCGGAATGACACAAAACACATTCACATGAAGACACACCTGAAATAATATTATATTTAAGTTTGGTATAAAACTAAACGCAACACACACAAGTGTTGTAGGTTAAAATACTCGATATGACCTTTATTTTGGAAAGCACCACCGGATGATATGTGTTTATTTAAGAGGACTTGACTGGTTTTCGCTTGCCTACAGGTCTACGTTGACAGTTTGATTGATTCGGGATTCACGCAATCACATCGCGCTAACATCACTGCGTCATGTAGGACAACCAATCAGAGAGTAGAAACTAGTACACACACTATTAATGACCCGCCCGCTTTCAACGTGTCAACACTGCCGTGAAGCAGCCGGTGACTGTCGCACAATCCGGCTACTGTTATGGAAGGAAATAAAGCTCTGCTGTTTCCGTTAGGATAGCTAGCTTCCAGGCTTGATGTCGGAAAATATGTTTTTATTATACCTATAGGAGTTCATGTTGTGAGGTAACAGCTGCTGGAAGACCGGGAAATGGACTTCAACAGGACTGTTCTGGTGACTGGAGGCTCTGGATTCATGTGCGTTCGTATTTCATATCAGTGTACACTTAAGCTGAAATAACATTACGAACTTAGCATTTAGCTTGATAAACAGACCTGGCCGTGGTTCCTCTTTTAGTTATCAAGACTAGGACCTGTAAGGAAAACCTTTGCACAGGTGAAACAGAGGTAAACAATAAAGGAACATCTGTTAGCAATAGCAGTTATTTACTAAGAAATAAGCACAATCTTATTAGTGAAAAAGTATTTATTGTAAAAAACAAACGAACTAACATTACTCTGGCTTATTTTATAAATCATCCCGGTGTCTCTACAGCAGGGGTGTCAAACTCAAATACACAGTGGGCCAAAATTCAAAACTGGAACAAAGTCGCGGGCTAACATTAATATTTATTGAAAAAAAAAAATCTTCCTCCAGATATAAGAATGAATCTTTTCTTATGGACTCAAATAAGTTTTTCTGGAAAACTGAATATGGAACAAGCAAAGCTTAATACTAAACAATACATATATTAGCTGTATAATACCAGTAGGCCAGCTCTAATAGTCATTTGGTATGGCTTCGCGGGCCAAATGTAATTAGGCTGCGGGCCAAATTTGGCCCGCGGGCCAGAGTTTGACACCTATGCTCTACAGGTTGAGTAACTGTTCACAAGTCTTGGAGTAGTAGTTTCAGTCCTGGGGTATATTTCAAAATATTATGGCAGACTGAGAATTGAGCCCACAAACACATGGAGCCAAATGCTCAGATGAGTGTTAAAGTGTAGTTAGCACTCAGTTAGAACACTTGTAAATTACTTGTTTTGCCTGTAATCTGTCAAGAAAGAACTTCCTGTGACAACACAGAAGCTGGAACCAGTTTTTGGCAAAGTGATCTCCATATATCCTTTATTTATCCTGGCAAAAAGTCTTATTGGCATTAAAAATGTCTTTTTCGAAATAGCTGTGACCAAGTGGGCAGCAGAAATTGCAGCAAATTTAAAATCAGAGTTCTTTCGAGATATTGGAAGTGACTGAAATGGACTGGATTATTTATAATGTAGGTACAATAACAGGTGATTTCTTTGTGTTAAATATAACCCCTTAGCAAATCCTGGTTAATACAGCCTCTTTACCAATATAAGCAAAGATATTAGACATAAAAAACACATAGAGACAGGTTTATTAACAGCAAATGGAGGAACAAGCAAAGTTTTCCCTTTTATTATAAGAAAAATGTAAAATTTGGGAATGCTCAGTACACAAATCAGGTTTCATTTCATTATTATGGTTTTATCTCACTAACAAATGAAGGAATCTCTGTTTGTGGGATGTGATTTCTGCAGTGTTTACATATAGGCAATGCAAAGTGGTCAGCTCATGTCGTCTTCTTGACATAAATGGCACAGACATGTGTGGGCTGATGGAGTCTCTGCCCAGATAAAGGCCAGTGGGGCGTAAATGAACTGTCTCAAATTTCTCTGCTCCTACAGCGGCTCCCATCTGGTGTGCTCGCTGGTCCACAGACACCCGGAATGGAGAATTATCAACCTGGATAATGTAAGTCTTAATTTTCTTCCCCCCCCCCCTCACTCCGTTTCCAAATATATCACTCTGGGTTTGTTGTCTTTGTGACGTGCAAAGCTGCAGCTAGTGTCTGCTGTGTGCACTGTGGCACGTCTCACTGTCTGATCTCTTCCAGTTGGATTACTGCTGCAGCCCCAGGAGTCTGAAGAGCGTTGAAAACAGAACGAACTACATCTTTATCAGGGTGAGCGCTGATAAATAAACACATCAGGTCAAGAATAACCAGACTGACACCAGATTAGGGCTGCCACGATTAGTCGACTAGTCACGATTATGTCGACTATTAAAATCGTCGACGACTAATTTAATAGTCGACGCATCGTTTGAAGCTTTGTAAGATCACAAAGGACGCAGGAATAATAATAGTAGGATTTAAGAGTGTAATAACGGACTGAAACAGAAGATGGCAGCACTGCATGTACAAGGATGCCAGCTGCCGTTAAACCCCGAAGAAGAAGAAGCTGTGTCCCAGAATTCATAGCGCAGCTGTCAACAATGGCGGCAGCTAGTTAGTTTTAACTTTACTCTTATTATTCTTTCTGGGTCACAAAATAAACGTTTAACATATTTTCAGGCGAGAATGTAGCTGTGTAAACCTCAAATATCTGCTCAGTTTATCAAGACACCACGTATTTTCAAAAGCGCTCCGACGTTTTCGGAGACGTCTGTTACCCACTAGCTCGTTAGCTAGGCGGGGGCAAGGCTAACTAGAGCCGTGAGAACACTGGACTCCCGGCAAATCGTTTTCAAACCCACCGCCGTCTTTCGCTAGTCAGGTTAAACATATATATAAGTCACTTAGATAACTTAAAAATGTTATTGTTTGGCTTTCTTTAGTATTTTATTTGTTCCTGAGTAAATCGGTTTGGCTGAGATTAAAGTTATAGTTTTTGCACAGCTAAAACTGTCAAGCAGACAGCTGATTATCAGAAGTGTGAGATGCTGGAGAATATACTCCGGTGTCCTGTTATATTTTAGAAAGCAAGGAGTTTATTAAACTTCACCGAAACAATCTGCAAATTTCATTAAAAATTAATAAACTACCATCTTGTCTTTATTTTTAGTTAGCACAAACACTTCAAGCTGTAAGCTAATGATAGTTATATAAGACCAGATGCTGCTGGTGCAATAAGCTGTACGCTGTACGTCCAATGGATGATGATCTGATTAGTCGACTAATCGCAAAAATAATCGGTGACTAGTCGACTATCAAAATAATCGTTTGTGGCAGCCCTACACCAGATGTCTATTTAATTTAATGCTACTTTTGTATAATTACATGTATTATTATGCTTAAAATAAGGTGTAATTTGAAGGATTTATCATCAGTTGAGCTTTAACTGTGCTGGGTGCACAGTTACTCATTTGGACTCTTTTCTTCAACAGGGGGATGTGTGTAACCCGCGGCTGCTGAACCACATCTTCAGTTCCAAAAACATCGACGTCATCTTTCACCTGGCTGCCAAAACTCACGTCGGTGAGCAGCAGCTTGTTCGGGCAGTTCTTATGAACAGGAGCTTTTGCAGTTTCATCTCTCGTGTTAAAGTTCTTTTCCTCTCTCCTTCCTCTCTGTGCTGTCAGAGGCTTCCTTTGAATCCCCGTCCACTTTCCAGCAGGTCAACATTGAAGGGACCAGAGTTCTGCTGGGAGCGGCCCATCAGGCCCGACACCAGCCACAGCGCTTCATCTACATCAGCACCGATGAGGTGTACGGAGCCAGTCTGCATGAGGCCAGTGGATAGATTGGGGTTGTTGGTTCGTGCTTTTGTTTATGGATCAGGCAGTGACGCTGATGTTTGTCCCCTACAGGTGTTTGATGAGAGCAGCCCAGTGAGGCCCTCCAATCCATACGCTGCTACTAAAGCTGCTGCAGAGTATCTGGTCAGATCGTACTGGGACCAGTACAAGGTAAACCCATACAGATGGGCCAGTAGCTTCCAAACCAAATAAATGACTTTAGATATTAGTTTTTGATTTTTCAGTTTTGGCTTGGATGTTAGTTACTCAGTTTAACAATCACAGTAGTGAAAACAGCATTATTATTGTGACCATATGACATGAACTTTGGAGCTCGTTGCCTTTGAAATAGTTGCTTGGCCACTGATTGTAGTCAGATGCCATCTTTAAAGATACTTTAGTGCATTTAGATGGCAATAAGATCGGGTCAGCCTGCTATCAGTCTACAACCGAGCCCGGTCGGATTGGCATTTGATTGCAATCAGTGATCAGAAAGCAGTTAACTTTCGCTGTCTACATACATAGAAATTCACATTAAGTCCTTATATTCAGAGTCCAGCCAGAGACTTATCGATTTGATGAGAAATCCTTCCATAAATAGTGATGTCGTTGCTGCAGGAAAGCGATGTAACTGCAAAATGATGTGGGCGCTCCACAACCTTCCAGTTTTACAGGAATATGACTAGAATGCAACCAGCTGGCAACTATAAGTCAAGTCCCCTGTTGCTGCAGACTAGTTGCGCTTGTACTCTTGTAAGAAAGAGAACTTCAAAACTGGGCAACTCTCATCAAAATAATCGACATGGATACATGGCACTAGAGGCCAGAGGTTAATGTGATTTGAGGTGAACTGTCCCTTTAATTTTAAAACCTGAATGACTTTTTTAATCTTTGTCATTTGAATACTGCTCTGTTACCAGTTTCCCATCATCATTACCAGGAGCAACAACATCTACGGGCCCAGGCAGTACACGGAGAAGGTCCAGTATCATGACTAAGCACACCCATTTGACATTAAGTGGCTAATTTTGCAGAAATATGCTCCATTTGTACAGTTTAAGATTTGAGGCTGTATATAAGATATCTGCGCAGCTGTATGTAGAACTATTTTCATGTATGTAAAGCAACATCAGGTCACACTGATGTCATCTGTGCAAGATTAATCTACAGCAGGGGTGGGCAACTCCAGGCCTCGAGGGCCGGTGTCCCTGCAGGTTTTAGATGTGTCCTTGAACCAACACAGCTGATCTAAATGGCTAAATTAGCTCATCAACATGTCCTGAAGTTCTCCAGAGGCCTGGTAATGAACTAATCATGTGATTCAGGTGTGTTGACCCAGGGTGAGATCTAAAACCTGCAGGACACCGGCCCTCGGGGCCTGGAGTTGCCCACCCCTGATCTACAGTGATACATATTTTAAAGATTTGTTTTAAGGTTGTTGTAATTACTGTCATTGCCACAAGGGGGAGACAAAAGTTCACCCTGCAGGTTTAAAAATGCTGCAATCAGCTGTGTGTTAACATTTGACTACAACTGAATGCACAGACAGAAAATGCAAAATCAGACTTTCACTTTCAGTTCCTTCCAAAGATTTAACTGGTTTTAAAGAGTTAAACATATCTTCTTTGTCACCAAGCTTTTAATATAAATTGTCATCTTGATCTTTCAGGTCATTCCAAGGTTCCTCACCCTCTTACAGATGGACAAGAAATGGTGGGTTTGTTTTAACGAGCGCTGTCGTTCCGGTCTGTGTTTCACAGTAACAGAAGTGCTTATCCAATTAAACCCGTTTCTGTGCGTTTGCTCTGCGGCAGCACTATCCAGGGAACCCTTCCAAAATCCCGCCACTTCCTGTTTGTCAGTGATGCCATAAACGCCTTTCTGTTGCTTCTGGAGAAAGGGATTGTGGGAGAAATCTACAATGTGGGGACAAGCTGTGAGATTCCCATCATGCAGCTGGCGAGGGAACTTGTTAGGATGGTGGGTTTAGGAACTGTTTATTCAAACATTTAGCAGGAGCTTTTAGGAAGTAAGCGAATTAAATGAATACTAAAAGGTGTGTGTGTGTGTTCGTTCTGTTTAGGTCAAGAAAGTGCCAGAATCTGAAGTAAATGATTGGCTTGAGTTTGTGCCTGACAGGTAAGTAGAGAAAGAGCTGGCAAAAGCAGGGGAGAATTCCAGGAAGTAGCCAAAGCCTTCCACTTTGGCTTTAGACTCAAAATCTCCGTCTTTTGACATCTTGACCTTAAAAGCACACTCTTGTCCACTTTTAACCTTTGACCTCTGCTCTCCAGGCCGCGGGTCGACCTGCGTTACCCCATCAAGTGTGAGAAGCTGCAGCAGCTGGGCTGGAGAGCTGAGGTGTCCTGGACTGAAGGCATCAGACAGACAGGTACAGTCACACACACACACTCACACTCCCTTCCTGTATGGTGTGTTAGTGATTCATGCGCTTCTTGTTTTTACAGTGAAATGGTACCGAGACAACCCAGACTTCTGGTCAGACATCAGCGAAGACCAACCACCAATCAGGCGCGAGTTTGAAAATGCTGCCACCACAGTGGTCCCGATCAGCTCTGAATCTTGACTGACAGGAAGAGACTTAATTTTTTTTCCATACAAGTAATTTCACGTGATATTTATGTAGCACAGAGGCCATCATGGCTGGTTTAAAGCTCAATGAACAAAACACTGAATCCTTCAGTTAGCATCAGTCTTACTCTGCAGAACATTTCATTCTCAGCCGTCTCTCAGTTAAGACAGTCTGAGCAACAGGACCTGAAGTGCCAGATAACCAAGGGGAGAGCCTTCAAAGCAGACGTACAGCTGGAAATTAATGCACTTTATTAACTTCATAGTAATTACAATCTTAGCTGATATTAACAGTGTCTTGTCCTGCTCATTGTGATTTTTTTTTAATTATATGTTTGCACACTGTGGGCTGAGGGACATTAATCTCTGATTGGTTCAACATTTTCATTTAGTGTTGGCAGGATCCTGGAGTCGTACAGACAAACAGGTTAAAGTGTCAGCGCAGTAAGAAAAACTGAGGGGAAGAGCAACGCCTCACCTTTGATTGCGTTTGGCTGAGTATGCAGTGCAGGCACAAGTTTAAATTAAGACTCCTCTTTCCTGTTGGCTTTCATCAACAGAAAATAATCAGGATTGTAAGAATAGATTTTTAAGTTGGGCTTTGTTAACTTTAGCCTTCTTTTACCAAATGGCCTGAAATAGCAATGATCTCTGTTGATGTAGGTAGCACAGACTCAGTGCCTTATTTCCAGTGTACATGGATTATGAACCCAAGAGGCTCATTTTGAGACCAGAAGAAACTGATTTGACCTTCTTCAGCCTTTTATCTCATGTGTTTCCTTTAAGATTGTTAATGCAAATATTCTGGTCGCCGTTTGGCCCAGACTAGAACGACACATTACATAATGGAACAGGTTTCAGAGAACAAGGGTTATGCAGGTAAATCCTAGATAACCCTCTAATGAACGGATGTCTGCCATTGTACACCGTGGGCCAAATACTGTGATCAGAAGACAACTGGATCAGAGAAACTCCACACTTAATGCCTCATATGTTAATAAAATAAGTTTTTCTACATGACAAAGATCTGTCAGCACAACTCTTTGGGCTTAAACCGTAAGAAATGTGAATAATTGGTAGCTCAGTTTTATAATTTTAGTACATTCTGGACAAAGTTTTTGTTCACTAATTTTTTTTTCTTTACTGTTGACTTAAAAAAAAAACATTTAAGTTTTTTTTAAATATTTCATTACTTTGGTGTATCATGAATGGCCACAGGGGAAGATCTTTGGAGTCTTTGCTGAACTGGCTCCAAGGCCTCATGTTTGACACCCTATTGTATGTTAGTCACCAGTATTTTGCACTTAGTCACTTCAATCGCTTGCATCAAAGTTGAGAAAGGTTTCTAAGCAGTTTTACTTTTGCCAGATCTCGACTTTTTACGGTCTCTCGTCACAGCATCACTGCGAATCACTTCCTGTGTGGACGCAGCTTTATTCAGAGTTAGAGGCTGCTGTTCTGTTGTTCTACACAAAGCTAATAAAACTGACTCCAACTTTTAAGAAACGTGGCTGTCAGGTCATTTTAATCTGCTTATTGAATGAAGCAAACAGCTTCGAGTCATCCTCTGCTACCAGTCAGCAAGGCTCTGTACCAAGTTAGAAAGATGTAGGTGCAACTTCAGATTTCAAATTAGTTGTTTATGATTTTTAATGATCTGTGTTTTAAGGACAACAATCATTCCTGTCAGATGCATTTTATGCACACTGTTTTTATAATTTGATGCTGTAGAATGTATTTATTTTCAAATAAACACTTTTTAATAACTTCACAGTTTGTGTTTTTCCATGTCTGTAAAGTCACACACGTACACAAACAAAAGCCAAAACCACCGATTACATCTGCAAATCCAAACCTTTATTTGTGGTAAAATCAGAATATTTGCACAGTTTTGTTTTCTTCGTGCAGTGCTCTTCGTGCACATCTGCTAAACTAATACATAAGCAAATACTAACTACCAGGCTGGTGCAGCTGCCCGTCCACACTATGGGGTCTGGCCATTCAGTAATGACGACAGCACTGGGCTTCATTTCAGTTCGCTCGCTAAGAGAACAGCAATCGTTCCTAAATGCACCTCAGCATCTGAATTTCAGATCACTTTAACAAACTGAACTTGAAATAAAGCCACAAAGTGTTTTGTTTTTGTGTGTCTTTCACGACACCCTGACAAAAAATACAATTACTTTGTTGCAAAATGTAGTTTGTGCATACAAAAGGCTGTAAAGTAATGGTTCACCTACGTCTGATATGCGTCAGTGATTGCTGAGGCTACAGTCTTTGGACAAATCAATCAGTCCCTGTGTAACTACAGTGGGTCTGTGCTTAGAGGAGCACCAGTACAAATGTCCGTTATATTACTGTCTCTCCTGCAGGTCAGATAAATACTGATCAGCTGCAAGAAGGGGAAAAAATAATAAATAAATCCCCATTTCTGATTGGCCAGAAACACCCCTGTGACAGCTCTAACAACGCCTGAAAAGATGCAAACCACAACAACGGAGCAATAGAACCACAGTTAAGTCTGTGTTATGAAGACTTTAAAGATCGCCACTTGTTTTTGCCAGACATTCACAACAAGGGTATTAACGAGAAGGAAAAGTGTAAAGAGTCAACAAAGAAAAGGAAAAATAAAACGACTTGGAGAAAATCTGGACACTTTTTTTTGTACTGCATGTTTTTGTCGTTTTTTACAAAATGGTCTTTGATCGTTAACTTGTTATTTTTTAATCCAAACCTTGGCATTTACGGTGGTATTTTCTCAATTTGTTTGCCGATTAAAAATGGCTGTTTATGGTTGATTATTATTGGCAATGAAGCCTGTCGCATAAACAGGTTTGCGGATGTGATACTGAGTCCAATGTGACTTTAAAGGTAACCAGTGGAGGCTGTTTCTCGTAACGTGTCGCCATCACATCGGCTGCAATCAACAATCTGTGGTACACCTCGAACCTTCATGTTACACCATATGCACATCTTTACACATTAACAGAAGACCTGAAGTTGGAGGTTTCAGCTGGGAGAAGAGTACTGTAGTGCTGGAAAACACTGGTGTTGAGCTTTACGCAGGGATACACAAGATACTGTGGCATCTTTAAACTGTAATTGGCAGAACTGACTGGACTATTTAGTTGAAATCGGAATTTTCAGGAATGACAGCATGAATACTGCCAAAAATAAAATCATAGGCATTGCGTAGATTCAGCAGATTTTAGGCCACATAGATTGATGGCTAGCGCTAAAACGTAGGGTAAGTGCTAGTGTGCTAAAAATCTATAAACCAAGGGGCAAAAGTAATACAGGATGAAAACAACAAATGATAATGAAGGTTATTTTTTGAGTTATTTAGGTTTAGACTAAGTTGTGGACTGCTGATGCCAGCACGTCACAGCCATGTTGCTAGCATGGCCGATAACCAGGAAGCACTGCGAGTACCCCCACCCCCAGAGAACCCCCGGCTTTCTGAGGTTTTTAAACAAGCTGATCATAGAAGGTATAAAACAGATTCATTTTTCTGACTCAATAGCTACGTCCAAGACAGAAGTGCCTAAAACCTGCATTCTATCTGAAGACCACCAGATGGCGATAGCTGTGCTTGCTAAAAGAACGCTTTCCTGCTGAGTTATGGGCTCAGTCACTCATTCAGTTTTTAATGTTTTTTTTTAAGCCTATTTTGTAAATCTTGGTCATAATATGCTTCCAAAAGGATTATCTATGGTACACCTAATGGTAATCATTCACAAATTTTTAGCCAATGAGCAAGCAGTCTCAGTCATCTGTTTTTTTGTTTGTTTCTTTTTAAATCAAGATGGTAAAAGTGAAGATGCCAATATTAAGACTTCAAAGTGGGACTTGAGGATCAGATATATGGGCCAGATTTGCCTGATAAAATTCAGTTTCATTCTTACAAGTTAAATAAAAAAAAAAAAATGTAAGGAAGAACCGTGGCTGCAAAAACCACCCAGTTAAAAAAAGAAAAGATGTGCACACAGGATAGGAGCGAGGTTTTAGGGTGTTTTGTTGTTGTTGTTGTTTTTTTTTTTTTAATGGTCTTACACAAAATATATGCATCTGTATTTATGAAATGCAGGTGATTTTTGAAAATTACAACCACTGTTGAAACCCAGCCTTGCTATGGTGAGACGCTGACGGAGAAACGCTCCCCCACGTCGCATCTTTAACATTAAAAAGCTCACACTACCCCAGAAAAATAGAAATTTTTCACTCATACCAATGACATTCAACATTCAAGTGCCAGTGTTTTTGTTTACTGTCTTTTGGTCAAGTCACTTTGTAAAATATCAGCTTTTGTATTAGGCATAGAAAAATAAATATTTCTCAAAAATGCTTGATAAATTACACAAACTTGCAGTGAAAGTAGACTCAAGAACTCTGTGTGCAAACAGCTGAATCCTACCTTTGCTGTTAACTAGAACTCCACCTGGTCCCCAAAAAAAAAAAAACAATTAAAAATTTAAAAAAATTAAAAACAAAAATTCTCAAAGAACCTTTGCGCGCGCGCACACACACACACACACACACTTCTTATTTAACATCTCTACACTGTCTTCACACTCACTCTCAGTCGTACCTCTTTAGGATTAAAGGACGTGTGCTACAGAAGACTTTTGTTGAAGTCTTTTGTGTAAAACTCAGTGGTCTTTCTATAACGGAGGGGGCCCTGCAGGCCGCAGCAATGGAAGCATAGCACCATTAATTGTTCTCTGACCATCAGTGCTGTCTGTATCACAGGTAAGTTTGCTATCAGCTCCATTAGGGCTGGGTATCACCCTTCATTTAAGGCATCAGAAGGTTTTGGGAAACAAAAAAACAAAAAGAACTAAAGTGCTGGATCAGTTTTGCAGGAAGTAAACAAAGCATTTTCTGCATGACACAAACTTTTGTGTTTTTTCTTAAACTTTGTTTACTGCTGAAAGTGTGTGAGATAGTTAAGGTACATGCAGTGACACTAGCAAGACACTGATGATCAGTTAGCATGTAACAGTAGCACTGTTTACCATGTTACATGAGCATGTTACCAAGGTAGATTTGCTAATTAGCAGATGAAGAGTTTTGCGGTATTTTGCCAAAAAAATGAAGTCTTTCAGAATTC
Organism: Aulonocara stuartgranti; assembly: GCF_965226115.1. Taxonomy (NCBI): domain Eukaryota; kingdom Metazoa; phylum Chordata; class Actinopteri; order Cichliformes; family Cichlidae; genus Aulonocara; species Aulonocara stuartgranti. Next base: position 42,432,192 of record NC_138958.1, on the reverse strand, counting down.
GTAATTGTGAGGACCAACGCGGTAGATAAAGTGCCTGATCTACATTCCTATCCATAATGCCCTGCTGCTCATATTTTCTCAAAAACGTAACATTAGCGGCACAAAACTGCAACATGTCCAAGTTTTAGCACTGGGAATCAGCTGTCAGTCAGTAAAAAATGTGCCTGAATTGTTCCGAGTCAAAAGCATTTACATAAAGTTTTAATTTTTTTTTATCCCCGCATCATAACAGCATCTGACCGAGCAAACATTCCTACACTTACATAAAATAATCAAAAATTTTGCAATAGTTTGAAATACCCAGCCCTAACCAACAAATTTCAGTCTTTAGTGATTCAGCCACTTCAAAAGGCACCGTTCACATGTAAAACTCTGGGCTATTTCACATGTGCCAGTTTGTACTCGAGCAGAAAACTCGTGCAGAGAATCGTGGCGACCACACAGCGAAAGCAAGCCACAAGTTACTGAACTCTATTGCACTTGGGGTAAAAGTTCAGAGGGTTTTTTTTCCCCCCTCCACGCAGGAATTTGGGGGCACAGTGGTATTTAAGTGTTGCTCTAACACAGCTCAATGGTAAATACAACTGACAGGTAAAACCAGCCTGCCCTAGAAAAACACTGAAATACATTGCATATTTATGAACAACACTATTTGACACGATTGATCTACAAAGCAAGAGGTAAACTGAATTTTTACTCTCACAAGTCACACTGCATTTAAAAAGGTTCACCGGTTCCTTCATTTTTTAAATTTTTTTTCTAAAACAGATTCTCAATGTGCCGCCAAGCGCTTGTCAGAAGGCACAGCAACATCTACGCAACCACATCCACTCAATGGATTCGCCTGCGACGCCGCATGCCTGCAGCATTGGTAACAAAACAAATGGGACTACATTAAGCTTATGGTCAGCAGAACCCACTGATTCAAGTAAGAAATGCTTTCACACAGGGAAAATCAGTCAGCAGTATCCGACTGCCAGTTCAGTCAGTAAAGTTCCTCCTACAGAGTTTTAAAGGTTGAAGCTGATTTTATAACAATGCCAGCAAGACAGCTATTTAATTAAACCTCTAGGTGTGAAAGTGCAACTTAAAGACTTCTGTTTGTGTGTGAAGGGAGTTCTGTGATTGTCATTAGCAACTTGCTGTCCTGTTTCCTGCTTTTTCATTCCTTCAATGCTTTGCAACAGCTCTTACAAGAAGTCTGCAGGAGAAAGTAAAATGTTTCATGACCTCAAGAAGAAAGCTGATCAGTAAACAGGTGCTTTAAGAAAAAAGAGAGAAAAAAAATCATCTATTGGGACACCTCTGACAGTTCTGGTCAACATTTGAATCACCGATTCAACCGCCGCTCATAGTCATTAAGCCCGTGTTAGACTGCAGTCTCAAACTTAGTGACAGCTGCGACAGTAACTGTTTATCTGACCCGCGCTGGAACAGCAGCTGAAAAGAAAACTCAAATTTCCTGTTTTTGGTTCGTTTGTAAATGCATAAAAAGGGACAGGTGGACATCGAGGAGTACAGCTGAATTCTATCATTCCACAGCCGTCCTTGAATGCAGCATTGTTCCTGGCCCCTCATTTTGAGTCAGACCAGGCTTAGTGAGATATCGTACAGTTATATTTGACTGGTGTCTTTTAGCACCAGAAAAGCTTCTGGAAAAATCTACTTTGTATATTTAGTAAATGAACAGCCAACTGCTTTAACTGCTTTAACCCCTTCAAACTCTTAAGGAAAAAAAATGCTGTTAAACAAAGTTTCCCCAACGTCCCCCTCAAATGTAACCCGAGGGAAAGGGAGCTTAAGACTGATTAGAAGAGGCAAAAAATCAAAAGCAGGAAAAAACAAACAAACTATGATATAAAATAAATAACTGCAACATAATTAAAGCCTGCTTTAGAATTGGATTCATCTGCTTGGCATTTGAAACTTCTTGACCAAAAAACAACAACACTTGAATATGTTTTACAGTCTTGGTCCTGCTTTGTCAGAGTCAGTGGGCAGTTTGAGGGTTAATCCACCTGGTGCGCATTAATTTGGGTGAATTTATTTCTATACAGACGTGTGTATTCTCTTGAAAGAATACAAGCTTTTGTCTTCGAACTTTAGTCAGCGGTGTTCAAACTGCCCACTGTGCTAAGCTCACCAGACCCGTCTTGGTCTAGTGTTGAGTGATCAAGTGTGACTCTCATGCACACCAAGTGTTGTTTAACTTCACATTCTTTTTCTGTGGAGATTCCTCTCTGTTGAAACTATTTACATTTAATCTGAGTTCTACATGTAAACATAACTAAATTAATCCACCCCCACACTGGAGTAACAGAGCTTTTTTTGGCTCTTAATAGGCCCAGTTTGGGGGGGTGGGAGTAGGAGGAGGATTGGATTTCTACCACTGAACCATCCAAATGTTCAGCGGAGATCCCTTTTCAAGTTCAATCAGGGATGAAACATGGACATCCTGGGTCAACAGGCCCCTTGAAGCCTGGTTGCAAAGCAGAGCCAAGTAGGGATAACCAAGGATTTAAATGCATGCGATCGGTTCTGTGCAGCAACTTTTCCACAAGCACAATTTACCCTGACAGTTTCTCACTGTGCTGAGCCGAGTTGGGTTTCGCATTCGACAATCGCGGCGGGACGCTGTCATCGTTTATTAATGTGCAGCACGTGCTGGGACGTGTCGTGCATGCAGAAGGTGAATACGTTGTAATAGCTGCCAAGACTGCCAGTCCAGATAGCAAACTACTCTGGAGAGTGGACGTGCATCAGTGCGAAGAAGTAGGAGTGCGGCCCATCTGGGAGCTCTGTGGGCTGGGTGGTAAGTGTTTTGAAAGCAATCATATGCTGCCAGTGTACGGCTGTTGTGCGCGTTGGCCGAAATCTAGTTTTGTAAACATTTCATCGAGGAAGTGACTTCAACACTGAGAAACACTATCTGCTGACTGAAAGCAGTAGTAAGAGGAGGAATTGGACCGAGACGCGATCTTGCGCTTGATTACAGTTGCACACGTGGCTAAAACGTGCTGTAGATACGATGCATTGCATTCCTTGGGAAGCCCCAAGCTGTCTCTGCAGTGAAATTAATTCGTAAGGATGATCCAGTTCTTCACTTTTAACGCCCGACTTCAACAGAGCTTAAAAGACCTAACAGAATAAACTGGAATGACTACTTTTAGAGAAGACTCTTCATGCAACTCTCCAGGATAGAGTGAGCGAGAAAATTTGGACCTCTTTTTAGTTTGCGTATTTCCCCCCCTCAAGAGAAAGCTTCTCCCAAAACAAGGGTTTCAATGTTTGTGGTTAAAAGCAGCGGTAGATTCCCAAGAGCATGATGGCACTAAGAGTCAGCTGAACGGCCGCAGACACAATCTGGGAACTGTTTTCAGCAGCAGCCATGTAGTGTTTTCTAAGCAAAGGTGTTTCAAACTGTGTAGCGGTTACAGTAATTTAATGTGACTCGAGTGGCACCAGACTTTGGCTTTTTTTTTTTTTTTTAATTACAGCAAGCTATGAGGAATTTGACATTTACGGCTACATATCTGGATAATAAGAGGGGGAGGAGCAACATAACGTGACTGCTGCTGGCCCTGTTAGTGGCACACAGTGACCCAACAATTAGTGACAAGATGGCTTTGAGAAACCAAACTGCAAGCTCAAAGCTGAGCTATAGATGTGACACAAGTGTCAATGAGTAGGACTCGGGTTCCCAAAAGCATACAGCCACTGTGGTCGGCCCTGCTCGTCGGCTCTTTGACTTTAACAGTACGATTAATGTTATTTTTGACCCATTTTATATTTACTCATCCAGAGTGAGTAAAGTAATCCACAAATATGCTTACAGTGGTTATATGCTTTGGGGAATTAGCTCAGTCTCTAATAGACAGATAAGGAAATGCTTTGAGTTTCCTCATCGTAGTTTTAGTTTAGTTTTTTTTTGCCAAGGTTTGATTTAGTTCAAGCCTAGTTTGCTTCCTTCCAAATAAAAATAAAGAAAACATATTTAAACCAACAAATGACACTGAATACACACTTTTAGTCACCGTGGGCCAATACTTGTGGACAGTTAACGTATTACGGCAATAAAAACAATGGAAATAAGAGACAAAGTTTAAATTCTTAAAGGCACAGTACAGAAACAAATGATTCTCCATAAACACTTATCTTAAAATTAAACAACAAACCAAAAAAAATGCTATTTGCAGTAACAACCATAAGTCCTAAGACTGTCTGCTATCCTCACTGCTAATGGCCGACAGCGCCATTTCAGTTTGTCCAGCCACTCGTCTCTTTGTTAGACATCTGTGTCAGACCTTGATAAAGTTTTATGTTTTAAAAAAGGTGAAAAAAAGAAAAGATTTTGTTTCTGTGGCCTCCAATACGTGAAGGCCAGTATTTTTGAATTTATACGCAGACATGTTTTGCTTTTATGTCCTGCCTATAGCTATATTTTAGAAAAGTTTTTGGCCAGCGATTTACAACATGGCCGTGCGTTAAATACAAAGATGACATGAGGTCACGCGGGGAGTGTAAATGCAGACGAAAACACAGTGAAATCAAACTCAAATATAAGGTGGGGGGAAATAAAGAAAGGATTTCCCCCTCTTTGAAGAAGCCCACACGCTGAAATCTCAGGGAATTAAACACCCAGGTCTTTTTACCAGCACACACGTGTCACAGAGGGAAAATGGTCTTAAGGTGGCTGCTAGCTGGAAGCTAACAAGTAAGCCTGTGTCCAGTGTTTAAAAAGTAAACAACTAAAATTCAACAATCTCTTCATAATGTGGTCTTTTTCAAGAGGAGAAAAGCTAATTTACCAAAACAAAAAAGGTGGACATAGAAAGCACAAGAAAACTCTTCCAACGACTTAAAAGACATGAAGGATGGGGATGGAAGCTACATAAATGAGCATAAATAGTTTAATAACATGCATGGGGGTTTCTTGGGGTTAATGGTGGTAACAAGACAGATGGGATGCAGACGTCGATGTGGAGAAAGAATGGAGGATGAGTGAGAAGAGGAAAGAGGGATGAGCGAGGGAGGGAGGGATGGAGAAACCTAGTTGCCCCACCAGTCAACTTGAGAGTGTGAGTAGTTTCCTCCGTAGCCATCACTGGTGTAGAAGTTGCTGAAGCCGCCTGAGAAGACAAAGGGAAGAGAAAAGAAAGCCTTCTTAATCAAGTAAAACTTTTGTAGCATTTCATCGCCCAAGTATCAGAAATTAGTGTTTCCAGGCAAAACAAATCTCTATAATGCAGGTCTGGTGTAAAACATTTATCCTGAATGTGCAGTTCTGTAAAACAATAATTCGCACTGAATATATTTTGCCCAACTCGCCATCAAAATATATTAAAAGTACAACAATTGTTACGATTCGGTGTTGTCAGTGTTTTGTTTTAGGCGTGACTGTTATGTTTCCTGTTTTACTTTGAAGGTCTGTTGTATCTCAGTGTGTTCAGTTCACCTTTTTTTTTGTCTCGTCAGGTCTGATTTGCCCCAGCTGTGTTTCCCTCCTGTGGTTCATTCCCTGATTGCACCCTCTATGTATTTAAGCCTTGTGTTTCAGTTTGTGATGGTCGCGATCTTCCCCCCCCCCCGGTTGTAAATAGTTTGGTGTTTTGATGTAAATAGTTGTCGATACTTTCGTTTTGGGATTTTTTTTTTGTGGAGACCCGTAGTAGTTTTGTTTTGCCTTATTTTTATTTTTCCTGTGTTGCACGCCGGTTGCCTAGGCCGGGGTGTAACACAATATATGGCAAACTCAAGTGCTCTTCTTTTATTTTTCTCTATACAAGCTCTCAGAAAACAGGAAAAAAGTTTCCTGGGGGGGCCTAGTAAAAAGCAACACAATGAACATCATGTGACTACAATCATGTGCACAATAATCACCCTACATCAGGGGTCTCAAACTCAAATGAACCGTGGGCCACTTCTGGCACCATCATCTCATTGGAGGGCCACTTTAGTGTCCAAGTAGTACAAAAAACAAACACGAAAACACCCACTAATATATCCTAAAATGTAGTGTTTTGTTTGTTTTATTTAATTCCAAATATTGTGTAACAAGACAAAATTGCAAACATGAACGCAATTTTTTTTTTCTCACTCTCAACTATCTGAAGCCTTTCAGTTTCAGTTGTCATATGCAAGTTAGCACAAGGTCAACATTGCAATGAGATGTATTTGAGGAGCAGAAGACAGTCACTCAGCAGTGTAGTACAGTAGTTTCATTGAACTACCAAATAAACAGCTGGCAGCACTTTTGCTACAATTTTGTTTGTATTTAACAAAATAAAAATGCAGACATAAGCGTACACATTAGTTTTTGACTGCAAGTGAAAATTGTTTTCTTTCCAAATAATTCTCTCACTGAACTAACACAGCCCGCAACATGTTTGCACTCTCTTGTTACCTCGGCCAGGTCCGCGGCTCCGAACCGCGGTAAGGAGACCTCTGGCTAATACTTTGGGTTCCGGCTCGTAGCCGGGAACTAGCGTTACTGTCTGGGTCAACTTTGCTAGCGAGAGACAGAGAGAGGCATTGAAAGGCTGCTCCAGCAGAACTTTATTGTTTCGGAGGAAAAAACGAACACAGCGTACAGTCGAGTCTTAACAGCTTACTTACAACTGGGCTCGTCAGGCACTCTTTTTGGCTGTAGTGGTTATTTTTATATTTACATGCTTCCAGCTCCCGTTTCTGCTCGGTAGCACCTTGTACTTTTCTACTTTCCTTTTTCTCCCTCCCTCACGCCCCACAGAGAAAAGCGGGAGGGGCGGTCCCACACATTCTCCCTGCAGCACGGACTACATCGCCCGTGAGGCTACAGTCTTAACCCTTTAAAGCCGGTTGGAGCGGCCACGCTCCGTTTTGCGTAGCTATTTTTAAATCCCAGTAGCACTGAAACCACGTAAGCTTGCCCTCGGTCACAGTTTCCTTCCACATATAGCTTTGCAAAAACTGCATAAAAAGCACTTGCAGCAACAAAAACATAATATTCCAGAAACACGCTTTGCCGATCCGATCAGCTGTTTGTAACACTTCCTACGTCCATCAGCGCGAACTATCGCATGTTCCTCATGACCTGCCCGAAACCGGAAGTGAAGTCATTTTGCAGAAATGTAGTTTTTCACCATCAGGGCCTTATGAGCCTATACTGGTCTTTTTAAAAGTTATGTTTGACTTTATGACTTTCTGTGTCGTTTCTGGGATGCTTAGGACTCATATTGCACTGCTGGAAATAGTTTATTTTGATGCATATGCTGTTTTTTTGCAAATTTGCATTATAATATTTATTTTCGTTTTTCCTGCAGTATATAAAAATTGGTGTATTTCAAAAATAAAACTATGAAGACACTTAAAATAAATTTCCTGTGGTGGGAAACTATTTTGTGCAACTTTTTTGTATTTACAGTTTTGAAGGATGAGCCTCTTAAATTTCTCTAACTAGAAATATATGTTAAAAAAACAAAAACGATTTTCAATTTTTTTGTAGTTTATTGCATTTTTTGCAATTTATGTAATTACTATGCACTTAATGCAGATATATTATTTAAATTTGGGCTATAATGGTTGTATTGATGTATATCAACTTGAAATGCTCCCAAAAATGGCTTCACAGCATGTAAAAATATAATATAAGCTCTGGCGGACTTGGTTCTATGCTAGGTCTTAAAGGGTTAAAGGGCCATGCCTGTAACACTCTGCCGTCGTGTTAAATCATTTTTGGTAAAATAATTTCTTTCTTCACATCAATATGTGGGCCACGAGTTTGAGACCCCTGCCTTACATTAATGAATAAATTTCTATCCAAAGATCAGAGCCTCACCTCCTCCAAAGGCACGGTTTCCTCCATGTCCTGCCTGGCTGCGTCCTCCTCCACGTCCTCCAAACCCTCCGGCGTTGACTCCTGCAGCAGTCTGACGATAATCTCGTGCTCCAAACCCGCCAGAGAACCTGTGGGATAAAAGAAAAATAAATAAATCAGTGTTTAGGGATTCTGATTAGACCAGCAAATGTTTTAATACTTATAACAAAAACAAACATTTGCAAGTTAAAGACAGAATCTGTGTGTGTGTGTGTGTGTGTGTGTGTGTGTGTGTGTACCTCTTAGAGCGCCCTCTATTACTACTCTTGTGCTGGTGTTCATAGGCCAGGCTCTCGAGCCATGAGGGAACTTCCTGTTTGGCCTCTACTAGGATGTCCAGGAGGTCTTTAGTGATGTTCCCATTTTTGTCATTGAAGAATGATGTTGCCAGCCCTACAGGAAACAGAAAAAACCCCCAAAAAACACTTAAAAACAGGAGACATTTTTTGAAGCAATATAAGTAAGAGCAGTAAATGGGGTTCATCCTAAATCAAGAGGATGCTTCCCTTAAATCACATTACTTTTAGCCTTACCCAGGTTTCCTACTCGTCCCGTACGTCCAATACGGTGGACGTACTCCTCTATGTCGCTTGGCAGGTCAAAGTTAATAACATGTTTCACGTTGGAGATGTCCAAACCCCGAGCTGCTACCTGAGATCACAAAAACAGGAGCAGATACTTTAAAAACTCACACCTTCAGTTTTATGTCGATTGTGGTTGTCAGTTAACAGAAAGGTTCCTCTTGTGGTTCACCGTAACGTGCACCCAACAGGATGTTTTTACTGACCGCTGTAGCCACCAGGATGGGACATTTTCCTGATCTGAACTGGTTCAGGGCCTCCTCTCGATCTCTCTGGGAACGGTCACCATGGATACTGGTGCAGGCGTAGCCTTCCCGATATAGGAAGTCCTCCAAGGCGTCTGCACCTTTCTTGGTCTCCACAAAAACCAGGGTCAATGAGTCCTTACCTGGTCAACCAAGAGGGGGAAACACTGGGTGTTAATGCTACAAAGAATAAAACAACTGTAGGGCTGCACTGTGTTTGGACTAAATAAAGACTGAGTTTAATAATCCTGCGCCACTATGACTCTGGCTTTATGTAGCAGACATACTGGACCAAATTGTGGAACAAACAAATAATGAAGTTACAGTCATGCTGGAATTATATAGAATTTAAGTGCACGAGCAATTATGAGAACCAAGCACATAAATTAAAATCCATCCCTGATGGCCTAGCCTGCTAAACTGAACTTTAAGCTTCTCAGTCCACTACATGAGATTGATTTGCCTTCTAGCCAATGGGATCAGTTAGCATCTAAATGAATCATACAATTTTACGTGTGAACGGTTTTCTGCTGCCATGCACACATAAATCAACGCCCTTGATTGTATATGAAATCCTCCATAGCACATCAGTTAGTGGGTTTGTTGCAGCAGCCCTGTATACAGATCATATGTTTACATGTATATACATGTGTCAGTCCATGGGGTGACTAACATGCAGGTTTCAGGGTTAAATCTACCAGCATTACTTTACAGCAGATGTTGTTATATGAGCAGAACAGTGCAACAGGCAGCAGGAGGTGCAGTGTGGGTAAAATGACCAGCAGCAATGTGTTTTCATGCAGATTTCACTAGAGGCACTGATGGAAAGATTCTGGTCACTGTATTCTTCCCGCATCAACATCATCAATTGACCTACACTTATATCAAAAGTTAGATACACGGCAACACACGAACACAACATGACCAGACTCTCTCCATTAAAGCTATGGGTTTGACCTAAAGACATCACAGCAACATACTTTAAAGATGACACAAAAACAACCTTAAGCTATAAAATCAAACAACAGGCATGTTTAATTTGACATGAGAGGACCTGACGTGTGAAATGGGACACAGAACCTAAATAAACATAATAAACAGGAGATTCTCCATCCACGAAAAAAAAAGAACAGAACAGTAAAGTCGAGCAAAATTATTTAAAATATGAAATGACAGATAAAAGTTTCCTGTTTGAGGATCTTACCAGGTTTCTCTATGTTGTCTCCAGTACTGTCCTGTACCTCACTTGGGATGGCTTGGGATAAAACCACAAACCACTGACATGTAAACTCCAGTTTGAAAGCAATGCTTGTGTGTCTGATATTGCTGATTTAACAGAGGTTTAAAATGTTGCCATATAATCACTAACAAAACAATAAGGTTGTTTTCCCAGCCACAAACAATTAAAAATCCTCTTTTTTTTTAGTTCAGTCTGAAGAAGAAGATATTTTGTAATAAAAATAGACCACTGCCATCTGGAGGCAAATATAATCCAGGAAACACAATGTTTCTTGCCAACTACCACAAATATAGAAAGAGCATCTTTTAAATTAGAGGTTTTAAACCTTTTTCAGGGCAGCCTAGAGGTATACATCTTCCTAATTTCACACACAAACATATCTAAGTGAAATTTTCACTGAAAGACAAAGGGTGCTGATGGACATTACACTGTGCTAAGCATGGGGAACACAGTAATGTATTGGTTGAGATGTGAGGATGACAATATGATGATGACCATAAGACAGGGGAAATAAAATCGCACTGTGTGTGTGTGGTTCGAGATAATTGCAGATAAGTCTACTCAGGCTGCAATCAGTATTTATGTTATGTGTTGGGACATGTGGCAGTTGAGCTGAGATCGGCTCACCTGTAGCGCTTAGCAGGTCCAAGAGGAAAGACCGCTTATCACTCTCTTCCACCCACACCACTTTCTGCGTGATGTTCTCCGAGGTGGAACCCACTCTGCCCACCGCCAGGAAGATGTAATCCTCCAGGAAATCCCGAGCTAAGATCTGCAGGATGAGCAAAATATGTGCTTAACACAACTGTTTTGCACCGTCTGACTAAACAGATGGAAAATTTTACATCTTTAAAATGAAGCACTGATCACCATGTGAATGCTTGCTGCACTTTTCTTTATTAGTAACGGGCGGATTAAAACAAAAAACAAACAAAAGAAAAAAGAAGAAGAAGAAGAAGAAGAAGAAGAAGAAGAAGAAGAAAAGTTCCAATTTCTATCACAATTACTGCAGATAATGAAGATATACCTGGATTTCTTTGGGAAACGTAGCGCTGAACATCATAGTTTGTCGGATGCCTTTAGGAGGCATGGTGTCCTGTTCGACGATGCGCCGTATCTGTGGTTCAAAGCCCATGTCCAGCATACGGTCAGCCTCATCTAGGACCAGGTAGCTAAAGGAAACAGAAGAAAAGAGTTTGAAATTTGGAAAAAATGAAACAGACATTTACCCATCACTCACTCCTCGCGTTTAGGTCTTACTTGCAGTAGTCCAGTCCGATCTTCCCTCTCTCCATCATGTCCACGAGTCTTCCTGGAGTGGCCACCAGCAGGTGACAGCCTCTCTCCAGGTCTCTGATCTGCTGGCCAATGTCTGCTCCTCCATACACAACACAGGGACGCACTCTGGAGCGGTAGGAAAACTAACAGGAAAATACAATGTATTAACAATTACACACAAATTTAAAAATCACATCATTAAATAAAATTATTACACACTAATGTGTTTAAATACCTTCCTTGCTTCATCATATATCTGCAGTGCCAGTTCTCTGGTGGGAGCCAGCACCAGGGAGATGGGGTACTGCTTGCGACGGCCATACTTTCCATTCTCCTGCAAAGCAGCAAAGACACAACATTTAAGTCTCACAGCAACAAACGTGATTGAGAACAGAACATGTGGCAAACCTATCAGGGACTAGTATGACTCGTGAGAGCAAAAATCCCCTAAAGGCTTCACAATGTAAATTAGGGGAGAACTCGTGTAACAGGAATTACCAGACAATTATCAGAGACGTGGCACTCAAATAATTCCAGATTTAAAGTTCATGGAATAATTCAACAACAGTGAAGTTAGCCGAATAAAAACTTCCAGAGGAAAGAAAGACAAGCTTTAAAATCAGACTTACCGGCTGATAATTTTCTTTCTCAATAACAGCTTAAATTAAATTAGACAAAATAACTCCCTAAATAGGTTCCAGGTGTCATATCGAGATGGCTGCTGACAGGTAGGACTTGTGTCTTAAAGGGTTTTGCTTTTCTTTAACTGCTGCTTGTTTTGCCTCTTCTTTGATGGTCTAGTATACTACTGGTATCAAAAAAGATCAACTTAAGCAGGTCTGCTTGTTTGTTGCAGTGACTGAAACTCGTGCTCACCGTTTGTGGTAGCATATGAACAATACCCATTCATTTGTAGAAGTGTGCACGTGCCTGAAATTAATGCTTTTATTTTTAATCTGGAGGATATGCTTTAATTAAATTACTTTACCATGAAATCCCCCACAGCACCTGAACCATTTGTTTTGCCCCTTTCAAAGCCATGATGAAATTAGCTGTTTTTAACTAGATAATATTGATTTTTCTCTTTTACCTGTCCTGATGCTTTAGCTGCGTTAAGGGCCTCTCCTGGTCCATCAGTGTAGATCTGGCTGAGGACTGGCAAGAGGAATGCTGCCGTTTTCCCAGAGCCTGAAACACACAAGGACAGCCTCATCCATTTCTGCTGTTCCTCTCATCGACCCAATTCCAATATTTTGTTATGTTTGTGCACTACCTGTCTGTGCGCAGGCCATGAGGTCTCTCTTCGATTTAATAATAGGAATGGCGTATTTCTGGACAGGAGTGGGTCTGGTGTAGCGACTCAGAGCAATGTTACCCATGATAATCTCACCCATGTCCACGTCTTGGAACTGAGATCACAAACAGAAACGTGTACAGAAAGAGCAAAGAAAAGCAACAGTGCAGCTGGTATCTGATACAATGTGAGTAACTCACACTCTCGATGTGCTGAGGGCAGTTCTGTCCCGTGGCCTCAACAGGAATGTCATCGTATTTCTCAAAGTTAATCCCAGTGTTACTGCCAGAGAACAATTCACTACGGAGAGAGCAGCAAAGGTTAGTCGAATGCTCTGGAACTTTATTGCTCAGAGTAACTGCAGCAATTTCTTGGGATAATTTATCTGAATGACGAATTTTAAAAGAATAAAAACCTAGCATTATTTTTACTGGGGCTGGTCAGCCATTTGAATTTATCATGTGTCAGGTAAGGGAAATGCTGCAGAACCATAACAGACAAAGTTAAAGATGCTTCCATATTGACATCAGACTAGAAACCTGCAAATAAGTTAAGAACAAATGTCATTAAGATGACAACTGGAAATAACAAAACGTCAAAGAATTTGCTTTCACCTTCCTGTGTTTTACTCTGTTACACAAGAACCAATGAAATCCCAACAATATGACTCACAGTCTAATAGTGAAATTACACTAGTCTAATAATCTAATTCTGTGGACTAATTTTTAACTTTTGCAAAGTTTACCTGAAATTTCCTGATCTTACAATAAATTAGAAAGTAGACTACACCTCCCACAGCGGCTCAAAAGCACAGACTCACTGTTCAAGGCGTTCGTTGCGAGGGGTTGGTTTGGACCAGTCTCCGTCATCTCTGGATTCCTCCACCCAGCGGCTGTTTCCTCCTCCTCCTCCTCCATTACCAAATCCTCCATGCTCAAACCTGAACACAGCACGCACACATTAATGATGAATAATGAGGCTGATAGGTTTGTAGCTTGAACCCATCCGCTGGAACGTTGAAGACAATATAATTACACTGCAAAGCAAGACACAAGTAGGCAAGCTTCTTCATGTTTCTCGTGCACGGGAGAGAACCGGACAGGCACCGTTCCTTCGCTTGACCCCAGTTGCTCTCGTCCGTTCTCCCGTACCACTGTTCTTTTATTGAGGTTACATGAATATGCATAAGTTCATTAACATATGACGTCTACATACACACAAAGAGTACCTTGCCTGTGTGTGTGTGTGTGTGTGTGGACTGCTGATCAAAGGGTCAAACATCCTTGGTCAGGAAGAGGGTAGCCTCCCCCTCACCCTAGATGGTTCATCCTAGATAACACGGTGAGGAAGTCCTGCAGTTCATCTAAACAAAGAGCACTTAGACTAGAACAGACGCAACTACGTTAATCCTACCATAAAACAATAAGACACGGTATGACCTCTCATGCTCCCAAAGTGCTGTCTAATACACACAAAGTTTGCAGACTATCAAGGATCAAAACCTCTACCAATCTACAACTAATTACAAAACTCTAAGCATATATAAGTAAATATTTCTAAGCATAAATGACAATCAACAATACAAATCTAACAGAGGCAACTTTTTCCAAATTATAGAACCACAGCTCTCCACTTAACATTTTTTGGGTAATAATAAACCATTTTAAGGGTTCACAAGAGGGTCGTTTTTTAGCTTTTATAGTAAACATGGGAATTTTCTGTTGACGCTGAACATAAGCTCTCAACACTGTATGTGATCCACTCACCTTCCTCGGCTAGCGTTGCCTCTGTCATTGAAGAAAGCAGACTTTCCACGGTTATTGCCAAAACTGCTATAGGCGTCCTTGGCAGTGTTCCAGCCACCTGCGTCTAAAAGGAGAACACCACAAAACTATCAGGTTTCGACAGCTAGCAGACGCATCCAGTCATTCATGTAGTGGAGAGGCAGGTAAATGAGCACATACTGGATGCACGAGCTAAGTAAAAGAAATGTTGGAAGCACTAAAACTGAATCGCACCTTTATTTTCATACCCAGCAAAGCCCATTGGCTGTGCTGGGTTAATGGGGTTGAAGGCTCCACCCCTGTTGTTGCGGTAACCACCTCCAACGCCACCTCTACCCCGCTCCATGCGAGGCGGGCCACGGTTAAATGAGTTGCCCGTCATGCGATTGTCGTGGTAGCCGTTGACAAAGTTGTTGCGCGTGCCGTCCCAGCCGTCTGCAGAGAGGAAACAGTGCACAAAATAATTAATAAATACCATCACACCTGCAGGAACATCGTCTTCATGACCATCACTGCTGTTATTGGTGGAGTGCTGGCAATACATGCTATATGGGCAAAAGTATTTGGCTACACCTCTTACATCTTTTCAATTCAAGTGTTTTCAGTCCCATTGTCACGGGTGTAAAACTCATAAAGTCGCCAACGCTTTGCTGACTCAGCAAACAACCTCTAGCATTAACATCAGCACAAAAACTGCGCTGGGAGCGTCATGGTATGATCAACAGCTTCTGTAGGTGTAATGTGTGGGTGGCCCAGTATTTTGTCCATATAGTGTTGTTTCAGCATACCAATAAAACACCAGCGATTATATTTTAGCCCTTTTGACATCTATCAAATTAATTTTTAATGAAAAATGTACTTTTGTGAACAGGTAGGAAATTAGATGCATCAGGTCAAAATGATTAAACAAACCAACTCAAAGAAGCACTTTCAGATGCTTCTGCTGCTGCTTCCGATATGCAGCCGCACTTAAATGTTAAGGCATTCACTATGAACTCATCAATAAGTCAATTTACAAAAAACAACAACAACTCTAAAATCAATATAAAAAAAAAAAAGACCAATTCCCCAACTTCTGCACAACTCTATCCAAGAAAATCAGAAGTTCAGAGAGGAACTTACAGTTGGCTGCAGGCGCGATGGTGTAACCACCCTGTCGCCCAGCAGCAAAGGCATTTCCTGCTGGATTAGGAGATGAAATTCCAGTTGTAACTCATGGTTAAAAACAGATGCTGATATAATAGAGATACTTTGTAGAGTTACAAGTGTGGGGTCTTTTAGAATACTATGTCTTCCTCACTATTCCAAAAATCAACCATAGGTGGTAATAACGTTTAAAAAAAACAGAGCATAGAGGAAGGAGATCGACTGCTAATCATAGAGAAATAAAGATGGACAGAGCTGAAAATTGTGTCTGAAAAGCAAAACCAGACCTGAAGTGCTTTAAACTTGCACTCTTTTTATTTGCCATATAGGGAAAACCTGACATCAGCTCCCACTCTGTGACCTCACTAAAACATTCCCTGCTTCAGGTCACAATCAACACAACTTAAAGGCCATCTTGTAAATTTTATTTGTTTCAAGAGTCACAAAGGAGCATTATCCAGGGTACGCTCGTTGCTACTTGGCAATCACAAATCATTAGCCAATGAGAGTGCACTTTCGCAGTTCGACCTGCCCTTCGCACATCACATCAAATATCACGATGTCGATGGATTTCACTAATCAATCAGTGAAAACACGGAAATTCAGCTATGAAAGCTGAAAATGAAAATGATTTATTTGGTAGGAATCAGTGATGGGAGTTCCCAGTGGCCTAAAAATAAACACAATTCAGATTTTTCTTTATAGGAAACAAGGTTAAGTGGATCCTACTCACCATTTTTGGGAGCATCTTTGTTCCTTAAATGTGGAGGTATGTATCGCCCTGCAAAAGAGACAGACAGCCAAGAATCAGTCAGCGCTTACGTCACACTGCATTTATAATCAAATCTAACTAACCATTTCAAGGTTGAGCCACAAATTATGACTGCAATGACAAAAGATTATTAAACTATAATGTAAAGAAAAACTTAAAGGTGACATGCAAATATTCATTTTCACATGGTTGCAACTAAATGTCACTGTATTAAAAACAGATGTTCTGCACTTAAATAAAAATAGATCATGTAACTGAAAAGTCACCGTGTTTAATGAATAATAAAAGATTTAAAGACAAAATTTCTTCAAAACCTTTGCATCATCCAAAGACATGCATATTTTAAGTTAACAGAAAAATCTGCTTTCAGTATCACCACACAGCACCAGGGATGCATTTACACTGTACCACATGCAGACATACAGCAGTCACTTTTTTTTTTTTTTAAACCTGTTTGTTTTTATCATGACAAAATGAAAAATTCTAACAAAAACACAAAGGCTGCTTACTGCTATTGCCGCCACCTTGTCCGTCTGCAGCGCTCAAGTCTAGGACAGCGAGCTAGAGGGGGGAAAAAACAAAACACAAAAACAGAAAACGACTCACTGACCCACTTCAAGCAACCTAAAACTTTAAGTTACATTTTAACAAAATGAATTATCAAAGCTATTACTGCCCATGTCTTACATTAACTGGTCGCATTACAAGTTGATTTTTCTCCATCATAGACACAAACACAGAGTAGCATTTCTGTAGTAATCTCCCTATTGGTTCTCAGTTGTCTAGGTTTTCAGTAGCTAATGCTACAAGACAGCTCAGTGTCACTGGTATATGTATCCACCATCACCAACCCCAAGTCAATATTTTTCCTCTCGAATACCGTTGGTTCCCTGTTTCTTTCTGTAGTTTTCCATTACACCCAAGCAACATTTAGTCCCATAAATTAAGAATGCCTGTAAAACCAAATAAGTGGAAACTAGTCTTTAGATTGTTAGGCAGGCTGTGTTTGAGGCCACAGACCACTTATCCTTAAGAGTAGGTGACACAGAGAGCTGCTGCCTACCTTTTAAAAAAAACGTTTCTGTATAATAAGGAGTGTGAAAATTTTTCTTGCATGGACTGGTTTGAGTACTCAGATTTGACATGAAAAAAGAAAACTAGAAGTCATTTTTATTTTTGTATTCTGCAGCAGACTTAAAAAACAAACAAAAAAAAGAGCGAGGGAAAGGGAGACAGAGATGTGAGCTCCAGCGTGCTGAATTCCTATCATGATGATGTCAGCAAACTGCACCCAGCCACAGCTGGTCTGGGATACTGAGATGCGATGCTGGTGCGTCAAATCTCACTGCTGTCCAGGGAACAACTTTGTATTTAATGCTTTCATTACCAAAAATCTAACTGTGTTGGGGGGTGGCGGCGGTGACATTCAGCTTAAGCCAACTAAACTCATGAGGATGTATAAGTCGCTGAAATAGGGGCCTAGGTTGCGCATCACACTCCTTCTTAGACATTTTTCCCCAATAGGGGCTCTCCAAAATATCAACCGAGTACATGCAGTACTTTTCTGTTACCATCCAGCCAGACACAGATAGACTACGTTGCTGGTGACGCAGAAGAAATGACCATCTCTTAGCGGGACGCAGTCAACATAAAAACATGGAAGTCTGGAAAATGCTGCGTATCATCTAAAAGCCGGGGAGGGCGACAGTCACGCCGCATTGTTTGTGTAGCAAGCAGACCCGCAGGTTCCAGCCACATTGACCTCCATTTTATTATTATATCGAGCTGCAAGACAAGCGCAGTGAACGTAACAGTTGAGGGGTGCGTTTCATGTGTTCATATGAGGGGGCCAGAGGAACCACTCGTGCGTCATTTCGCATTTAGCTCTTCGTTTTAAAGAACACCGATCAGTCTAGCAGCAAAACACGGATGTTTTATTTCTAGAATGCAATTCAATAAAGGCATTCTTGGTCAGGTTGTAGAGGGGCCAAAACATTTTTCATGTCGTATGCTCCGCAGCCACCGTCAGACGTGTGCGCGAACAAAAGCAGCGCACCCGACGTTAAGCTAGCACAATAGCATACTGTTAGCAGACCCAGGCTAGCCGGCAAGCTAATGTTTACCACTGCCGTTTTTTTACATTACTTCTAAAGCGAACATTTAAGACATATAAAAGAAACACAGCTTACCTGCTGTTCTAGACCGTGGGCATTTTCGACGGCCACATGACTCATAACTATAGAATATGGAGGAAAAATGATGCCGTTGAAAAGGGGACCTCTTTGTTTGCCGGGTTTTGATGTTGTTATTATTTCTCCTTTGCGTCTCGCCCGTTTCTGTGGTTATGTAAAATGACAGCTATTTCATTTCCTTAATGGTTTCAGATAACTTTTTAAAACGATATTACTGAATTTCAAGTGGCAATAAAGTCCCGTATTTTCAGCTTCAAGGTTGATACTTCAAGCAAACACAGCTGTTGTCTGTTTGCTCTTTAGCTGAAGCTGAGACGAAGCCACCACGAAGCGCGTGAAGGGAACGCGAACAATGTGAACGCAATTATCCGGTGACGCCAAAATAAAAGGTTAAAAAACAAACAAACTAGGTATAATTTTATATCTATATCAAATTTTAGGCCATAATAATAATAATAACAATAATAACGTATACTATCATACTATTAATGTTTTGTGTTCTTAAACTTGTTCTTAAACTTAAGAAAGACGATAAGAGGCTTACATCCCCTTAATTTGAAATGTCCCTATTTCCGGACTGCTAGTAATACTAGCAAACTTGGCAGACGCCTCTCGAATGTTATTAATCTAGAAATCGCGAGATTTTAGTAGTAGGTTGTCGCGATATCGCCGTTACACAAATATTCTAGCGGAGAATTAAGTAGATTTTCAGTTGCTTTTTTTCACTTGCTTTCAAAATCTTGGCACTCACATAAAACAAATATGATAATGCTTTTATCACACATCTTGCATTAGGTTGTGCCACACAATGTTTAAATTGCAATTTGTAATGTGGTCTGAGGCATTTGTGCAAGTTTCCCGACTGAAAAGCAATCAAGTCTGACAGAGGTCAGAGTGTACAATGCGCACATAATATAAATAAAAATGCATGTATATATATATATATATATATATATATATATATATATATATATATATATATATATATATATATATATATATATAAAACACCCAGCACGCCCCTGCGGGCGGTTTATCCTTCAAGCTCGGGTCCTCTACCAGAGGCCTGGGAGCTTGAGGGTCCTGCGCAGTATCTTAGCTGTTCCCAGGACTGCGCTCTTCTGGACAGAGATCTCCGATGTTATTCCCGGGATCTGCTGGAGCCACTCGCCTAGCTTGGGAGTCACCGCACCTAGTGCTCCGATTACCACGGGGACCACCATTACCTTCACCCTCCACATCCTCTCGAGCTCTTCTCTGAGCCCTTGGTATTTCTCCAGCTTCTCGTGTTCCTTCTTCCTGATATTGCTGTCATTCAGAACCGCTACATCGATCACTACAGCCGTCTTCTTCTGTTTATCTACCACCACTATGTCCGGTTGGTTAGCCACCACCATTTTGTCCGTCTGTATCTGGAAGTCCCACAGGATCTTAGCTCGGTCATTCTCCACCACCCTTGGGGGCATCTCCCATTTTGACCTCGGGACTTCCAGGTTATACTCGGCACAGATGTTCCTGTACACTATGCCGGCCACTTGGTTATGGCGTTCCATGTATGCCTTGCCTGCTAGCATCTTGCACCCTGCTGTTATGTGCTGGATTGTCTCTGGGGCATCTTTACACAGCCTGCACCTGGGGTCTTGCCTGGTGTGATAGACCCCAGCCTCTATGGATCTTGTACTCAGAGCTTGTTCTTGTGCTGCCATGATTAGTGCCTCTGTGCTGTCTTTCAGTCCAGCTTTGTCCAGCCACTGGTAGGATTTCTGGATATCAGCCACCTCCTCTATCTGCCGGTGGTACATACCGTGCAGGGGCCTGTCCTTCCATGATGGTTCCTAGTCTCCCTCCTCTTTCTTGGGTTTCTGCTGCCTATTCACTGAGCACTCGGTCAGTTGGGGCCATCTTCCCAATGTATTCTTGGATGTTCGTTGTCTCATCCTGGACTGTGGTGCTGACACTCACCAGTCCCCGGCCCCCTTCCTTCCGCTTAGCGTACAGCCTCAGGGTGCTGGACTTGGGGTGAAACCCTCCATGCATGGTAAGGAGCTTTCTTGTCTTTATGTCAGTGGCTTCTATCTCCTCCTTTGGCCAGCCTATTACCCCAGCAGGGTACCTGATCATGGGCAGGGCGTACGTGTTGATGGCCCGGATCTTGTTCTTACCATTCAGCTGACTCCTCAGGACTTGCCTGACCCTCTGCAGGTACTTGGTGGTTGCAGCCTTTCTAGCGGCCTCTTCATGGTTCCCATTTGCCTGCGGGATCCCCAGGTACTTGTAACTGTCCTCTATGTCTGCAATGTTGCCTTCTGGTAGTTCAATCCCCTCAGTTCTGACTACCTTCCCTCTCTTTGATACCATCCGACTACACTTCTCCAGTCCGAACGACATTCCAATGTCATTGCTGTATAGCCTGGTAGTGTGGATCAGTGAATCGATGTCTCGTTCACTCTTGGCATACAGCTTGGCTGACAACTGCTCCGTTCCGTAGTCGGTATCCGTAGCCAGTCTTGTTAATGATCTCACTGAGGGGGTTCAGGCCTATGCAGAACAGCAGTGTTCTGCATAGGTATATATATATATATATATATATATATAAATGACTCTTGTAAGTCATTGATTCATGCATTTCTAGCATTTTTAGCATCCTATCATATTTTTCTGTTTTTACTGTTTTCTCTAATTCACGACCCTTGCTCTTCTGCTTCTGTAACAACTGAAGCAGGGCTAATAAAGCAAATATATACATATGTCTGTAGGCCAAAATGAAAAAAACAAACAAACAAATATATCAAGAAATGCCTATTTAATTCCATTTTATTTATATTGTGCCAAATTAGAGCAACAGTTGCCTCAAGGCGCTTTATATTTTAATGTAAAGACCCTATATATAATACAAAGAAGACAGAGAAAACTCCAACAGTCATATGACCCCCTATGAGCAAAAGATTTGATGACAGTGGGAAGAGAAAGACGTTCTTTTAACAGGAAGAAATCTCCAGCAGAGCCAGGCTTAGGGAGGGGCGGCCATCTGCCATAACCGCTTGGAGTGAGGGAGGGAGGGAGAAACATGAGTAGGACAAAAGTTATAAAATAAAAAGCATTGAACTGTACATAACCTACACTCCCATTTAGGATCTTTGTCATGTCTGAACTGCACGTAGCTTTTATTATCTGCCTAGCTGTTTTGTTTAGTTAAAGTTTCATTTGTTGTTTAACCTACTTTAGCGTGACTCTGCTAATGTTATTTGTTGTCTAATAATGTAATAGGATTTCTGCCAGAGAGAAATATTGCATTATAGAGAGTGACAGCATGGTATGAAAGATTTCCTGTCTCTGTTGTTGTGGCAGCAGGGCCGAATCAGTCTGTCAGAGAAAATCCCTGTCTGCCAACAAGTGCTGCAGAGGGAGTTCAGGATTATCCATGATGGATAACTGTTTGTTCAGTGACATTCTCTGCAGCGCTCCTTCCAAAGTGTCCAGTTTGCAGACAGCTTTCATAATCAGTTTATTCCGTCTGGTAGTATGCTATACAAAGTATGCTGTGCTCGCCACAACTGAATGATATGAAATCAGTCTTCAATCTATCATTTTGCTGTACACATTAACGCATCTCTGCTTCCTCAGGAAATAGATGCTACTCAACCTCTTTTTGTGCTTAGCCTCTGTGCTGCTCTTCCAGTTCACCCTGTTGTCGACATAAAAGCCCAGGTACTCTTGTCGCGTGTCCCTCCTCTTCTTTCTGAAGTCGATCACCGTTTATCTGGTCTTATTCACATTTAGAAGCAAATTATACATTTCTCAAAACTCACTCTTTATTCCTCCTGCCCATCACCTTTGCATCTATCTGCTGCAGATTTGAGTATTTCTGTATGTGCCATGACTCCAAGTAGTACTGAATCAGGAATGAAGACAGCACAGTCCCCTTTGAGCTCCCGTACGGCACATCAGACAGACCACCTTCCAGTCTCGGATACTACAGCCCACTTGTCAGGCATTCAGCAACCCATGACCTATTGGATGTGTTACTGACATATCCTCATCAGTGTCCATTCTGGCACACTGATGTGGTAATTCATTGTACTATAACCTTCATTTCTCTAGTGAAAGCATTGTTTTCATTCAGCTTTATCAGCTCTCTATTTTGTGTTGTATTTTCTTCTCTTAATTTCTAATAAATGTGAGTCACTTTAAATAGACTCCATCAGGATCAATAGCACTGATTCTGGAGGAGCATCTGTGTAAAGCATCCCGTATATATCCCTGATTTAGTGTGCAACTTCTGGAATCACTTTAAAGAACTTGTGGCACAACTTGTTTAAAGATTCCGGACGCCCACACTCAACACTCAACACTTGACGGCAAAGTCTTAGTAAAATTACTCAGAATCAAGTTGTGGGCTTTCCTTGAAATGAAAAAGCCTTAAAATGTGGGTTTGATTTAACATTAAGCGATTCAATAGAAACCCTTTCATGTCAATTCTGACAAAAAAAACAAACGTCAAAACAAACCTGAGTAAGAAAAGACAGGGTCACACACGATTGGGGGGGGCGGGGGGGGGGGGGGGGGGGTGGTTAACCAAACGAAGACTCTACATGGATTCCCAGTATGTTGTTGGTTTTAAACCACAGAAAAAACACACACACAAAACGGTGCACACACATTTTGTTTTCTCTGTGGTTTTCAGACAGTTTCCATTAGGATACCAATTTACGGCCACCTCACATGCACACAGGATGTGTATGCAGTGACTATGAGGTGCTGTTAAAGAGTAGCCTCAACACGGCAAACATATGCAAACATATTGAGATGTGTTTGTAGAAACATCGAGTCTGACTGCAACCAAGTCAAGCAAAGCTTCCGTAAACCATGCTGTATTTCTGTTCTGTAGTTGTATAGCTGTCTATTTTTAAGCTCCAAACTTGCAAAGTAAAATACTTGCAGCTTTGTGTCGATCAATTATTTCTTGATATGCTGTACTGGAAGGTAGGTATGTCTGAATTGATGGGCCCTCGTTTGCTATGCATTTGGTTAGTCTCTTGTAATACCCAAAATACAACATAACAAACATGAAGCACAGTTTGTTCATTCTAACAAGTTTCAAAGTCAATATTTGTTATGACCTCCTTTATTCTTTAACTCAGTCTGAACTCTCTTAGGCAGCTTTCTTTAAGTAGTCTTCAGGAATAGTTCTCCAGGCTTCTTGAAAGACATTCAAACCTCTTCTCTAGATGTTTCTGCCTTTTGTTCTCTTCTTTGTCAGGATGATCCCAAACTGCTTTAATAACGTTGAGGTCCAGGCTCTGGGGAGGCCAATCCATGACTCGTCGTAGCATTTTTCATGTCTTTTCATGGAAAAGTATTGCTCAAGATCAAGAAAGTTTGATCCTGTTAGGGTTGAAGATGATTAAATAAAGCTCTTTTTATTATTTTTAGATACACAATGCAGTGTGCTCATAATCGAGTTGGTGTTCCGTGTTTTTAGGGTCAAAAGGTTCAAAAAGCGCTATGACTGTGCTGAAATATTGAAGAGTTGACGTAGTAGCGTAGAGGGTTTTGCAGCATGCTTACACATCACTGATAATGGTTATAAGGATATTCTCTGGGCCAAAGGGAGTCTGAACAAAATGTCATGAACTAGATATTAGAATCAGTAATATTAAAATGATCGCAGTACAAAAAAAAATTGTCGGAGTACAAAAACTGATCATCCTTGATGTGAGGGAGGCTGTTGTGTTCACATCACGGTCCAGCGCTGTAACTTGTAATCAGTCATCTATTTATACTGACATTATCTTGGTTAACACTAAATTGCATAGTGGCCACAACTGAGGTGTAATAAAGCCGAACATACTGAATGAGAGAGGAAAAAATAACCTAAACTTATGTGCGTTGGCTTGTGTGACAACTACCCCCAGTAACTTTCCACTTCCAGTCTGTAACTTTCCACTGTAGTAGAGGCCGCTGTTAATTTACTTAACTGAGTGTTGGCATGCTTGTTGTTGTGGCTTTAGCGTATGCAGTTTGCTTCACGCACCATGACCTGGTTGCTCCTTGTTTGACATTGTTTTCTTTAGACAGCTCAATGTTTGCTGGTTTTATAGTAGCTCAAACATTTAAGAACCTCATGTCCATGTTTCTAATGAATTACTATCACAATATCCGTCACAACAGCTGATAATAAGCACATTTACAGTGTAAACCTGAAGTGTATTATGACAGTTAAGAGGTTTATTTAGTAGTTCGTCATATTATTTCAATATGTTAACATTCATCATTCACAGTAAAGTATAGGTGAGGCTCATAGGTGTCATTAGTTATGCAGAAGTCAGCAGAATGAAGGTTTTTTACTCAGTGATCCTGCAAGAAAGATTTCTGTTCTCAAGAAACAAGTATGTGTTTAAATTGTCACAGCTATAGTTAAAATAGCAACCTGAGGAAAAACACCTAAATTCACCACAACCCAGGAACATATTTGTGCCAGTTTATCTTGTTAATATTTCACTATGCATGTGAAAATTGAGGCCTTCAGTACATTGAAGTGCAGCCAACACTTGTTGGAGTATTGCAGTGTCAACAAAAGTGGTAGAAAGATGCCCGGCTTGGGTGTTCTTATGTATTGGTTGAGCTGGTTGCAGGAATAACCGAGTGGTAATATTGCTGGAAATTAATCCATCTGCTGGATGTCTGTCTTAAAATTATGTTCTGTAGTTATAAACAGATATAACCCACATGTTCCCCTCATTCTCAATAAAGCAAATCAGGTCAAAGAAAGCTTGTAAAGTTTGCAGTGTTCACCAGTTTCCAGCCACTGCGCACCATTAACATGTGATAGTCCTGATATATACACACATAAATACTTAAACCCTCAGTGTGCTTAAAATGGCAATTACATTAAGCAAAGATCAATTTATAAAAGAATTATATAAAAGACACTTGTTTTTAGTAGTTCGTTTTTTAAAAAGTTTTTATTGTAAAATATGCTTTTAAAGAACTTACTAGTGGTAAACTTCAAATCTGTACAACTTTCAATCAGTGTCTTAAAAAAATAAAATAAATTGTTTTAATTTTTGTCCGACTTAATCTGTTGCTGTTTAAGTGCTCAGTGCTAAATAATATAATGGAAATATTGCAATATAAGTATGTCCTATCTTTAAATTGATGATCAGGGTCAGCAAAACTTCTTACAATTTGACATCTTTTAATTCACAATTAATTAATTAATTTGTGATTAAAGTAAGTGCAAGGCACCTTTGAGTTCTGCGTATGCGTACAGGTAAAATAAAACATGACCATCACACCAAATGCTTTTCCCAACTCAAATATGTATCAAGTACTAATCCAGGTGTCATGATCGTATGTCTTGGAAGTAAAAACAGCTAAAAACAACAGAATTACCTACATTTCCATTTAAATGAAAAGATGTAGGCACAGTCAATTTCAGCCATTCACATTCATTATGAATATCATGAACACATTCCCATTGGCATTAATTCAAAATTACGCAATTGTATCTGTAGCATACAACAAAAACAAATCAATTTATGTTTTCAACTGACATCATCAAGTGTACAGTGTTATAAATGTGGCACTATGGAAAACACACCTCATGTACCTATATGCAAATGAGTACGGGACAATAAAACCTAATTGCCTTGAAGCGACTGTTGTTGTGATTTGGCGCTATATAAATAAAATGTAATTTATAAAATTATGCTAGTAGCTCATTGACAGCTTCATATTTTTTGTAAAAGCTGATTTACAACTAAAGCAAGTTTACTAATGACCTGTGTAAATCATACACTGACAAGCAGTCATTGTAAAAACATAAGGTGCATTAAAATAAACTTTGTACTTATACAACAGTGCACTTTGAGTCATTATTTGTACACATTTACTCATGTTAGTTCAGAATAAAAAATCCAAATGAATTAAAATAATTTATACGTATAGCCACACACTTCAATGCAGTGCTTTGGACTGATACACGCCAAGTCATCAGCGAATAAGATCCTGGAAATCATTCCTGGAATCATGATCACATAGGATACATCAGTAAGACAATTAGTGAGTATAGAGTCAGAAAATATAAATTTACTATAAAATGTTACATTAGATTATGTATTTATTTCGGTCAAACTCTACTTTCTGAAATCACATTTTTCTTCTTTTGTATTTTTGTATTTGTATTTTCCCAACAGCCTAACACAGCGGCTCCCAAACTTTTTTTGCTGGGCCCCCCTTTGTTTTACAAGAAAAATGTTCGCGCCCCCCCCCCTCGCACGCGCACACGCACTAACACATCCTCCAACCACACACACCCATCTTTAGCTCCATTGCGGTTTCTTTCACATCTCAAACATTTAGTAAACAATTAAGCAAATACAAGTAATCTGCAATAAATTACAGGTAGTAAGAAAATAAACTACTAACTCTTTTACGCTGCGTCCACACATGTTGTTTTTTTCCTGTGTAATAATATTCAACATTGCTATCAATACATTTTTCAAAAAATGCCTCTCTGTGCAAAATGGGTTTAAAAACATAAACAGCTGTGAGATACTGTTTGTCTGTGATTTGAACCGGGGGAACAAATCGTGGCAGGATCAGCCTGATGTTATTTGTATCCAGCAGTAACTTTACTGTATAAAGAGCTAACATCTCCAAAATGTCAGGAGTAGTTAGTCATTACAACAAGTGATTGTGAACTAAAAATCAAGAACGTGGGATCCTGTTTGTCCGTGATTTGGAGAGCCTAGCGCTGCTCCTGATCCCCTGCAGAAAACCAATTCTGCAGAGGAGAGCTACCTCGGCACTTGTGCAGGTGAAACCAAAGGGAAGATTTGCTTCACCATATTTTCTAGTCTTTGGCTTAGAATGAAGTTGGTTTGGAAACATTCAGCTATGCTTCATCTCCTGATTTGCGTTTGTGGAGGTGCCAGTGCTAGCAGTGTTTTTTTGTTTTTTTTTTCCTTTTCATACCA
This sequence comes from Aulonocara stuartgranti, assembly GCF_965226115.1. Classification (NCBI taxonomy): domain Eukaryota; kingdom Metazoa; phylum Chordata; class Actinopteri; order Cichliformes; family Cichlidae; genus Aulonocara; species Aulonocara stuartgranti. The sequence continues at coordinate 42,404,824 of NC_138958.1, read as the reverse complement.
CGCCCCCCCTGCAATGGTTCCCCCACTTTGGGAAGGTCTGGCCTAACACATGACGTGATTTTTTATTATATAGGCTAAAGGCAAAACATCAGAGCTTTTCTCTCTACAAAAAACTAAAACCATGTAAAGCACCAGCTTGGTGTTTTACAGTATTGTACCTACATACTCTAGGTACAATATCTAGAGCAGCGGTCCACAACCTTTTGACATTAAACCACAGACCGGTTTAATGTCAGACAATATTTTCACGAACCGGCCTTTAAGGTGTCGCGGATAAGTTAAACACAATAAAATGATACGACCAAGACAAAAACGGTGGTATTTTGAAAATATAATAATGAACGTGAATTCACTGTGTAACTTTATTAGCAGCGTCCTCCTGAAATGCGCCAACCTCATTGGACCTCTCTGTCCCTTAATGCTCTCTGGTCGCTATGGTAACATGTAAATATTTCTTTCAAAATAAGGGACACAACTATAACACGGGAAAAGACCCAGGGAAACCGAGTTAATGATAAAAAACCCTTAAAACCGTAAATTTCACACCGGAGCCTCAACTCTCGCGGCCCGGTACCAAACGACTCACGGACGGGTCCATGGCCCGGTGGTTGGGGACCGCTGACCTACAGTATATGTGTATGCATGCATATACCCAGCACAACAAAAATATACGAAAGGCAACGTGGGTAAATGCTTTTTAAAGGGTTTCACTTTGTCACATATATATGGGCATCTAAGTGTATTGCAAACAAGTACATCTCAAACTCTACCATCTTTTGAATATTGAATAACAAAATAAAATATGGTAGCCCCATGCCTTTTGTATCCTTAAAATGTGGCTTTTGTTCATTTGTGTGATGGGTAATTAACTGTATCAAACATGCCTGTTCTGTATTTCTTGGACAAATCTGGCCTTCTGTTTGGAAATAACTGAACCTATAAGGAGAAATAGATGAAGAGAAAGATCCCAACTGAGCAAACCACCACCAGTGCGATGTTTAAGATGATTCTGGTCGTTGGAGGTTCATAGAGAAGCTCCTCCACCATCTTCTCCTGTTCTTGAACTGTTATGACCTGATCTTTGGACAATTCCTCCTTGAATCCACAAAACCAATCCAAAACCTTAATACAACATCCACGCTCCTCTTTTGCGTCCCCTGCTCCACAGCTCTCGTCTTCCTCCTCCACTCCTCTTCTTTCCTCATTTTCTACCATTTTGGAGCCTGAACTCTGAGCACAGCCACCATTCTGTACTGAATAGATTGTTTCTATATCACTTGCTGTGACATTATTGCTGCTTCCTGATTGGCCATTTTCAAGATTTGTCTCAGAGCCATTGAGCAAGTTTGGGTCCTTGTGACACTTTTCTTCACCAAGAACACCATTTCCATTAAAGGCTGAGTGATTTAGGGGTTTCAAAACATTGACGTCTTTTTCAGCATTTCTTTCTTGATTTTTTAGCTTCTTTCTCTTGTTTAGTCCCCAGAGAGTAGTGGTTTGGATTTGTCCCTCTTCGGGTGGAGGAGTGCAGAGACTCACAACAACAGCCACCAGAGATGATATCCAAAACAAGATGGCTGCCACATACATGTAATGGATATCTTTGATGAAGGATGGGCGTTCATCAGGCTGATCGCAGAGTGGCTCTCGATAAACAAATGCCAAAGCCAAACGGAGAGCTCCAAGGAAAAACCCTACCATCCCTCCCCAAAAGGCACCTGTCTCATTACAACGACGCCACAGGATGCCAAGCAGGAAGAGAGCCGCTATGGGCGGAGTCAGATAATCTGATACTTCTTGGATGTAGTAGAATATCTGGCCTCCCTGCATTTCAATGATCACAGGCACCCAGGCGATGCTTATGATCACCATGAAAAGGACAAACAGCCTGCCTACTATCATCAGCTCTCTGGACGACGCCTGCTTTCGTAGCATCTTGTAAATATCTAGGGTAAAGATGGTGCTTGCAGAATTAAAGATAGAGTCCAAGTCGCTCATTAGAGCTGCAATCATAACAGCCATCATCAACCCGCGGAGACCGACGGGCATTACTGACATGACGAGCCTTGGGTAAGCCACATTGCTGCAGCCAGCTGCAGAGCCACACACTTCAATGCAGTGCTCTGGACTGATACATGCCAAGTCATCAGCGAATAAGATCCTGGAAATCATTCCTGGAATCATGATCACATAGGATACATCAGTAAGACAATTAGTGAGTATAGAGTCAGAATTTTATCTGTGTAAGATATTGATAGGGTGGTTAATGTCTCTACCTGGGATGACAATGATAAACATTGGCAGGATTTTGAGGAAACCGGCCATGATTGTTGACCCTTTGGCATGAGCAATATTTTTTGCTGCCAGAACCCGCTGAACAATCACCTGATCTGCACACCAGTACCTGGAGCACATAGACACAAAAATTAGTCTGCTAATTGGTACTCACCTCTATTTAGTATACTCTGGACTACCTGTGCCATTTGTAATGACCCCAAAAGTCAGCTTTGTGAGAACTATTCTAGGGACATTTCTGAGACCGTGCTTGTTCTGTGGCTCCACAGAGGGTCTCTCAGTCAGTCTTTCACCTCAGATCTCACAGTCTAATAAATCATGAAACATTTTCATTGAAAAAAAAAAAAAATGTATGTTGACACTGAAATGACTTTATAGGTCAATCATTGACCACTGAGATATTTAAAGCCTTTATTGGACTTTCAGTGATGTTAGAGAAAAAGAATGAGAACTAAACATCATTAGAATTTCCATCCATCCATTTTATTCCACTCTTCCAATTTAGGGTTGCGGTGGTTTACAACCTATCCCAGTTGCCATAGCGCATGACGCAGGTTATACGCTGGACAGGTCACCATTCTGTCACAGGTGTAATTCAGGGAGACAGACAACCATTTACACTCACATTCACTCCTATAGCCAATTAACAATCACAAACTAACCCCACTAAGTGCATGTCTTTGGACTGTGGGAGGAAACTGGAGTACCCACAAAGAAAGATTTCTCAATTGTCAGATTTAACTGCTTGAAACTGACCTTACTGCCAATAATGCCAACCTGAGGAGTGTGGATTCTTGCTCCACGGCTTGAACCAAACCACGGACCTTCTTACTGTGAAGAAGCACCACTCAATTTATATGTGTTGCCTCTACTTTAAGAATTTCTAACTGTATAATTCATTGTTTTTTTTGAGGGAAATAAATCATATGCAACATGTGTGCAAGGTCCTGGCTGCAATGCCAGCGAGCAACCAGGACCTTGCACACATGTTGCATGGTTGATTAGCATACTTGCCCTGAGGGTAGCACTACAAAAAATTAAATGAAGCATGCAAAGCCAAGGAGCAAGAATAAATGCTCCTCCGGGCAGCATTTCATGGTAACAAATTCAGTCTACTTTTACTTAAAGCAATCAAATCTAACAGGTGGCAAAAGAAGAAAAACACCTGGCTCAGAGTAAATCTTTTAGGGATTAGGAGTGTTTAAACACATAAGTCTGTACAAAACCGTATTGGTAAGGAAATTAGTCTTAAAAGAAATAGCATTACCAAATAGAGGCAGGAGTCTGGCCGAGTAAGAAACCAAGCCATGGCAGGTCTGGATCCTGGGCCTCTCGGAGGATCTTCAGACTATCTGGCTTCGGAGTGGCATGGTTATAGCAGGACTCAGAATACGTCAGATTGGGTGAAGACAGCAAGATGGCACTGATGTTTGGAGTGGCCTCCATGTAACCGTGTCTCACACCTTACAAAGACATGCCAAAACACGGTTAAGCATTTTTTAGTTAAACAATTGACATAAATTCATGAATGCATGAAAGAGAAACAAGGACCTTCGAACCCTCCCACTTTGAAGAGGCTGATGCCTGTCAGACAGAGGGCCCCAGCAATCATGAGGAACGCTTGAACTGTGTCTGTGTAGATAACAGCAACCAGACCTCCGGAGATGGTCAGCAGAGCTGTCATGGCGATGAGGAGGAGGATGGACAGATAGAGGTTCCAACCTAAGGATTCTTTGATGAACAAGGCTCCAGAATAGAGATCCACAGACAGCTTGGTGAAGATGTAAAGGACAAGAGATAAAGCAGCAAAGTACACCTTCAGTCGATTCCCCCCATATCTCTTGGACAGGTACTCTGGCATAGTGTAGATGCCACACTGGATATAGACTGGAATGAACACCCAGCCTAAAAACTGGAGCAGTAATACAGCATTGAGCTCCCATGCAGCCACGCTGAGACCGCTAGCAGCGCCTGATCCAGCCAATCCAATGAAGTGCTCACTTCCTATGTTACTGACAAATAGAGAAGCTCCCACAGCTGCCCAGTTCATCGAACGCCCCGCCAGGAAGTAGCCGCTCACTGTGTTCCTATTGGCTTTCCACATTGCAAGGAAGCCAATCCCTAACACCAGGATGAAGTAGATCGCTACAACGATCATGTCCGCTGCTTCCATGGCCATGTTTAAAACCTGTTATGGCTGTATGACAGAAATAAACTAAATGTGCCCAATGGCGAATTTGCGACACGGCTTAGAACACTTCTGTCTACAGTCATCTATATCTTCTTACATACACAGACAGTGTAAGATGTTTATAAAAGAGACATCTGAAACATTTGCATCCGTGTCTAAGGAATTACTTCAAGCACTCTTGACTTTTTGATCCTTGGTAGTTAGATCTGGAAATCTGTGCAAGCTGTGGTTTGGCAGCACACAGGATGGCATTGAGTTGTTCCTTGGTTTTACAGAAGAAGTGCAATTCCTGCAACAAGATGAACAAAACACGAACAAGATGCATGACCAAAGCAATGCAAAAACATGTGAACAGTTTAAAATGGCTGATAAAACAAGGAGACAATATTTGATAGCGTGGACAAGCGGTCTAAGGCACTGGATTAAGGCTCCAGTCTCTTTAGGGGCATGGTTTCAAATCCCACTGCTGCCATGAATAGGTGTGTTTTAATTCTTGTTTTGTTTTTTTAAATGAATTTCCCACAGGAACCCACCAAGGGATTAATACATTTTTATCTCTCCCTCTGTCTCTCTCGATCTAGACTAGGACACTTCTTTGCAGTCTAGATAAGCTGTAAAAGGTTGCAAAATGTGGTGAAATTGTGGTTCTTTTGTCTCAAAACCCAAGCATTAATTCTTGTTTTTAAAAAGCTGACTGAATTGCAGTGGAGTTAACTGTAAATCTGGCTGCCATATTCAATGTGTACACATGCAGAAATGCTCCAGAAATCATGTAAGATATTGTGTTCCCTAAACCTTGCAATCTGTTCAGTGTAAGAGAAGTGGTGCAGTCAGTGGTTGAACCTTTCAGAGCTTAAGTCGTCATCCTAAGTTGGTCACCTATTAATTTTAGCCTCTTACTTTAACACTGCCAGCTAATAGAGCTAATAGAGACATTTTTTGGAAGAATGATCATATTGCATAAAGATTTGCCATAAAAATATTTGCTGGTATTTCAACTGTTGTAAATGAGTTGTTGGTATGGTGGCCCTGAGAGGCCAAACGGACTGCAACTTAAGAAAACACCAGTAATAACAAAACAAACAAAAAAAAAAGCACACAAAACACAATGGAAATCGGAAAAGAGAAAACAGATTTCCAAAAGCACAAGGGAAGCGTTTCTGGGGAGACAATAACCCAACGGACCAGTTGCAGGAACCAAAATATGCTAAGAATTGTGCTGGGAGACACTTAAAAGAAGTGGAGGATCTATTGGTTTTGTGATGAAAGAAAAGATGACAGGTAAGTGTGTTAGCCCAACTATTAGCCTAAAAATCCATCATCAGTATTATATGAATCATGATAAAACACAGCTACCATGTTATGGGTTCCTGCAACTGGTCCGTCGGGTTATTGTCTCCCCAGAAACACTTCCCTTGTGTTTTTTCCTATTTCTTTTTTTTGTTTTTCATATTTCTGTGTTCTTTTTTCCTATTTCCGTTGTTTTTTCCTATTTTCGTTGTCATTTTTCCCATTACCATTATGTTTTGTGTGCTTTTGCAGCGTTTTTCTTATTGCTGGTGTTTTCTTAAGTTTCATAAATAGCATTGAGTCATTTTCAGTCAGAAATAAAACTTTTGTCAGAAACTGCAATCAGTTTTTGGTAAAGTGAGTGTTATATATCCTCCCTTTGTAAGTAAAAGGCCAAGAGGGCAGCAGAAATGGCAAGTAATATAACATAAAAATTCTATAAAGATATTCTCAGTGGCCGACAAGGACTAGATGGATTATAATGTAAGTAAAGTAATGCAGACTCATTATTGTACTTACAAAACAGGTAATTTCTTTATTTATTATGCAACCCCTTTATAAATTCAGTCCACACTGCAAAATATGTGTTGATATAAGCAGAGATGTTAGACAATGGGTGTCAAACATAAGGGCTGGGGGCCAGAATCAGCCTGACACAGACTCCAATCCAGCCCACAAGGGCATAGATTTTGGTCTGTATTCGGATAAATTTTACAACTTGCCCTGTTTCGCCTAATAAGGACCTCCACAGCAACTGCTCATACTACTCCAACTTAACTGAGCAACTGACAAATCTGATCTAATATAGAAATTACACAATAAGAAATCTGCCATTTTTTGTGAATTTACAGAAACTTTGTTTTATACTGACAGGACAATCTGAGCAATGAGCTACCAGAACTTTTTTTGTAATTTTCCACATTTATTTCTTACAATTTAAACCCAACCAGTCATGGTGACAGACTTCTTTCATTTAATACATTGGCATTTCTTTATCCTGTAGATAAACAGAGACATACTGTTGACATTACAATTCTTTTTCTTATATCAACATATCTCAGAGATTAAATGTGCAGTTAAACACTGAGAGAAATGGGAGTCTCACTGGTCTGGTCCACTTAAGGCGGGTTCTAAGGAAAGCTGGTGTGCAGTTATGATAGAGGGAAGATGCATGCATGCACCAGCATTGCTTTGTTACATTGGGATAACAGGCTGTAAGACAGGCTGAATTTTACAGAAGTGATGTGTATGTCAGCTGCTGCTATCTAGTAACAACTGCAAATCCTTTCAGTAAACAAAGCAATCACAACCCATGATGCGGGACTGTAGTATGAGGGTCCTGCATCAGGGCCGGTGTTTGTGTTTGCTGTTTTTGTTGCGGTGCTCTGATCTGAATCGGAAGGTCTTTGTGAAAACAAAATTTCATGTACATAGGAGACCTAGTGCATTTCCAGGTAGCAAGTTTACTCTTGCATCAGAGTCAATATTAAATTGAAATAATTAGCACATGGTTAACCAGAGTCTTGAGGGAAAGGCTAAGGAAACATCTTTTATTTCCAGCTTTCTCAGACTTGATTATATTTGCCCCCTTTTCAGGAAACATAGTTACCCAATTTTAGACCTGATTCACTTCACTTCTTTAAAATACTCTTGAGCACTCTGGAGGACTTTATGACAGGAACCTCTCAGTACTCCTGTGCTGTGCTTCATGCTGGTTCTTTTGGTTATGATTTATCTGTTGATAATACTTCAAAACACCTCTTTGTTCTCAAATTAAAATCATAAGTAGCGTTTGATGTTGCAATATAACCAAATAATAAAAATAATAATAAAATAATGTTACATTCTGAAACAGTTCCTGTCACTCTGCTTTCTGCCACTTTATACTTCTGTTTTGTTCTTTAGCTTTAATTCAAAAGGACCTTAAAAGCAGGGCTCTAGAGTGCGACCAATTTGGTCGCAAATGCGACCAAATTTTTCAGTGGTGCGACTAAAAATAAATATTTGGTCGCACCTGTGCGACCAACTGTTCCGGTAACAAAAAAAAAAATCTCTGTAACTCTCCGTGTGGTCAACAACAGACACACATTATGCCCCTATCGTGGACTAAACCAATCAGAGATAGTCAGGGGCGGGACCTCTCTGATTGGCCGTGGTCCAGTTGAAAGTGCAGGTGGAAGAGAGAGGTGAGTAGCTTGAATAAAGCGATATCAATTCATTAACGGATTCCACACAAAGACCTAAACACGGAGCGGACCCAACACATCAGAATCAGCTTCGTCTTTCTCGGCTTTCTCACCCGACGGCCTGAACACGGACACGCTGTCGGAGCTTAGCGATTCTTCGGGTCCGCGCTGTGTTTACGTCTTTTTGCGCTGATTCTGAGCTGCAGGTTTTGCCTCTCTCCAACCAAAATTCACCGAGCCTGCAGCAAAAGAAGCAGCAAACTGCGCTTCACATTTGATCAATGTCGTCATGAATTCCCTCTGACTTTTGCTGTTTTGCTTCCACCACGATAAAAATCACACTTCCTGCACAGCTCTCTCTCTCTCTGTACTTCAGGAACAGTTTCCCGTCTCAAATCTGTTTTCTGCATTATTCATTCGCTTATTACCCACCAGTCTAGCGTTGTTTACAGCGCTTTTTCTTTTTTCACTTAAATGACCTCGGACAAGAAAGCCTAATTTCTGCTGTTCAATACTGAAGAAATTTAAATTTCTTAAAATTATGCAAAATTGCAGAATATTTTTAAGGTTATCTGCTATAAAAAGCCAGACCAGGAAAATCTCCTTCATGTTTTCCTGTGTTTTATTCTCAGTTACTTTCACACAAAGGCATCTGCTGTGATTTTCACAATTCTGATGAAGTCTCATGTGTATCAGTACTGATAAATGATCAGAATTATAATATTTCTGACTGTCTGAGGCTAAATTGAATCAAATCAGGACTTTGAGAACCGGAATTGAATGGATTATAGAAATCAGTGATGATACTCAGCCCTAGTGAGCAGCCTAGGCCTGAGAGAAGTGGATGTACTGTAGCTGTGGGTAATAAGAAAAGATGAAAAGAACTATTGATAACTTTTTTTGTTAAGTTAAGGCCTGATCTGTCTGAAATTCATAGCCAGTGCTCTGACACGGTGCCATCAATATTTGAATGCTGAAAAAGCACAGTGTATCCAGAAAACACATTATATGCTGCAGTAAATGCACTGCCCAAGTGTCCCCTCTCCCCACGGCCTTTCAGCAGCAGACAGCAGCAAACAGGTCGTCAGAGGAGGCCAAGATGATGATTAAGTTTTTAACATTTTCTACAATATTGACAAAGCACTTTAAGCACAAGTTTGTTAGTTAATAATTTAGAAATTAATATTGTCTGTATGGACTTCCCCCCCCCCCAAAGAAAGTGCACATGTAAAACTGCGGTGTTAAGCGATGCGGTTGAAAAATTTGAGTGCGCCTAACTTTTGTGCCGGTACGCCTAAATTTTTAAAGTTAGGCGTACCGGTGCGCCCATGTCAAAAAGTTAGTCTAGAGCCCTGCCTTAAAAGGCATAATTACCTGCTTTATTTAATTTGTATGATTTACAGTGTCGTAGTTAATTTCTAATAAAAATATTTCCTGTTCTGTTATTAATATTAGGCGTATAATACGGGTTATTAGTTGTCACACTTTACTATATTATCACAGTCTCTGTTTCCATCCATAATCCTGGGCCATTTGTCTCAGTGTCCTGTCATATCCTCTTACAGTCTACTACTTTTTGAATGAAGCAGCACGGTGTTCCTACAAGTCTTTTATTAATTCCACACGTATTTCATTCGCAGCATACGTTCATTTGCATTAGCAGTAAATATGAAGAGGTAAAAAAAGTTCCTGAATGTTTTCGAAGCTTCGGTTTAAAGAAAAGCTCAGACTCACCTGTTTCCTCTCTGAGTGTCTCCCGGGTTTAACGTTAAACTGCCGTTTAACTACCGGACCGGTCCGACCGGTCTGAGCGCAACGCCGCACGGAGCTCTCCTCGGCGCAGCGAGGACACTGAAGGCACCGCGAGACTCCGCCCACAGCAGCATCGTCGCCTTTAGGTTCGAGGAGGAAGTGGGGGGGCGCTCGTGGTGTGCAGGTGCTTTCCACTGAGTGCGCTGTAAGCATGTACATACAGGTTCAGCATTACTGACACCGATTCTATGTAGGACAGAGCAATGTGGCACGTTAATGAAATAAATCATCATCAATTTTCAAATTCTAAACACATTTTAAGGAGCCAATTTTAAATCACTGTTTTTACTCTCCACAGTAATTTATGTGTTTATTCATATGCTTGTTATTTGTCTGTCACGTGACAGTCAACACAAAAAAGTTATTTTTGTGCATATTTGAGGTAAATTATTTCATTAAAAATGCGAATAATTTACTGCAGTTAAAAGGGATACATTTTGAACTCCTGATAGGTATATTGTATTCTAATTTATTCTATTGTGTACAGTTGTGTACTGTATTTATTCTATTATATTCTAATTTTTCTTCATTACTTTTGCACTGTCCACTTCCTGCTGTGACAAAACAAATTTCCCACATGTGGGACTAGTAAAGGTTATCTTATAGAAGCAAAATGGTAAATGGCCTGTATTTGTACAGCGCTTTATTTAGTCCCTAAGGACCCCAAAGTGCTTCACACATTCAGTCATCCACCCATTCACACACTGGTGATGGCAGCTACGTTGTAGCCACAGCTGCCCTGGGGCGCACTGACAGAGGCGAGGTTGCCAAACACTGGCGCCACCGGGCCCTCTGACCACCACCAGTACACAACGGGTGAAGTCTCTTGCGCAAGGACACAATGACCAAGACTCAAACCGGCAACCTTCCGATTACAAGACGAACTGCCAACTCTTGAGCCACGATCGCCCAAAATATCAATCCTGGTGCTCTAGTATTGATCAAATACCAGTGCCAGCGTTGGTAGTGATACTATCGATGTTTGGATGAACGCACGTGCCTCCAGTAAGGAATTGAATTCACTAACTAATTAACTATTTGTTTGATTCATGATAAACAAAAAACTAAGGACCGAGGAGTCTCTTGGTGGATTTTTGGATATTTTGCACTTGCTTTAAATTGAAGATGTGATTAATGACAATGTGAGTCACAGCGAGTGTTTCAGTGATTAATTCAGGAGAAAATTGTGTAGTAATATCAAAATAAGTTAACTTCTTTCCCTGTCAAACTATTTAGTAGTTGCAACAGTCATTAAAACTAGCTTATATGTTAATGATCATGACAAAGTTATCGTCTTTGAATCTAATCTGCACATTTTGTTTGCCTTTAAACTTTGGGGTATTTTCAAAACTTGTCTTTAAGATAGTCAATCACAGATTTATGACTTCTGACTGACCTGTGGATTCTATACGTAATGCATTTTTTAACTGGGTGTAGTCTAGATCAAATCTCACATTAAAGCCTAATAAAACACACTTTGTACTTGGAATCTATAAAGCATTGTTAGGCTATGAAAGTAGTTTAGTTAGTGTGGAAAAGGGAAGTGTTTATTTTGCAACCAAAATTTTCATTTATCCAGATAACTCTAAATTTCCTGCTGTACGAAACACCCCTTATGGCTTTGGATATATTTCAAAACACAATCCTTTTTTGTGAAACCATTCACAGTTTATTGTATCCTGTCTTATTTAAGAAGTAAAAATGTATATAATATTACACAAGAGTCATTGGGACCTGTCAGCAGTACCTATGGTCCCACACTAGGGAGAAGACTGTATTCTAACTTTGTGGATGGCATCTGCCTTCTTGAAGATATTATCAAAACTGCAAAGGACCTCCTACACCACGTAGAAAGTGCCACCCAGGGTACCACTCTACTCCTTAACAAATCAAGGACTTAGTTCATGTACACTAACCCAACTGCTTAGTTCTACTCGGCAAGAACGGCTCTACCATTGAATAAGCAGATGATTTCAAATACCTTGGCAATGACATTGGCAATGCTCACGATATCAGTTGCCAGACTGGTCAAGCTTGGGGAACTTAACTCATGATGTCTTTCCAAGGTGTGTAATTCAAAGGTTAATCAGACTTAAAGTGTTCAAGTGAGTTGAGGCGATTCTGCTCTATGGGTCTGAATTATAAACCTGACTAAATCACTGAGCAAGAAACTGGATGGAAGCTATACTCCCCTCCTTTGTGCCACCATAAATGTTACTTGGAAGAACCAACAAGCAGCTGTGTAATGGTCTATCAAAGATCTCGAGTGCACTCTTGCTGGCCATGTGATGCTAACTTTATAGTACAGCAGAGGTATTTGCCTACAGAGAGAGTACAGAGAGGGGTTTTCAATCTGTGCACAGGTGTTCCTGTGGAGTTCACAAAACCACTGGAACAGTGAAGGGACCAACAATAAGGTTCTCCAGGACAGAGAGAAGTGCAAAAAACCCATCAAAGATAAAATATACAGTGGACACTTTTCTTTTTTTTTTCACTTCAACTTGTATGTTAGAACTTGATAAATGGATCAATGGATGAACAGCAGCACATGCAAGAGTGACCCACAGACCAGTGTACCACATATTTTTGACTGCCAACAGAATGCCAGCGCCCTACCACATCTGAACCATAATTTTCCCATCATCTTTCAAGGTGAGATAACTTTAAAGGTCTTACTGTAAGATGAAGACAAATGAGCGAGTCACTACATCGTGCATGTCTGCATGTATATTGTTTTGTGCATATTTGTGTATGTGTGTGGTTTGCAGATACTCGTTCAACTTTGCATTTGTACCTACATTTTTTAATTTTATTTTCTGTGCATGCAAAGTATTTCAGTCGCACCATTGTCTGTGTGTTTGTGTGTGCATGGGTGAGGTGAGGTGTAAGGCTACTTGTCGGATCGCATGACGATAAAGTTATTGCAGGTAAAATCAGCAACACTGATGGGAATTTGATGCTTGTGTCAAAATCTCCTCCTATAACTACTATTCTAAATGATCCATTGATACACTGGAAATCTCAACCACTGTGTTGTTTTCTCATGATCTGCGCATAAGAATCACCATCGCTCCCAAGATCTACACACTTGACTGAAGTTTTTGATTTCAATTTCATCACAAATTATATATTACCGGTACATGAATATGATAATTCTATATTCCCAACTTTTTTATGTTATCCATGGTTCCCAAAGGTTCTGCCATCCCACAAAAAGTCCGGTCCATAACTGACAGTTGCAAATCAGCTCTATAAACCCACTGATATTCAGCTGTTTTTTGTTAGGTCTGCATATGCTTTTTCCCACGTTTACTGTAAACCTTCTTAACTTAGTTGCTTTTAGTTAGTCACTTCATTAGGTACATAGTGCAGGACCTTGGCTGAATCCCCTTTCAGCATCAGAACTGCCTCCATTCTTCATATTATAGATTCATCAATTGCTGGAAAAACTCAGTATCTGCAGATGTGAGTCTTCCATTCTATCACATCCCAGAGGTGCTCTACTGAGTTGCGATCTGGTGATTGTGGAGTAAACTGAACTCATTGTCATTTTCAAAAAAAAAACAGTTGGAGATGACATTGTGCTTTGTGACATGTTGTGTTGTCCAGCTGTAAGCAGCTATCACAAGATGTGGACACTTTCGATATAAAGGAATAGACATGTTCAGCAGCAGGTAGGCTGGCAGGCTGTGGTATTTAAACGATGCTCAGATGGTACTAAGGAGCCAAAATGAAATCCCCAACACCATTACACCACCAGCACCCTGAGCTTTAAATACAAGACAAATTCTGATCCCAGCTGCTGCAAAAATCAGACCAGACAACACATTTTTCCAATCTTCTGTTATCCAGTTTTGGTAAGACTATGATAATTGTAGCCTCAGATTCCAGTTCTTACCTGCAGCACCTGTTGTGATCTTCTGCTGCTGCAGCCCATGCTACAGAGATGCTCTGAAGCACCGTAAATAACCTTTTCTTCCTCATTTTGACACTTGGTTTGAACTTCAGCCGGTCATCTTGACCATGTCTACATGTTTGAATGAACTGATTTGCTGCCATGTGATTGGCTGATTAGATATTTGTGTTAAGGAGCAGCTGAACATTTGTATCTAATGAGTGCATTTATATCTTCAGCATTATTTATGAAGCTTCACTCTTTTACCTCCACCATCTTTTAAATATATTTTCAGCACTGCCACAATCAATTATGTATATTTTAGCATACTATTATACTTTTCCATAATAGATGATTAGAAAGCACTTCTGTCATCTCCAGTGTTTTTTAATGTGCTATATAAATAAAATATATTTTTTAACAAAACGACTGTCACTGATTTGTCAGTATTGTAGTTTCTTCCTCCTAGATCCAATCATAAATGTGAGTCTGTAAACCATTTACTGGATTTTTAGCCAGCATTTTTCCTATTAATGTTTTTATCCCTGATGTTTTCTGACCACAGAAATTACTTGGGAGAAATAGCTAATGGCTGAAACACAATTTGAATATGATGTCTGTAATAACTGTAGTTCAGGTTGGCTCTACTGTAATGTATTTGTGGCACATTATACAGCTGGGAGGCCTTAAAGCTCAGTAGGCAATACTCAGAAGTTGAGCCTTCCTCTCCTTTATTTAATTCTCTTTAGACAGACTAAAGAGGCTTCAAATCACAAGGATCCCAACCTCTGAAATGCTGATATGTTTGATTCTGTGGAAAAATGCAATATGTAACCAAATCCTATGGTACATGTGAGAGAAATGTGTTGATCGTGCAGCTATTCAAGACTTATAGCAAAAGCAAAATGTATTTTATGGTTGCCCCCGAAAGTTCAAACACACTGCAACCTAAATAAACCCACCAGTAAATAGAAAAATACTGCAAAAGTTATCAAAAAATAACAAATAAGCCCACAAAACAACAGTTGTGGAAGTAACAAGAGAACAGTAGCAAAGATTTATCTACATTATTGTATGAATCATGTGATTAAAACATATGCTGCCTTTCATCTTTTTCTCCCTCACAACACGTGAATTCTTCGCTTCTTTTCATGGCGCCTCAGTGCAACACTTCACATCAGTTCCTGTCACATTATAGTCTCATAAAAAACAACTTCTGTTGTGTTTTGTGAAGTGTTTTTGGTTTTAGGTGTTGGGGTTTTTGTGCCTTTTTGCAGCATTTTTCTGTTTGCCGTCGTTTTCTCAGGTTGCTGTGTGTAGCATTTTTACTCTGAATAAACGTCCTTATAGTTTTCAAAATACAACAAAAGAAATATAAAATGTAGCAAACTGATAAACCTTATGATTTAATTATAATTAAATAAATTTTATTAGAGTGCATTGCTGCTGTCGCTCATCACATAGTGCTAATTTACTGCAGACTCAGCAGCATTACAAAAGCCCATGTACTGGCTGTGCAGGTCACTGAACAAGGAGGGCAGTATAATAAGCAAATCCCCACGTCTTAGTTTCATTTAGAAATATAACAATGCAAAAAAAGAGATACTTCTCTATTTCTTGTCAACACGTTGAAAATGGTTTGAACGCTCATTTGTTTTGCAAATTTACATGCAAACAATACAGGACTGCAAGGTATGCAAAATCTGCACATTTTGTCTCTGTTTGAAAGCAGCTCCTGGAAAAAACCCCCCACGTGTGACAAGAAACTGATGCAGAGTCGAAGCTGTGATGCTTTGATCACAATTTGGAAAGGTAATCTGTGGTTGCAGCCAAAGCAGAAGGTTATGTTAAAAAGCTCTCTCTCTGTCACACACACAGAGGACACAGAACAGAGTTTGCATGATAGTAATCTGCTTAAATGAAGAAAGTTGTTAAAATGTAGAATGATAAGTAGTCATTTTTAATTAAGTCATAAGGAAGTGCAGCTGCCCCCCCCAGTTAATTAAAAAAGTCCACATTACTTTCTAATAATATCTGCTAAATGTGACACATAACACCTTTTACTTCACAGACCAGTGAGCATCGTCCTCCGAAGGGCACAAAGTGCAACATGTAATCTGAACATCATCCACGATGCATGTGTCTGTGGACACACAAATCCTGAGCCCAACACAAACAGCCACTTTCAAGGACATAAAGCACATCACATGTTGCCACTTACCAGCACAACCAGAGAAGCAGAGCTACATGCACAGAGATGAGGAGGTGAGGTGTGTTGGACTCACTTAATCTGCTATTATGAAGCTGCTGTACATGGGATCAAAGTACTGAATAACCTCATAGAACAATTTTTTGTTTGCTTGTTTGCTTTTCTTTGTTTTACTCTTTGCTTCGAGTGCTATGTACATGAGCTGCATGCTAAAAGCTCTTTTGTTAAAAGGGTTGGCATAACAAGCATATTCAGCCAATACCCTTTGATTAGCCTTGTCTCGTGCTCTCTTGCTTTGTGGTAAATCTTTATTCTGTATTCACTGAGATATTTGATTGCTAATCAATAAAATCTATCAATCACTCAATCAATCACTCAATCACTCAATCAAAGATGCCACCTTTACTTGGCTTGTCACACAATCACCTGATGTCCATCAACATGTATCCAGTCAGACCTTGATGTGAAGCATTTGTTCTTGCACTATCCAGGTAGGAAAGAGGTTTTACAAGCTGACATTTAACACATTACAATCCACACTAATTTATTTGATGCACAGAAAGGCTGATCTGTAGGCACTGACTTATTTACATTAAAAACTTTTGATCCATTTTTGATAAAGTGGGTCCTCAATTTTAGAAGAAAAAATAAGCAGGCCTCGAATTTGTAATTATCTCCAGTTTTTGCAATTAAAACAATGATTGTAAGAAGATTTCCTGAGCTGCAATCTAATCGCTGCTGCTTTGTGTGAGTTGGTTGAAAACTCCTCAAATGACTTTTTGATGACCTTATTTTAACACATAACATGAGTCTTCATTAGAGTCGCACTATTAGACTGAGGCGAAAGCAAATAGCCATAGCTATTACTGAATATCAATATTTGGGTTTTTTTTTTTTAAGTATTATGAATTTATAAAAAGAATAATAATTGAAGTAGAAAGAAAGATAATATTATTTGTTCTAGCATCACTGTTGTTGAGATTTTCTGGGTGATGTTTATACAGCTGTCTTTAAGGATGATGCTTCTGATGCTCCTACCACTGATTGCTTTGTAACAGAGAAAAAGAGCCTCAAAATGAGACCAATCAATTATCTGAATACACAAAACTCTTCACTGCACTTGCTCAGATCCCAGATAACACAACCACTAAATTTGGTTGTTGAGGTCAGTGAAGGTAAGCTTCACAGGTGTGGTCTTCTACTAAGACTCTTATTTACACAATAAGTGCAATGTGGGTCCTCGCGGCTTTGTTATAATAGCAGGCTTGTGGAGGCTGGGTTGATTTCTTTTATTTTGTATTGAAACAATCTGACTGATGTAAAATAAATAAATAAATAAATAAATAAATAAATAAGAAGAAAAATCTGATTATTTGTTTTTACAAGTATATGTTCAGCCACACTCCTTACACACCCTATGAAACAACAACAATTCTGAGTAAAATGCAACAAAAATGTATAAAATCAAAGGTTTTATTTAAATTCTTAAATATTACTGTCACGGTTTGGCAGGGCAGACCGTGGGGATGTGGGGAAAGGAGGACCCAGTCGCGGTACTCTGTGTCTAAGCAGTGCGTTTATTTATAGTGAATGAAACAATAACAGTAAATCCCCGTGACTCCCGTGTTGTGTCTTCTCAAAAAGTCAGTGCTCCGTGTTCTCCGTGTGTCCACACACACCCCGTGCCTGCTGCCCTCTGATGCTCCACGATCCTCCTGAGGGGAAAATAACAGAGGCAGCCGTCAAGACACTGTATTCCAGTAGGCATACACTCACAGACTTTAACTGAGCTAAGACTGCCGTGAAGTCTCACGCAATGATCCCGCACCGGTGGGCGCTCCATCGGTCTCCTAAATAGCTCCCCCGACGAGCCTGATCAGCAGCAGGTGTGTGTGTGGCTTCAGGCGTGGCCAATCCTCTAACAGGACCACGCCCATCAGGTCTGCAGGTGCTTGGCATCCACACACACATATATACGCACACATACCTACACATACAATAAGTGGAACACCGAACAGAAGCATAGACTTACAAATACATATCACAATAACAAGTCCATAACTGTTCAGGGGTCCTGGGTTACAATTACGAAAGTTTTGGTTTTATACATTCAGTTTACACCAATAAACTGAATTTCATTTGACCAGATTCCATTTAATTTAATATTTTACATCGTACTCAAATGAAAAGGAAATTACATGCAAGACTTACATGTAATTAAATCGGTTAAAGCCAGCGTTTTGTTTTTGAGTGCAGCTTTAGTAACACTGGTTTTAATTGGATTAGATTGTTGAGCATGTGTTTTGTATTTAACTGTTGTTTTTCACTGAAGGAAAAAAAACTTACTTCTTAAAGTCAATATTATGTCTGCTGTAAGTTATGAGATAAATACAACCGGGAAAAAGTTTTGCTTATTTTTTTTATTGTCCTTTACTTAGATAATTTTTAATACTTTGCATTAAGATATTGACATTAGATAATGTACAATTATGAGAGTATGCAAGAGAAACAAACAAACAAGAATAAATACATTAATATTGTTACAACATCTGGAAAAATGTAAAACATGGAACTAAAACAATCAGGACACCAGATGCAAAATAAGGAAAATAAACTTGGACTGTGACACCTCTCTGTGTTTCCTGTACTACACTGTGTTGCTGGAAGAAAGTTTGGAATAAAACCTGGAAGTAAAATATTTTGGATATTTTGGATTTTTTAATGACGGGTCTAAAGATTTGAATAGTCAATACAAAGAAGAACTGCAGCTGTTCTAGAGGCGCCTTTTATGGAGCTGTCAAACACTCGATCAACATGAAGAGTCTTGATACTTATTTATTTATTTACCTTTTTATGTTGGGTGTTATTTGCAGTCCATTTGCACATAATGTGTTCAATTTTAGACTGTAGATGGCGCCATGCTCACACTGGATAAACAGCACAGCCGGCTCTCTGCGTTCAGCTCTCTTCTTTTATTTATCTGAGCTCTCTTTGCTGCCTGTTTTAGTGTCACAGTCACTGTTATAAAAGAGCCACGAAGCCACCGTTTTAGGGTTATTTCAGTTTTTCTTCTGGGATAGGACGCAAACTGGAAGTTATTACCAGATTTACAGCAGAATGAAATTTGTGAATTCTTCATCTCGGTCTCCTTAAAATGTTTTTCTGTTTTTCCACTTTGGTTCAGACTCAAACACACTCTTCAAAAAGACTAAGAAAGAGATGAGCGGCTCTTTTCTTCAGCCATCAAATATTAATAGGCCACTTTTTGTGGTGAAATACTGACTTGAAATTAAAAAAAAAAAAACACACACTGTCAGTCAAAGACACACAAACAGGGATCCCTGCTGTGGAAAACCAAAACATCATATAAAAGACAGCTTTTTTACAGACTATATTTAATCGCGTCCTCCAGCGTCCCCATGAGTCCACGACAGTTCTGCCTTCCTGTGTTTAGCTAACTGGCAGATGGAGACAAACAGCTAAAAGACTTTCTTGGCTTCAGTTCAGCAGCTATACAATTTGCTGTTCAGGTTAAACAAAGATTGTAAATTCAAAAGCAATTCTAACACCACAGATGTTAAATACTGATACGAAAACAATATATGCTCTAATCAGCCAATCGTATGGCAGCGATCCGTGCATTTAGACATGTAGACACGGTCAAGACGACCTGCTGAAGTTCAAGCTAAGCATCAGAATGGTGAAGAAACATGATGTAAGTGACTCTGAACCTGACATGGCTGTTGGTGCAAGACAGGATTTACATACAACCAGCTCAGGTCAGACCAGATCAGAGGTCAGCTAAGAACAGAAAAGCACACTTGGGGTCACCAAAATTGCACAACACATAATTTGAAAAGCATTGCCTGGTCTCATGAGTCCCGAGTCCCGCTGTGACATTTGGGTGGAGTAAATAACATCACAGCATTGATCCATCCTGCCTTCTATCAACAGGTCAGACTGGTGGTGCTGTAATGGTGTGAAGGATATTTTCCTGGCACACTTTGAGACCTTCAAATGCTACAACATACTTGATTATTGTTGTAGGCCATGCCCATCCCTTTACAACAACAGTGCACGCATCTTCTGGTGGATGTCTTCAGTAGTATAACACCATGTCACAAAGCTCAGATAATCTAAATCTGGATCCTTGAATGATCGCATGGCCCCCACATCCACCAGATCTCAAACCATCAGAGCACATTTGGTATGTGGTGGAACAGCATTAAGGCAGTCCCGAAGGTCAAAGCAGGGCCAACACAGTACCAAGCCTACAGTGTACTTAACAAGTGAGTATATGTTTTTCCTTTTTATTCAACAGGAGGCTGAATTTTATTAGTTCCCACTGAATTTCATATTCCACAAGGGATCATCTATCAGACACTGGCTTGACCAGATAATCATCAGAAAATATTTTTGGCAAAGGAACCAGAGTTAACAGAGTTAAATGACGACAGAAAGACTTTAAAGGTACCCCACAATCCCCTAAAGATAAAGAGGCATTGTATGAATAGTCATAACAGTGGTCATGCTAACAGGCTTTCCACCTTGATCTCACCTTCTGAAGATCAAGGTGACTGCAGATTTAATCTTATAGCAATTTGTTCAAGTTATCAGCTAACCAGGTAGCTTCTTTAGCAAAGAAGATAAACAGACAACTGGTAATTAGTGTTGTTATTACAATTAAGCACAAAGCATGCTATTATTCACATAGTTTAACTGAAAGTACAAACACAGCCAAGAGATCTAGTTCTGTTGCTCAAATTAGCCGAGGTAAAGCTAACAGACAGCTAGCAGCTTAGCTGGCATGCATCTGTCAATTCAAACCACCACAACCTTAATCATATAATTTTTTAGGCTTAATAAGTTTTAAATGGGTGAGTTACAATTAACCACCTATACATCCTGTAGACATGTTTATTTCTACTACAATGGTAGCATGCTAAGACTGCTAACACTGAAGCTAACAGGAGAATTAGCCTCAAGTGGCAAAACAAGGAACAGCTGGGATTTTTTTTCCGCTTTGTTATGTTGCATGCATTTGTTTGTTCAATTCTGCATTGGCTTTATTTCAGCCCTGAGGTTTCTGAAGTTGGACTCCAGGGTAGTATTTATTTTATTGTCACAATTTCAGTATTTAAAAGCTAATTTAGGGACACAGAATTTAGGGGCGGATCCAGAGTGGTGGAATGGGGTGGCATGTGCCATCCTAGCTTTGCATATGACAATGTTGTTTATTAAAATAAGCTAGCATTTGAGCCTAGGTACAATAACATGGAATATAATTTTTAAAACAAAATATATTGTACAGTCTATCTCCCCCACATTAAAAAATGGGGCAGCACATAGCATCCAAAATTATTTTATTTCTTGTTTTCAGTAGCAACTGACACCAATGATTATTCGAGAGTATATTTTGAATCAATACCAACTCAGCTTTCAACAATGGTGGTTGATTGTTACACTCTGGAAAAGCCATGAAGTGTTATTAACTCAATAAATGTTTAAATGTTTGGTGAAAAACACATTCATTTGTTTATGACGGTGCAGATTTCTGATATTTTGTGTAAATTTCAGCATGTGCCAATGTGATTAGTTCTAAAACTAAAAAAAAAGATCTGAAATTCAATTGTTGCTACTGCCAGACATCGTCTGTTGCAAACTCAATTATATAATTAATTATTTTATAGGCTATACAGTACTTAAAATAGAAATTTACATTTTTTATGTAACTGAAATGTTTAATTATTTGGACTAAAGCCAATAAGAAAGTTACATACTATGTTTATACAAAATGTGTATACTTGCTGCATTTTAACCAATCATACATATTACAGAATGTACCACCTGCATATGTGTAAAGAAAGCGCTCTAATTTTGCCACCCCATCTGATTTCCATGCCATCCTAGGAAAAAGTCTCTAGATCCACCCCCGAGGGGATTCAAACTGTACCCTTGCTCCTGGACAAATATACATAAAAAATATACTCATATAAACACACTAAACATGTGTGTATTATCAAATATGTCAAATAATTTAGCTGTTGTTAGCATGACCAGCTGTGACATTTCTGAAGATCATATCAAGAACACTTAGAGATAATATTTAGATAGAGCCTTTAAGGCTCTATCATTCTCAAGCATGTTGTCTCCGGCAGCTGGACAGCAAAAGGGAACCTGTGTCATTATATCAGATGATATAATGATATCACTCTGGAGGGTGAAAGTAGATATGTTTCTACAGTGAAGCTCGAGGATGAGGACGATGAGGAGGAGGAGAGGAGAAGAGGAGGAGAGCACTATTCTTCTAACACAAACAGAGCTGAAGCCTTCAGAGTTGCTGGCGATGGCAGATGGCAGACGGAATGAAAGGCAGATGGAAAAATCACTTCCAACATGTTTATCATCATCAAGAAGTGTGCATGTGTGTATGCATGTGTGGGCGGGGGAGGATTCCCCGAGGGTTAATGAAAAATGTGATTGAATTTGAAAAACGCTGGAGCTAACAGTCACGGTGGTGCAGGAGGAGGCTTTAAATTTTGTGTGTATGGCGATGGTGCATCTTGTGTATGTTTTTTCGTAGATAAAGTCTTTACAGGCACCCATGAACAGGGCGGAGGACCTGACAGCAGGAGAGTGCACTGTTGTGTTACAGCCTCTTTGCTTTAACACTATAGGGCACTTTTGTATAAGCATAGTACTTTTGTTATTAATTTAAGGGAATATGATTAAACTGAGATTATAATTTCTTGCATAAAGAAAACATGTTTCCAGCTAAAACCAGTCATTGCATGAGAGTGAATCTGCAGCTCTATAAAAGTTTAGAAGGCACTATAGAGTGCTCATTACAGCTTTGCAGGGGGCTAAGCCCCCAAATATTCAACTGGGTGAGAGAAACAACAACAAAAGCTATTAATAACTGGTGTGAAACCGCATTTCTATTTATTTTCTTTCTTTGTAATTTGCAGTAAAGCACTTATTACTTTAATTTCCTGTTCATTTCTTCACGAATAGTTGCTCCTTCCATAAAATATCTGCACAGCAATCAATTCAACCCACTTGAAAAAATACTCACCAATGTCAAAAACAGATTTTATCCAGTCATTAAATATTGATGTGGTTTTTCTCTGACCTATAGCGCCATTTATCCACCCAGATGGTTTTGGTGTGAACTTCTCAGTTTTGATGGCAGCTGTGAAAACTGACTTTTGTTTTGTGTTCAAATGAACAAAAAAGACGAAATGTGATTTAAAAAAAAATCCAACTAATACTCAGCAGAAATGTCTCATTCCACGAATCACTGACTCAGAAATACACATAAACATTTTTGTGTATGATATGAGCTTCACCCACCCTGGGCATGTGATAGCGTGCGTGACACGGAGAAAGAGAGACGACTGAGAAACTTGAGAAACTCAAATGACTTTGCGACCTCAGCAAACACACCCCTGACAGCAGGAAGCTGACAGTGTCAGAGTCTCATGTTGTGTGTCTGTCAGAAAGAGAATTAAAGAGCAAAAAAAGCCATTTCACTGCTGTTAGCGAACACGCTTATTAGCTGTAAATTCAGCTGCGCTCTACCATCTGTTGCCGTCATCCAGATATTGATACCGTGGAGCATATCCTAAGTTAGGTCAACTTTCTTCTACCTTAACTAACTCAGCATGAGATTGAGTGCTGATTTCCCTCTTATGAACACATACTGCTCGCCATAAAAGCTTATAAATCTTCTCATGAATCTAAAAACATTTGTTAAAAATCCCAGAACGCTGCTAAAAGCCTGCTAATATATCAGAAGTTAAATATTACAACATCTCATCAAACACAGCAGAAGTGTTTTGGGGGATCAACGTGAAAGAACAGCTGTGGAAGTGATGCAGGTGCAGGTAATATGTGTGTTATTTATATCATACTATTGATACATGTTTGCTATTAGCCGTTTATTGTTAGCTTGGCGCTCCTGCACCTGCGCTGTCACATGATTGTCTCACCAGGAACTTTTTTGTGAGGATTTTTGTTTTGTGAGCTTTTGGATTTCATCCAGATAGACCTTGATTACCACCCAAACAGATAAGATGGAATGAAATTTAATATGATCTAAAGATCTAACCTGTATCTTTATGACCTATCCAGAACTTTTCTTGTTCCTTTTGAACCAAATGCCCTGATATGAAAACCCGTGCACAGACTGGATGACATGCACAGTGGAAACCTGCTTGCGTAGGAATGCTTTAAGTACATAACTCCAAATAGGGAATGCTGTAAGAAAAGGATTTCAAGGAAGCACTCTGAAAGTTACCGGTAGTGCTTTGGTCATATAAACAGGGGAAAGTATAGGCTACAAATGAAAGTTTGCACAAAGAAACCCTTAATCTTCATCTGTCTGGACACAGAAACCGTGATTGCGGGCAAATATTTAGCTGAGTGTGGGCGAGGGAGTACCATGTGAATAAAAATGCTTTAAGCATTTAGTAGTGTACCAGCTAGCCCTGCCAGTAGCCACCATTTCAAAGAAGTGAACAGAAAAAGGAGGGCAGTATTTTGGCATTATTTTGACTTTGTAGTTGGGGTAGGAAAAAAATGTGATCAGTTGTGAAAATGCCTTTCTTTCAAATATTTTTCAGTCATTTGCCCAGAATTTGGAGGAGAGAGCCAGAGAAAGCGAGAGGCGGACTTCATTCCAACATTTCTTTCTCTATTTCCACTCTGTTTTACTCCTTAGTTGTCCCCCCCACACACCCCTTTCTCTCAGTTATTTTAAATAAGGGCGTCTTATTGTCTGGGGGACATCTGATCCCCTCACACACACATACATATTGGCCCTCTCACACACAACTCGAAAATATGCTGACACCAAATGCTTGCTCAGCTTTTTTTAGGTTACAGAGAGAAGCAGAGAGAACTTGACAGATGAATGAGGAGGTATAAACCCAATCCTCTCCCTGCCTCGTTCTTTTGTTTTTCCCCCCATTCTTTGAAGTAACTGATGCAGTGAACCAGCACTCAGAGCTGTTATGTAACTTGTGAGACTGTGTGTGCGTGCTTACATGTATTTGACTTGGTAATATTTTTCTTGGAGGGCTTTGTGATTCATTAAAAGCAGATTATAAATCCAATTGAATAAGAAATAAACGCTTCCAGCATCGGTCATACTATTTGAAGATAAGTGTTGCATTCTGAGCTTCATGTTTGTGCTATACCAAAAAAAAAAAGAAAGAAAAGAAAAAAGCAATGCAGCTGGAGTGGAGTTTTAAAATTTGCAGCAAAGTGTGATAGCAGGGCCAGAACTTCTTTTTCAAGAGGCTTAACTAGAAGGAAGAAGCCTTAACCCAGAAAAAACAGTGAGAATTGTCCGACATGGATGTAATTCCAAGGGATTGAGGCAGATCTGGACTAGTTATATTGTTGGACACGATATCTCCAGAGAGCATCCAGTAGCCCAGATAAGAGGGCGCAAACATCTGGATAAGAATCACAGCTACCCACAGCACAATGGATATTTGCAACATCTCACATGTAAGCTTGTCTTGAATATCACATGAGAGGGAGCCAAAACTAACTCAGTGTCATCAGCATAGCAGAGATAGATGTATGATAGTATGATACCACCAGGTTTCCTGGGGGCCTTATGTAGAGAAATGTAACTACAAATGGAGGGATGTCTTACTCCTCTAAGAGTCCGTAGTTTACATCCTCAATTTACGACACCTGCCTTGCAAATCCCCATTTTCCATAATGCAGCACGACTGATGAGTTAGTCAAGTACAGACGTAGATCAGCAGATAAGATTTTTTAGAAAATACAGTTATGATAATAGGCAAACAAGCCAGGCAACACAAATTATTCTGATGACTAATAAGTGGGAAGTCAAATGTAGTCAAATATTCAGCTTAAGAGCATGCCACTGCTAGAGGGAAGGAAGGTGGAGCAGAAATGCAGAAATGTGGCTCCATCCCTGACACCAATACTCTTTCATAACTAGAAGAAACTCACTTCTGTCAAATCTACTCATTTCTAAGTCAAAGTAGAGTTTTGTAAATAATTAGATAATGCAGAATCTGGAGATTGTTGCTACTGCCAGACATCGTCTGTTGCATATTCTATCGTGGTTTGGGGTTTAAAAAATAGTCATTGTTATGGTCTTTGCATTGTTGTTTGTTGAACTTGTCTGTTGTTTGTCTTTGAAAAGTTGAACCAATTGGCTAAAAAAGTAAAAACATTTGTATGGTAAAAAACACTGTTCTTATTTTGGAAATCTGTCACCTTAAGGATAAGAAAGCTTTTGAAAATCAGAGGGATTTCTGAGCATCATGTTTTTCATTTTCAAAAAATAACTCTGTATTTTTATCTTGAAAGTTTCACAGGATTCATTTCATTTCATTCATTTCATTTATTTATTCATTTTCAGGCACAACAAATACCTATATTGAACATAAAATACACAAAACAAAAAACAAAACTTGCCTGAAAAAGGCATTAAGGCATCTTCATAAAATTTAATAAGTAATCTGAGGATTTTATTTTTGGAAAAAGTTAGAAAAGAAAAATTTTCCAAAAATAAAAGAAATTATGTTAAATTAAATTAAATGTTACATTAAAGTGATCCGCAGAATAACTTCGTGTGGAACTGAGGGTTTTATATGGAATAGTTATACAAAATTTGAAAACATATTAATCTTCCCGTTAAGAAAGTAATAGCTTTTACTTTGAAAATCTGACCTTTCACCAGATGTGTCTAATGTTTGGTGCAGGTTGTGTGAACTACAACAACAAAGTTCAGCAGGGCTGCTTAATAATGAGTTCAAATGTAAGCTACAGAGTGAACCATATGTTCATATCCAGTTTAAGTCCATCCTCAGAATGTTGGTTATGTGTGTGTCCACGCATCGATTAATATTATGGCAATTTAATTAGAAATGAAAACCTAAACTAATAAAATAAAACTCAATGACATTTCTACACAGCAGTTCTCATTTGCTCCCTGCTTCTGTGCCTGCTGGAAACAAATTTGGTTGTATAAACTATCGTTTTAATGACTCAGGAGCTCAAATTTTTAGGATATAAAATCACCCAGAGGGAAAATTAATAGAGAGATACTAAAAAATAGTTAGTTCATCCTTATTAATATGGGAATATTATGAGTATAGTTCAATGAATTCAGAGAAATTGGAAAAGGAATAAGTGAAATTATAGTTGTTGCTATAAAATTGCAATTAAGTTTGAACTTTTAAAACTTAAATAACTTTTAATATTTGGTAAATATTTGAAATTAAAAATCAATCAAAGTTGTGGGTAGTTGTGTCCTCATTCAGCTGTCCTCAGCTCATTGTTTTAGTTTCAAAACTTCTAAATTCATAATTTCAGGCATGAAAATCTGACTAGATGCTACAACGTTACCCTACATTTATCTGAGACAGAAACATGCTTGGCAGTACATTCTTTTCTCTGTGGACTTGATGTTAAAACATGCAACAGTGCAGCAAAATGGTAAGTGGACTAGCACTTTTGTATTCAGAGCACTCAAAGCACTTTTGTACTACAAGCCTCATTCACACAGTCACACACATGTTCATAAAAGGGCTTTTTTCTATATCTTATCGCCCCTCCCCATACACAGCATACATATTATGTCATATTATGCTCTTTTCTGTGCACCCAAGTACCCAAAAAGCTAAATCATCTCAAAAAAGAAAAGTTCAAATGAAAATATAAAGCTGTGCTTTTGTATCTCTAGAGCAGATTATTAGCTGTGAATGAGCTTAGTGGTAAAGAAACAGAAAACAGTGCTTGGTGGCTCGACAGCAGTGAATCCGCTTGCTCTTTGGAGACGGTCCATGGGAGGATCGGAGCTGAACTGCACCCCCAGCAGCCCTCCATCTCACTCTCTGTGTGAGTCTAATCCTGGGTGCAGACAGTCATTCGGACCATCTGAGTGATGAAGGGCAGTCAGCTGCTAAATGCAGAGAACCTGACCTCAGTTACCCTGAATGCTTGTGGACTTGAAGAGCCTCATGGTTCAGTCACACTTGTGCTCTGGATGCATGTACCACGACACGAAGAGGAAGTGAAACCTGAAGGCTGCAAATCAGAGCAGAATTGATTTTTTTCACAGCTTAACACACACACACACACACACACACACACACACACACACACACACACACACACACACACACACACACACACACACACACACACACACACAATGGCATTACTATCTATAATATGAATGTCATTAAAGGGGAACATTGTGACATGAATACATCATTTATTACTTTCAGTGACTTCCCCAGAACCTGATTTAGACGCCACTGTAAATGCAATAACGTTAGACAAATAAATAAGGGAAAAGTTGTAAATAATGAAACATCTTAAAGTTAACCACTTTAGTTTAATCCAAAACCTTAAATATTAAAATGTATTTCTTAAATATTACAGTTTTTCTCAAATGTTAAAACACAAAAGCCAATCCTGTAACCCAAATGACCAGTAGTCTAAACACATTTACTAAATGTAGCCACCATATTCCAGTACCATAAACACATGTCACATGAAGACACAATTCACAAAACACAACCCTCTGTACTCATAAATCTAAACACATTTTTCCTTGCTAAAACACATGTTGCAAAACAACTCTGCTCATATCCTCAAATGAAAGCCCATGTGATGCAAAATGCTTGCCACAGTCACCAATCTTTGAACACAGGGAACACACCTGGCGTCATTCACTACACACAATGACTC
Source organism: Aulonocara stuartgranti (assembly GCF_965226115.1). Taxonomy (NCBI): domain Eukaryota; kingdom Metazoa; phylum Chordata; class Actinopteri; order Cichliformes; family Cichlidae; genus Aulonocara; species Aulonocara stuartgranti. Next base: position 42,376,199 of record NC_138958.1, on the reverse strand, counting down.
AAAATTGAAGACACTTGTTGCTAATGCTGTACCCACATGTAAAAGCAAGTTCAGAGTGCACAGTATGCTGAAGATTCCAAACAAACACAATGGATGAAGGCAGAGTCAGGGGAAGAGGAATTTGATGCAGAGGAGGGAGAAGAGCTGGCCCTGGAAGAAGAGGAGCAGGCCAATGAGGAAGAGGAGTTCAAATGAGAGGAGGAAGAGGAGCGACCAACGAGGAAGAGGAGAAGGCCAACATGGGAGAGGAGAAGGTCCAGGAGGGAGAGCAAGACAACCTCGCACCATCATTACGGACGAGATGCGAGCAACAGCTCAGCGACATGATGCCGCACAGTGATTGTGGTGTGTGTGTGGTGTGAATAACGTAAATAAAAAAACTTCACACCCTGTTCATGTTTTCAAGATTACTGTTGTGTGCGATAGATTCTGTTTTTGCATTGAGTTGTGTTACAGTAGTGTACGTACATGCAGGATTTTCTATAGATTTATACTACTCATATGAAACTCACAAATCTAAATGCCTAATCCTCTGCAGAGATCTACGACGATCCGTTACTGTATAGCTTCTAAAATATGCATTGGCAGTTATGAAACAAAGAACCTTCTCACAAATTGAGCATTGTGTTTTCAATTGTTTTGCTGTAGTGTGTAATGCTGTGTATAGTGTTTACAGTTTTGACAGCTTCGAGCTGCTCTCTTGGTGTGGGAGTTTGAGTTTTGCAGTGGGAAGGTGTGGTTGTGTTTATGTAGCTTTAGAGAAGGGTGTTGTGTTTGGACATTGGGGGACCTGGTGGTAACGTTTGTGAAATGTGTTTTAGCATTTGAGAAAAACTGTATCTTAACCATCTTCATTGTTGTTGTGCTGAATAAAAACTAACAAATGAATGAATGATTTCAAAATTAAAGGTGTTTTCCTCTGCCCGTGGTCCACCTCTCCACCACTTTGGTGGTTTTGCGTAATTGGAAGAATATGTAAGTATATTCAAAGACATTATAAAAAGGTCTTTGATATGATCTTGGAGTAAAGTGTTTGCATCTTGTTCTGTTGCAAATCATTAATTTTAAAGAGCTAATGATAGTTCGAAACATCGCTGTAACCTGTGAATGAACGACTATCTCAGAAGTTACAGAATTCTGCTGGAAACCAAACTCAATGTTGGAATTTTTTTCTCCACTGCATTTATTTAAAAGCTATGTTTGCATTTCACATTAAGATTCTACATTTTTGACGACACAAAAACCACTCTATATATTTTATTCTGCATTGCAACATTATTCTGCAAAATCAAAATGCTGTCTGCAAGTTATTACATTAGTAATCAGAACCAATAACAACAATGAGCTAACTTGGGTATTCATCCTTTTCAAACATGTATGTCTCAAAAGATCCATCACTGATGTAACCTGGGATCATTGGTTGTTTCGGGTGTTTTGGGTGTGTCAGCATCAAAAACCCTTTCTGAGGCAACCCAGCCAGGGTTGATCAGACCTCATTTTGCTTTCCAGTGGTAGCTATTCGTGGCTTTCACTGCAGCATCAGTACTTGATCTAATGGCCCTCTGTTGATCCAAGCACTTTGCATAGTGAATGTCCAGCAAATCCTCAGCAGCACATCTCGACCCTTTCCTTCTGCCTGGGTTCTCAATTTTTTAAAAACATTCAAAGTCATTTTACACAGTCATTGGTCCTGATACTTGGCACACTTTTTTGTTTTTACCTCATCTATGTGCTCTTTCCAGAGCACAGTTTATTCCAGCACCATCAATTTCTGGTATAGTGATCATGTCAGGCAGCAGCCATGATGGTTTTGTCTGGGCTGGAAACTTTAGTTGCTTGCTAGAGTCCTCCTCTGAGTTGATGCAGTGATGAGGAGGCCATCCTTTGCTTTAGCTTGGTTTCTCTCCAGCAATTGCAAGTCTTTGGGTGATGGCACTCATTGATGTTTTTAATGGCTGCCATCAGCCATTGCCTTGAGTGCCTGATCATGGGGCCAACAACAGCACAGTCTTTGTTGCTAAGAAGGTGATCCAAGGACTCTTTTCCACAGCAAAGAGGGCAGAGATCTGATTTCCTTCAGCCCCAAATGTGGAAGTTTGCTGGACTGGGTATGACACTGTATACAGCTTGGACCAAGAACATTATACATTGGTATTTTGTTACCAGATGTTAGACACTAGATTTCTCATCTCATCCAAGGTCCTTGTTGTCCCATTCCCTACATCCAGCTAGTTCCTAATAAGCCATTCACAGTCTTTGCCCTTCGTTTACGCTGGTCTTACTGAAGTCGTTGGTGAAGTCGTTGGTGTACCCCACCAACGACTTCTGCTGTAGACGTGACTTCGACTACCTCCGACTCCGACTACCTGTGTTTGCCATTTTGGGTCTGTGGATTCCCTGTGCTGCAAATATTCCTGTTTCTGTGACTCTGTGAACTCATCAGTGAGGCTGCTGACTGGAAAAATATGTTTGCTCCATAATTAAAAATGTGAATGTACTTTGTGGCATTTCTACCTTTGTTTTGACATTCTTTTGTTTCTGAGGAACCTTTCAGTGCACGACCTGGAGGGTAATTGTTAATGATTCATACCACAGGGAGGGAGATATAAAAAAAACAGCTTTTAGCGTCTGAATGATTCATAACCAGTAAAAAGCTGCAGCTGGTGGGAATTCTTTTAGAAAACTGCTCAGGTTTGATCCCTGAAGTTACAGTTGTATTTACAGCATATCCTCTGGTCATTTAAGCAACTGGTTGAATTGCAGCAAACCTCCAACTCAATCCAGACTGGTTACACTGGGGAGACTGTGTGCTTCTATTGCCCCAGGATATTGCTGTAAATACACGCCTGGTTAAAGAGGGTCAGAAAAAAAGGAACTAGAGATGTGTATCTGGCTCTTTTTATTGTGAACCGCATGTAGAATTTGAACGGAGAGCAGTCGTCAAGAACAGAAGGTACTGGATGTACCTACAGTGTGTGTACCTATACCTTTGTCCGTACCAGTAAAAATTCCCCATGTCCCTCCAGCATCACAGACCTGGTGGATCTGTTCATAGTGGGAATGAGCATTGTGGCGTCTCACTATCAGTAATCAGAAAGTGTCAGTGCTGAGGTAATGGAAGGATGGTGCGACTAGTTACAACAGGCAGCAGTATCATCAACCATGTCTGATCAAAGTAAAAAAAAAAAAAAGTGAACTTAATTAACACCGCTCCGAAACACTGCCCACATGTGTGATGTTGCTACAACAGGAAACTGAAAAGCAGAAAAATATTGCCAGAAATGGCGCTTACCTTACACGGTTTTGTGCGTCAAGAAATAAAAAATAATCCGGTCTTCAGCAGGTCTTAAAATTAGGCATCAGATGAAAAACAGCACGTGCTTAACTAACTGAAGCCTTTCATTGAACTACCAAATAAACAAATTGATACTCTCTTTCCGCCCAGACACGTGGCAGCACTTCTGCTAGAAATTTTTTCTTATTAAAAAAAATAAAAATCCAGACATACGAATCCTACCTAACAAAAAATGTAACTTCAAGGGCCAAACTTCATTATATTTCTTCACATCAAGTGAAGGTGACTTGGGCCGCAAGTGGCCCCCGGGCCGCGAGTTTGAGACCCCTGGGTTATAAGACTATTTCTAAACAATCTGAAGACCATCATTCTTGAGTGGGAGAAGTAATTTTCCCACTCAAGAATCTACACGCCTGCAGGCATCACTCACAATGTTAAATGTTAAAGTTCATGACAGCACAATGAGAAAAACACTGAACAAGTTTGGCTCGTTTGGAAGATTTGCCAAGAGTAAGACTTGTCTTCATCAAGACTAAGACTCGTCTTTAAAAAGTTGCATCTGAACAAACCAAGACTTCGGGAACAATGTCCTTTGGACAGATGAGATTAAAGTGGAGATGTTTGGTCATAATGATCGGCAGCACATTAAGGTGGTGGAGGAGTGATGATTTTGGCTTGTTTTGCAGCCAGGACCTGGGGACCCTGCAGTCATTAAGTCAACCATGAACTCCTCTATTTACCAAAGTATCCAACAGCTAAAGCCTGGGCCAAACTGGGTCACACAACAGGACAAAGATCCCAAACACAGCAGAAAGTTAACAACAGAGTTGCTGCAAAAGAAAAGGTCTTACAATGATTTCAATCTGATTAAAAGGATGTGGACAGTTTTGTATAAACAAATGGAACAAATCTCAATGGACTGAAACAGCATAAAGAAGAGTGGCCCAAAAATCCTCCACAATGATGTGAGAGACTGATAAAGTCACACAGAAAACAATAACTTCAAATCATTGTTCTTAGAAGTGATTCTACAAGTTATTGAATTGTGGGGTGCACTTAGTTTTCCACACTGAAATTTTAGAAGAGACCGAGGACACAGTTGTCATGTTTCCCTGTTTAAGAAACCAATATGTGCACAAACTGGAAGACAAGGGAGAGGCTGACATACTGAACAGGCTGGTGGAAAAGCTGTTGCACTGAAGCAAGGGGCAGCTTTTATTTACAGACCAAAAATCAGTATCGGGTATAGTCAAGTTATACTCATGTAGACACAAATTTTTAGGAGAATAGCATAGCATCTCCCAAAAAACAAACAAAACAACAATTATAAGTGTCCTGCATTAATGAATAGGGTGTTTGAAAATCATTTGTAGGCATTGTTGGTGCAGAGCTGGAGGGAATGACCGGGGAGAAGTGGAAAACATCAAGCAGCACAGACAAAGAGAGCACGTACTGTGCGCTGGCAGAAGAGAAGAGGTCGATCTAGCTTACACCCTAAGGCATAATCTGACTTTTATTTTGATATGAGCAGTGGCCCAAGGCAAAGCAAAATTACTCAGTCAGTTACCATAGATGCAATGCAATACAAGAGGATTTAATACAATCACTTGTAATTTTGTCAAGCTTTATATTTATCAGCGTGCATAATATTAACACACATATAGCAGCACTTACATACCGACAGGAGAGTTCTTTTGTAATATTTAACGTGCATTCTCATCACACATTCCCCAGAAAAGGGAAAAATCTAGACCATAAGCACATACAGTTCTTCAAACGCCCCTTTGGAGCGATTCAGCAGAGGATGACTGCAAGCTGTGCTATTAAAATGTAATATCACCCAGCTGCCATCTAATGTCTCTGAGGTTATTTTAATGGAAGATTCTAAATTGCTCACTGCTTTTTGGTTTGTCAGAGGAGAAAGTGAGAACATTTTGAATTCCCGTTTTTTGTTTTTTTTTAGACTCTTTAATTCCGACCTTTGGCTTTCGTTGAGCTAACGTTATTGAACCGTTGTAACCTTCCTCTTTGCAGAGAGAGGAGTGCGAGACTGCAACTCCAAAATGTGCATATTGATTTGTGCAGCAGATACTCCAGCTCACAGAACAAGTGCTCTCAGTTACTTTCACACATGGGCAAAGTGCATCTTAGGCAGCCAAAAAAAAGTTTAAGGTTTACACCACTCACCTTAGCTGGTCACGTGAAGGCTAAAAATGCTGAAGAAGTTTGATGTTTTGGGCACTGCTGTGTCTCAGCAAGCTATAAAAGATTGCTTTCTCCAGTATTACATGAATGTTGATGTGATGCCTGCTTACAATACATGTGATGCACACTGGGAAAAAACTGTAAAGATATTTCCATTTAACATTTTTGAAATGCAGGATTTTTCCATCCATCTCAACTCTATTTGTGAGTTTTTGAAACCTCATCAGTGTGATTTTCTTCCACTCAAAAAATGTAAATAAATTGCACAACTTCCACTGAAAAAACAGATGATGTACTAGCAGAAAATAACCAGGACATTTTAAGTTTTTTTTTTTTTTAAAGGGTTTTTTGTGGGTAAAGTCAGCGGCTTCACTTAGAATCACTGGTGAAATTATGGTTCAGCGGTGAAAACATGTTGGTCTTCCATTGGCAGCTTTGGGTTCCACATCTGCCTGCAGAGAAATTCATATAGTTAGTTTTGTATTTTTTACTTAACTTGTATTTTTTTTATTTATTACATTTTCACCTTTTGCTTTTTTTGTCAGTTTAGTTTTAGTTAGTTTCCAGACTGGTGGATGGATGGATGGATGGATGGATGGATGGATGGATGGATGGATGGATGGATGGATAGTTTTAGTTAGTTTCCAGACTGGTGGATGGATGGATGGATGGATGGATGGATGGATAGTTTTAGTTAGTTTCCAGACTGGTGGATGGATGGATGGATGGATAGTTTCCACACTGGATTTTCTTGTTTCGTTTTAGTTTTTTTCTATTTGAAAATGTTTAGTTTTAATCTAGTTTTATTTAGTTTTAGTAAGCCTATTCTATAATTATATTTAGTAGTACTCTATACAAGTAATACAATAAAAACACAGTACTTTTGAATCACAGTGTTATTCTTGTAGACATGCAGAGTTTCAATAAACATGTCCATCAACTTTTACCGAACAAACAAATACTAAAACTAAAGACATTTATTTTATTTTATTTTTCCAATTTCCCAAAATCATTTCAATTGGTTTTAATTTTTTAAGTCTGGTTTTTGTCTTCATTTAATTCAAATGTTTTCAGTTTAGTGTTAGTTAAATATAATATCCTTGCAGAAAGTGTCTGTTGCCAGAAGGGGGCAGTGTCAAAAATATGTGGTACAACAGGTCTGTGGGCCATGCTTGCTCCAGTTAGCATTCGAGTGACACACACTGTTATCCAACAACTCGAGCGACGTGTAGTAGGAATTTGAGAACTTCACGGGGACACATTCAGTGGACAAAAACCTTTCTTTGTTGGCAAGTACCTCCATAACTGGACACAAAAATTGTGGCGTATATTTATCATAATACAACACTCGCGGAATAAATCTTCACTTAAGTTTTTATTTAAATTTCACTAAATCATCTTTAATGATAATTTGGGACGACTTAGATGTCATGGTGCACTTTACAGAGAGCTGTATCTGTTATGAGCCGACTATCATTGATATAAATGGGATGGGCAAAACAACAAAAATAGCTGTGGGTGTAAAACAATACGATTCATTATGCTTTACGATGACTGAAAACCTAATGTGCTACTAAACGTGCAAGCCAATAACAGGGTTAATGATCACTGTGCAGCTTGATAGCATGCTACCTTTATTTTGAAAACATACATAAACAGGAAGATGGCTGCACTCAAGCGCGGCACGCTGATATTCACTGTTAACCACACTCTTCATTATGTGAAGGCCAAAGACCGGGTCAGACTCTGAAGCCGTCCTTTTCTCCCAGTGGAAAAGAGGTTAATGTAAGAAGGCCTCGGGAAGTGTGTGAGCACTCACAGAGCATCATAACAGGCGGAGTAATGAAGGGTCAGCGTGGTAATGATGAGCTCTGACACTTTATGTGTATAATAGATTTACACTGGCTGTTCTGTGAGATGTAAAATGGAGCGGATGAAGGAAGTGGCTGAGCTGCCTTGTTAAATATTCACAAGAGAATGATAATAAGATCAGTGCTCTGTATACACGCACACACCATATATGTATATAGTTATAATCAGCCTGTATCAGCCGATTCATAAAAAGAATAGAAAGTAACTCCAATAATATGACACGTCACTTAAATTCAGCCAAGCTTCCACACTCACTCACCTGCCTGCCTACCTTTTTCAAGGTCCAGTCTATTTAACATTCACTTGTTTTGTGCCGTTTAATTTAGAGGAATAATAAAAGCACAAATGTCATGGTCCTGGGTCGGTGACCCAGCGCTTTTAGTTATCATTTTCTAGTTTATGATGATGATGATTATTATTGTTTGAGTTCTGTGTGTTATATTTGGTCTGCCTTTGAGTCTGTCTCTGTCTATGGTGTCACCCCATCTGTTTGTGAATCTGTCTGTTTAGTTCAATGTCTTGTCTGGTTCCATGTGTCTGAGTTTCCTGTTTTATTGTGAATGTTTGTGTCATATGTGAGTGTGCTCAGTTTACGTTTCCCCTGTCTCGTCAGCTGTGATTTCTCCCAGGTGTGTTCCCCTCCTGTCTCTCATCCCTTGATTACTGCTGTCTGTGTATTTAAGCCCTGTGTTTCTCTGTGTCAGTGTCGCGTCGTACCCTCAACTAGCTGTGTGTTCTGCTTCTATGTTCCTAGTGTTTGGTCTCCTGCTCCAGTTTAGTGTTTCTTTCCAGTGTTTCAGTCCTTGGTTCCTCTGTTCTGACTTTTGGTTTTCTTTTGGTGAGTTTAGTTTGTACGAGGTTTTTCCCAGCAATAAAGCTGCGCCTTAAGTTTCACTTCCGTGTCTGAGTTCTGCATTTTGGGTCCACCACTCCTGCTTGCCTGCCACACAGCGATTCATGACAGAACGACGCGACCAGTATGGATCCAGCAGACTCACTGAGGAAGCGCAGCTCAGCCTTTGACGGGACCCGGCTAGCGCTTGGAGGGCCTCCGTGCTGCCGTTCCTCACTAGCTGCTTACCCTTCGGTCCACTCACCTGCTTCTTCCCCCCGGATGCCCCGGTCTCACAGAAAACGCTCCCGCCGGTCCCGGGAGGATTACTATGAGACCGCGAGCAACCAGCTTACACCAGCTCAAGCTTTCTACAAGATGTTAGGGATCATTATAGTGCCACCCGACTCACCCAGCGTTTCCACTTCACAGCAGGAGCAGCCACAGCCGAGTCATTCCTTGTCACATTCTGCCAGTGCTGCTTCCTCTTCTACTTAGAAGCGGCAAACGTGCCGCCAGCACTCACGGCTCCGGCAGGAGCCTGGGACTCTTCTCGACCAACCGCCTAGGGTGAGTGACAAAGTCCCCCTACATTCGCCTTCTGTGTCGAGGGATAAACGTACCGTTTCCCCCAAGGCCGCTAACGTCAGCTTCATGAACTCTAGATCTTCTGTTCCTCCTGTTCCAGAAAATGACAGTATTCATTTTGAGAGCGATCGTTTCCACTTTGGTTCAAAAGACTGTGCTTCTGATGCTCCTTCGGACCCAGGAGTTAAGACTGTTTCATCTGGAACTGTTTATTCTGGGGCTATGTCAGCTCAGTTAGCCGCCCGGCCCGAAGCTCAGTTAGCCGCCCGGCCCGAAGCTCAGTTAGCCGCCCGGCCCGAAGCTCAGTTAGCCGCCCGGCCCGAAGCTCAGTTAGCCGCCCGGCCCGAAGCTCAGTCAGCCGCCTCCACCACATTCAGCCTCGCTTCCCATAGCACAGTCACATCCACAGCCTGACTTACTACAAACCTTATTTCAATCCTTAGCCCAGTCAATAGCTCAGTTGGTAGAGGAATCATCAGCCTTATCGTCAGCTCGGTTTCCAACTTCACAACCATCATTTTCCCCTACACCTCCGGTACAGCAAGCTATGTCTATCCAACCCTTACAGAACTGTTCCACAACCTTGAATCCTAATCAGAGAGACAAACCAAACAATATTGTTATCAGTCCTCAAAAGCTGGCCAGTTCTGAGACTGAGATTCACTCCAGGGCCTCCCCAGAGGCTGGGTTTCAGCCCCCAGCAGACTCTGGACCCCTGGCGGTTAAGAAGCCAGCTGAGGACCGCACCCGGCCGTTGCTGCCTGAGCAGACTCAATGCTCTGTGCAGCTGCAGTCTGCCATGTGTTTACCAGAGGCCCGTGTGCCTGGTTCCGATCTGTGCCTGCCAGAGGTCCCCGCGCCTGCTGGTTCCGATCTGTGCCTGCCAGAGGTCCCCGCGCCTGCTGGTTCCGATCTGTGCCTGCCAGAGGTCCCCGCGCCTGCTGGTTCCGATCTGTGGCGTTCCTGCCAGAGGTCCCCGCGCCTGCTGGTTCCGATCTGTGGCGTTCCTGCCAGAGGTCCCCGCGCCTGCTGGTTCCGTTCTGTGTGTGCCAGGGGCTCCAGTGCCCACTGGTTCTGAGACTGTTTTTGCTGGGGGGCCCGAGGAGCCCGTCCAGCCTTCTGCCTCGTCAGCTGGGGGGCCCAAGGAGCCCGTCCAGCCACCAGCTGCTCCACCAGCAGCCTCATCCACGCTTGCAGCAGCAGTTTCATCCATGCCGCCACCTGCTGCAGCGCCTCCGTCTGCATCCTCCACGCCGTTGCCTGGCCCGGCCTCTGCTGCATCCTCCACGCCGTCGCCTGGTCCGGATTCAGCATCCTCAGCGTCGCCTGGTCCAGCGCATGCTTCGGCTTCATCCGCTTCACCTGGTCCAGCCTCTGCGTCCCCGCCTGGTCCAGCCTCTGCGTCCCCGCCTGGTCCAGCCTCTGCGTCCCCGCCTGGTCCAGCCTCTGCGTCCCCGCCTGGTCCAGCCTCCGCTTCACCTGGGGCTGCAGGGGCCACGCAGCCTTCAGGTCCCCTACTACCACCTCCACATCGTCGGTCATCTGCCTGGCCGCCTGTTGGGCATCTCCGCCGCCACTGCCTTCCACGTGGCCGGCCTCCGGACTTGTTTCCACGCCGCTGTTGCCGTCTGCACGGTCGGCCCCCAGAACTGTTTCCACGCCACTGCCTACTGCGTGGCCGGCATCGGGACCGGCCCCGCTGCCATTCGCATGGTCGGCCTTCTGAACTTGACCATCTGGGCCTTTTTGGACTCTGTCCCTCCGTCCTGGGCCCCCTCCGCCCACCCTGGTCGGGTGTTTTTCTTTTTTGGTTTTGGTCCGTTTTTGTGTTTCTGCTGGGCTGTCTGGAGCCAGCCCTTGAGGGGGGGGGGGGTACTGTCATGGTCCTGGGTCGGTGACCCAGCGCTTTTAGTTATCATTTTCTAGTTGATGATGATGATGATGATGATGATGATTATTATTGTTTGAGTTCTGTGTGTTATATTTGGTCTGCCTTTGAGTCTGTCTCTGTCTATGGTGTCACCCCATCTGTTTGTGAATCTGTCTGTTTAGTTCAATGTCTTGTCTGGTTCCATGTGTCTGAGTTTCCTGTTTTATTGTGAATGTTTGTGTCATATGTGAGTGTGCTCAGTTTACGTTTCCCCTGTCTCGTCAGCTGTGATTTCTCCCAGGTGTGTTCCCCTCCTGTCTCTCATCCCTTGATTACTGCCGTCTGTGTATTTAAGCCCTGTGTTTCTCTGTGTCAGTGTCGCGTCGTACCCTCAACTAGCTGTGTGTTCTGCTTCTATGTTCCTAGCGTTTGGTCTCCTGCTCCAGTTTAGTGTTTCTTTCCAGTGTTTCAGTCCTTGGTTCCTCTGTTCTGACTTTTGGTTTTCTTTTGGTGAGTTTAGTTTGTACGAGGTTTTTCCCAGCAATAAAGCTGCGCCTTAAGTTTCACTTCCGTGTCTGAGTTCTGCATTTTGGGTCCACCACTCCTGCTTGCCTGCCACACAGCGATTCATGACAACAAAGATCAAAGACTCTTATAATCAGTCATAATCATAATTAGTCTGCTCCACTGTAAAATTCCCTTTACTCCAATTAGGACCATCTTCTTTCCTGATCTAAACAAACACGCTCCATTTGCTTGCTTAGTAGGAACCGTACATGTAAAAAATACTCAGTTAATCTTTCAGAAAAAGAGCTCAGTGGTTCCACACGGCTTAAATATTGCACAATCGTCATAAAATGAAGTAAAGACCTACTGAAATGAATTTTGCAATAAACACCAGGGGCTCAGTTTAACTAGTTGCGACAATAAAATTACTTGAATGTTATGTTTTCCTCCATGCTTGGATCCATTACAGCGAGCAGCGAGTGTGTGTATTTTCTGTAATGAGATGCATTATTTAAAGATTGGTGACCGTGAAGTGTGACACGTTTTCTCCTCGCTCACCATCAGGGTTTGTGTGACTGTGAACTCGCTGATGACGCGTCGACTAACTTTGCACACAAGCACCGCATCACATTTTAAAGATGACTTGACCCACATCCTCGCTGTGCTGCCTCAACCTGGCAGGAGAAGCAGAGTTACGGAGTGTTACGTATCGCGTTACTGGGCGTTAATCTGCAGAACAGCAGACGTCATTGTCTGACATCAACCATTCAGCCCTCGTTGAAAGTCACACTGGTAGTCGCAGCTTTTATGTAATGCCACATCATGGCTGGTTCAGTTCACCAAAATGACCACGAGAAGAAATTTTAAAACTCATGAAAATTTGGGTTATAAATTTCAAACAGCCCTGTGCAAAAGTCCCGAGCCACGCCGCATTTCATTATATTTGGTTCCAGTGAGCAGAACGTTTTTCTTACTCCTTACAATGTCTAGAACAACAGTTCTCCAGGCTGAAGTCACTCTAAAGGTTTTCTTTGGACACTGGCTTTCGCTCATTTTCAATCCAATCCTTGCACCTGACCATTTTTTGATCTTCTCTTTGTTAAAGCACTGAACTCTGACCTATGAATCATTCAAGCATTAAAAAGGCGCCTAACTCAAGTAATGAACCTGTGTTGTGTCTACAAAGACAACTTAGCAAAGAACTAATTTATGATTATATCTTTAGGCACTTTGCTACTAGCAGCCTGTTGCAAAAACACATTTTTTTCAATTTCTTAAGTTAGTTTTTAGAATAAAATTGTGTTTTTGTTGCAACAAAGTGATTCCAAAGAGCTATTAGCTGAAAACTTTGCATATCTCAGCATGGTGTGCAGTCTCTCCTTAAAAAAGGGAAAAAAGAGGAAGTGTCAGACCTAAAAATTAATCTACAGCAGATAAACAGTATCTAAAAGTCATGTTCTTAAGAAACAAACAAAAAAAAGAAAACCCAGTGAAGACCTGGTTCATTGAAGCCTCATCAGAAATGGCGGAAATAATCTCAGTGGAAGGGTGACTATCAAGAAGTCATTGTTAAAGAAGAGAAATGGAGAAAATGCTGAGGTATACCACATTGCACAAGAACTGGACTGAAAATCAGTGGCAACAGGTTTCAAGGAATAATGAATCCAGAATTGTGGTTCATATGATCATCAACAGGTACAGAGGAGGTCAGGAGAACGATATGACACGTTTCAAAGCAATCTGTAGAACGTGGTGGATGCTGTGTAATGTTATGGGGCTACAAAACACACTGTCAGTGCAGTGAAAGCAAACAGTGGAACATTATCGGCCATGGACTGGCCTCCCCACAGCTCACACCTCAACGTTACTGAAGCAGCATGTTGAAGGAGAACAGAACAAAAGGCAGAAACATCCAAAGAAGAGCTTTGAATGTCCTTCAAGAAGCCTGGAGAACTATTCCTGAAGACTGCTTAAAGACATGACAAGACAGCTGCTTAAGAGAGTTCAGACTATGATGAAGAATAAAGGTGGTCATACTAAATATTCACTTTCAAGCTCATTAGAATTGTACAAACTCTGTTTTTACCTTATATACTGTATTTCTATCTGTGTTTGCACATATTTTAATAAATTGCTACACATATTTCCCAGTTTCTTAGCAAAATAGGTAATTAATGGTACTGTATATGAACTTAAGGCTAATTCTGAAAATGATCAAACACCATACCAATAATGTAAAAGTCCCACAGTCATCATTTGCTTCCCCTCACTTGTGAGCAGTGCTGGTATTTTGAAGCTGTAAGGCCCAAAGCAGCCAATGGTGTCTTGAGTTTAAGCCCACATGCTTAACTAAGTGCAGCAGTTCTGCCTTTACCCTCATGGACAAGATCCAGTAAAGCAGAGAATTTCCCGTAAAAAAATAAAGTTAAAATAAAAAATCCAACCTTCTGTGTAAATCCTTGCGAAGACGTGCTGTTCGATGGACTGTGAGCCTTTTAAAGTAGCTATGTCTGAGAGAGGGATTACAGAGCTCACTTTTATGAGGACGTTTACTACTCAGTAAGATGATACAGACGCAGTTTCCCTTTGAGCTTCCTCATTTAATTTGCTTATACTGCTTTCATTTTCTGCTTTGTTGATCTTAAAAACAGGAGTGATGGATACGATGATAGGATGTGACGATCTAACTCGATTCAGCCTGAGGTTACGTCCCAGCGATCAAATTATCATCGTACTTGAAATTCACTTGTAGCTATTTTTAAACAGCGTACATATTTTTTCTATTAATTCCTGTAAATTAACATTAGAACCTGAGATTATGTTTGTTATGTTCACGCTCTGGAACGTGAACTTCACGGGCTCATAAGTTGATCAGGAGCAACCAGAGTCTGCAGAAAACAGCAGTTGCAGAGTCGCAGCGGCTTCAGACGACTTCAAACAGACATGTCGAAGTCGGTCTGACTCCCCTCATCACTTCTGCCTTAATGCCTTCTTCATGGAGCATTAGCTTACATCCCTGCAGCCGTGGAATTACAGCTATGATGTCAATACACATTGTGCACCATCATCAGTGTCTGTGTGTGTCCACAGTGCTCTGTATTCACCATTTTGTGGCTATTTTTAAGAAATGTAATCGTTGATTCTTGAGTCCATTTCTGGGAAGACTGGAGATGATGTTTAGGGTTTAACCCTTTAAGACCTACCATAGAACCAAGTCCGCCAGAGCTTATATTATATTTTTACATGTTGTAGTGCCATTTCTGGGAGCATTTCAAGTTGATATACATCAATACAACCATTATATCCCAAATTTTAATAATATGTCTGCATTAAGTGCATAGTAATTACATAAATTGCAAAAAAGTGCAATAAACTACAAAAAAATTGAAAATCGTTTTGTTTTTTAAACATATATTTCTAGTTAGAGAAATTTAAGAGGCTTATCCCTCAAAACTGTAAATACAAAAAAGTTGCACAAACTAGTTTCCCATCACAGGAAATTTATTTTAAGTGTCTTCATAGTTTTATTTTTTGAAATACACCAATTTTTATATACTGCAGGAAAAACGAAAATAAATATTATAATGCAAATTTGCAAAAAAACAGCATATGCATCAAAATAAACTATTTCCAGCAGTGCAATATGACTTCTAAGCATCCCAGAAACGACACAGAAAGTTAGAAAGTCAAACATAACTTTTAAAAACACCAGTACAGGCTCATAAGGCCCTGATGGTAAAAAACTACATTTGACGTCACTTCCGGTTTCGGGCAGGTCATGGCGAACATGCGATAGTTCGTGCTGATGGATGTAGGAAGTGTTACAAACAGCTGATCGGATCGGCAAAGCATGTTTCTGGAATATTATGTTTTTGTTGCTGCAAGTGCTTTTTATGCAGTTTTTGCAAAGCTTTATGTGGAAGGAAACCGTGACCTAGGACAAGCTGATGGCCGGTTTCATATGCAAAAAAAATTATTGCGCTAGCTCACATGCTTGCAGTGCTACCGGGATTTTAAAAAAGTTACGCAAAACGGAGCGTGCCCGCTCCGACCAGCTTTAAAGGGTTAAAGCAGACACGGGGCCATTCTTCGAGGTTAATGGCTCTTCTCTTAAGTTGTTTGTTATGGATTGTGCCAGTTATACTGTAACTGTATCACCTGCAGTTCCTGGATCCATAGATGGTAGAGGTTAAATACCAGACAAGATAAACAAAGTTATCAGTTTACAATACATCCAGTTTAACCATGAACAGAGAGAAGGTTCACTGGATCAAATCATTTGCAAGAGTTGTCGAGGCTTTCCAACACGTAAGTGAGTCTAAGGGAAGACTGCTGTACAAGACTGAGATACACAACATTGGTGTTGAAATCTGTATGTGCACCAGCTTCACATCTTATCCAACAGTAATTCCAAATATGGAGAGAAATTTAAATGAAGGCAGGGATTATGTTCAAGTGAGTATCTTCAGGTAAGTAACTAGGCCCAGTCACTATAATGCAGGCAGAGTTAGAATGGGTCAGGCAGGCTTTCCAGCAGGTTTCCCAAGAAGAGGGAGGAGACAGGTGAGCAAGTGCAAGACACAAGGAAATTCAAGCAAGGTGGTAAGTGAATGAAGTGGTGCAAAAGGCCTGCGCTATAGCCCCACAGGTAGAACAACCACCTGGCAAAGAATGGAGGTCAGCACAAGGTTTAACTATAACTAATTGTAGATCGAGAGCAGATACACCTGCAGGAGACTTCCTTAGACCACCCACAGCCACTGAAGAAGTCTGATTAGTAACACTCACATTCTAACAGAGAGGAAGGGAGGAAGCAGATCTACCACTGGTACAATAACACAAGTAAGAATCATTCAACGTTAAAACCAACCGTTTATATTCTGACCCATTAAGACTTCGTGGTAAGAGGTCTTGGTGACTGTGGTATCCAGTGTTGGGTATAACACATTCAAAGAAATGACTGTACATTAATGTACTAAATTCAGTAATTGTATTACAATATATTATAGTTATGTTGTTACTTGCATTACAAAGTTATTCACACAGTGAGTGGATAGAAAAGAGAAAAAATCAAACGTGGCTTTTTCCTTCGCACGTTGCAGCTGACGTCACTTTGTGTGCAGGAGGAGGAAAATGGTGGAGCAGTCTACAGCTGTTGTTCAGGAGTGGAAAGATGAACGTTACATTTATTTTGAATGCACAAAAGAACAAGAGCATGATAGTGGAGTGCAACCTGCCTCCAAGACAAAAACAATTGCATTAAACCTCGACTCTTTGCAAGCATCTGCACAGATAGCATGCTAACATAAAGCTAGCCAAGATCCTAGATGATGTTACAGCTGAGTGTATGCTGACCCCAGCCCAGCACCCAGAGCCTGAACTTCACCAGGTAACAAAGGCAACTTGCAGTAGCCTTCATTTCTACCTGTAGAAACAGCTACAGTAGAATCACTTGCGCTCACTAGGATAGGGATTTCTGTTGGTGTGTGTTTCAGGTCCTTTACAGAGTAAAAGTGAAAGTAATGTAACAAGTAGTGTAACAAATTAATTTCTCTACTGAGTAATTAAGTAAAATACTGTGTTACTTTCCTATAATAAGTAATAAGCATCATGTAATGCACTACTTTTTTTAATAACAAATCCAACGCTGGTTGTGTCAGCACCGAGGCAGCAGATCATGATCATGTCCTAGAAGTTCTGTTTTGGCTCACACCTGTTACTCCTGCTTTGTTTTTTTTTACTTCTTATCTCTGAAATGTTCTCCACTATAATTACGACCATTGTTTAGAACAGGGCTGCCCAATCCCAGTCCTCGAGAGCTACTATCCTGCAGCTTTTAGATGCATCCCTACTCCAACACAGCTGAATCAAATGGTTTGATTACCTCTTCAGCATGCCATCATGTTTGGCAAAGGCCTGATAACAAGCCATTCATTTGATTCGGGTGTGTGGGAACAAGGGTGCATCTAAAAGCTGCAGGACGGTAGCTCTCGAGGACCGGGATTGGGCACCCCTGGTTTAGAACAACACATTGCCTCTGGAGGCTTTCCATGGTTCAGCCTGCTGCCCGTGCACCTGGCTGCCCACCTAATGTAAAAGAAAATGGGAGTCATCAGAGGAGATATTCATGCATATACATGTGTGTTCTCACAGCTTTCTATAGTAGTGAGCATTATGTTTGAGCAGTTTGGACCAAATGCACCAGATTATCCAGATTTCCTTCCCACATACAACTCCAGGTGTCCAGTCATAAATCTTTGGACCACTTTTGAGCCCTGTCATCTTGGAGATACTTTGACCAAGCCCTTGTTACTTACTTACCGTTGCTAATTTTTTCTGCCTGTAACACATAAATCAAGGGCTGCTTCCTCACATGCTTCCTAATATAGCCCACCCCTTGACAGGTGCCATTATAATGAGGCAATCAATCTTATTCAATTCACCTGTCAGCTGGCTGCTAATGTCGCGGTACATCGGAGTATTCTAACTTGTACATTACTGGAATATTTCTTTTCCATGATACTTTATGCTTCAACTTATGAGGGAAATATTGCCGTTTTCACCCCACCACATGTACCGGTCGTCTAATTGCTGTGGGTTATTATACAGTTTTAGTCGTTGATCATTCACAAGTTAATTTCAGATCTTTTTTCCTTCTAGTTTTTTCTAAAGCTTTGCAGGGATTTATGTGTAGGTCACTAACCTCCATAGTCAAATCTTTTAGCTTCATCTACAAAAGGGATGTCGAACTCATTTTACATCATGGGCTGCATACTGACCATAAGTGTGCTGGAGCACTGACAGTGTAAGGAAATGTAACCATGCAGTTATCTATATAAGAAAAAGTACAATTTCAACTGTATGTCTCAGTTTTTCTACAAGAAATGCTACATATGCTATGTATTAAATATAAGACATTTGCCAGCACAACTATTTGGGACTAAATTATAAGTAACAGGGGTGTAAAATTACTAAAATGAATCATCGCACAAACTGTCCTGTTGTAATAAAACTGTTGTGGTTTTTTTTGTTTGCTTGTTTTTGGTTGGTTTTTTTTTTATTGTGGACTCATAAGGACATTTTTTTTAATAGTGAAAATTTAATTGTTTAACTATTAGTTACCTTGGTGCAGTGTGAATGGCCATGGAGGTCAAATGAAAGCTGGAATACTGTTAAAAATCCCATATTTATGCCCTCATTCACATTTTTTTTCCAAACCAGTTCAGTGGGCCGGATTGTTGTCATCAGTGGGCCATTTCTGATCCCCGGGCCACATGTTTGAAACCCCTGATCTATAATTAAATTAATGGGAGAGTAAGAGAAATGTCAAACCCAGTCTGAAAATCTGCATGTAGTGAACCATCCTACATTAGCTGCAGCTCACACATTAAAATGCTCGTTAATATTTAGCTGTCGACCTGTCGCTGATGCACAGCTCATTGTGGATGGGGAATGTGGAGGACATATTTAGCACATCTTATTGATATTTTTACAAGACCCTCTTAGTGACTCTTGGTTTTTGGCAGCCTAAGATGGTTTCCTACCTTTCCCTCAAAGCCATCATCAAACCCTGAGTTTTATTTACCATCTGGGCACTGAGGTAAACAGTATTTGCAGCATCGGAGCAGTTGCTGCAGCCCTGTCTTTCAGCGAGATATTAGCTGGCCTCACGCCACGGAGAGAGAGAGAAAAGGAGAGACAATGTGGAGTCATACTTATAGTACTTGTGGCATTTATTTGTGTATACTTGGATGTGTATGGATTATGAGGATGTGTGCCTGGTGACGAGCTGGAGCTGTGCCAGGCTGAAGACACAACGCCATACAAGGACAAGTCATGCTGGAGGTTCAGGCTGCCTGCAGGGTGGTACTCCTGCAGGGTGAGAGTACCGCAGCTCTGAGAGCTCCAACCAGATGGAGTTCAGAAGCCTGATGTTTTAGAATGACAGATATTTGCTGGCATCGGATGCACTGGAAAATACATTTGCTTTCTTCAAAGCTTAACCAGCATAAAAAGACACACAACTAATTACACGTTGCCATCTCAAATAACAGATTTGAGATTTTTCCTCTATCTGACAGCTCAATCAGCAGCCTATCAACACCTCTGTAAATGCCCTGTAGATTAAACTACTCGCTCAAGGTTAGGGCGAGATGGAGCGATGTGAACAGCAGTGCCCTGCATCAAAGACAAAAGATTCTGATGTCTTCATGGTGCAAATTGTGTTTTTTTGTTATCTTAAAAACATTTTAAAAAATTAAAATAATCAATAGAAAATGAAAAACTAACAGGTGGTGGTGGTTCCAGAGCTATTGACTGGTTGCTGATGAGTTAGCATAATGTAAATGTTGCATCATGGCTTGGAAGAATTAGCCCTCCGAAAAGATCTGGGTTTTCTTCTGAGAGGTTTCTTTGCATAGCGCTTGCAATATTACATGCTCAGCCTTGGTATCATGGATATTTTTATGGTGTATAGCAGCGTCTGGCAATAGTTGGTACGCACCCAAATTTACTGGCAAATATTACATCACTTGGGATTCATAGTAGCCAAAAAACAGCAACTGCTAGAGTAAGAATAAAGTAAATTTACATGTTGCACTTTTAAATGTGTTGTTCGAACAAGCGTTTTCCCTCTGACTCAAGTCCTTGTGCTAGGGTAAGGTAAGCTAGGTGAAACAAAAAGATATGGACGTAGCTAGCATTATCATGGTCTTGGGTCATTGGAAAAAGGCTTGTGAAGACATTTCAGTTCTCATCTTAGAAGTGTCTTCAGCTCTGTATGATGGAGTGTCCGAGGCTACGTCCACACTAATGTGTTTTTGTTTGAAAACTCCGTTTTGGCCTCCCCTCCACACTGAGACGGCGTTTTCCCCAAGAAAAAACGCAGCATTTTGAAAACACTCTCAAAAACGCATGTATTTCAAAACGGAGCTGTCCCGTTGCAGTGTGGACACTCGAAAACGCAGACTTTCGAAAACGATGACACACGTTGGTCATATGATGTAGTCATGTGACCACTTAAACCAAGAATTCGGTGCTTTGTCTTGCCATTTCGCCGCCACGTTTCAAAGAGCCGGAATGTAAATAAACGGCAGAGGGAAATGACGCGGGTCAAGTCGTCTTGCGTTTCGCGCACGCACGGAACTGCAACGTCAGCATTTTCGGCCGTTATAGTGTGGACGCGCAACCCTTTGAAAACGACTGAAAACTCTAGTGTGGACGCGGAGCGTTTTCAGATGAAAACGCTGTTTTCAAATCTATCCGGGCCAGTGTGAACGTAGCCTGAAGGAGAGTCCCAGTAGCCCCAGTAGGCAATCCCTGGAGGGCCTGTCCCCATGGGGGATTCCTGTGGGTCACTATTAATCATGTGAGTCATTAAAGGGTCACATGAGACCATGAAATTCAGTTGTAAGTGTTTACAGAGATCAAGTCATAAAGCTGTTTTCTGATCGGACCGGAAGACATTTTGAAGCCGCAGCTATCGCCCTCTGGTGGCCTTTAAAAGAATGCAAATTTTAGTCCCTCGGCATTGGCTTCCTTTTCCAGACCCAGAAGCCATCATTGTCCATGTCCATCATTTGTGCTGTCTATGGATTAAACACATGCTACAGAAGACAACTAGCACAAGGACTCTCCATTCAATTTCAGGTACATTTGAAATGCTGAGAATCCAAAACTCTGAAAACACATTTGATAAAGTGCCTTTTTCATCTGTTTGTGTGGACTCTGCAGTGAAGAACAAATAAAGCTGCGGCACACTGATTATATCTGAGGCATCGCAGACTGGAACTCGTGCAATTTGTAACACAAGT
Source organism: Aulonocara stuartgranti (assembly GCF_965226115.1). NCBI lineage: Eukaryota > Metazoa > Chordata > Actinopteri > Cichliformes > Cichlidae > Aulonocara > Aulonocara stuartgranti. The sequence goes on along the minus strand of NC_138958.1, from coordinate 42,355,218 downwards.
ATAACCCTGGCACCGCGTGTGTGTTTCTTTTTTTCCTGAGTGTGCTCGTAACATGTTCGCATTTAAATGTTTCATACATCAGCTGAGTGAAGCTCTACAGATGAAAGTGACTCTGAAAAGGATCTAACTGCTGTGAAGTTCGTGTGTGTGTGTGCGCAAGTGAGAGTGAAAGCACAAGAGAGATTTATGGAGAAGTAAGGTCAAATATCTTCAGCCTAATAATAAATCACACACACACTCTGCCACCCTCCCGTCTGGTATACCCTCTTTCTCTCTTTCCATCCCCCACTTGTGTGTTGACATAGTTTCCATGGTGAGGGGAAGGTGTTGAGAGCCATCGCTGCATTCCTGGGAGCACACACACACACACACACACACACACACACACACACACACACACACACACACACACACTCTAACATTTACTCTGGGGGGTCAGTTAACACTGTCTCACAGCTCTCCCGGGCCAATATTTGACCGCTGCTGTCCCAATAAAAAAAAAAAAGAGAGGAAAAACAGAAAACAGCCCAGAGATTTCCGATGTCCTGTAGGTAAAACGTGCCATGCGTGATTCAGTCTGTTTTCTCTTCTTGCTTGTCATTGCCTCTGTCCTTCACATTTCAAAGCTAACTTGCAGTCAGCGTGCATGCTGAAACCTCTTTGTAGTGTAAAGCCTTACTCCAGGCCCAAGAGGATGTAGCATTCACGGATTCCTGTTGCTTTTGGACTGTTTTGCTGTTTCTTTGGCCTTAACACAGTGTTCAGAGTGAATTACAGGAGAAACAACAAAAAGCAGCAACAGTGTCAAAACTGTAGCACTACCATTCTTTGTGATATAAAGGAATAGGTTCGCTTGTACCTTAAACCCTTTACAGGCTGGGTGAGGCCATGCTTGCTGCAGAGACATATGAAGATTACAGTCATGGTAAAAACAGAGTGCATCCTCTGTCAATTCTAAAAAACTGACCTTAAAAAAATCTAGTTTTTAATTTATATACAACATATGACACATTAGACTGTTTTAATATTTATTTGACAAAAACAAAACCAAAACGCAGACACAGCGTGTAAAACACTGAGTACAGCCCAGAATCAACTATATTTAGCTTGCAGTTTTCTGTGTGACCTCATCAGTCTCTCAAATCCTTGTGGAGGATTTTTTGCGGATTCTTCGTTGCAGCGTTCCTTCAGTTCGTTGAAATTGGGCATGCACAGCAGCTTTACTTGCTGCTGCACCAACCAGTTTCAGCAAGCTTTAGCTGTCAAACACATGGCCTCACAGTTGACTCTAGGATACTTTGGTATACAGATGGGTTCATGGTCGACCCAATGACTGCAGGTGCTCAAGTCCTGTGGCTACAAAATACACCAAAATAATGACCCACTGTGCTTGACAGCTGGTATGAGGTATATATGCTGACATGCTGTTTCCTCCAAATGTAGCACAATATGATCAGTCATTTCCACTTTTTTTCCAGATGCAGCTTTACAAAACTAATCAATGCTGACATGTTCTTTTAAGAGAGAAGAGACTTTTCTCTTGGCAAACCAAATCCAATCAAGCCGTACTTACTCCGTCTTTTTAGAACTGTGCAGTCGTAAACTTTAACACTTAACATGCTAGCCCACACCTGTAGACACTGAGATGTAGCTCTTGTGTTTTTTGCGTGATAATGTGTCCCGACTGTTTGGATCTTTCTTTTGGGGAAATGTCATTGGGTTGAAATGGTTTATCCTTACAGAAGCACAGATGGTTTGGCCTGATGAGTACAAAAGGGTCACAAAAACCATGACATGAATTCTCTGGAGACAGTAAAACAGCAGGTTTTATGGACACTTTAAAACCTTGTTCATGGACATGTGTATGAGGAGGTGTTAGAAGAGAACTCACTGGGTTTCATGAATGCATCCAATTAATTGAAGTTGTTGGATATCTGAAACCTTTTGAATTTCAGCACATATATTCTGATTAAACACGTTCGTGTGCTTGTTTTAATAAAAACTATTTGGTTTTCTGGCCCTGGAGGTTTGCAGGCCCAGACTAAGCTTGCAGTTTGCTTTGGGGGCCTTCTTTTCCTGCAGCAATAATTGATAAGCATGAAGCAACGAGTTTGGGCCTGCAAATAAAAAAAAAAAGATGCATGTTGAGTGGGCTCAGTTTTGATTGTTTGTGTGTTTTGTTACTTTGGATATTGGATGATAAAAGACAGGCTGCAGGCACACCTTGTGCAAGCTTCTGACATTCACATGCAGAGACACACACACCAGTTAACCACAATAATCCAATGCAAAGCTTAACAGCTGATGGGTGTTAACTTGAATAAATACTTCATTATTATCTTGAAGACTCTACTATAGCACCACAGGACTTGGAGCTACTGTGGAAGCATTGTGGGTACAGTCTAGGTAAACCCTCAGCCAATCACTGCCAGGATGGAAGGTGTGGTAGCCCCCGTGGATTACAGAAGAAACGCAAGTTGGTGAGACGAGGCAGAGCATCTGTTTTGCCTCCGTATGTTGCAGTGCTGTAACGTCGACACAGTCAGCGAGATCTCACCCCGGGCAGACTAGCAGATCTGCTCCTCCAGCCTGCAATCAGCTTTCACAGGCTTATCAGCAAGAGCTCAGTTATGGAGGGAGTTTGAATTTGGGTTTAATTCATCACATAGTGTTAATGAACTGTAGACACACCCGTGTTCCTGTAGGGAAAACAGCTGCTGAGCTTTATTGTCTGAGCGGACTTGTGTTCTGGGAAGTAGCATGAGCGCATGAGGGGTCGTGGCTGATAAATCAATCTGATGGAGCAAAAAGAAGAAGAAAAGAAAAATTCACTGGATGGTTTGAACTCCTTCAGGTTTCCTATTTTGAAAAACACCCCAACAATTGCACAAAAAGGCAGAAGTTGACAAGAATTTCCAGGAAATGTTAGGATCTGAAATCCTTAGCACAGCAGACCCACGCAGTCGCTGTTGAAATCTTTTCCCGTTCTTTGCGATATCATGAACTAGGTTCTGTTGTATCTTTGTTGTTTTACAGTCTGAGTAACAGACACATATGAAAGTAATGATTTTAATCTAGGATAGTGTCCAAATAGTTAATAACCTAATAAATAATAAATAAATATGCTTATTTATTCCTAATATTGTCACAGTTTGTTGTTGTCACCACAGTAGACATCCAACACGACCGTCTCCAGACAGCTGACAACAAGCCAGCTAAACAACAACAGCTTGTTAGAAGCTAACGTTATACCAGCTAATGTCTGGCTTGAGTATCCTAAAAATCAGACTATGCTTCTGATAACCAGCTCCATTGTATTCTGATTATATTGATTATATTATATATTCAGCATATCCTCAACAACTCACCGCAGTATAGCTAACATCAGTCAGCCAGTTTTACAGCCTCCTCCAGAGTAGATAGACATAAAGACCCAGAGTAGAGGTAAATAGCAGACTGACAGCCTACACTCACTACAGATGAACGGCTGGAAAAGTTGCTTGTCCTACAGCGGCCACCATAGCTAGGATTATCCATTAGAAATGTGGGGGGTTGGGATGTGATGTAAGAATTCAATGAACTGCGATCAGCAATCTACTGACATCTAGTGGTGAGATTTTACACACTGTACCTTTAAAGGTAACTGTAACCCCATCAAACTCATTTTTGGCAATAGCTCAGTATTCCCCCTCTTCCACAAGTACCTACTCAGCGTGGTTTTGGTCGTTTTGCCTAATCAGCTAATATGCTTGGGGTCATTGTAGCAACGAGGGATTTGAATGCGACAAGAAAGCCACAACAAAGGTCGACATCGAGACGATGGTATACCTGCTGCCCGATGTCTGGCTTTTTGTCACACTCAGCGACCACGGTGTTTTTTTGCCTCGTTGTTGGTTTTTAAACATGCTGGTTTTGATTTTCGAGAAGGAGACACTCTCATGAGCCAACTGGTGACATGCAGTCTGCTGACGTCACGATTTTGGATAGCCTCGGATCGCTTGGAACTCCAACTGAGTAGGTACTAAAAAAGTACTTCTAACAGACACTACCACCTAGTAAAAAAAACCCTAAAAACGGAGTCAAACCAGCCTAACCACATTAGGTACTGGTGGACAAGGACTATATGTGTTAGTAATACTTTATATCAATGAGCTCAAAGCTTTGCTTCACTGGGACATGATAAACAATTTTCTGGTTGTTATTAAACAGCATAGCAGATGATGGGATTTCACGCCCTATGCCGATATTTTTGAGTGAGAACCTTGAAACTGGATTGATGTGTACTCCCCTGGTCCCAAAACAATAAGGACATTATGGATAACTTTCTACATCTGCATCAAATCTGTATAATTTAGGGTTGAAATGATTTGCAAATGATTGTACAGAATGTCTGAACCTTTGGAGATATTCATGTGCCAAGCCAAAGGATCTAGTGTGTCTTTCTAACTCCTATAAATCTTTTCCAAGTCTGTAGTACATATAGCAAGAAAGTTTCAGCAGACATGGTTTCAAATCTGCAACCTGACTGATCTCCAAAGGTTCCCAAAAGCAAGGCTAATTTGAGCTTTAACACAGCAGGAAACCCCATGTTCTGGAGCAAAAACAAAACAGAATTAAAATCAGTTTTATAAACTGCAACCAAAGTATTGTTTTGGGCGGAGGTTCAGAGGGGTGGGGGTGTAGAGAAGGGAAACGGGACATTAACAGACAGCAGACTGGTGTGATGGAGCTGGGGCTGTTTGGAGCTGCTGGAGACATCAGCGCTGATTACAATGAAGACAAGAAAACGTCGCCTCTGGTAGACTCTGGGGATAACAGGCTGCTTACTTTGCTCCACGCGCTGCTACAGTTTTCTGTCTGAATTCTTTGTTATGTGGAGCAACCCTTAAGCTGTGACACGTTCGAGTCGGTGCCAGGGCTCACGCCATGAAATGTGCCATCTCCAAAACGGCAGGAGTTTACAGCAGTGAACAAGAGCTAAATAATAAAAAAAAAAAAACTATACCAAGGGAAGCTTTTATTTTTTTACAGTCACACACCCACACATATACACCACTGATCAAACTGGGAACAGAATGCTTTAAGTTGTGACAAGGCCACATTATCAATGATCCATAGGCGACATAGATGCAAACATACAGGAACTGGAAAATGGGTCAAATGGACCCTGAGAGAGAACAAGAGCATGTTAGCAAAACCACAGACAGCTCCAGAGCCACTCAATATGTCTTTCTTCTCTGCCCTCTCCACACGAGATGGAGATGAGAGAAAGGGTGGTGGTGAAAGAGGGAGAGAGATGGAACGAGAGATTGGCGTTAAAGAGGTGTAAAAGCCCCAGAGAGCGGCTGAGGTTCCAGCTCATCTGCATTTCTAATGAAGAGGGGGAGTGAAAGAGGGATCGGTGTGACGAGGAGAAATTAAGAGAAAGGGATGGAGAAGTGGTTAAAACAGCAGCAGCAGAGAGAGATGGGTGACAAATAGAGGAAAAAGTACAAACAGATGAATCCCATATAACAAGCCGATTGGAGACACACAAAGAACAACATGGAGGGAAGAGGGAGAGATATAGCCGTGGTCTAATGTTGAATTATAAAACATTTATTCTGCTAGAAGTTTTTATAGTTGCCTTTTTGGTTGTTTTTTTTTTAAAACCATGTTTTTGGGAGCACAGAAAAATCTGATTGATGGCTTGCCCACAGACGGAAAAGAAAACTAAATTGGCCCACATTTGTCACAAAGCTCGTAGCGGGAACGCTGATCACGACCACATCAGATCATCTGGAAAAAATTCAGCAGCCATTTAAAAGAAAGAGGGTAAATGTGGGCCAGCCAGGGACAACTGCAGGAAGTGTTGGCTTATTCATACACAATAAATCAACTCCAGCATGCAGCAACAGACGATACAAACACTGAAATGTGAGCAGCTTTAGGAAGAGGCACTCGCTGATCAAGAAGGTGGTTCTCAGTTGGGTTACTCATCCAGTACTGTACTAAAGTCTCTGGTCAAGCAGCCAGACTTTGTTATTATTGAAAAATGATCTTGAGCAACAGTTTCTGAGGCTTTCTGAAGGTTTTCTTGGAAACTGGCTGATTTTTCACTCATTTTCAATGCGGTCCCTCTATCTGACCATTTTCAGAAGCGCTGCCAATGCAGTGAACGCAAACTTGGATAGAAAAACACACATTGGAACACCATCAGTCATGGATTGGCCTCCACAGAGCCTGGACCTCGACATTATTGGAGCAGTGTGGGATCATGTTGAAGGAGAACAGAACAAAAGGCACAAACATCCAAAGAGCTTTGAATGTCCCTCAAGAAGCCAGGAGAACTATTCCTGAAGACTACTTAAATAAAGCTGCCGGCGAGAGTTCAGACTGTGCGGAAGAATAAAGGTGGTCATACCAAATATTGACCGACTCCGTTTGTGCCTTACATACTGTATTTCCATGTATGTTTACATATTTCAACAAATTCCTCCCATTTCCTTGGCAAAACATACAAGTATGTATCATAAACATAATCTATATCCATATACCATAAGAAGAAGGGCACAAACCTTTTGCACAGTACCATATTTATGAATTAATAGCTTGTAATGGCAAACTCACTTCTTAGATGAATATTTAATTGAATGGTGGGAAACGGGGGACTGTAACTGACAACATGGTCGATTTTCCATTTGACAGACTGTGAGTCACTAGTGTCGTTTACAGGTGAGCCGCTCATGCTCTGCTTGTGTCTGAGTTTCAGACACACAGAAACAACCATATTTTGCCAGTATACACCCAACACTGCATCTGATTGGCAGTGACCCAGACTTTTTCTTTTTTTGTCTAGCCAGTGACAGAAAATGTATCCAATGCCGATGTGCCAAAATCGTAGGTTTAATGGCCACTTAAGACTGCTTCCAACAAATAGCTGATCGTCCAGACTCCCAGGTTAAAATGCCATTTTTCCAGCATTAAAAACCGTTTTGGCCCCAATGGATAGTTCCCCCCCTTCGTAAACAACTTTAGTTGGGGTTAAACCTTAAAATAGTCATGATAGTCATGTCTGTGCTCATAAAGAGCTGGAGTGAAGACAAGGGTAACCTAGGTGACAGATGGAACTGACCAATACCGAAATCATCCTCATGAAGCACCACACAATAAAATGAGACGATACAGAAACAACTGTCAGAATGAATACATCTTACAAATCTGTTTATTAAAAAACATCATCATGAGTCATCATACTAATTGCAATAAAATGACAAAATAAAAAGACACTGGGGAGGTCTTGCAGTGATGTAATCACATGATCAGGGATGTGTACTGATGCTACTTTTCTTGTTTAGGTCTTGTTCACTGGCACAGAGTGATATTGTTTACCTGTGAATGTGTAGGTGTGTGTATGTTAATGATAGTGGAAGAAATTGTTCTGAATACTGCACCAGTATAATCATGGAGAGGATTTAAGGAACCACACTGGAAGTTTCTGAAATAACCAGCCTCCTTAAGCCAAGCCAAAACACTCACCAGTGTTTTTCTAATTCCGGGAAGATGCATGTGGAAATGATGCAGACCACTGGTTTCGGTTTCAGTTAAAAGAAAAAATGTGATATGAAAACATTAACTCAGAAACACGGTGATGGGCATCTGTTTATTGTGACTGGATAATGGCGCCGCACTGGCTGCCTGAGTTAACAGTGTTTTAGTTCTGATTAAGAGTGAATAATAGAAGTTTAGCTTTCTGGGAGCTGTGACCCGACTACAGCCTCATATTGCTCGTAAAGTTGCTTAAAACTCTCTTTAAAACACATCAAACAAAGCCTGATTCAACCCCAGCCAGTTCAGGAGAAAACCGGCTGGCACATCATGCTAAAAACCCAACAGGCCCACTTGGATCCTGCTGGGTTTGGACACAAACTTCCTCATTTTCTGTGTGTGTGGTTGCTTCAAGTATGTGTGTGTTCCCACAGCAGTCGGCACGACACACCCGTCATTGCAAGTTCATTCACTTGCGATAAAAACTCCACAGAGACTAAACAGATGTCAGCTGATGCGAGTTGGACACAGCTAACTTTGCCAGTTGGCTGATTATTGCAGATTATTGCAGGTTTCTTTTTGTTGTTGTTTATAGAAATACATTTTAGAGTTTTATCAAGCAGGTGCAAGGAAAACAGCAGGACTGTTGAAAAATCAGAACCTAAACATATCAAAGGGAAAATAATGCACGCGTTGGTTGTTGACACGTCTTGAACAACTGGAAGTTTACTGGTCTGTTTTTTAGCTACACTGTAGCTTCTTCATGGTGTGTAAAGGAACCACAAACAGCATAAAACATGGATGTAGCTGTTAGCTGTCTGTTTGGAAAAAGTGCCTTAAACCGGCATTCTATCTGAAGGCCACCAGATGGCGATAGATGTAGCTGCAAAATTGATTAATTAAAATTTAAAAATTATATTTTGTAACTTCTGGTCATGCTGTGTTTCATGGAACATTATCTGTGGAATGAACCACACGTCTCTTAGCTAATAAGTTGCCACTCCCAAGCTGTTAGCCAATAAGGGTACAGGTTCATAGTTGGCCCCACCCTTCTTTGTCTCAACTCTTTTTTTTTTTTTTTTTTTTTTTTTGCAATGAACACAGCAACAGTGGAAATGCTCATCTCAAGGCTTCAAAATGGGATTCCAGAAACCAGTGGATGACATAGTAGCTAAGTCCATATTTTATATTGTTTGTGAGGAGAACTGCTATCTTAGCTAAACCAAAAGTGACATAAAATGCTTAGCAACAATATCAGAGTCTCATTTATGTTGGTTATGCAAAATGGTTGGAAATGTTAAATATAGAGGGAAGAGTAAGTTCTTTCAGAGCAAACTGCTTCCCTTCTGAACAAGCTAGGCTAGCATTTCCCCTCCTTTAGCCTTTATGCTAAGCTAACCAAGCTAAGCACATTTCCCAAGTTATTCGACTATTCCTTTTATACCCAAAGCTAAGAAACATGCATCACTTTATTGAAAACTTCAAACCACGGAAGAAACCAAGTTCCTTACGTCACCCAAACTATTTTTGTCATTTTGTTCACAGTACGAACAAACTTGAGTCTGCCATAGCGAGGTGACAGCTAGCTTTTCAAATCTAGATGTAGGAAGCTTTGATGTGATCAAAATGTAACCGTGGGGGAGAAAAAAACCAAAAAAAAAAAACAAACAAACGCCTTGTGTTGCTCATGAATGACATCATACTGTTATTACAAAACAGTACATGCAACTCTTTGTCTCACATACTGTAGCACAGCACTCACACAGTGTACGAAACACACACAAGACCCGGGCAAAAATAACAGCTGGATACATTTTTGAATATTTATAAAAGAAGAGTGCTTGCTGTTGCCGCTCTGAGCAGCAGTTCAAGTGTTGATGTGGCAATACGAACCAAGCACGCCTCCATTAGTTCAAAATATTGGCACCATGTACAGTATATCTCACACACAAACACACTGCATATCTCTGTGTAAAGCTTAAAAATGTCTCATTTCTTTTAAATCTCTGAATTTTCAAAAAACTAGAGTTGAGAATAAAGGTAAATATAGTCCAGGTGTTAAGGTGGGAATACTTTGGGGTGGTAGCGCAATGCCAGAACACCTTCAGCAGATGTTTCCCATGTGACTTAAGTAGGGATATATTATGTCTTTTAACCTTGTGCAGATTCATATTAAGTAATGGCACTCCAGTCTCGCCAACCCCAAAGAACCCATGAATTTTACGTGCTTCCCCAAAAAGAGATTATAGTGGGATTCACTGGTACGTTGCTTACTGGTTGCCTTGGCATCAGGATAAGTAAAAAAAAGAAAACCTAAAAAAGCATTTAGTCAGGCCTGAGCACTTCATTTGTTATCCCTAGTGGTTATAGAGGCAGCAGATCTGTTTACTGATCCCTTATTCCCAAGTGGCAGTGATGTCTCAGAAGTCTCCTGTTCCTCGGATATTAAGCTCTGGATCCCTCAGAGCTTCTTGTACGGCGGTGGTGTCGGCAGGGCACAAATTTATCTGCATAAAATTCTCTAGAAGTGCCACAAGATTTCTTCATAGAAACAGAAGTCTGAAAGGCTATTTTTTCCCCATTGGTGAGCGTGAAAGTCCCCTGCTCCTACACTGCAGAGTTGAAAAAAACAACAGTCCTGAGCACCTTTTAAAGCACTGCGAAAATGCGTTTTAATCCCAACGCCCGTCGCCCGGGAACAACTGGGTGTCCCAGAAATCGTCTATGGGCGTGTGTCTGTTATGCGTGTGGTGCTTCCTGTGAGCGCTGCAGTGTGAGGGCGCGGGGGAAAGTGTTTGTCAGTCCATCTCCAGGTCCATGAGTTTGTTGCGTGAGCGTGGAAGGTGTGCGGTGTTGCGGCAGCAGCACTGGGCGCAAACCAGACCCAGGACCAGAGAGAAGAGGCCGACACCTGGAAAAACCAGAACAGGCACCATGTTACCGACACCAATAAAACCATTCCAATCCAACGATTCTTAATGCTACCATTTCTATCGATGCATTTATTCATGAGTACCATTTTAACTAGTAATACAATAAAAGCGAATAACTTTAGCAACCTTCTAAAAACAGTGTCTTTAATGTTTTGGCCCTGTTCAGTGGCTAATATTAGTCTTCACACACTTCAAATTTACAGAAGAATAAGGTACTTTTGGTTGCTCCTTTATTTCACAAGGTACTGACTGATTTGCTACACATTTTATACCCTTTGTAAGTCCTTCCAGACACAGACTTCCCATTTTATCCAGGATTGAGTTTGGCCATTGAACAGGGACCTTTTGCATGCAAGCTGAATGCGTTAACCACTAAACCACAGCCCTGTACAAATCTGACAAAAGAATTTCTTGGCCAGTGCTGGGAAAAGGGACCGACTTCCGGAGGTAGAGAGCACATGACAGATAGCTTTAACTCTGATTAAGGTCTCATTACTCCAATCTTCTCTTGTCTGTTTAAGGCACTGGTTCAAGCGCCTAAAAGTTGACATGCAGGGATTCCCTCGTCTCCAGCTCATGTGGCACCGAGAAGACTACGGCTACGTCAGGACTATAATCACTTCTGTGGCAAAGCTGCTGCTAGCATTGCTGCAACAATCACTAATAAAAACACAGATTTTTATGTGAAGAGCAAACACAAAAGCCCATCCTTGCTTTCCAAAATCCCCATCAGTGCTAATTAAGGCAAATTAAATTGTACTCTACTGACTATTTTGATTAAACTCTTGTCCGCAGTGCACGGACAACGCCAGCTATCAGAAATGTGTCCTAAATAGAGACGAACACCGTCAGCAAGCGAAGTGCAGTGCAGCACAAAAGAAAACACAAAAGAGTCTGTCGGCCAGCACTTTTAGCAAGGACGCCCTCGCTGACAGCAAGCATCAGTGAGCCGAGCTTTTCTCACTTTCCAGAGACATTTTTCTGCTGCGCTTGGCTACATTTAACATTTTCTTCATGCTAAGTCAACATTTTAGTTAGCCCTCTTTCAGAATCAGACAACAACAGCTTGTCATTCAGCACTGCAACAGCAACACAACACACTTTCATAAATGTCTACACACAATCCTATACACATAACACAAGAGGACGCTTTATAGAACAGTACAGGAGAACAAGGAAACCAGAAAGCTGTGATGTACTGTTTAGGTGCACAGCTAGTCAGCTGTCAAAGTCGAAGAAATACCGAATTGCACTCAGGAGTTGGTGATTTCTGCGTTTTTCCTCGTTTTCTGGCATAAACATACAGTCACAACAGTGGTTACTCATACTCAACACAAGCAAAGTGTAGAAGTAATTCCCATGGGCTAAAAGGCCAGGCTTTAGACTGGTCTAAACATTTTTTTTCTACTTTTGGCTCTCAATGATATCATAGAGAGTGGCCTTCTGTTTGCAAAGGGTAGCCAATCAGAAGAAGGTTATCTTAAAAGAAGGCCAAATGTCACTAAAACACCTTGCTTTAGAGAGGATAGATTGAGGCGCTGCACCAGGGCTCGGTATAAAATACATAAGGATTATTTTCTACTGTGAATCAAAGCTTCTCTGCTTGAGTCACAAATTTAAAAAAAAAGTTTCCAGTGCTACCCCTCAGCTTTCTAGAAGATTTAGTGACCTCCCAGGTCTTGAGATCATCTTGAGGTCAAGGTCACTGGGACTCAAACTCGTCCGAGCCTTTTAAGAGATGCATCTATGGTATCAATTTGAATATCCTACGTCGCCTCATTATCGAATCGCAAAAACTTGGGTGTCCGCGTTGCCTGTGACCTGACAACAATACCCCATCAGCCTTTTGCGGCCGAGCGGTAAAAAGTACAAGTTCACTTAGAGGACTTGGAGATAATCAGGCATTACTGTGGAAAAATGAATCCATAATTAAATCTTAAATCCCTAAAAATATGTCATCTAGATGAAAGAAAAGGATATAGACAATTAAAGATTGCCTAAAGCAAAGTCTCTGAAGTACAACAAACATATAATGACTATATTACCCAGTGAGGCTGATGCACCATATAAGAGAGGTAACTTTAGGGAGTCCCAAACTGCAGAAGGAGAGAGGAAACAAGAGAATTGGTGTTACGTATAACAAAATAACGCACATATATCATAGACTTTTATGTTTCAATGTGTTCATGTTATAACGTAACTGCGTGTCTTTTGCACCACACCTGCAAATTTGACAGCGAGGAAGACTTTGGATGATGTCAGCTCTTGAGCTTCTGTCCAGGCTCCCGTTGAGGCCGACAGGTACCAGGGAGTGACGGAGCAGAAATACTCCCCACTGTCACTGGAAACCACAGAGGACACAGGCTGTTGTGATGACGGTCATGGTGCTGTGCAAGTCTCTCAGCCAAAAAGGGATTAAACAGACAAATCATTCGTTTGCACCTCACCTGTCCTGAGTGCCAAATATGTTGAGCAGGTAGGTGTGTGTGTCTTTGCGCTCTATTGTAACGTCGCTGGATGAATTACGGTTGATTTTTCTCACAACGCCAAAGCGGTCAACGCTGGCCACCTGGACCGACGCGGGTCCGCCGCGCAGCCGGGTGAAAAACCATTTCACCTCGTACGCCAGGTCGTCTGAGAGACACACAGAAACAAATTTAAGTGAAGCTGTGATGGACTTTTAAGATGTTTAGAGTGGTGATGATTTTAACTAATAGACATCAATATATACGTTTTTTAGTATCTAAATAGTCTTGATGCATTCTCAATCATCCAAGTAAATCCCAAAAGGTTGATTCTGTTCATCTGGACGCAGCGTTTTCAGAAAAAGCCGCGTCCAGATGAACAGAATCAACCTTTTGGGATTTTAAATAGTTGAAGATACAAAATACGAACTTAAGGATAAAACCAGGTTCAAAGATCTTCATTTTCTGGCATATTAGATCCAAAAGTTCTGTGCATTAGATTCAACCCCCCCGCCTGTGTGTAAATATATTCAAAATACAGACAGAAGAAAATATACAAATGAGATATTAACTAATCATTCATACATATATTAGGAATGTGCAGTGCAGTGTAGTTTCTGACATTCAGTAACTGCACTATTAGCTAAGTGTTGAACCTCTGAACACCTTTAAAACCATTTTTTTAAACCTATGCTGAAATTTGTGTAACTCGTTTGGTCTGTTTAGATGGGACACAGCTGGACTGCCAAACAAGGCTAAACCCACTATGGACACACTTTGTACAACCTGAACACAGATCAGTATTATACAGGTTTTCTTTGGTGGTAATGTTTCAGTGAGTACTTCCATTCAATACAAAACTGAGCGTTTATTTAACAATATCCGCACGTCGTGTTAACGTGCTTATACCAACCAATCCCATCGTCTCTCAAATACCTTCAACCTGAACCTTACAAACTACAAAAGAAAGCTCAAAGGCAAAATACTGTATGTGTCAGTTAATAAAGAACATTAGAAGTGCCATTAAAAGATAGCGTTACTGCAGCGATGTGACATATTTGAAGCCAGTAAGAGATCAAGCGCAAACCAACGAGCCGTTTAGGAGAACAAAGTCGCTTTATTTGACAGAAGAGTCAGAGAAGGCACGGCAGCTGAAGTGTGTGTTACTGCCGCTGATCACGACACCCCAGCTCAGTTTTAAGTATTTCTTTAAGCCTTTAAGTCACTAACACTGGCTAACATCGACTTTAACCAGCCTAACACTTACAGAGAAGCGCTACTGTACCGACTTCATTGTAGAAACTGAGTGTTTTCTGAGGTCCAGCACAGCCCTAATTTCACTACGATAACAAACAGAAGAGAGGAGGAAATCTAGAAAGCAGAATAAATCCATTATCACCACATTATAAACGCCGGCGTTCCTTTTCCCACATTAAGATAAAAAGACAGGGAGACGGACACGCATCATAAAAGGGCGACAGCGATGACAAAAGAAATAAAAACGGGGACGAGAGTTTGATAGAATTCGTGATAATAGATGCAATCTTTGGAAAAGGGGGCGAGCGAGCTAATTATTTCAGAGAGAGCGAGAGAGAGAGAGGGAGAGGGGGAGAGAAGGGGAGAGCGAGCGAGCGTGAGAGACAGAAGCACAAACTAGTCATTAGTCTGTCAGAGAGAGAGAGAGAGCGAGCGAGACTATTAGCACTCTACCTCCCACACACACACACACACACACACACACACACACACACACACACTGAAGCACAATAAAAACCCCATGGAGTCTTAGTCATCCTCTGTCATTTAGGAGACAAATAGAGGATACAGATGAAAAAATAAAAGGAACATTTGCAGGGTAAAAAAAGAAAAAAGAAAGAATAAGATAAATGATGATGAAAAACAATTATGAAAAAAGAGTGAAAGAAACAGACATGGGGAGGAAGAAAGAGGTGGGGAGAATGGATGTAGCGAATATAATGAAGAGAAGGAAAAAAACTGAGAAGAGGAGTGAACTCAGCCAGAGCAGAGAAATGAATCACATCTCAATTTCTCTCTCCCTCTCTTCCCTAATGGCTTTAATATTCAAGTGCTACATCATTAAAAATCAGTAGTAGCGTGAGCAGCAGCGGCGATAGTAATAACACCGACCTTGGTATCAAGTTTAGCACCCCCAGGTCTCAATATTGGTCATCACCTGAAAACTGTTTGCCCTCCTGTGTGTGACACTAGGCTGAAATTTCATTAAGTTTTGCTGTAGATAGTCAAGGTTTTGTGTGACTGAACGCCACACCAGAAGATGACCAGAGGGCCCCCCAAAAAGTACAGTATGTACAGTACAGCAAGACCAGAACATTTCAAAAATAATCTCGATTTAGCAGGAAATCTCATCACCCCTTCCAATATCACACCATAAACCACTTTTTGAAATTAACCTCCTATTTTGGGTTATTTAGACCAAAATACTCAATTTGGTCTGATATCCACTTACGAGGACATTATACTGCTACTGTTCTATCAAAATTTTAAACGGATATCCTCATATGTGGCTCTGATTTTTCATAAAAACAAAAATAAGGTTAAAAAAAAAATCTGGTAATTCTTTGTTTTTACATTTATCGGGCCCCAATGTGCCTAAATATCAAAGAGAAATTAAAAATGCATGCCGTGGAAGAGTTCGGGTCTTAGGAGGTTAAAGCAGCATTCAAAGACGAGCCCTAAAGCGTGTACCTTTTTCTTTTGAAGTTTTAGCTCCACTGACGGCAAAATGTCACCTTATCCCACACGTAGTCAGACTGATGTAAAGTTTTTGAGGCAAATGCTGCCGTTTATATTTTCATTAAAACATTTCTGACCATGTTCTGAAGAGTGGTCTGTGCGGAAGAGACTAAAACCTGGATTCTTACTAATAACCATCATCCCAGGAGCGGATGTCCTGCAAACTCCCATCAAGGTCAGACAGGGCAATGCACAGGGAAACATCTCAGACTCTCAGTATGTTAAATGGCAAAGTTGTTGACGATACAATTAGAAGAAAGTATGTGTTTGCTAAAATGTAACAAAGCGTAGCAACCTACGGAAACCATTCTTTAGATAGAAAAGTGGAGATGCTTGGACATAATTCACAAACACCTCATACCAACTGCCGGGCACGGTGGTGGAGGCGCGATGGTTTGAGCTTGTTCTGCAGCCACAGGGCCTGCACGCCCTGCAGTCATTGTGTCGACCATGATTTCCTCTATATATCAAAGTAGTCTACAATCAAATGTGAGGCCACCTGTCTGACAACTAAAGCTTGGCTTAAACTGATCGTGCAGCAGGTAAATGATCCCAAGTCCAGCAACAAATCTACAACAGAATGGCTGAAAAAGTGCAGATCTGAACCCGATTACATGCTGTAATCTTTTAAAGCGGAGTGGATCAAAACTCCTTCACCATGATGTGACTGACAAAGTCACACAGGAAATAAACACTTCATGCTATTGCTGCTAAAGGTGGTTCTACAAACTACTGAATAATGAGGGGCTGGTTCTGTATTAAGGCTTAATTCTTATTAAATAAATAATAAAGTATAATATGTCATATGTTGTTGTTCATCTGAAGGTGAATTAACCTCATTTCACAGTCCGATTTATAAAACCTTAAAACCTGACATAATGTGTACTTTCTTTTTAGCATGATTGTATCCGATCGTCCGATGGTCCAATTTAGAAATATTTTTAAGTGTAAGCTGCTTTTATTTGTCAAAACTATATTGATTTATCAACATAAACCCAATAAAAATTACCATTTGTAAGCGCGTGTTTTTACGCACCGCTGTACAGCTTGATGAGTATCATCATTTTTCTGCCTCCATATTCTCTGGATTTATTCTGCTTTTATGAACTTACAAATTCTACTTTAAACCTTCTTGAATGGTAACGCAACCACACTAAACATGCAGATTTTATTCATGAGAATTTAAATTTAATGCTGAAATAACAACAGCAGAACTTCAGCAAACTGCACTTTTATTCTGAGGTGCTGCTTTTCCAAGAGCACAAGATTAGAAGTCGCAGCGCGCTTCCTCCCCGGCCGTCCTCTCTCCAAAGTCTAAATCAATCACTTCCTGTTAGTGGAGAAGTGGACACACTGGACACTAGGATGTAATTTTGGCAAATCAACTTTACTGCTTCTCATTTAGAGGAGAGGAGCCGCTTTTGTCGTGTGCAGAGCCTGATTTCAGTGGAGTTAGCCACATTTGTACTGGTTAAATTATCGTTATTGTGTAATATGCAGTTGTTTTATGTAAACAATGTACAATAATGTGCAAATCATTTCTTTTCAACTTTCAATTATCAGAAGAATCTTTGATATCAAGGTAAAGAAATCAGTTAAGATTTGGTCATTTTTAAAGAGTTAATGCGACGCTCACATAAAGTCATAAAGCTTCCCTTCACACTGTTAAATCTGACTCAATTGATGGCGGCGATGATGAAGGTGATGATGAAGATGCACTGAGACAGCCTAGAGGGAGGGCACTGATATTTTGGAACAAAGACAAGTAGCCGAGCGCTCCATCCAACCAAAGAGGAGGAAACAGGAGGTGACACCGCGGGTCGACTGACCTCACACACATCAGACACACACACACACACCCTCCAGACTCACTGACCAGAATCGACCGAAGACTTCAAAGTTCTGACATGGAGACAGGGCCGAGTTACCCTGTAACATCCTCAAGAAAGCTACGTCTCCTCAAAGCTGCTACAGCGCAGATAAAAAATGCCAAAATTAAGGCTAAAATTATAATGTGACAATCTGGTCTGCTTGACTGTGAGAACTGGCTGCTGGTCCGTGTGTTTGTGATCTAGGATGGAGAAAAAAAAAAATTGTGCTGGTGTTTAACAGGATAAATGATTAATCAAGAAAATAATCAAGTCCTTCCTCACTTCTGCCTCTCCTAGTAAAAAAAGTTAATGACAAAGAGTTACAGCTAATCAAACTTTAAAGACAAGATCACATTTCTTCAAGTTTATTCCAGGACACTTCAGGATGGTTGTACCCGTTTTGCCCCGATAAAACTTTCACCACTAACAGAAGGGTTGTAAGTATTTACGAACAATCACCACCATCACATTAAGTGTTTCAAGCTGTTTTCCCCTCTCAAACCTAATGTACCTCGAGGCTTGCCTAAAAGTAAGCCAATACTCCTCTGAGACTCTGGAGCACAGGCGCGGTGAAATACACCGAGGCCTGCTCCTCCAAACCTGATCCCCACCAGCACACGCTTCAGTCAAAGAAAAACATGGAAAGAGTTCCTGTGCAAGATGAATGATGAGTATGATATGAATGATGGTCTCCTGGGCGGTGGACTCAAAGTGACCTGAAGAATCACGCCCTGCGCTCAGAACTGGTTTAAATGAAGGAAAAGGAGGAGTGAAAGAAAAGTTCAAATTAAGTTTTCTAGTTGTTTAGAGAAAAAAAAAGTGGTCACTCATAATTTATAGAACAGAGGACCCATCATGCTATTTACTGTATAAATAGTGTTAGAGGCGGCGGACTCAGACACCTCTAAATGACTAGTTTCGAGCACTTTTCTCTAGTCTTGGATCTTTATGATGTCATCAAATGAGCTATAATAATCTCAGGCACAGGCATATTTCATACAGAGACTTCAGCTTAAAGAGATTAAGAAGGTTTATTTTGCTGTTCCTTTTATTTCATTATATCCTGCTACAATGGTAGGTGCTCCTATTAGAAATGTGTGGTTGGTTTTTTTAAATGTATCATTATTACTGCATGTCAGATACACCAACTTTTAGTTTAACTTTTCAAAAGTGGTAGAATTTGGTTGGGTTACCATTTGATTGCTAATGTTTGTGTAAATCGTGCCACTGTATTGATAAATCCCAGAAAGAAAGACTGCACACCCCAAGCAGCCACCTTGGTAATGGTATCTGGAAACTCCTATCTAAACACAACCACATAAAAACTACGAAGCATGGAGCCACCAGACAACTCTGATAACCAGAACACTGGTGACGCTGTAGCTCATCCAGCCCACGATCCACCGCAGTTCACAGGTTAATGTGTGAAGCACAGAAAAAAAGGTGAGAAGTTTCCCTGTCACTGGTTTGGCTGTTTTGCATAAACTAATGAGAATTAAAATCCACAGAGAATGACAAATATGACCTTGACCACAATATAATCAAAATCCATTAGGTGATCCTTGCATTTCAATAAAAGCTGACCAACACTCCAGGAAGAGTAGTTATTCTTGTGAACAATGGACAGACAGGATGACAGACGCCTCCCTATAGCGTGACCACGTCAATCCTTTGACCGGATGATCTAAAAAGCTCAGAAACAGCCTGGGGACTTTAAAACAACCCCACCGCCTCAGCAAGTTCATACTCGCACTAGACATGTGCAAACACGATAATATAAGTTAACCCTTTAAGACCTACCATAGAACCAAGTCCGCCAGAGCTCATATTATATTTTTACATGCTGTAGTGCCATTTTTGGGAGCATTTCAAGATGCTATACATCAATACAACCATTATAGCCCAAATTTTAATAATATGTCTGCATTAAGTGCATAGTAATTACATAAATTGCAAAAAATGCAATAAACTACAAAAAAAATTGAAAATCGTTTTTGTTTTTTAACATACATTTCTAGTTAGAGAAATTTAAGAGGCTTATCCCTCAAAACTGTAAATACAAAAAAGTTGCACAAAATAGTTTCCCACCACAGGAAATTTAGTTTGAGTGTTTTCATAGTTTTATTTTTGAAATACACCAATTTTTATATACTGCAGGAAAAATGAAAATAAATATTATACTGCAAATTTGCACAAAAACAGCATATGCATCAAAATAAACTATTTCCAGTGCAATATGACTTCTAAGCATCCCAGAAACGTGTTTCTGGAATATTATGTTTTTGTTGGTGCAAGTGCTTTTTATGCAGTTTTTGCAAAGCTATATGTGGAAGGAAACTGTGACCGAGGACAAGCTGATGGCATCAGATGTAAGTACAACTCCTCCGGTTTCATATGCAAAAAAAATTATTGTGCTAGCTTACGTGGTTGCAGTGCTACCGGGATTTAAAAATAGTTACGCAAAATGGAGCGTGCTGCTCTGACCGGCTTTAAAGGGTTAATTACCAACTCAACTCAAAGTGCTGATACATTTGACGTGTCTGTGTCAACCCAACAGAGCACTAAACAAATGCCATGATAGTCCACGATATAGCTTCAGTCACCCATTAAAGATGATTAGTACATTTGCTTCATCTTTACTATGATATCATGTCTGCCTGTCGTGCAGCTCTGCTGTACCTGCGGACCAGGGAAACAGCTCAGGTTTGACTCTTTGGGCACAGTGACTGAGACAGCGACCATGGGTTTCTATTCTTTGAGTGCCACCTTTCTTTGGTATGTCCTGGTTATATGTTCAACAAAGTGATTCCATTCAATGTTACTTTAATTTGTTGGCCAAACACACTTTTCCTGAATACCTGCGAGGAAAAAAGAGTAAAAATAGCACATTTCGGTATGTGAAAAGATTTTTAAAAAGACGTTAATCCACTGCATAATGACTACAGCTACACTCTTATATAATGACATCATTTAAAAAGTGGCTAGCTGACAGTCAGAAGATAGGCATTTCTCTGACGCTGTGATAACACCAGGTTACAGTCTGACATTGCCGTGAGTGATCAAAGACGCGCTTTGCATAATTCTGATGCATAAACTCCGGTTGCTTGTTTCAGCGACGACACCGCTACTCGAGGAACGGAGCTATAATTAGAAAGCCTCCGCTTTCTCAGTTAGCCTCCTTCCTTTATTTCTTTGTTCTTGATGGTGGAGCGGACGGAGAACGAGGGGAAGGAAGGAGGGAAGGAGGTAGGAAGAGAGGGGATTTAAAATACTTAGTGACTGAGAAGATTATTTTGTTTATTACACAGCCATAAATAAACGGCAGAAAAAGGCACTCGGAAATGTGAACGCATCTCAAGCTGTGCCTTTGGAGAGGACGCGGTATCACCAGAGAGAGGCCTCCACCCGCCCCCTCCTCACGAGAGGGGCTCTAGGAGTAACTGATCCCCCACTAGCAGGGTGACGCACAGCCTCTTGCCCACAGCTGTTCCTCCTCTGAATCTAGACCGCTGTCCAGACCTTCCTACCCCTCTTTTATGAACTCGTGAACTCTCTCAACAGTTACTTGACAAGCTTTAAACACTGCCTTTAAGCTTCCTGTGTACTACAAACAGAGCCAGCAGAAGAAACAGGGGAAAAAAAGAAGAAGAAGTGTGGATGTGCTGCTACATAAGCACGTGCACACAACTATTTCCATAATTTCACTGCATGTAAGCACGGCATCAAAAAAAAAGAAGAAAAAAAGAAAGCTGCTCTAAGGGTGATCTAACAGACTGTAAAATAAGCTAGTTTGTGTTTTTAATAAACAAAGATTTGGTCAAACTGTTTGCAATTAGGTAATGATCATCTGCAGGAAAAAAGCAGTAAGTGGCCCACGATGTATCATCTCAAAAGGGCTGCACAAAAGACGCTTAAAAAAAACGAAAAGCAAAAAGTAAAGTCTTTCTGGATTGTCAAACAGAATTTCAGCATCTCCCTTATGTCCTCGTGTTTCTTTCTTCACACACCTACTTCAATCACGTTTCATGTACAGAAGGAGGGAAAAAGCCTTTGAGTCGAGCTGGGCCTGAAGTGTGTGGCGTTATCTCCATTTGTACAGTTGCACTGAGACACAGTGAGACGCAGCCTATGACGGCCGGCTTCTTGTGCCAGGTAGTCTGCTTTCAGACGTGGTCAGACGATCTGGCTTATTTCAGGCGTACTGAACTCTTAACCCTTTACTGGGCTTCCTGTGAAGCTGGCAGCAAAGCTCTGTGGTGTCTCTGCGTCATCTTAAGAATTGCAAAGGGATTAGAAACAAACTGTCTGATACCATTGCCATCTGGTTTGAGGACACTGTCCTACCTCAAAAGGAAAAAAAACAAAACAAATGGACATCTGGGTGACCGGGTGAATAAGCGCAAGTAAAACATGAGTTAAAGCCATGGACTGTAAAAGGGTATATTTGAACCCAAACCATGATCTATTATCGCAGCAGGCTGCTGCAGTTGTTCGTAGTTTGCATTGAAGATGTGAACCACAGATGGAAACATGTGAGTCTTTTCTAACATGTTGCTTATTGCTAAGGCAAATTACTGCTAGGCGAGTAGATGCAAGTGTTTGCAAGCAAGTAGGTATTTTCCATGCAAACTATGGGAAGCAGTGGCAACCTGCTAGTAACCAAAGTACTCACAAGTAGGTTTTAAATGCAATACCCACTTTGTGACTGACAGCTAGCAACCTCCAGCTACTACCTGTCAGCTGGTTGGGGAGTACACATTTTTCCACAGCGACCAGAGGATGCAATGGCGATCATTGATCGTTTTCTTGGCCTGTTTAAATGAGGTCTCGGTGGCGAGACTTGCAGTGCATAAAAATGGAAACTCATGTCAACTATGAGAAGAAAGAAAACAAATCAAACTCAAGTGATCATTTAATTGTAGCACTGAGTTATTTTGACGAATATTGTTCCCTAAAGCAGTGTGTCAACAACCTTAAGGGGGTAAAAATAAGCCATCTCTGAATTTCACTTATTAAATTTGAAGCGGGTTAACTTTGCTCGGGTCTAAGCTATAAATCCATGCACTTTAATCTCTCAGGCCTGTGAGGTGACAGATCGAGGTTTAAAAAGGAATCTATCGATTAATAACATAAATGATTAGACCAACACCACTACTGGTCCCTCTTTGCATGTTTAGGCTGCTTAATAATCTGATTTCATGCATTCTTGTTGTCACGTGAAGCTGACATGGCTACACATTAGGCAGCTTTGGTGTGCAGTGACTGGTATGGGGAAAATCACATCTGATAGAGTGGAAGCAACGCCACTGATATCCTGGTGTATCAGGAAGTGTGTGATAAAAATGGTATCCAAATCCCAGCCTGAGTTTTGGTGCTGCAGCAGCTTCATTAAGCAAAAAAGGGTCTTCTTCTCTGGTGATAGGATGGCAGAAACTAAACTACAGTGGATCTCTAATAGAATATCTGGCTCCTGTCTGAGCTAATAAAACTAAAATGGCTGTCGGTGGAAATGAAAACAGTCTGATTGGATTTCTCTGGGTTAATCCCTTGAGAAGAGTCCAAGGCGTAAACTGCCCGAAACACACACACACACGAACACAAAAGACTGACGATTACCACCAGTGCATCTAATGAAACTGTGTGTGCGCTCTCTGCTCCATAAAGCAGGACAGCACTGGTAGAGTGGAATACTAAACACTATAAAAACACCATTTAGCTTCACAGAAACAAAGCCACCGGGAGGCTAAGTTTCCCTCGTTACTCGCTGCATGTTTAATAAGAACACCAGTAAATGAAGGCAAATTGTACTTCTTATCTGACACACTGACATACAGCTGCCTTAAAATGAATGACCACACTGATATGGACTTCATAGGAAATATATTTTTAGGTCTGTTATTGCTTTTAGATGTTTACACTACAAAAGATAGATAAGCTGGGAAACCTACATTTATCCAGACTTCCATGAATTTACAGCACTATGCAAAAGCCATCCGTCATTTCCTTTTATTTGCTTCAAGGAGCCAGGCATGGTCTTTTTTTAAAATTGCTCTTGAACACTAGTTCTCCTGACTTTCTGAATGTTTTAACATTTTTTTGGACACCGACTGCATTTTCCCCTCATTTTCAGTCCAGTCCTTGCACCTGACCAGTTTAACAGAAATGCTTTTTTTCTTAAGCCAGTTCGTACAGACCTATCAATCATTCAAGCATTAAAAAGGCACTGAAGGGATAAACCAGTAAAGTGTCTACCTACACAAAGCAAATAAATGTGAAGGTACAAGAGTGAGTGTCTACACGGTGGAGGCTCTGTTATGGTTTAGGCTAGATTTCAACCAGTGGTGTTGGAGACGTCAAAACTGATGGAATTATGAAAGCAGAAAACATATTTGATCCACCATACAGTAGCATATGGAAAGAACAAGACTGACAACAGCTTCATTTTCCAGCATGACAATGATACCAGTGGAAACACCATCAGTCATGGACTGGCCTCCCCAGAGGCTGGACCTCCACATTATAGAAGCATAGTGGGATCATGTCGACAGAACAGAACAAAAGGCCGAAACATCCAAAGAAGAGCTTTGGATGTCCTTCAAGAAGCCTGGAGAACTATTCCTGAAGACTGCTTAAAGAAATAATGAGAAAGATGCCTAAGAGGGTTCAGCCTGTGCTGAAGAATAAAGGTGGTCACACGAAATATTGACTTTCACTTTCGTTAGCACCTTAAATACTGTATCTCCGTGTAAGATTGCACGTTTCATTAAACCACTGAAATGAATATTCACTTCCACCTGCATCTTTGGTCTCAGCAGAGCTGCTAAATATTTTCTGCAGACATGTGTTTTACCAGAAAGCGAATAGAATTTTTAAGAGTTAACTGTTTCACAAGACTGCCCCATAGATTTCTGCAAGCAATCAACCTGACTAATGATGCAATCACATCACACATTGGCATCCACGAAACACTGCCTTCTATAGTCGGAAACATTTTGACACTCTCTCTTGTTGACTGGCACGCAGTGTAAGCCCAAACAGAAGAATCCCCCTGCGTGCGGTCACGATGTTTTATCTTTGCATGTGCGACGCTTCTGCTTGAAAACTGCTGCCTTAGCAGTCTGATGACACTGTGATCTGCTGTTTCCAAGGATTTCTTCAAAGCTGCATCTCTGTTCCTACTCCGGTTTAACTGTGGGACGTAATGGAGTGAAAATTATGGCACAGTGCAACTCTGTGCAACATTTTCAATTTGTGTTCGACTGTCAAACCCGTCCCTTCCCTTTTCCTCTTCTAGCGCTCGGTTTCCCGCTTTTTGATTGGCAACCATTTGCTCTACTTTTTCAATAAAGTAAAAAAAGGCAGAACGGCACCGCATTTGATGTTTTCAGTCAGTCATCTTTCATTTGAGCTGAAAACCTGAAACAGGTAGTTCTGACTTTTAGCAGTCATCTAGGGGACACAGAAATGTATTTTTTTTTAAAGTCAAATGATTGCTGAATTTTTCTCAAGTTTTATGTACTTTAATTGTTGAAACAAGCTGCACTAAAATTTTTATTACAAGGCAATTTAAACATGATTCATGAGTCATTTGCTTGACTTTTGTTTAATATGCATGTGGATTAAGAGCCATTATTATGACCTGCTGTACTTCCTAAACGACGTCCAAAAGCCCTGCAGAAGGGGACCGACAAGCATAACAAGCTTTACCTGCACTGTGTGCAGAGGAAGCTGTGCAAGAACCACAAGAACAGCACAACCAGGTGGGCCACTCATCTGACTTTTTCCAGATGAGGTTTGGTTTATTAGACAAGAAATTAGACTTGCTCTACCTCAGACTGAGCACAACAGGAAATGAGGAACTGACTAACACCTGAGTCAAAAACAACTTGTAGGATTCAGGACTCTGTAATTCTGTTTTTTGCTTTAAAAAAAGGTCAAATAAAGGTATCATCATATGGAAGCCCGTTTCCGCCACTAAAAAAAAACAAAAACAAGTATCCATAACTTGAAATTTCAAGTTATTTTCTTGAAATTTCGACTTATTAACTCAAAATTTGGAGTTAGCTCTGCCAATCAGTAAACTACGTGAATGAGGTCACTTTCTTGTTACCCAGAAGCATATGGCGCAGAACGTGCACTCAAAAGCATTTCGAGAAAATAACTCGAAATTTCGAGTTATGGATCCTTTTTTTTTTTCTTTTTGTGGCGGAAACGGGCTTCCATATCATCATGATGTGGATATAGTAAATATGAGTTAATAATTAAAAAAAAAAAAAAAAAAAAAAAAAAAGTTGTAGTTTACACCTTTGTCCATCGGATATAAAATGCCATCCCGCTATGATTTTGTGCTTTTATAATTAGAAATGTGTGAAATTTTGCCTCGATAAGCTTAAAACTCAACTAATCTGCTCTACGTTGGCTCACCATGACCTTGAATAGCAAAATCTAATCACTTTGTCCTTGACTGTGAATGTCAACAAATCCCCTCACAATGTTTCTCATATACCGTGTACCGGACAACCCAAGTAATGCCTCAGGCCACTGGGCCGAGGATAAAAATTCAAAAAGAGGAGGAAAAAAAAAATACAGACCTATGAATCTCAGGCATCTGTAGTGCGTCTGTACAGTTTGAAACCGGGACAGGTGGAGCTGACAAGCTAAACCTGGTGTCCTGTTGATTGTGGGGTGGGTGGGTGGGGCTGGACTCTTTGTCCAAGCGCACACAAAGATGGACTTAATGGGCAAATCTGTCATCCTCAAACTGAGGGTGTCTAATAACTATACATATAAACTACAACTAACCTCAACTAACAGTTGTTGAATGGACTCTGTGTGTTGGCTGTGTTTTCTTTGGGTTTTTTGTTTTTAGTAGTAAAAATTATTAGTTCACCAGAAACATTAAATGGAGAATCATTTGGTCTTTCTGTCAGATCACCACTTCCTACACTTCCCCGTCTATCCGCTCTTCATCCCTCTTTCTACTGAACTCTTTCTCTCGCCACTTTTAATTCCCTGCCTTCCTCTCGTCCTCATCTCTCTCTTTAGGAAACTTTGCATGGTGTTCTCCAACGACTCTCCCTCCATTTACTGCCTCCTCTATTCACTCTCTTCCACTCTCACTCACTTTAACAATCTGTTTAGCTCCCCACCACAACCCCCCCACCCTCAACCATTCACTCCCGCCATCTCTTCCCATCTCTCTCCAGCTCTGGGTCTATTCTTTCTCTACCTCGTTCTGTGTCCCCGGCCGGCTAACGGAGCGTGAGATTGGCTAATTAACGGCTGCCTGTCGGCCCTGCGAAGACAGCTGGGTTATTTGGTGAGAGTGGAGAGAAGAGAGGAGAGACTGAAGAGGAAATGAGGAGAGGAGCGAAAGAGAGTATCGTTGTGTATCTATCGCCCAACCTGATTTTAAAATAAAACTTCAAACTTGCAGTGCGCATTTTTTAGTTAGTTATCGTGTTCTACTATACACACACGAACTGGGTTAATTTGTTTAAACTATATCAATCAGTATTTTGTATCTCATGAGAAAGGCCACATGAGCAGTCTAACCAAATTAAGGCCAACGTCACATCTCCTTTTAGCGCCATTTTGGTTGCCACCACCTCCTCAGCAGTAATGTGGCACGAGCTTCCAGTGCACAGCGCTGCAGAGCATGGTTAAGTGAATATTTGTGCTTAATTTCATCTCTTGTTCCCATCACGGCAGCACTGACAAGTATAGCTGGTGTCAAGAAATGTAAACGCCACCCGACTAATGATTTAAAAAACTGTCAAAAACTAAAAAACTCAATTCTAACATAAACCACCGTCCTACACAGAGACACGCTGGAAACACTAGATGCGTTTCTGTGTTGCTCATGTGCGGCGCTCACTCATACGCTGGCACCCTAAATTGGCACTCAGTCGACAAAACCTTTGGAACCCTTCATCAGCAGGCAGTCATTTGTCCATCATGTGTCTGTCTGTGGGTTGGTGATTTGCAGGTGTGCAGTACTCAGTTTGTCAGAGGTTCTTGTCTCCAAACTGCAGAGCTGGGCGATACTTCTATGCGGATTTGTCCATACAATCATTTCTACATCATATAAACTCCAATCCTGTCTTTCTCTGGCCAGGAGACACTTTTGCAAAGGGAGGAGGTTTGGAGCGACTTTGTGGCCGTTGCTGTGGCTCCTAAATTCTTCTACTTTGCAATAATACCACTTACAGCTGATTGTTCCCTCCCAGATATTCCACAAATCTCACAAACTAAATGCAATGGTGAAGCCCTATTATAGCATCATGCTTGAATTCAGTGAGCTGTTTAGAACAATGCATTGCTTCACAAATGTTTGGAAAGGCAGACTGCACGGCTAGATGCTTGACTTTATACATCTGTGGTACTGGGACCTGCATGCAAAGATTTAGAGGTGTGACCCAATGCTTTTTCCCATACAGTGTATATTAAGTTGAAGTAAGCACCAACACCTGTATCGGCCAAACTACATAAATACATACACAAATAATCAGCTGCTGGCTACGGTAAATACCACCTATATTGATTAATTGATTGACCTACGGTCCGTACTTTCTATAAAATGTTTTGGCTGGGTCTTCTTCTAGTAAATTATACAAGCCAGTTATTAGCTTGGTAAACCTGCTATATGGTATATGCTAGAGGAGTTCATTTAAAGGAACAAACAAATAAAAGAACTAAACACAATCAGATAATCAGGAAAAGACTGCCAGTACCGTGGTTTTATTCCAAACCGTGTTTTTAGGCCCTCGTTCTCTAAAAAAAACAAAACAAAAAAAAAAAACTGTGGACCTGGAGGGATTGCTGGCAGACAAATGTAGGCATGATCGCTGTGCCAACAGGATTCAATATCATTTGTTTTTCCTCAGAATTACCCAAGAATTTTCACCAAAACCTTCTTGGAATAATGCAATGTTTACTTTTTACTATAAATATCTTTGTGCACTTCTATGAGACACACTACAGTAAACAGCAGTGATACAAACTACTTAGAGGAAAGCTGTTTCAAATGCAAATTTATTTTCCCAAGCTCACTGGTTAAGTTTAGTACCTTTAACAACCATCTTGGTTGGCATTTGCTAATTGTAGCCATCTAGCTTTCTTTTTGCTTGCATGCCTGATGCCTCATTTGGAAGGGGAAAGAACAGTGTGTGTCTGTACTAGTGAATCACTGAGGAATAAAGCTTTATGCCTTCCCCAGCAGGTACAGAGTGATATGCTGTTACTTAAACAATAGAATTTCAGGCTGTTAAAAACAGTGGTATCTTGTGAAAAGTGTCACATTTTTAGAGGCACTGCTTCAAAACACAAAGAAAACTATCTCTAATGGTGATGTCATCTCCCCTCCACTGACATCTAGCATGCAACATCTGACAAGTGCAGACTTCCACGAGTGCAACAACATGCCATTCATTCCTCGGGTAATGAAGGCTGCATATCCGCACGCAGCACGTCGAGTTAATGAAAAGCAAAACAACACAGGGTCAAAGACAGCGAGACAAACACACACATCAATCTTTGAGTTAGGGTAAGAAAAATCTTCCATAAACTTTAATTTACAAATGATTACACTGTCCAATTACTGTATGCCATGGAGGGTGGTACTCTTGCTTGATTAGTAAATTAGGTCTAAATTTAACTCTAAAAGAACAAAGGATCAAAGTAATCTCAGCGCGGGGAGGAAGAGAGCATCCGATCATTATGGAATAACATCCTGTAAACCTGACATATTTGTCCACAATTAATTCTCCCGTCATCACCGGGGTCGTGAAACTCCCCACGCAGAAGGTGATGAAAGCGGTGACGGTAATTGAAATGCGATTTGAACGCCAATAATCGTGTCTGAAGTTATCCCACGCACCATCAGATTTCTGAAAAATAATTACCTACAACTCCAGCGGCTGTGTGGAGGTATCGGTGTGTGGTACTGCTAAAAACTAATCAAACACGCACAAGTTAAAAACCAACTAAAAGCTGCCACTTTCACTGCATGCACACAAGTTCAACTTAGGACTTATTATGTATTCATGATGCTTTGAGCTAAATGCTAGAACCAACCATTGACCGATGCTGGCCATTTGCTAATGGCTGATAAATGAAAATAAAAATGTAAAGAAGAGACTGGAGCTTTAACACTTTTAACGCTTTAACCCTGTTATTAGTGTTGATATTGCATAGTTTGTCCATCAGAGGGCACTCTGCAACTTTTCTGCTGGTAACTGTTGTTTTTAAACTTGTGAGCAAACCAAAATTATTTTTTAAACCACACAGCGAGATTATCTTAACACGAACTCCCAAATAACTACACGTAGCAAATGTTACAGAAACCTGTGGCTTCCTGTGTCTCTATCAAATATTTAAATCCCCAAATATTGATATCATATATCGGTTGGCCACTAATAAATGCTAACATGAACATTAGCACTAAAGATGAAGCGCAAATACATTTTTGTAGGTTTGGGTTTAAGAACAATTTAAATACCTTTGACATTAAAGGATGTTTGAGTAAGCATTTTAT
This sequence comes from Aulonocara stuartgranti, assembly GCF_965226115.1. Taxonomy (NCBI): domain Eukaryota; kingdom Metazoa; phylum Chordata; class Actinopteri; order Cichliformes; family Cichlidae; genus Aulonocara; species Aulonocara stuartgranti. Next base: position 42,325,112 of record NC_138958.1, on the reverse strand, counting down.
AGCAGTTTATCAAACTGTAAGAGAATGATATAAACCAGACAGACTCCATGTTTGAGTCATGTGGCAAGATGGTTGAAAATGTACCACATGGTGCAGGAAACAGGAATTACAGCATGTCCATCATTATGATTAGAAGGCATCTTCTCATAGATCAGGGGTGTCCAACTCCAGGCCTCGAGGGCCTGCAGGTTTTAGATGTGTCCTTGATCCATCACAGCTGATTCAAATGACTAAATTAGCTCCTCAACATGTCCTGAAGTTCTCCAGAGGCCTGGTAATGAACTAATCATTTGATTCAGGTGTGTTGACCCAGGGTGAGATCTAAAACCTGCAGGACACCGACCCTCGAGGCCTGGAGGTGGACACCCCTGTCATAGATGCTTTGATGATGGTAGAAGAGAAGGGCTTGTGAATGAGGAGCAGGTTAAAGAATCACCTTTAATGGGATCGTGACAGATGCATTTCTTTCTTTTGCCACCTGAATACAGTTATCCATGCGTCTAACAGGGCATCCAGTACACCTCATAGGAAGTGATTATTCATTACGCAATAATTTTGACTCATAAACAGAATTCCTACTTGGGGCAATCGTGGCGCAAGAGTTGGGAGTTCATCTTGTAATCGGAAGGTTGCCAGTTTGAGGCCCGGCTTGGACAGTCTCGGTCGTTGTGTCCTTGGGCAAGACACTTCACCCGTTGCCTACTGCTGGTGGTCAGAGGGCCCGGTGGCGCCAGTGTCCGGCAGCCTCGCCTCTGTCAGTGCGTCCCAGGGTGGCTGTGGCTACAATGTAGCTGCCATCACCAGTGTGTGAATGTGTGTGTGAATGGGTGGATGACAGGTTGTGTAAAGTGCTTTGGGGTCCTTAGGGACTAGAAAAGTGCTATACAACTACAGGCCATTTACCATTTTACTGATCAGAATTCGTCATGCACCAAAGATCAACAATCTGCAATTGGGAAGTTATCCTGTTTGAACACAAGGGTCTCCTTGGCTAGCAATTCTTACCCTAAGCTTCCAATTGGGATAAAATCTACTATTAATTAGTTGCACAATTACAGTCTACTGTGGATGACATGATAACCGATTTCAATCCTGCTCATTTGTAAAAAATATTAAAATATCTTAGACGACAGAGCGACATGATACAGGTTCCTTTGACTCATGTAACGTCGCTCCATAAATGTTGACGTAGCAACGCACTTACACGTATGGAGTCAGTAGTTTCACTAATAATGGGCTGAGTCAGCGTAACAGTGAATAGGAGCATTGAATGACTAAGCAGTGAGGAACAATGCGGGATGTTATGTACGCAATTGTGTTTCACCATGCCCGCTGTTAAAGCAAGCTCCGACAGGAGAGCCGTTTTTGGCCATCTCTAAGGAATGTACTGTTCTCTCTAACACGCACGCACACACAGACTGTTGCTCAACCTCTTCAGTAATTTCTTAGTTTCCTTCTTGTGTCACAACAATAAGCTTCAGAGTCAAGGCAGTAACAAATCACTTGTATTAGAACACACACAAACACGAGCTGTTATTATACAACTTGCTGTCGCACCCAAGAAAAAGCTTTGTGTGTTTGATGTAAGGACACCTGCATAAGCTGAGATTTGGCGGTTGTCCAAACTGGGGAAACCTACATGCCACACCTTTGCTGCTGCATGTCACTCGATTCCAGTTTCCTAATTGGTCCTTTAACTTGTGTGTAATCTGTTTGTTATGGATACTTGTCCCGCTTTCGACCACTTTCGCAGACTTAAACACACCTGCCTGTCACAGTCGTTTAACCCCTAAATATAAACAGTGTTTGTGGTTAGCTAGATCACAGAAGAACTCTATGGTCACATGATCATCCGCAGCGATACGTACAATGATATAACTGCACGTGTTATTACCCAGAAAAATGCCTATTTATAGCAAGCGTTCAAAGATCAAACATGAACTGATACAGCTCGGTGTTTTGTCTGTGCATTTAAATCTGTCCAACTCTCTCTAACCTTCACAGAAACTAGTCTGAGAGGAAAACAAATCCAACCAGCATGGCCAAGCTGTCTCAAATATACATTTGTTATTGACAAATTGTGCAGAAGAGCATCTCTGAATGGACAGCGTGTCAAACCTGTAAGCAGATGGGCAAAATTGGAGATTGGAAAACTGGAAAAGCGCTGCCTGGTCTGATGAGCTCTAAACTCAACTAGATGTTAAGGTCAGAATTGTATACACAACATGAAATCATGATTCCAGCCGGATAATGTGTGATGTCCCAAAACGGGTTTCGTGGGTGTGACAATAACTCCACTGTACTCAGATGGCCTCCACAGTCACCAAATCTAAATCAAATAGAGCACCTTTGGGATGTGGTGAAACAGGAAATTCACATCGTGAATATGGACCAAACCTCCGTCACCTTCTTGAATCTGTGCCATGAAGAATTAAGACAGTTGTGAAGGTAGCTAGCTTAATTCTTCATGACAAAGTGTACTAAATAAAGTGACTGGTGGGTGTATACTTCCCCTGGATGTATATAACCTGTTAGTTCATTAATAAACATGTATTTCATATATGATAAAGAACCGCTCCAGCTGTGCTACGTTAATCCGCAGCCGTAAAACGCACTCCCCCCTTCACTCCTGTTTGAGTCACATCTGCTACAACCTGCCAGCTGTTTCACAAACCCACTGCGATCGTCAGAAAACAGAAATAAATAAAAGAGGGAACAAATGAAAGCCGATCAGGTGCTGAATGAGAGCGATTTTCAGACCAAATGTTACTTGCAGAGCAAAGTGTGACTCAAAGCGCCTTCATTCATGCACAAAGTGGAACCAGATGTTGCGCTGAGAGCATGATCACCGATACAGAAATGCCCAAGTAATTCAGCCGGTTCCTACTGCCGTAGCGTTGCACAGCACACACAAATGCTGAAGTGACAAATGATTTGCAATTAGCACTGAGCCCGTTAGTTACAGTTTAACTTAAACCCCGGCCACAGGAAGCACAAATCAGGAAACGTGCGCCATCGTGATGGCAGAAAAAAAGAAAAGAAAACGAGCTTAGAGACAGTTTTTTTATCTCTGAAACTTCTGCCTCTTACTCTACTGAGATACTCATGATAAAAGTAAAAAAACTGAACTATTTTTACTCTGTGAAATGACAGATTTTTGCTAACTGAAGCTATTAGCTAGCTAATTAGGCGTATGTTAGTTTGAAACGGTTGAAATGTCGTCACCAGCTGACTCCTTAGTGAATCCAGGTGACTTGCTTTAACGGAAAGAGACTTCTTGACTTGATGGCCACATACAGTATTTATTCTTAAACGTTAAAACTGCCTGTCTGAGGAAGGCTAACGGCCAACAGCAGAACATAAACCATTTTATGTGCACAACATGCTTTTCCTGACTCTCTCTCCTCCTACAATGAACACATCAATATCCACGTGTAGCATCTTTATCAGCTGTCATGGAGAGGAAGGCTCCGCTCCCTGGTGCAAACCCCCCACAATCCCTGCAGCTCTACACATCTGTGTTAATGCTTACACATATGCACACCTACAAGGACACAGGCGCAAAAATAATCATGTTTGGCTGTAAAAACTGGATTAAAAAAAAGAAAAGAAATTTTATTCATCTCTGTTTGTTAGCTCTGCTTGTTAAAATGCAGCATTAACTATCCATCTGTGCTTTATCAGCTCACTATGTGGATATAATATAGAAAACGCATGTTGGACGGGGCAGGAAGGACGCAAAGAGAAATCTGAGGGAAACAGTGACAGCTGGGCCGAGCGAGGTGGTGAGTTATGCGCACCGTCGTGTGATGTGTTCAAGTTAAAGAGTACAGAGTGAAGAGGAAGAGGAGGGCGTAAGATGAATGGATGTTTAGAGTGATGGAGAAAGAGAGACGGAGGAGGGGGGGGGGGCGAGGCAGACGGAGATATAGATGGACCGAGAGAAGAAAGAAGTAGTGTGTTATACTACAGATGGTTCCCACAGGAGGCATCCATTGGTGTGCTATGGGGACTTTCCAGTGTCACAGAACATTGTACATGTACAGTAATGGAAATAATAAATTCTATTTAACTTCTATTGCATATACTCATACGACCAGTTTACAGCTTAAAACATGCGACTAAAACATGTATAAATTAATAGTATGTTCAGTCTACTCTGCAGCTATCAAATGTATATTCTTAGAAATTTTAATAGTCTGCAAACAGCGTTTCAAAATAACTAAAGGGTTTGGTGTATTTACAGGCCACACAATAATCAGATTTAAAGAAAACACTTTTCTAAATGCAAAAATGAATAAATAAATAATGCACTAATCCACCCATCCATCCATTTTCATCCGCTTATCATTTTCAGAGTCGCTGGGGGGCTGGAGCCCATCCCAGATGTCACAGGGTGAGCGGCAGGGTACACCCTGGACAGGCTGCCAATGAAATGAAGTATACACACGAGCAAACTAAGGCATAAAATAGCCTTTAAGCTGTTTTCTTGGAAGGTTTTCTTACATGAGCAGGAGGCCAAAAAAAGACAGAAAAAAAACAAGACTTCTGACAGCACCTCCTGGATGAGGTAGATCTGATGTTCACGTGCAGGTGTCTTTGTGTGCGTGTGCTCAAGTGCAGTAGTGTATGAGTTAGTGTGTGTCTGTAAGCCTTTAAAGGAGCTGCACATCAACATTCTGCGGAAAAACAGACGTTATGATGGCGTCGAGTCTAATAATTAAGCTCACTGATTACTGGATTAATAATAAGACTACCAGCACTGTGTCAGTGGCTCAGAGTTTTATCATCCCAGGAATAATTTTACCGGTTCTCTCTCACTCACACACACACACACACACACACACACACACACCAAGTGCATCATGTGGAATATTTGTATATTATTATATTATATTTATAATTGGGCAGCATTTTTCAACCAGTGGTAGCGCACCCTGCTGGGCAAAAGCAGTAGTAAAGGTGTCCTCTTTAAGTCGGGATTACACTTTCTGCGAGTCTGTTAGTGTGCACTAGGGTGCACTAGGGTCCACTAAGGACCCAATCATGGAAATTCCATCATCGGACAATAAGCCCGAGGGTTCTTGCAGATGTCCGTGTGACTGTTTGTCTGTGACCGTGTGGATTTTCTATGAGCGCACACCAGGGAGACTCAAAGTTGACCTCAAAGAAGTATAACAGACTTACTCCTTCTCTGTGTCATGGAGCAATGGAGTATAATCTAGGCCTTACTTTTCAGGCCATCGTGTCCATCTTTTATATACAGTGTATGCTTTGTGTATGGCAATTTAATTAACCACAGCCAATTTAAGATAAGGTGCAGCTGCCACAGTGGGTGGAAAGTCCTCACACTTGAAGAGACTGGAAGAAGAGAACATAACAGTGTGTTGAAGCTGTTATTGATTCATGTTCTGCTGATTAAATAATTAACCTGCCCACCAATAATTGAATTTGTATGCATGAACTCAATGACAGTCTGTGTCACAGGATTACAGATTTTGACCTGATGGTAGGAAGGCTGGGCTGTTCTTTGCAAATTCAACAAACTTGGCAAGGTTGCTGCTTTGAGTCACAGCACTGGTTAGACCACCTAACTGAAAGCAAACCCTTCATTCTGGCGTTCTGATGTGACACAATATTGTTTACCGTTTCCCCCTTTTTAACCTGTGGTTTCTCATATCAGAAGAAACTGAAACCTAACAGTACGGACCTCAAAGTCTATATGAGTGAAAGCAGCCTGCATAGAAATGTTAGTACAGTGCACCAAGTAACCAAGCCCCGAATATAAAACCACAAAGGAAAGAGAAAGAATGCAGAACTCTTAATCATCACATCATTCTTATTAAGGCTGCTGCTGACAGGTTGACAGGTGAAGAAGGCAAAGGAAACGTTTGTATGAATTTGCACATGTGGGAGCTGCAGCAGTGTCTCGATGCATGCGTGGAAAAAGATGAAAAGAGCTTGCAACAGTTGCAGATCGTGATTTATGAGTGCACGTGAGAAAACCTCACATACAGTACCTCCATATATGCTGTGTGTGTGTGTGCACTGTACCAGTCTTTGGCGAGGATCCGGAGACGCTGAGCGAGCACTCCATCTTTGCCGTTTCCCACGGATAAACGCTGCTATCGTCCGACTTGATGGCGATGGAGAAGGATGGGCCTGCAAACGCCAGCACATCGGTTCAAATGAGCTTTATTCAAGAGACATTTGACACAGACAACAAACATCAGAGAAACTCTGCTGAGATCAAAAGGGCTCGTTCAAACACAGGCTTGCTTTTAAACCTACATATACGATAATTCGGCATTCGGGTCCCTGAGGAAAGACAGTAGATGTGAGCTTGCGGGGAGAAAATATAGTTCAGCCCTCAGATGATAAATACTGCTTTAAAGTCACAGTCTGCGGGTTCTCTGATATGCTGAAATCAACAGCAGCACTGTAGCTAAAGCAGATGGTAGCTCAAAACCAGAGCTCGGCACCCGCTATAAATTTGTAAAAGGGAACCGCTGCTGCAAGGCTAACAAAGCCCTCAACTATAAAGATTTATAGCTACAATTTCAAGTGTGCCTTCAGTGTTGACACCTTAATGGCTTTATATTCTGCAACCCAATGAAGTTTTCAGGTTGGCTTTGGGCCGTTTCGTTAGAAAAAAGGAAAACGCTTGAGGCTCTTTCGGGTTATGTTTAAAATTAGTTTACTAACAAGTAATTTCTGCTTTTGCATGCTATGCGTCTAAGTGGAAGGAAGGAGTGAAAAGCCATTTTTTACATGTGAAACCTTTTGGAGCTGTAGATCAGGATCTCTCTCACATGGAGCAGAACGTAGTCTGCTTCAGAAACTGTGTCGAAGTGGAGACGGTGTTTTTCTGAAGCAGTTGGAGCATGAATGATGCACCACACACAGCACGATTTGCAAATCGGACCAATCTGGCATCACACTGACTTTGTAATAGGGAGCTGGCAGGTTAAAGACCGGCTAATGTCTTAATAGACTGCGCAAGACGTGGGAATTCTCCCCTGCACCTCAGTCAGGTAAGTCTTTAAATACAGTTCAGAGTGGCAGCTAATCTGTGAGAAAAACTCTCAGTCAGGGATGAGATAAAGAAAAATATGTGTCTGGGTCTTGAACCAGGATCTAGTTTCAGATTTCGAACGTTCATCGAGTCTTGAAATCTACGAGTAGGTTCAGCAGGTCAAGGTCCACGCTAGGCCTCGATGGAAACCTCACACAGGAGCGCTTAACCTGACAGTCTGCCCGCCCCCTCACCGCTCCTCACTCTGTTCTGGATACTTTTAAAATATGTGCAGATGGTCTGCTGAATTATGAGGGTCCCTGCTGAGTTAATCCCCACAGACTCCCATGTTAAACTGCTTTGCAGCATTAAAAAGCAGTTTTAAAGCCAGGTACAAAAAATAAAAGTAAGAAAGTAAGAAAGCTACAGTCAATTTCCCCTTTTTCATGACAACTGTAAGATTTTACACAGCCTTAAGTTCTTCTTAGGCGTGTGTCCACTTTCAACGAAAGGTGGGTGCCAAGAAGAGTGTTACCTTTCTGTGCAGCTTCAAATCCAAGTTGCAATAATCCGACAAATAATACGAATTACTGTTTGGTTAATTGCCAATAAGAAGGTAAGTATATGTCCCAGAGATGCATTTACTAGCCTAGAGTGCGTTTAGAGACCATCTGCAACAATTGGTTTCAATAGCGAAACGTTTATTCCCTGACCAGCTGCCTGTACCCCACTGAGCTGTAATGAAACTTGGAAAAACAGCAAAGCAAACAGGAAACGTTGAACGCTCACCCTCAAAGTAAAAGCTGTGCCTTATTGCTGCTACCAATATTTTCCAAAAAGGTAAAACTTTTATTTTGAAGGCAAAAAAAGTCTCTGCTTCCAGTTTTCATCATGCTTTTCACAGTTTAGCCACCACTCGACGAGCAGGACCTGGTGGTTACTGACCGGGCTCTATTCCTATGTGAACGGGGCTTTAGCAATCAATTTCATAGCAACCACTGGCAACCGGTCAGGAAATATAGATGTGTCCTTTGGGACCAGTTAACCCCAGATAGTTGGTAACCAGATCTAAGCCTGTGTGATTCTATGCCTGGAAACCAACACATGGAAGAATTGGGATCATCATAGAAAAAAAATAAGGATTCATTTGGATATTAGCAAACATGTAGATGGATAGAAATGATCCCTATCCTTGGACAACATAATTTGTGGTGAATTTGTGTCTTAAAGTGTAGTGCTGATTGGGTTGCAAAACAAGAAAAGTGACGTACAAATTAATTTGATCGTGTGGAGAAAAGGAAAAAAAAAAAAACTGCCCGGGAATAACTACAGTCGTGAGACCTTGGAGCCATTTCTCGTAAAATCTAAAATGTTCTGACAGTTTTCCCTCAGAAGTCTGCACTCCCCATGCTGTCATGAGTAGCATACTGTATAATGCATGCACTCCAGCTGCATAAACATTATGAAAATACTAAGACATGTTTAAGTCTTGCCACTGGTGATCTATATGCAAGTCCAAAGAACGCCTGGCCTTAAAATTCCTTCACGTCGCTGATGTTTGTATTAGGAAGCACGTGCTCATCACTCTGTGCCATGGATGGTCTTGTCATGAGAGGACAAATGATATGTTGGATGACACGGATTTAACTTAAAACCTTCTAATAAACGATGAATGATTGAGTTTAGGAATGTGTCCCAGTAAAGGTGGACATTAAAGTTCTCCTTTTAGCTCATTCCTCTATCTCACTCTGGGATCAGAGCAAGACTCTACTAATGAAGACTTTCACAAAAGAAAAGGTCATGTCTGAAATGGGGACATTGTTTCTTATAGAAGATACCACTTTTTTTTCGTATACTTATATACTTCTCACTTAATTTTAACGGTTAAAATCACTTAAAGGCTGAATTATTAAACAGTGACTGTGCTGTTGAGACGTTGCATTTCCATATACCTCCTCGCAGAAGATCCCCGTGCAAGGCAGAAATACCACAGCACGTCTGAAACATTGAAGATACAGCTGGAACAATGGGAGGCTTGCCAGTTTGTGGATGCACTCGACACACACACAACAACGACGAGTGCACAGCGCTTCCGTCCCCCAAGGCGAGTGTAAGGGGTTCTTGAAAACCACTCTGCTTGAAGCTTGATCGCTGTTAGTGTGGGAGTGTGTGCGTGTGTGTTGCTCTGTGTGGGGTCAACTCAAAATGTTCAACTCGGACACACGCGCTCGAACACTTGAAAGATTACACACGCACGCAAGCAGAGAGAGAAAAGGAAAGCAGTGGTGCAGATCTTTGCAGCTGGCTGATTGGCCAAAGGGCTTCACTTTGAAGTTGTCTCAGAGAGCGAGGGAGGGAGGGAGGGAGGGAGAGACAGCAGGGGTGGTGGAAGGAACGAAGAAGGTAAAAACAGTGTGATAGAAGAAAAAAAAAAGGGAAGTAAAGCTCAAGGGTTCCTGCCCTCCCCAGAGAAAGACAGAAGACGGTCTTCAGTTCATCTTCTCCTTTCCAATTTGCTGTCATCTTTCACTTCTTCGCTCCTGCAGCCTCAGAGCATCTCTGCTGTCACCAAACGTCTCTCGCACACGATTAAAAATGTTTCATCCAGTCTTTTAACAAAGATGTGCGACTTACTCCAGGTGGTGGCGTCTGCTTTCAAACTAAATATTATGTCCCCTGAGAAGACTTCCTAATCTTTTTGCCCACAAACAGTAACTTGAAGTTGTCATCTAAACTGTGCTTTGGATTTCCATGCTCTAATTTCCTCACGGTAGCTCATTCACTCATAAATGTAATGGTTCCTAATTTCATGGCAGCATCTTTTATCTGTATTTTTTGCATAAGCAGGTTCTACGTGTGGTTACTTATTAGCTGTATATAAAAGATGGAAGTAGCCACCATAATGTGACCTATATTTGACTTTAGCATCAAAGCTACGATCATATTTCATTTATTTATTTATTTTTTAGAGGAAAATGTTGCTGCATGAGATGTTGGAGGACTTCGTGATCAGCTAATGCTAACAAGCAAGGTTAGCATGGTGCATTAAATGATATATGGGTGGATGACACAGACTGCTAATTAGTGCTAAGTAACATACAAATGACATACTAAAGCTTCACTCACCAAAACCGGAGAACAGACTTCTTGGACCATCTGCACCACAGAGCATATAACCGTGTTATGATGCTCCAAAAGGCATCAAAACCACAAACGCAGGCTGAGTTTACTCAGGAGAAATAGTGATGATGCTAAAGCTACTACTTTATGTTGTATACATTTATGGTTTTATCTTAATATGGGCATTTTACTTAGGAACTATGGAGACAGGCTGAGTTTTGGAAACATCCTCTAAGTGGCCATTAGACAAACTGGTGTTTTTCACATTTTTCAGCTGCGATGGTTAGCTTTTACACAGGGTTATCAATTCATATATGGAACATTACATCGCTAGATAGATACTTTATTGATCCCACGTGGGAAATCTCTGTGTTACAGATACGAAGGTTTCCAAATGATTGCTAAATTATAGATGCAGACAGATTGCCGACATGTTGCCATCAATCTGAATGAGCGTATCAATAAGCAGAACTCGAGGGGATTTAACTCAGCTGCTTGTATTCTGGTTATATAATATATGTTTCAGTCACCATATCACAAATGTTAAACCTGAAGTGAGAAGTATTGTGATAATATCACATCGCGAGGTGTCTGGTGATTCCCACCTCTAGCAACTACGTCACCATTTGTAGGGGAGTTCCTGAATTTCTCTTTCAGATCTGTGAGGTTCTGACTGGATTCTCAGTGTAAGCAGCCAATTTCTGTTTAACATGTATGCAGATAGAAATAGATTAGCAACAGACAGCCACACGTTTGTAATTTTCACTGATTTAACACAGTTAATCACTTTATTATCATTGTCCTTTCTCTAAAATTCTCCACCTTTTGTTATTGTTGACTTTCATCTTCCCTTCATCCTCTTTTTGGCAACTTTCCTTCTTCTGGTGATGCATACCTCCACGCCAACCCCCCAGCCGGCCCTGATACTGCCTCAGCTGCTCTCCACATTGTTTCCATTTCTATTTCTCTGCCTCACCCATTGCACTTTCCTCCTCCTCAGTCCACTTTACCACCTCTCTCACATTGTCTTCCTTGTTGCCTCCCTCCTTCCCTTTCTGACGCTCCTGTTTCTCCTGTCTCCTACTTCCCAGATCAAAGAAAGTTAAGTAGGCCAGTGGCTGTGGTGGGCGTCAAAGGGCTTAAGGTGTGTATCTGTGTGTGTGAGAGAGTATCTTTATCACCGCACATTTTTAGGGAATTTATGTTGCTCATTATTAACACTGTGTGGGAGGAGGATGTGTATTTATTTTGTGTAGAGGGATGTACAGAACACGGATGCTTACACATTTCTATAAATAGACAGCTACTTTGAGATTTCCAGGATAATTGCAAGGCCTTAATATTAATTTATTCGCTGGTATTTGTTCCCACTGTTATGAAAGTGAATAAGTGATCGAAAGACTAGACAACGGCTCTATTATTGATGAATTTCACTACAGTGCTTGGAAAATATTTTATCACCATTTAGCATTAAATTATGCACTTTGCATAAAGGCTGCTTTTAGGAGGTTTCATTAAATGAGACGGTGTCTTACAAAACAAATACAGCCTTAGGAGCAACACAAGTGAGAAAAAACCCACCTACGAGTAAAAGGGCGCAATTAGGGTGGAGGTTTAACATGAACTCTGTCATCCTGTGCTAAACAGAGGAGCAGCTGCTGGTTCTTTAGTGTTTTTTCGACTCTAAATTCACATGTAAAGTTTATCTCAAAGCATAAACTCAGGCCTCCTCAGCAAACACACAGTGACGTCCTCCAGGGTGACTGAAATGAAACTCTGCTGCTAAGTTTTAACAGCCGCTTTGAGCCCCTTCAGTCACCGCAGTGGCAGACGTACGCTTGAAATCAAGAGTTTTCTGTACAGGCAGCAATCAGAGTTATGTCTCACCTGCCATCTGATTGCCTGTTGTAAATCGCTCTCTAAGGGTCCTGTTCTGACCTCTTGCATTTTTGCCATTTCATCAAACTTGAGCATGAACTCCTGTTTCAAAATGATTCAGCTTTCACAACGAGAATCAGCTCTGGTAATAAGAGGTGGGTCTTCAGAATTTGAGACCAAATAGCAGGCGTCAGAGCCTTCAGCGTCCAAGCCAGGAGCATGCTCTTTGGGTTTTCTTCATCCTTGTTTATATTCACAGGGCTGTCCACAGTGAATCCATCCCGCAGGACAGATTTAATGTAGATCCTCTGCTGTAATGTTCTGAAGTAACTGAGGAAGGACATTTGACTGAGATGGCCAGAACTGTAGCGTGTGTCGGCACACAGCCCACTGAAAACAAAGGGCTTATTTTGGCCACACTAACACAGTCTTCCTTAGGGACTGCAGTTTCACTTGAAAAAGAGAAACCTGGATCCTAGTATGTTTCATAATTATCTAACATTATTCTAAAATCTTGCAATCAGACTTTTACAAACATCATAGCACAGAAAGCACCCTCCTGAAGATAACGGATACCAGCCTGAATACAGATTCAGGCAAACTGAGTACCCTGGTAATGTTAGCATGAATACTGTACATCCTAACACACCATCTGACAGGTTAGAAAATTTGATTGGGTCCTACAGGGCGATCGTGGCTCAAGAGTTGGGAGGCCGCCTTGTAATCGGAAGGTTGCCGGTTTGAGCCCCGGCTTGGACAGTCTCGGTCGTTGTGTCCTTGGGCAAGACACTTCACCCGTTGCCTACTGGTGGTGGTCAGAGGGCCCGGTGGCACCAGCGTCCGGCAGCCTCGCCTCTGTCAGTGCATCCCAGGGTGGCTGTGGCTACAATGTAGCTGCCATCACCCGTGTGTGAATGTGTGCGTGAATGGGTGGATGACTGGATATGTAAAGCGCTTTGGGGTCCTTAGGGACTAGTAAAGCGCTATACAAAATACAGACCATTTACCATTTACAGGGAGTGTTCATGCATGGTATACGATCATACTCTCAAGGTAGGGATTATTTATTCTGTCTCCATTGATGCTTATGAATCAGACAAAAACGTAACGCCATGTGGAGTCCAGCAGGGATCAATCCTTGGTCCCCTTTTGTTTGATCTTTTAGTGATACTTTCAGGTATACAAGGCAGGTTAACATATCTATGCAGATGATACCCTGATCTATCTGGCTCTCTACTAAATGATTCCTATTGATTCATTACATTTGTCTCTTGGGGCACTGAAGACTTCAACCTATGTGAAAAAACTTGGTATAATGATGGTTGACAACCTTAGTTTTGCTAACCATATTTTGGCTTTAGCTACATCTAGCTAAACTGATTAACTTAAGAAGTTATTATTTCATTTTTGTTCTTGGATTCGATCGTGTAAAGCTTGTTGACTGTAATGTTTAAAAACAGGCTATATAATTTATATAAACGCCTTTCATAGCCTAACCACATGGTCTACTCGCCAGATTTGGCTCCATATTACTTTAGCCTCTTCTCTAAAGAGAAAACAACTTTGGACATGCAGTGCGCATCGCAGACATACAGTACAAGGGTTAGAACAAGAGAAACCTACAACCAGCAGCCATTGTAAAAGTGTTGCAGGCTGCCCAATGACGCAACCTTGAAGGGGAGATCGTCAGAAAACCACTTCAGATAGAGGAGGGTGGAAATTTTGGAAAACTCACCATTTTCCAGGAAGTTTATCCTGATTTTATTTGATTCTGAGCTGCTGGCTTTAGTCCAAGCCTGTCCCGGCTGCTGTTTCGTCCATGCAGTGACGTCACACCAGTAGTAACCTCTGTCGGACAGCTGGACACCTGCCAGGCGAAACCGAAACTCTGCCGCACCCGACTTGGTCAGAACCAGATTGTCTCTGAGTAAGCAGTCAAAAGAAATTGTTTTATATGTCTCAATATAAAACAAGAAACTGCAGTTTGTTACTTAAATGTGTTCATGTGTACCTCCTGTTTGGGTCTGTGGCTCCTCCGTGCTGTACGACATTGTCCGGGCTGAGAGTCATGATGGTCCTCACGGTGCTGTCCAAGCTGTCCTGAGACTGGATGAGCACAGAGTACCCCGCATCACCAATGTTCTGAGTGGTGACACTGCAGCCCAATTCAAAGGTAGAGCCTCCTACTGATGCCTCACGGATGCGTTTAGCCACCACATTCACAATCGGACCTGGAAATAGAAGCGGCCGTTCAATCATTTAGTTCTAAGAAGAGCGTCATTCAAACCATCACAGACAGGGGGAAGTCCCCACCATTGACAGGGGTCAACGGGAAGTGATAAGTACTTAGACTATGAACTGTGACTCATTCAAAGCAGACCCATACACACATACACGCGCAGCACACTGCAATTACATCACAGCCCAATCAGCTAAATTATGGTCACCAAGTTCAACATGTAGATCTCAAATAGGGAGGAAGTGAATGTCTGTGTGTGTGTGTGTGTGTGTGTGTGTGTGTGTGTGTGTGTGTGTGTGTGCACTGTGACAGTGAAGCTGAGACAAAAGGAGGTCTGTTGTGGGATTCTTCTGTAAAGTCTATAAACGATATGGACACATTAACATTTATTCATGAAACTCAGCAGTGAAGCTACTGTGGCAGCCTGGCAGTGCATGAGTAGTTTTCTGAATCACGAATCTGAGTTTGGATTTTCTGTATTTCTTCCAAAAACACCTCATTAAGTATCTCACTGACCGGGCACATTTGTGCACGCACACAGGCAGGTATACTGTTAATTTTGCCAAAACACTGATACAAAGCTCAGTTTTTTTATCTGCATGTGACACAGAATCACATCCACAAAAGTGGAAGTCTCAGTTACAGAAAAGAAACTCGTTTCTGCTACTTTCATATGTTTTTGGTAAGTCACACTGAATTAAAAGGCAATTTGTTGTAATAATTTTGAGGCTGGTAAGCCTCGACTATATCACAACGGTTTATGATTCTTTTGTAATAGATGCGGCACAGCAATTTCTCCACATTCTTTTAATTAAAAATAATAACATTAGCCCCACTGACCAGCAGATAAAAGCTAGAAAGAATAAAGATCTACATGCTTTTTCTGATTACTAATGCCAGTGAATCAAGAATCTAAGTCATAATAAAAGCTTTCTTACGCTTGGTGTCCCATCGCACAGTCAGCGGCGAGCTTCTGTTCTCAGAGGTCTTCACCATGTCTCCCTGGCTGTTGACGCTCCAAGCAGACACACTGCAAACATACTGGCCCATGTCGATCTCCTGCAGAGCGAAAATGAATGCCCATTAATGCCTCCGAGTTCCTTTATCGACACCTGACTGCCATTTACTCTTTCCATCACTTTATACTCATTTAACCACAATTTAGCCTCATAGCACTTCATCGTTTTCAGGATTCCAATAAGACTTTAAAATTATTGCAGGGCAACGTTTAGCTGCACAGCATGTAAAACTGTACCTGTGTGCGGAGGATTCGCAGCTTGAACGTGTTGGGCTGGACTCTGCTCAGCGTTAACGCACCGCTCTTCATCCTTTCCATATAAATCGACCCCGGAAGCAGGTTGCCATTAGCATCCAAGGAACCAATGGGATGTGAGGTCTGAGGATCGCCCCCTAACCCTGCCGGTATCAGAACAATTTAAAAATTGAGTGATTCTGTGGAAAAACTTCTCTAAAGTAAATCTGAATTAAACATACCAGGAAGCGATGTGTGCTCCCAGCTGACGCCCAGTCGGCCTCCAAGAGGTAAGTTGGCAATGTTGGTGACGCGACAGGCGAGTTCTGTTGGCTCAGCTGTCGTCTGGGGGTTGACTTCAGCCACGAGGGTCAGCGTGAAGTTCGGCTCTGTGGTGAAAAAGCGAGGCAGCATAAAATTAAACTGGGTGTCAGTACGGAATAGAAAACTTTAAATGAGGTTGGGTGGTCTGATAACTCTGGTCCTTTTGGGTTTTAAACTCATTTGCAGTACTTTTTACCCAATTAATTTTTTATCAGTTTGAACTGCCATGCTTTCAATTTAACCTCAGGAAAGGCACAAGGAAAGAACCACAGCTTTATGGCAGCAGACTATAAGAAATAAGCAACTGCAAATGTGAAGTTCCATCCAAGCATCATTCAACCTGAACAAAAGCCTAGCCCATAAAGAAACAGATAAACCTGACTGGCCTGCACAGAGCTCTTGTGCTCATTTTAAAATATACACAAGCTTCTATGTCCATTACTTTAAAAAATATAGCTTCTTGAAATTGGATGATTCTTTTTGATGCACCCTGGTGAGATTGTGTTTTTAGTAGCATTTGCATGTTTATCATTCTGTCTGTAAACGGGATAGCTCGAGAAGGTTTTACTGAATTCTGATAAAACTTGGTGTAAAATGGGACCACGTTAATAATCCATTAAAATTTGGCATCCATCCACCAAGGTCTTAAAGGTCAACTTCATGATTTATTACCTGAAAACTGACAAAAAAAAAAAAGCCTCAAAACTTAGAGACGTGATGTGGTATACATCGTCAAAGTGATAACAGAGCTATTTAAAACTGAAAACACAATACTATTGCCTTTAAAGTAAACGCTGTTCGGACAGTGAGCTGACTTTGCAGAGGTTTGCGCTTCTTGTTATATAAAATATATCCTGTCCTTGTTTTAAACTCGATACATAAAGTATGGTCGACTGAAAAGAAGCCTCAAGCCCAGATGCCCAGATGGTGCAACTGGCATAATTAAGTGGTCAGACTTAGAATGGCAATTAAGTTTACCGGCAAACAGCCTAGAAGGCGGCAGATTAATGGCCATGACCACATAACATACATCTAAGTGTACACATACAAAATCTACAGCAGGAGACGGGCTACGTGGAGTTTTTAATTATCCTCGTTGTCAGCAGGGTTGAAATGAGCACTTCTTTTAAGAAGAGAATCAGAACCCTGACGGCTGAACAGCTCCTCGATGATAATGCCAGAAATTGAGTTACTGTGCTGCCTCGAGAGACATTATTCCCAACCCAGCCGGGTATTGCTTTCATCAGTCAGTCCTAGGTCACATTAACAGTCTGACATCACCAGACACATGCAAAGTGAATCCTCCTTTTTTTTCTCTTTTAGGTGATTTCTTCCTTAAATAGAGTTAGGTGACTGAGCCAGATGACAGAAATAGAGCAGAAATAACACCGTTAACTGTGTGAGATGAGGTGGGTATCAAAGCATTAATAGTGTGTGTGTAGGTGGGGAGGCAGGTCCTCTCAGTCAGGCATCCAGATTGCACCTTTACGCGTCAGTGAACAGGAAACACACAACAAGATTTCCACCTGCTTAACCGTGAGAAATCACACACACACACAGTATATAAAAGTAGTTCCTGATACATCCCAAAGTGTGCCAGCATACCAATAGATGCCACTATACCACACACACAGACACACACAGACACACAAACACGCAGCCAAAAATGTAAGAAATCAAGTGCATGGGCTTGGGTGTGTTTGGCAAAGGAGTTGGTTTGCATGATGTCAGCTGGACGTCATACGCACACACACACTGACTCATGCACTGTCACCATCTGGTGTGAAACACACACACACTTTGATCAATGAGAACGTGTGAAGCTCCTCTGCCAATTAGCCACGCTCCACGCTCTCTCCCACACCGAAATGTTGCCTTATTTAGTCGAGTAACATGACCACTCGTCGCCAGTTCAGGGGCTCCGATACTGTACAGCAGCTTGTGACACAAGGCTTTAAACGCAGTAGGTATACACTGAGCAGCCACAACATTAACACCACTGACAGATATAGTGGATGATATTGATCCACAGTGAAATGTTTGCTTGTGGCATTTCACTGGCCAGTACTCTGACAAAGCACCCCATCATGTGCCAAACACCTAAAAATAATAGCACACCTAGAACAATCACCCATGCCGATGGCACAGATACCAAGGAGAAAGCATGCCGCCACACTGCAAAGATGGCTCAGGACCACGACGGCAAGTTAGAAACCCGACCTCCAAACTTCAAACTCTTCAGTTTTTATTATCTAATGGATGCGCCTCGACACACCCAAACCGTAAAGCGGGAATATCGAACTTAAGGCCCAGGAGTCACAATCGGACTACAAAAGACACCAATCCAGCCCGATGAATGCCTTTGGAGAATATGAAGGACATATTTTGGACTTGTAGCATTATTTTCATTAGTTTTACAGCTTTTTCTGTTTAAGCCCACAGAGCCACGCTGACAGATTTCTTTCATTTACTGCAACAATTAAGATTTCCTCAGACTTCTAAAACATGGCTGAAACTCATGCTTCAGCTAAGGAAACATCCAGCCATCCATCTATTTTCTTACCCACTATTCAAACTTAGTTTCCCCTTGGAGGTACTGAAGCCTATCCAAAAGGCGGGGTTCACAAGTCCATCACAGGGCTGAGGGGATATCAGTTTCCTACTCCGCTGACTATATAAGTAATGCAAACTAATTTAATCAATAGTCTTAAAACACTGTGGTTAAACCACTAACTCTCCGTGTCATCTCACCCACATGACAAAAATTGCCCAACAACAGTTTTCCAACTATGAAAAAGCTTTAAATATGGAAAACCGATGCAGTGTGCATGAAACTGAGCATCAATTCACAGTCATCCTGCAGTTTGTTTCAATGCAAGAAGAGCAAAGAAAAAATAGATTTCATGTTAAAGAGGCTTTTCACACTTCTGACCTGAAGTCATGTCCTCAAAGCTGAGTCTGACTGGCAGCCTAAATTGCTCCTTTCTGTTATCCTGCGTTCTGCAGAGTTAAGCAGGGAAGAAAATTGTGTAAAACAAGCTTTAAGAAGAAGAAAATGGCTCCATTAGTGTGTGGATCTGGGAGGCAGAGCGAGGAAAAATAGGTCATTGTCAATAACACAACAAACTGCTTTCATCACACAGCATGTGTTCACATCGAGAAGTTACTCTTTGGATTTCAGTGAGAGCAACGGTGACAGATTCACAAACCACTAAGTGCTGTTTTTTTATTTTATTTTACACATCAATTGTTATTTTTCAGCTCACATAAAACTAACAACTGATTTTAATATGAACAAATAGATTCATTTTTATTAGTAGAGCTATCAGCCATAACATTACTGACGGACAAAGTAAATTCACTGAGACCAGGAGCTGTGGGACAGCAGTATCCTTCAGTGGGACAAATGACCACCGTACTAAAAAACCTCCCCAGGAACAGATCAAGGAACATGACAGTCAAGCCCAGACACAGGTAACTGCTTGGGCCCTTTGCTCATAACGAGGCTCTTACTCGGGGGCTGTACATAGCTTTAGTTTTAGCCAGGTGACAGTAACTGAAAGGTCTGATTAGGTCTGTTACGGATGTTTTCGTGGTCCCCCCTTTGCAGTTGGCTTTGACTAACTTTGTGTCTTCACTCACAGTGAGGAGAATCCAGCAGAATCATCTCTAGAACTGACCGAACGATTTCCCAGGAAAGGATCAGACATTTCTCCTACCTGCCCTGAAATCTTCACATCCTGCTGCTTTCAGAAAGCAACAAACATCTTTAAGGACTCGCTCACTGCTCACCATCTTTTTGAACTTCTGCCGTTGGGCAGACGATACAGGACATTAAGAACGCACATGACTAGACTTCAGAACATTTTTTGTAATATTTACATGTTTTATCTACCTTCTTATAAATTTCTATTTTTATCTATACTATGAGGAGATCCTGTGTTGAGCAGCAGTTTCCTGTCTAATTTATTGTACAACACAAATAAAGGAGCCTTAGATCTTGATTTGCGACAGGAGAATGCAGAGACCAAAAACATGAGCACAAAAAAGACTTAAGAGATACAATATGCTGTAAACTTTGTTCTCACATCTTAAACTGTAATATGGCTTTAAGTCCCTCTCTTAAGGTGGCTCCTGCGTCTAAGTTTAGACTTAACGTTATATGTGTGATGTCGAGGAATCAGGTGGGAGCCAGCACAGAGATTCACCTCCAGTTAACGCACAAGCATATAGTGTTACAGGCTGTTACAAAGTTTTCAGTTTGTGAAAATGTATCCGAGAATCCATTAAAGTGAAGCTTTGCTCAAACAAGGAAGTGCAGCCATCAGCAGAGGTTTCATTGGAGCTCAGAAGTGCTGCGTGTTGTTCTTTCGATGAGCTGGGCTTTAACTGGAATGCGTCTGGTCACCGTTTCCTGCTTCAGCTCAGTTACAGGTGGGCCGTGAGCCACGATAAAGCCGCGGTGACTAGCGGAGGTTAGCTGGGGAAGTTTGGCGGTGACTGTGCCATTAAGCTGGGCAGCGGCGTTAAACTCTCAACCAGAGCAGATTCAGCAGTTTCACCGAACGGGAGTGTTTCTATGATGTCAAAACAACCAGAGGCATGTGAGTCGCCCTTGTTGCGCTGGAGCGTGCGCACACAGTGTGTGTGTGTGTGTGTGTGTGTGTGTGTGTGTGTGTGTGTGTGTGTGTGTGTGTGTGTGTGTGTGTGAGAGAGAGAGACAGGAAAAGCAGATATGAACGGGGGGGGGGGGACCACTTGAGCCATTCCCTCCTTCTGTCAACACAGCGCACTTCTCCCAGGACGGAGGGAAAATGCGGGCTGACACTGAACAGATGTGCTTTTGATATCACGTTTACAGCTCAAACAACTACTAATCTAATGTCGGATAAGACACTTGTATTAAGACACTGAATCTCTAAGAGGGCTTACATTACTTTGGACAAATACACCTCAAACTGATGGCGAGGTGAAAATCATGCCAGGGCACAATAAACCTGCAGGGGTTCAGAGAATGAACATTCAAGCTCTGCAGCTAGAAAGACAGACACTTAACTCTATAGATGCTAAACATCACAAAACCACAGAGTGGAGCTTTTTGCATCCCGTGGCCATGCACAACCTCCTTAATTTAGCTGCTTATCATTTTACTGAAGGATAAATTTTCACTGAGTGTAGGAAACTGCCGGAAAGCAGCAGGAAGCATCTTAAACACTTTCCTTAGGGGAGAAAAAGTCATACAGTTAATCCTGTACGAAACAAAGTTTACCAAGCTTATTCACGCAACCCTTACACACAAAGTAGAGACTAATTACAGTTTTCAGATCCTTAAAATGAATCTGGAACATTACTCGTTTAAAATTACTTACTTTTTCTCCAATTTAAACATATGCTGGAAACAACTGGGGATTTAGTGTCTTGCTTATCAGCTTCAACATGTGGGCAGGAATTAAAACCACCATCCCCAAGAATGATAGCCAACCCTACTTCCCTAAGCTACGGACACCCACAACACAAACACTCGGCAGCATCAACACGGTTTGAGGAAACACAACGTCCTCTTTATTTGCATTTCTTTTTTCCAAATGAATCACATACATGTTTTAATTCCTGCAATTTTACAATAAAGTTAAACGTTAAAGGAAAATTTGAAAAAGATTGGCAGAGGACAGCCTGCTTTAAAAAAATCCATGGAAATTGATAGAACATCGACCAAGAGCTAATTATTTAATCAGGTTTCTGGCGTGATGTCAGGTGTCCAGCGTGTTGAATGTCATGCAACCTCTGGTCACGATGAAAAAAAAAAAAGGTGTGTATTCCCTGACTGGCTGGTGAGTTCGTTCCTGGAGTTTGTCGGCAGTCGCTAGGTAAAACTAATCGGAAAGAAGGCGGTGCACCAACAAAACTCATTGTGGTTTCTTTGGTTGCTAGGAAATTGCTGTAGTTTATGCAGACTTGTTTGAAAACACTATTTGCTATACTAGTAGTAGTAGTACAAGTTGGTCCAAGTGCTAACGCAAACACATCTGAAAATATTTCACTTTTTATCTTTAATCTGTTGCACTTTCAATAGCAACCAGTGTGTAACAAGTGAGAGTTTATAGACAAGTCCAGGCATGTAATTCCTTGCAAACTGTGGGCAGCTGTGGCAGACTGAAAGCAACAAAAGCAGTTGTAGGATTTCGGCCAGCTGATCGCAGATACACATAGGTGCCAGGGGTTCACTGACTAGTCTTGAGCCTTTTGTGACTGGGACACACCTAGTTGGGAGTGGCTGGAGCTTAAGTGGTATAAGGTTGGTGGTTCCTTTCATCGCCGCTCCAGTCCCCAGTTTAAATGCCTTGCATACCTAAATATCCGTGGGCAAGATACTGAACCGCAAGTATGAATGTGTGTGAATGTCAGATAGAAAGCAATGCCTGTGTGAGTGGGGCGTGTTATAAATGTTGTATAAGGCAAGGCAAGTTTATTTGTATAGCACAATTCAACAACAAGGTGATTCAAAGTGCTTTACAGAGACATTAGAAACAAGAACAAATAAAAAGCATGAAGTGCTTTTCATGCTCAAGTAGAGCACCAGTTCATCCATCAACTTCAGCAATCGACTATCCAGCAATTGCAATTAACCTGGCAAACACTCGCCAACCGGTCAGTGAATGCTCATTTTTCCCCTCACAACTGGTGGATGGCAGATGCTCCATGCACATGTGGTCTGGCCCTTTTTCACTTGACTCTGCCACCATGATTGTCACACAGCCAAGTGGCGGACAAGTTAACAGTCACGTGTCTGCAAAACCTCAAAATACACAACCTTGCAAATTAATGCACAGAATCAGTAGGTGAGGGAGATTTTAGAGCTTCTTTGAGAGCTAGTGAGGAGTCAGTTTGGTTGTTGTTGTTAGCAAAGGGTTAAACAACTCTTTCCAAATCTTACAAAAACGTTCATGACAACTATGGAAGGTAACTACTTTCAATAAAACTTGGTTATCAGATAGACAATTTATCATTGGCACATCTAAAGCACATCCATCTTTTATTGCAAGTAGATCCTATAGCACAGGCCTGATCTCTTGCAAATCTTATAAGAATGAAGCTGCCTTACACGGTAATTACAACAAATGAGGCTCCAGTATTTTACAAGCTAACAATGATGTATTAATGCAGCTTCACAGGAATCCCGTGTGCAAAGTATTGCCTGTTCCTACATTCAGCACACACAGAGAAAGATACTCGAATCCAGAATCCTCGTTTCCAGCAGTTTCTCTTTTAATCTGCGTTTTGTTGCTGGAAGAAGATCTGCCCCTTTAGCTGCTAAATGCTCCGGTATGTTTATCAGCTGGTTGATAACAGCTTGTTTGGTGCCAGTACAGTTGGATGATCAGAGCTTTTTCCATTGCAAATGACACCACCTGACATTCACATCTCAGCCGGAAGGCTGAGCCTCTCCATCCTGTCTGCAGAGAGGTCTCACTGTCTCCTCTCAGTCATACATCCAATTGAGTGGGTCTGTGACCTCCCCCAAGTGGTTCAACTACCTCCACTGACTCCTCTCAGTGTGGAGTGGCAGCTGAAACACACAGAGGTTCACACATAATACTGAATTCCTCATTGTGCCGTGGCACGAGGCCAGGCAGGCAGCAGAGAAATGAGATTTCAGCTGCTCATTTTCTGTCCTGTGCTCAGAGACTGACTGCAGAAGAAGAAGAAAAAAAAAGATCAAGTGGTTAACGAACAGCTCACATCTCTGTTCTCCAACACCAGAGATGTGTGAGTGCTAATCTTTATTTTGAGATCACAACCCAATAACGCCCAATCATCCCTCATTAAATCGCAATGAACAAAGCTTTTTTTTCATGATGCAAGTGCGTGCAGGAAAACCACAACAGCTCGACTGTTTGGCTTATTGCAATAAAATGCTGGGAAAAGCATAGACATCTTCCATTTACCCTCTATGTGAGAAATCCACTGGCTCAAGCTCAAGATGGAGATAAAAATCAAAACTAGTGACAAGAATCAAAGCTCTGAGCTGCTCCTTTAGTTCAGCTTGAGATCAGATGCCTTTGACTCATATGCATATACTGGATTTTCCATGTATGCATGCAGCCAGTACATGTTGCTCTACCGGATTTTTGCTACAAATTGACAGCAAACAGCCACACACGACTAGAGCCACCTGTCTTTGCTCCTCCCAACAGTGTCATATGACACTGTATAAAGGGTGAACATGTTCCTTTAGCTATAGGATCCGTGAGGCGCACTGTAAGGGTTACATGAAGACTACTAAAACCCTTTTTGTAGCAGAAATTTACTGATAATGTTTTTTAGTCTACTCTTTCATCTTTATATTGATTCTTCCACTAAAAGAGGTGATATGAAGCAAAGAGGTCAAGCAGACACGTTACTGCACAGGACTGACCAAACTGTCTCAGTTTCATGGCGTATACGTGCCACAGCTGTGTGCACAAACCCTTTGAGTTTACCTTCAAATGAAGTGGTTTAGATAATCTGGAAACAGCAGCTTAGAGACCAAAATGATTCACAGATTCAAAGCGAATGTGCACAGGTCCGTATCTGCGTGGTACGCAGACATGACTGCTGCGCATATTCATAAAATACACAAAATTGAATACTTTGCATGAACTACAAGATGTCTTTTTTCCAGTAAAGTGGCTCTACTGACAGTAACTCCAGCTGACACGACAACGCGCGCACACATAGGGGAAGTGTAGCCAAGGGTGAGACAAATTACACCCTCTTTAACTCCGTGTGTATCTGTGTGTGTGTCTGTGCGTGTTCCTGCCGTGGGGAAACTCCTAAACAAGTTCTCCAACTCTGTTTTTTTTTTTTTTTTTTTTGCACTTCGTGGTAGGGTGAGCCTGTAGCAAAGCATCGTGGGAAGAAGGGGCAATCCTCAAGGCCGCACATCAGTTGAATAGGAGCTGACTGGCTGACAACACACAGAGAGACACACCAACGTGCACGCACAAAAAAAACTTGAGAGGAACGGGTTTGGAATATATGAGCTTCTGTATAGTCAATTAGAAATGTTAGTGTGTGTGTTTCAGCAGACGCAGTATGAAGGAATGTTTACCCCCAGGCCAGCATGTAAGAGTTCCACCAGTGAGAACCGCCTCATACCCTCAGTATGTGGGACACACAAACACACTGAAGACAGTGTTTGAAGCGTGCGTGTGCATGTGGCACTTACTTCTCCAGAGAGCGCCTTCAACAAACCTACTTTCATTCTCATACACTTGTAAACCACTCAGCAGACACACACATGCAGAGGAAGCATGCAGATAAATCTGAGTGCTATCACACACACGTAAACACAAACACATGCAAACGGTTAAGTTGGAAAGTGAGACGATGTCCTTGATGGTGCCGTTCGATACTGTGCCCTTATGCGGGCTGACTTTGATATGCGTGTGCCCGCAAAGCTTTGCTGATATTTGCAGATGTAACACGGATCCTCCGGGCTTGAGGAATCTTTTGAGTTTGGAAAAGAGATGGCTGTTGGTTTAACTAAAGGCTGCCTTTGACATACTTTACAGGATGTCCTGCAGCTAGCAGAGGCGCACTGTACCGTCCACTGAGACTGACCGGCTGTCGTTTAGATATATTGTAGTTTAATAGCTGGACCACACCATAAGACTGCTCACTATGTGTTTTACACTAAATACATATAAAGAAATCCTGCTAAACTGCTCCATGTGCATGTACATTAGACCTGCCTTCGTCTAAACAAAGCCATTAGCTGTTTTTTAACATGCTGGACGTCGCCAGCTCTGATCACTTGCTCGCACCGTCGACTCAGGCCAACCTTTGACAATAACTTCTCTTTAAAACAAAGATGTGCCCGGTGCTGAACATGTGTAGCTGGAACAAATCTGCCTGTTTGCTTTTTGTTTTCGTAACAGTACAATTTGTCTAAAGATTTTGAAGAAGGAGGGCACTGCAATCGGGAGGGGGGGTGCTCAGTGGTTCCAAAGCAAACAACAGGCACCCTGCGCCTTTATAATTCATGCGCGGCTAGAGTAAACAGGAACAACACACATTCAAAGTCACATTCTGAAGCCGGGCTGGTTGATATACTGTTAGATTTTACGCTAACAGTAATGACACCCTGTAGCTTTTATTATCCAGCTTCTGCACATTGTTAGCAAAGCTAAATGAACCTGCTTCTCCAGTTGTTTAAAGCACACCAGGATATGGATTCCACATTCTCTCTCTGATCCACACGCTGGATACGGGAAAGGAAAGCCCAGCTAAATTCTCCAAAGGCCGGCTATAAAACTGGGTGCAAACCAAGAAGTGATAAAGCAAAGGTGGCTGTTAACGCTGAGTCACCCATGGAGCACTAGCTGACTACTTCTTTTCACTCTCTTTGCATTCATTAGTAATTATTAATCTCTGGCTCTCTTTCACAGTGTGTCTTTTGTCACGTCTCCCTCCCGTCATCTCCAACCAGTCGCAGCAGATGGCCCCGCCCCTCCCTGAGCCTGGTTCTGCTGGACGTTTCTTCCTGTTAAAAGGGAGTTTTCCCTTCCCACTGTCACCAAGTGCTTGCTCATAGGGGGTCGTCTGATTGTTGGGGGTTTTCCCTCCATTATTGTAGGGCCTTTTCCTTACAGTATAAAGCACCTTGAGGGGACCGTTGTTCTGATTTGGAGCTGTGTCTACAAATCGGGCAAGTAGACTGAAGAATCCAGCAACAGCATGAACCTCTTGTGGCAAATCCATCGCAATGTTCAGGGATTTATGGGTTATTAACTTGTTAGTTGAACGTCCAGTAAATGCTGAAATGTTTCCGATTTCCTTTTGATGTAAGTATTTTCTGGCAACCACGTCCCCCAAACTCCGTAGAGGGATTATGGGACTACGAGGTGCTTTTGATCCTTGCTGACAATATTACAGCCAAGAAGCACCAAAGCAAACTGGACTCCATGAATATCATTAAGGGTTTTATGCTTTTATGCTCTCCGAAAACGAAATGGGGACAAAAAGACTAATTGCCTTATTCCTGAAATAAACCAACACTTGGGCTTTTCCAACTTTTAGCCAGTCGATCTGCCAAAGCACTTCCTGGGAATTCCCCAAACCATTAAATATAGTACAGTAGATGAAATAAGAGCGCTTATGTAACAAATTTTTATTTATTCATTATAGTCTGTTTCTTTCATTGAGATCTGGGATTTGGGGAATTTGTGAGAAATTCAGCTGTTCTTATGATCAGTTATAACAGGACTTTTACATCAGTATTGAATACCGGAGACGCCACAATAGAGCAGGATGGCTTGGTTAACAAACCAAAGATTTAGCCATTGGTGTAGATGTTAATACACTAAACTTTCTTTTGGCTGATCCCTCAGTTCCCAAGAGGCAAAGATTTTACATCTTCCTGACGCGCCCATTGCTTCTTACCCCCAAACCTTGAACCCTACTTGAGGTTGGTTGGTGTCTCCTACTGGAGTCAAACTGCGGATTTCTTAAACGCAAATGTTAACCACTACACAACAAAGCCCCTATTAGACAGTATTTAGAAAAAAAAAGTCAACACCAAATATTATGGATGGGAAGTTAATTTTATTTAATTTTATTCTAAATTCTGTTGTTGGCTTTGATCCATTATCAAAACAGTAATTCTGTTTCCTGCATGACACTGTTGTTGTGTCTTGCTTTTATAAAATTCTGAGTGGTTGACCTTGCAGGAAAGACTATTTGGGTCAACAAGATCAATTTAGAAGTACAACATGCATAAACCCTCATTCGCTTTTCCCATTGATTATGTAAAATTTTCCAGGTTGGTTCTGCCTGGACCACCCAAGTCTGCACCAAACAGACTTTTAGTGGTAAAACCTGCATCTGCCCTTGAAAGACGGCCTTTGCGGCTTTTAATTAAAAAAAAGAAAAAAAGAAAAAGAAAAAAGTCAAAAGTCACCTTCAATCCCTAGTTGATAAAGTCAAAAAAAGAAAAAACAATCTCAAACATGGTGTAGAATGTGCAGGCCCCCTGCTGTTTCAGTTCTGACTGACGATGTTCTGCTCTCAAGGTCCCTCCACCTTGAGAGCAGAACATCAGTGTCAGCGACCTATCAGTCTGGACATTGACTGGACCATTACAACACCTTCATTCTTTTGATTTTAAGCCATTCTGTTACAGGTTTTCTGCTGTGCTTTAGCTGTCAGACAGATGGCCTCACATTTGAACCTAGAATATTTTGGTATTCTAGCAGTTCATGGTCAAGTCGATGACTTTGAGGTGCACGGGTCCAGTGTGGACCTGTGTGCACCAAATGTGGTGCTGTGCATCATGGCCAAACACCTACACTTTGGTCTCGTCCATCCAAAGAACATTATTCCAAAATTCTTGTGGTTTGTTCAGATGCAGCTTTATAAACTGGTAGTAATGCTGTCATGTTCTTTTGAGAGAGAAGAAGCTGTGGAACTGTTTCCGTGAGTATTGCACGATCTTTGGGGCGAATTTGATGGGACGTCCACTCCCGGAAGCATCGACCAGTAGAAGGATGAACTTTGGATTGTTTGGAAATTTCCTTATAACCTTTTATTATGATGCTTCTCTAAGATCACTGATGACTTCTTTCCTTCTTGGCACTTTGTTAAAACAAACCTGAATTCTCCAGAGCTGCAAACTGTAGTAATGGTGTGCGTACTACAGTACATCCTTCTGCACTTTGGCTTCTGCATTTTGCTTCTGCATTTTGATTTGCTTCTACATTTTGATTTGCTTCTGCATTTTGGCTTAATTTTTGTTAAATAAATAAATAAAAGTGTCATATGTCATGTTTGTAGTTCCACTGAAGATTTATTCACCTCATTTTAAGAGCTTCTGAGCGTAAGATGAGTTTTTATTATTATTTACTGATATGTATATATACACTTACCATGACTTCAGCTATGTATATTAAGGATGAAACAAAGAAACCAATTCCATGACTAACTGCATGACACAGATAACCTTCCCAGCATGCCAGCTATATCTAAATACAACATGAAGTGAAATTCAAACACAGCGAGAGCAGGATGGAAATAGAGAAGGGAAAGACGGATAGACAGAGAGACCACCCACCACGCCAGTAATTGATTGCTGTGTCAACTGTGTTTGACATCACTGCTCTTTAGAAGCAGGATCAGAGCATCGTGCACATGTACCCAGGCACACTAACAGAATACCCAGGGGTACACGGAGCAGGACAGGCATGACTAATCAATCCTCTTCGCAGCAGGAGTCGACAGGCTGATGAGGGGATTAAAGAGCTACCCCCCTTAAGACTCAAGATTCATCTCTAGCAGCACTGTTACACATCCACACCTCATGAAATCATACATGAGAAACGTGCACATGGCTTCTTACTGTTACTTCCCCCAACTACTCCTTTAAGAAAAATTAGCCAACCACAGCCAAGGAGATGCACACACACCTTCCTGAGAGTGCGTTTGTCGAGAGTAGGAACATTTAAAGTTTGCTGATAAGGTGAAAATTGAGAAAGAGACAGTCATTATTGGTTTTATGCAAAAATCAATAAGCCAACAGACAGAGCCCCACATCTGCTGTGTCACAATTTAAACTGTTTACTAAAAAAAACAAAGCATCATAGCTCAGAACACGTCCAAAAGCAATTCAAATCCATCATAGGAACTGAAGCTGTAATTAAAAAAACAGCCAACAAGATCACTCAACGAGAAGAGGATTTAGACAGTGAAACGTTTAAAATAACTAATAAATTGCTGATTGTTTTAGCAGCACATCAGGGTGGCATTTCCCAGCTTTACTCACAGCAGAGCAGAACGGGGCGTTTCACCTTTTTCTTCTCTAAACCAATGTGCTGGAAAGAAATCCTGATCCCAGGCGCACACAATGCTACAAGCAGAAAGAAGTCCCAGTCTTCCCAGTAAAGAGGCTGTTATTACAAATAAATTAAATTACTTGAGGAACTTAAATAAGACCTATGTTCATTTCAATATTTTTACCTTTCATCTCTAACAGTGTTTGCATGAGTTACACTAAAAAAATGATTTGTCTTTATTCGTCCCTCGCTCTCCTGCTTTTTGCAAACATTCTTCTGATTGGCTGACCTTGGCAAACAGAAGGTAGGTGGGGCTTCTCCACTCAAGGACAGACCCATGTGCTGGAGATGATACACACTCTCTGACATCACACAGAGCCGAGAATAGAAAAGCACTTGGTACCCGAGAGCTTTTTATGGACAAGCACAAACATTTCTGCAGTGTAACAATAATGGAAACCACAATAGGACCACTCTAAAAAGATTATTTAATGTTTTCTTCTCATTACTGATTTGGTCCTTTAAGCTCAACTCATTCATTTGAAACATTATACGAGATGAGACATAGTGTGGCAACAAAGAAGAAGAACACTGTGGAAAACACTCACGGATCTCAGAGACCTTCACAGTCACAGGGTTGGATGTCTTCTCCGCTGTCATGTACCACCTCCGTCCTTCTATATTGATGAACGCTCTGATGCGGCAGGTGTAGTTCCCTCCATTTTCAATGGTCACCCCCCTCACCCCCAACCTGTAGTCGCCGGTTTCTGTTCGCTCCAGGCTCGCCTCCCCCTTTTTTCCTTGCGCTCCGCTGGAGGATGTGTTTGAGATCACCACCCCGCTGCGATCCATGGTGATGATTTCACGGCCGTCGGCCAGCCAGGACACTTCCAGGGAGAGGGCGGGCAGGTTGTCGGCGGTGACGCCGCACATCAGGGTCAGCGAGTTGCCAGGAGAGAGGACGAGAGAGGTGGAGGAGGGAGAGGAGGAGGGTGAGGCCTTCACGTTGAGGGAACGACCTTGAGAGGACAGACATGGCATCAGTCAATGAATCCTAAGAAAACACTGCATGAAGACAATAAAATGCTTCAAGTCTCTGTCCTCGCACTGACCCAACCCACCAAAAAACACATCTCATGACTCTTTTTATGAATTGAGACTTCATGTACTGAAGCATAATGAGCATTTTCATGTTAACAATTAGTCAGAGAAAACAGGAAAAGGCACAGATTCTGTCAAATGAGGTGTTTCCTACATCCACACATCTACTCAGGTAGCCTTGTTTTTTCATAGATCAACGATGCGATTGATCGACTAGTTTTCCTCTAACAGCTGGATGACTAATTTGTGAAGATCGGCTTTCATGTGTCACTACACTGAGCTCGCCGATGCTGCAGGGCAGAACAACCGTCTGCAACTAGGGCTGAACGATATATCGCATTTGCGATAATATCGCGACATGATCAAGTGCAATTTTCTAACCGCAAAGGCTGCGATTATACTCTGGACATGTCCAAATTCATGGGCTGCATCCTCCTGAGGCCGCATTTGTAGACCGATTACGTCACAGCGACGCGCCGAAGGCTGTCCAAATTACTACCATATCCCAGAATTCATAGCGCGGCCCAGCCAAACTCCAGTTTCCAGCAATGGCGGCCGCTACTAAGTTTTAAAATTACTCATACTAATCTTTCTGGGTCACAAAATAAACTTTTAACATATTTTCAGGCGAGAAAGTAGTTGTGTAAACATCAAATATCTGCTCAGCTTATCAAGATATCCCATATTTGCAAAAGTGCTTCGACGTTTTCAGAGGCGTCTGCTACCCACCAGCTTGACAGCTAGCCGGGAGCTCGAGGGTTACTGATGCGGCCGAGAACGGCACAACTCCCGGCACATCATTTTCAGATCACCGCGGAGTTTCGCTGCTCGGGTTAAACGTAATATATAAGTCACTTAGACAACCTAAAAATGTTATTGTTGGGCTTTTTTCAGTGTTTTGTTTGTTCGTGAGTAAATCGGTTTGGCTGAGATTAAAGTTATTAGATTAGATAAAATAAAACTTTATTAATCCCCCGGGTGGGTTCCTCCTTGGTTTTCACACAGCTGACTAAACGTCAAACAGAAAACTTATTAAACAGAAGTATGAGACAGTCGAGAATTTACACCAGTGTCTGGTTATATTTTAGATAGCAAGAAGCAGACGGCCGAGTTTATTAAACTCCACCGAGACAGCGGTGACGCTAATCAGAACTAGACCGTCCAATTTCACGCCTTTAAATTTTAAAGGCGTGTTTGTGTGTGTGTGTTTATACAATTGCTATTATGTTTGCACTTTATGTGTAATGTTACTGACTGCAGAGATCAGTAAGATGTGTGTATTTTTTATTTATTAGTTTTATTTATTTAATATTATTTTTTAATTGAATGACTGTCTAGTAGTTCACAGATGTCGAAAAACTGAGTGTGGTAAAGCCACTGATTTTTTTTATGTATATTTCTGCAATCTGCACATTGTACTGACTTTCATTTTAATGTTTACACCAGGGTTCCTTGTCAGCACTTTATGCTCAGATGTTTGTAAGCTAAAAATAAACTATTGTGTATGTTCAAATATACTGTTGTGATTGAAGAAGTTAAATAAAAATGTCTGTCATCAATTCATGCATCACCTCATGTCATCATAACAGAGGTCTGTCTTCCAGGAAAGAACAGTTTAAAATTAATGTAATATAGTATTGGCCATACTATATGATGTATTGCTTGTCTTTGTTTAATAATACAGAAGACAAAGACCTTAAAAAATAATCGCATATCGCATCGCAATCGCAATATTG
This sequence comes from Aulonocara stuartgranti, assembly GCF_965226115.1. Lineage (NCBI taxonomy): Eukaryota > Metazoa > Chordata > Actinopteri > Cichliformes > Cichlidae > Aulonocara > Aulonocara stuartgranti. The sequence goes on along the minus strand of NC_138958.1, from coordinate 42,292,639 downwards.
GGGCAAAAAAATCGCAATTAGATTATTTTCCATAATCGTTCAGCCCTATCTGCAACTGCACGTCAAGGTGGTAATGTGAGCCGGGGCAACTCGCAGCAGAGGCAGCTAATTAATGCGCAGTTATTTCTTTAAAGAGTACGCATAGTATTATTCCTTTAAGTAAACAAGGTGCCCATGCCTGCATGCCCACCAATCAAACTGTGGGAAACACTTCCTTTATGTACACAAACCAGCTGGGCGGTGACAGCACACGTAAGCACAAAGTCCCATTCAAAGCCAAAAACACTACACCTGTGACTCATTTAGCACGACAGATATATGAATAAGCAAATTGGCCAACTGGCTGATTCGAATCTTACCGAAAGCGGGAAGTGCTATTATAGTTCGGGATAAAACGGGATGTAACAGCACAGTCTGTACATCCTCGTCATATCAGTCATGAGATAACAAAAAAACATTTAGAGCAGTGCATGGGTGTATGCGATTGCTCCTACAGCATTGTTACGCAGAGGTGCTCAAGAAACCTTCCTGCAGGTCTCTTTACTAATTTAAAAAAAAAAAAAAAAAAAAAAGGGGGGGGGGGGGGGGGGTTTAGCCAATTACAAATGGCTGTCAGCCTACTTCTCCTTTTTCTAAAAAAAATGTATCTTTAAACCCAAAGATTGGATCGGGCTTGTAAATATCATCTCCAGTGACAACATAAACAGCAGTATGGGGGAGAGAAAAAAGTCTGTATGATGTCTGGAAACGGACAAAAGAGACAAAGCTCACTCTGTTTGACTTTTCTCATCCTCTTTACTCAAGTCAGTAAGTCAATATAAAGAGACTGGGACACAATGGACCTGAGACCGAGACCTGTTTGTGTGTCTGTGTGCGTGTGTGTGCACTGCTCATCACTGGTTTCATTACAAACCCCTTAAGAGGATATGGTAACCTGGAAAGATATAAGATATGGTGACCAGAGCAACCACACCGATGAGCGTGAGAGACAGACAGAGAAAGTGTGTGTGTCTGAGTGTGTGTCTGTGCACATAGGGGCCTCTATGGTCAGCCAATGAGGGTCGTGAACCTCCTGGGAGAGAGCGAGGCAGGCAGAGAGAATGAAAAGACGAGCGGTTCACAGAGGAGGAGATTCCTTTAAAATGAAGACAGCCACACAACAGAGGGAGAACTCTCCCATGTCCCCTCCCTCCCCGCCCCTCTCATCCTTGACTTTCTTCCAATTTCACTCCGGGCATTGTCGCAAGCTGCTTGCACACAGGGAATCGTGGGGATCCTCTCTACACTTTGCTGAGCATTGTGTCCCAAGACGACCGCTGCTGCGAACTGCCGTTAAACATCCAACAGCAGCTCACAGATCTGCACATTAAGTATGCATATACTAAATATCTTTTATCCCAAATCAGGAAGCAGATTTGAGGATTATGTACTGATCCCTCCCCTGCTGGGGATGTGCAGAGAACCTGTGCGCGCAGACTCACGTGGAAGCGGCGCATTGCACTGCTACTGATGACCCTCGGCTTTTTTTCAAAGGATCTTTTGAAGCCTGAATAACCACCGGCCAGCTTCCTTTTCAATTATCCCAGAAAAGATATTTAAATTTTGTCCAAGGGAAGGACAAACGCACGAAGCTGAGGCCGGGCAGCAAATCACTAACCGCTGTGGCTGAAAAAAGGAGACAAAAAAAAAAGAAAAAAAAAGAAAGAAAGAAAGAGTTGAGTAAGTAATAAGTAAGCAGATTTAGTGTTAAGAATCATTCACTTCAATCATTTCACCTCAGAAACACCTCACAGGTGTGAGGACTGTTAAAAAAATTAGTTGCCCATAATTAGTTGATAAACCTGATCAGACTTCACACAGCTCAGTGTATAAAGCCCCATAATGTGTTTATATCACAGGCGTCAAACATAAGGCCCGGGGGCCAAAATTGGTCCCCGGAGCAAAGACTTCAATCCGGCCACTGGAGCACTTTGGATAAATTTCAGACTTTATCAACGGGAAAAGCAAGTTCCCATTTAAAGGTGTTCAGAGTTTAATGTTCGGTTCTTTAAAGACTGCATGAAGAAATCTGATAAACTGTTCACTTGTGTGGCCCTCTTTTAATTAACTGCTACTCTCCGACAGCTGTTCGATATAAGGATATATATCGGATAACGATATAAAAACATCTATCGTTTCATTTTACGCTATCGCTTGTTTCGTGGTGTCGCAAAAATAAACTGTTTATAGCAACATTTTTTCATCGTTTTGATGGTCACTGTAGTGGCTATATTCATTCCTTAAAGTTCTCTTTCTCTTATATTTAATATAACCACACTACAGACGGACAAGCGCCTGTTTTTATGTGTTGTCGTTAGCAACAAGGACGGTAAAACCATTGCGTGTCCGCTTGTTTATTTCCCACATAAACCTTTCACAATAAAGCTCAAGATCCTGTTGAGACTTTTCAAAATAAACTGAATCACATGAAAGAGTATGCAGAGTATTTACGGATAAGAATTAAAAAAGAGCCGTCAGGTGCTAAAAAAAAATAAACCTTAGACTCAAACGTTTAGAACGGGCTTTTCCCCGCAGCACGCCGTGTAATAAATACTCAAAGAAAACGGCGGCTGTTACAACTTATGTCTAAAAATGTATCGTTTCATGCATCGGTTAAAACACTCGACTCCAGCTACATGACAAACACTTCACGCAAGACGAGCTGCCCGAGATTCACAGAACTTACAGAAAATGTTACATTTTTGTGATTTATATCGTTATTGGACGATAGAATTCTTATATCGGGATATGAGATTTTGGTCATATCGCACAGCCCTAGGCATGATTCTATAGTTTTTCGGTAATGTGAATTAAAGCAGACCACGCAGGTCAGAGTCACAAGTCTGTGTCAACAGCAATAAGCTCGAGCATTAGTGCGGTATGCCTGGGTCGCATACAAGCTGCCTGTGTCTGTGGACTGCTGAAGACAAAGAAATGCATGTTGTCCAGAAACATCTTATTTTGAAGTCTTTAAACATGTAGAAATATATGTTACTGTATCTCATTAGTTAATCCTCTTCTTGTTTTCACTGCTGCCACAGAAGATCATCTGCCTCCATCTCCAACTATCCCTGTGGTCCCATCCAAACTATTCAACCTGCCTCCTCCAGCTTCACCACCTGTCCTTTATTTCAGTTGCACCATCTCACCTGCATCTTTTAAACCTTCGCTCTTGCATCTGATATTGATAAGCATCATATCTGTATGAATAAACCTCTCTGTTAAAATTAGCGTCCACTTGATCTATCACTCCTCAACATTATGCAATCCCAGTCGAGCCAACATTGTCACAGCCTGGCTCCAAAGTCAGAGAGATGCAGACTGAAGCCAGGAATGATTAAATGTGACAAAATTATGAAAGTAAGAAAAACAAAAAAGAGAAAACCACGAAGTGTGAACGTCGGTATTATTAGCAGTGAGGGTGTATGGATGGATGGATGCGTGAACAGTGTAGTGGGAAATACTGAGAGGCACACAGCAATGACAAAGCTGAAGACACGCTCTCAAAGGTCTGAGGAAGGGTGTGGTTTACATCTTAGAAGCACAGCCTGGCTTTTCTGTGACTTTTGGCCGGGTTAGGAGACAATCCACCAGAGCGAGGCTGCAGGCCCTGAATGCGTCAGCCCCGAGGTTCAGCTGTTAGCGATCCTGAGTCACATTTACAACCTCAGCCTGAAACAGGGGAACACATCGGTTTTATGGAAACCGTCCCGTCTGGTTCCTGTACCATCACAGCTTAACGGTTATTAACTAATTGCCTTCACATCACATGTGACGGAGGTGACGCAGAGACCAGTCTTGACCTGCTGCAGTTTGCATACAGACTGAATGTGAGACACTACATGCTGCAGACAGCTGCACGGTGAGGATCGCCTCCTTTGATTCCTCGAGAGCGTTTAGAGAGAGAAGCTACAGGAAATGTCAGTAAACACACATCCACCATCTCCACAGTCCCGTGCATTACTCTGTGCAGCACTGGAGCTCCACAGGGAACTGTGCTGTCTCCCTTTGTGCCCACCTCACATGAGCCACCCACAAACACAATGCCGCGCACCATCTGATCAGCCAATCAGACTAAATGAAGTAATAAGGAAGGCCGTCTCTGTCTGTGAGAGGAGGTCAGCGAACAATCGTGTAAAATCCTGACCGCCCTCTTCACCACTTACTGCACAGGCAGCAGAGCATCTTCTCTAACAGAGTGATTCAGCTCCACTGGCAGAAGGACAGATACAGGACATCTTTCATAACACATTTCAAAGTCTGTTTATTTATACAGCACCAAAGCACAACAACAGTCGCCTCAAGGCAGTTTATAATGTAAGAAAAAGACCAATAAGACAGAAAACACCAACTGTGAGCAAGCACTTGACAACAGTGGGAAGGAAAAACTCCCTTTTAACAGGAAGTGACCTCCTTCAGAACCAGGCTCAGCTAGGGGCAGCATGCATCCACTACAGTGAAATGCAATGCATCTGTCTGGCAAAAGCATGTTTTAGGGTTTTTTTCTATAGTTAGTTTAACCAAAACAAAGCATCAGCTGTGCAAGTAACAGTGAAACTCTTACCTGTAGGAGTAACTGCAACGGTTCCCATCTCTTTGGTACTCTCCACGATTTTTATCCAATTTCCTCCACTTTCGTGCGTCCACTCCGTCCCATTGCATTCATAATTCCCTTCATCGGACGTCGTCATTCTGGAAATCACCAGTTCAAACACTCCGTTCCTGCCAGGGACCAATCGGATGCCTCCTTCTGCATAACGCCGGGCAAACCTGGACCCCGTGACCACATCCCCCTGAGGACCATACGTCAAAATCTCCTCTGACGTCGTCCCCTTCTTCACCGACCAGGTGACAGACAGGTAGGTGGGGTGGATGAGCTCCCGAGTGACGTTGCAGGAGAGAGTTAGGTCACTTCCCTCTGAGATGACTGGGGGTGGGGTCTTGGGGGAGACCTTGAGGGTGTTGGGAATGACTGACGGGAAAACAAACCAAAAGAAAATGTTTTGAGTGAATCAATCACACAGCAACAAACTGGGAGGTGCTGGAAATTATCCACACATGCTGCCCCCCCCAACACACACACACACACACACACACACACACTTATGTCATGCAACATTTATCACAAGGAAATATAGGATGTATATTTAGAATTAACTTTCTGTTAAATATTTTTCACCCACATCTATTTTATATTTCACACCTTCTGCTCTGGCTGCCAGGATACGTTCAAGAACCCTAACAGATGTTTTTTCCTTTTTCAAACCACAGTTGAGTGTTTCCAGATTACATTTAAGGAGCCCTATTTTCATCAATGCGCTCCCCGGTTTACCTGCAAGTGTCAAAAACCTGCTTGAACACAACAGCCCAATAAAACTTGGACTACAACCAGACAGAACAAACAGAAACCAGAAAGCTTTGTGCACCAGTCATCTTTCCCTTTGCCTACAGATTCATAAGCAGATACACGATTCCTCATACGGCAGCTAATCGGCAGCATATCTGCATTTTCCTTCACTTGTCTTCGTCGTCTATCACTTGAGGCCTATTTGTGTGTCGCTGTGAGCGAAAAGGTCTTGTTTACTTCGAGGATCTGTTTAAACTAATTCCCAGGTTTAAAAAGCAGCGTATTTGAGCTGGAAATTGTAGGTAAAACGATGACATAATAGCTCAAGGCAAGCAAAGGCTTTTCCCTGTTGTCTAATATTAGACAGTTTGCAGGTGCATATGATAAAAAATGAACAATTCGACATTTAGCATCTATTTATTGGGTGGAGTGACAGAATCTTAATCTTACTTCAGTGTCACACCTTTGTTTACCACACCTCAAAGCTGTCTGTCAGGTCATCCGGCTTAAACTAAAGGCAAAAATCAGGGCTAGTGTAAACTCCTAGTGATTCATGTAATCCAACATAATATTTCGCATACACTCGTGCCAAGGTCATTGGTTGAAGGACAAACAAACAGACGCAGATAAAGCTGCAAAAAAAACCTCAACACGCCCAGAGGAGTGCTTCTGAAGGTCACCGTCTTAACCAAGTAAACTCTCAACACTCTCACGCAACCACTTTCACCTCCACTCTTTCATCTCAGGCTCGTTTACGTATTAAAAATGAAACTAAACGTATCATCCAGAAGGTCTTTACAGAGCAGATTTCACCGCTCATTCCTTTCTTGTTATGACACACGAAGGAGGATGATGAGTCACTGCTGGAGAGAAAAAAATAAAATAAAGTGAAAGGCCTATAACTCCTGGGTTTCCTGATGGGAGCATGGCTTTGCTTTTAAATGCATGCACGGCGAGAGCTATGAAAATAAGTTTTTACCTCTGCTCCTCGCAACGGGAAGAGTGCGGGGAAAAGACAGATGCTGAGATGCAGTGAAGACACGGGGGGTTAATAACAAAGCTGAGAGGCAATATCAGGGTGGGGTTGGCGTGTCTGCTAAGCAAAAATTACAGGCTCTGTTTTATCATCGCAATCAAGTCATTTGAACTTTGTATATTAAAAAAAAGAAGGAAATCTGTGCTCTGTGTATCTTTGTGTGCACACATTACCATTTCTCACACTTTAAAGCAACAGTAGCTCCAAACTCTGAGATTTATCACTGAAATGCTTTAGATAAATGATGAACTGTGTATTTTGGAAGGCAGCTCTAGTCGCGTTACAAATGAATCCAAGAAGCGGCAGATGGCCGGGAATGAGAAGTACGTGGCTATGCATTATGGGAATTAGAGAAATGCCACGTTTACATCCTGTGGGAAAGACTGCTTTGTAAGCAGTTAGGAATAAAAAGTTCGCCCCAACTTCAGACGCAAACTTAAAAACAACGGATCAACACGTCCGGGTGTAGACAACGATGCACAGCGCTGCTTCAACCGTCTATTGTCCTGCGAGTGAAAATGTCCCGGCTCTTTATTAAAATTCGATCGCTTTCCAATGAATAAATCATTAACATTAATTACTACTGTGCACTTACAAGTGTTGTAGCAGGTTTGACTGTCTTCGTGAATACTGTTCTGTGCGATTAACGCTGGCGTTGATATAAATTGACATGGCATTGCAATATTTTGCGTCGTGATATTGTTATCATCTATGTAAATTAAAATATTCTGGGAATACCGTGAAGAAGAGGGCTCCTCTCATGCACCAACATCCTGAGGTAACGTTAGCCGAGCAAACTTACATTAATGAAACCAAACTGACAGACCATCCAAGGCTGGAGGCTAATGGCTCAGTCACACGAGTAGAAATATGACAGCCAACTCCTTACAGCTACCATCAACTACAAAATAAATACTAGTCTGCCTGGTTATTTGATTTTTGTTCATCATTCTTGCAACTTGTGCTGACTAAATGGTTGTCCAAAGCTGGAGGTAAAAGGCAACCTTTCTGCAAACAGTTGCAGTCTGACTTGGACTGACTCCAATCAGTCTCAGAGAGATTGTTGAAGGTTTGTTTAAAAACAAAAAGTTGCCATCAGTGTTAATGGGGATTTCTGAATGAGCGCAACTCAAGGGGATTCAACTCAGCTGCCTGTATTCTGATTATATTCCTATAGAAGACCAGAAGGATGCGGAGCACAACTGTAATAGTCCAATGTGAATTTCTTTCCATGTAGACAGCAACAGCTATGTGATTTTTTACAGTTAATTTCTGCATTATCAGAAGCAGAGTGCTTTTAACTGCCAACTTGACTCCATTCAATCACAGACTGATATCAGACTGACTGTCTTATAGTAACATTTATAGCAGGTTTTAGTGACAGTGATCGTATGCTCAAAATTTCATTTTGCATCAAAAAGATAACTGATGTATCTGTTTTATCCAATAAAATTAAGTTATTGACTAAGTCTGAGGACTTAATCTGCAGTTGGAAAAAGGCAATTTTAGTCACAATATGTTACTGCAATACTGCAATATTGGGTCAGCCACTAATCAGAAGGTCGGTGGTTCGATCCCAGGCTGCATGCCAAATATCCTTGGGCAAGATACTAACCCCGTGTTTACCTACTGGTGGTGGTCAGAGGGCCCGGTGGCGCCAGTGTCCGGCAGCCTCGCCTCTGTCAGCGCGCCCCAGGGCGGCTGTGGCTACAATGTAGCTTGCTATCGCCAGTGTGTGAATGTGTGTGTGAATGGGTGGATGACTGAATGTAGTGTAAAGCGCTTTGGGGTCCTATGGACTAGAAAAGCGCTATACAAATGCAGGCCATTTACCATTTACTCAAAGTATCACAAAATTTAAGAAAACCAATAAATTTATATTGTGATAATGTCGTATCACGAGGTTTCCCATCTCTAATAAACATGTTCACTGGAAAGTGTGAGCAAACACATGAAAATGGACAGAATCTGTTGAGAGGTAACAATATGATGTTATCCATGTTCAGAAGAATTTTTGTACCTTTTTTGTCTGATTTCAATTCCTGTCATGTATGAGTCTGTACACATTTTAAACTCAGGGCATACGTCCGCACAAGTATTGATGGAAGAGAGCAGGATATGAAGTGAATATTTAAGTGAAGGACATACCAACACCTGCATGTATAACATAAGTAAATCAAAATAGATCTATAGCAGAGGTTTGGGATTCTAGTCTCAATCATAATTATCACATTTCAGCTTGTATGTGCATGAAATACACTCAGATGATTGTTTCTAAAGGTTCATTCATTACATATTTCTTGACAGTGTCTAGAAAAGGTGTCCTGTAAGTTGTCCTCTCTCACAGTTGCACACAACGGGAGATTTTCTTGAGCAGCCATGCAGGAGACGGGACATAACTTCCACTCGTTCGGTGTGAATCCTTTGGACAGCTACCTGGTGTATATCCTCACACGGGCACGCTCGAACATCGCAGGACCCATTCCAGACGAGCTGGATAAAAGACTCAAAGTCTTTTCTGTGAACTGCTACATAGACATACGACCTCTGTAGTCTAAATGTCACTCTTTATCTATCGATCAGCTCAACACAAACCAGGCTGTCAAATTAAAACATGACGATCAGGCTACAACATGCTGCTGATAGCGACGAATACAGCAGATATGCATGGGTGTTGCTGGTGCTTTGTTGATTCGGCATCAACAGAACTCCTCCTCTCGTGCTTTGGTTCTTTGTATGATTTTGGGTGATTTGCATCATGATGTCTCTGTTCGTTTAACAACATTCTATCCATAGGAAAAACTGTGCTTATTGCAGGATTTAAAGCACTTATTTGAATCCTTGAGGCATTCTTAAACCGTGGACATAAACAGGACTGCAACAGACACCAGTCAGACCTGGCAGTGGAGGTCAGAGCAGCCTGCAGGCCTGCTGATGCTGCTGTGCTGCAGTGCTGTCTGTGGCAGATGACAAAGGCAGAGCAAATAATCTGCGTTTTGCTCTATCAATTAAAATTAGCCTGAAAGGAGTTCTCAAACCCTCAGCGACCTGTACTTCACTTGTTTCTTACATAACCAATCAGCCTCAGTGGGCTGAAAGAGGCAGCGCACGTTTGTGTGTGTGTGTGTAAGAAATGTGGCACACATATGACTCAAATGGTATAAATCTAGCTCATCATCTGCGTTAAAGACCGTCTCGGTCAGAAATATTTTGTCCTTTACATGCTGCAAAACGAAGCGCTCACTGATACATATGCTCTACATATACACGACAATCTCTCGCTCACAAACAGCGCTGCCTAGTTAATTCAGGTCTAAATTTAACAAGGTGTCTGGGGAGCCGTGCTGGGAAGCAGAGAGCAGCTGAACATGATGGTGCATTATGGAGCTAACTAACCTGCTGTCAGACATTGCTCTTTGTGAGTTCATTTCTTAAAACCTCCTCAGGTAAAATCTTACTCAAATTACCACTTATAAAAAAGAAATCCTTTCTGGAGGACAGAATTGTCCTGAGAAGGATGGGTTGGACACGGGTAAACACCAGATTAAACCAATGCGGAGAGTACAGCTTTAATTGCCAACTAGAAAAAGAGAAACCCAATTAAATTCAAAGGAAAATGCTGAATACATGTTTCTTTGTCAGGAAGTAGTTCAAATTAAATCTTCACACTGTGAATGTAGTAGATGATCTGAGTAATGGAAAGCGTATCTCTTTCAACCGTGTGTCTACAAAAGATCTAGGGGCCCATTAGCTCTTCAAAGGATAGAGTCGGTTTGAAATAGCCGGCTTTTAGATAAAATAACATCGGCAAAAACCTGGAACTTTTAAGCTGCAATTAAGCAAGCTTAACTGCATTTCCTTTAATGGCCACTTGTTCAAAAAAGTCTGTGCCTACACACTCTTGGTAAAAAGTTTAATGTTAGAGCAAAAATAAACACGGTTCATATCTGATTTTCAGCTCTAAAGTTTATTTTTCTCTTCATAACAACTGTGCAAAGGATGATTTCTGAGGATGATGACTCATTTAAAATGCTTGGATGCTGACAATTATGCAGAGTCAGGCACGGAAAGGCTGCTCTTTGTGACAGGTGGGTGCTGTCATACATGGGTGTAGCTGCCAGCTGTCCTCGAGGCTTCACCTCTGCTAAACTTGTGTCTCTGAACTTGACCTCGTCTCATAAACTCTCCTGTGATATTTATTTTGCATCCTTGGTTATTCAAATGAATGATTAATATATTAATATAAATCTATACAGATTTGTCCACACTGGATATGACAGTAAGAGTTAGTAAAGCTCTGTTAACGTGTCCCTCTACAGCCTGTTGTTTCTTAGTTTCACCAGTGAAACTAATTAAAAACAAAACATAGATGACATATTGTCGCCTAGGCAACCACCAAGCTCCCAGTGCCTACAGACATTCACTAAAACATGCTGGTCATTGGATCGTTTGAATAAATATCAATGTTTTCGACATGTCTTAGTTTACATTATTACACAGTTATTATGAGTGAGCATGTCTAATATTTTTCCACTAAACAGTCGTCTTCTCCTTTGGTTAGGTTTGTTTGTAACAACCATTTATAAAAACTTGTGTTTTGCTTTTGTTTGTTTTGTTTTTTTAACTGCAATTCTGGTCGAGTAGCTTTTATAGTGTTAATTCAACATATACTACAAAATAAAATGACTTTTTTTAAAGTACATTTGTGGGCAGTTTATTTTGGAATTATCCAATCACAGAATCAAAGGCACAAAGCCTGTGATGTCATCAAAGGCACAAAGCTTGTGATGTCATCACATTCTGTCATTGGAAGGAGAAATTCAGCCAACCGGATAGCAACTCTTTGGTGGCAGAACTACAAAACAACCTGTTTGTTAAAACCAAGATAAGGAAGACACAGAGACGCAGACACAGACGCAGACGCTGAAGCAGACACATATAAAATGGCAGAAGCACAGATGGAAGTGGTCATGAGCCCAAATATAACAGTTTTGCAAAGATCGGAAAATGACCTCAAAAAACCCCAAACACCAAATCCTGAAACACGTCCTCTGGCACAAGTTCAAACCGAAGTGGTCGTGAAAGGCAAGAAAAAAAGGGGGCAAAAACAGAAAAGAGTGGCTGAAGAACCCAGACGACCGATTACTCGGGCGTATGCTCGGGCTCTTCTAGAAGCCCAAAACAACGTGGCTGATGGAAGCAACCTGAGAAATGAAGAAGTGTCAGGAAACCCTGAAGGAACCTCTGAAAGGGAAAACCCTGGATCCCTCCCTATGTCAGAACCAAAGGACGAGGTGAATATGGAGACAGAGGCAAACACGAATAACGCCAGTGGACAAAACCCTGGGCCAAATGGAGGGACGTGGCAACATCAGCCAAATCCCAGATTTATACCCCATCATGGCAGAGTCCAGTATGATTCATGTTGTGAGATTGCTGCTCTCAGGCATCAACTACAAGCTTCCCAAAACCACCAGAACGAGCTTTACTGGAAACTGGTAGCTGCTAGTAAGAGGGCTTCTTATTACCAGTCTAAAGTGACCAAACTTCATGCACAGATGATCGCCGACAAAAAACAGCATGAAGAAACAATTAAAGAGCTCATAGAGCAACTGGAGGAGGCTAATGATAATAATAAGCCTGATACGAGCAAAACAGAGGTTCAAGCAAAGGACAACCAAGCAGTTGTCATGCTGGATGACATGATCCGTGCCCTGCACGAAGACGTCAGCGACCCTACCACAGAGCAGTGTGTGGATTCTTCTACACAAACCACAGAGGCTTCACACACGGACTGTGTAGGTCTGAAGGAGGCTCAATTTGAAGCCCAATACAAGACTCAACAAGAGCAAATAGGAACACTCCAACAACAGCTCCTAGAAGCTCAACACCAACTCAAGGAACAGGAAGATAAACATAGGCAGGACCAGGAGACACTGAACATGGAAATCAGTGAGCTTAAATCCCAGCTCTGCTCCAACAAGGAGCTTCATGACATGAAAGCAGAGACTCTTTATCAAGAGTTGAAAGAAGTCAAAGCGTCCTACATTAAAATCACACAGGAGCAAAATGAACAAAATTCCAACACAGCAAATGGAAAATCTGAGCTTCTGGTGGAAAAAGACACCAAAGAACAGGACAAGGAAGAAGAAGGAGAAGACTCCCTGACATCAACTGAGATGTCTCTGCATGACTCTCTACAACAAACAGAAGACAGAGAGAAAACGATAACTACCAATCCAGCTGAACTCGAAACTGAAGCTAAGACTGTGCCAGAGAAAAAACCCAAGAAGAAGACGAAGAGGAACTGGCTGCGTCGGCTTTTCAGCTGTACCAGTCCACAGACAGACTGATTTACACAACTGTGGAAAAACTAAATAAATACACAAAAAAAAAAATAATTGGAAAACATAGATGTGTCATTATTTCATATAGATTTCAAATAACATACCATTTGATGTCAACATGTTTTAGTTGCATTTGCAGTGCTCGTGCTGTTATATTCTTATGATTCTGTTCATTTTATGAGTGTATCCTTCAGCCTTGCTTCACATATTTACTGCTGCTTGATCAGCTTTAGTCCTGCTAGCATCAGCACAGGTAGAAACAGATCACACATCAGAGAATCGGCCGTGCATCTAAATGCAAATGGAAACTAAAAATGAAAACATAGATAACTTAGCTGAACTTCATAGATCTGAAAGTTGACCAATGCATACATAGTGCTAAAAATCAGGTATCGGGAAAACACATTATTTTATATTATGCTGAAGTCAATTGTTATCCTTTTTTAAAACTATATCATATAATAAAGTCTGTTTTGAAGTTTACTATGGTAAAAAAAATATTTTAAGGCTCTTCAGATATACTGTAACTTCATAGGTATGAACCATCAAAGCATTTTCATCATAAATATAAAACTTCATTAGGTAGATCTGTTCAAATACTCATTAATGCAAATATCTGATCAGCCAATCACATGGCAGCAACTCAATGCAGGTGTAAAAGGTGAGGTCTAAAAAGAACCTTTAAGAAAATATGAATCCATCTTAATCAGTCTTTAATTATGAAGCAATCACCTAACTCCCTCTGACAAACAGACCTGTGGCCAAATTTATAAACCACTTTTGACTTTTTCCAAGGTGAATATTGTCTGGCAGCAGGTGCCCTTCCCCTCCCAGAACACGTCAAGGACAATTACAGCAGCTATTACAAACATTATAAGCAGAATAAACCATGAAACTAAACATTTCTCCTCCTTGATATTCTTCATCCAAATCCGTGCCTCCCTGGTCCTCATTTGACATAAGCCAAGTATTCCCACCTGACATCTGCTCCCCACGCGTGTGACACTGTGTCGAGGTACGCGTGTCTATGCAAAAACCAAATTATACGCCAGTGATTGTCTGAAACCAGCAGGGGTGTTCATGTGCAAGAGGACACATCCATGGTCAGCAGAGCATTGGTAAGTTGTGGGGGATAGCTGTTAAATGGACCAGCATAACCAAATAGCCTCAAACACAAAGTAAAAACACAGCTACTCTGCATCAGAAGCTTTGTATCCTGAAAGGACAAAATTGGCAAATACACACACACAGACACACAAAGGCACACGTGAGCACGCACACACACTTTCATACCTGTGAGTTGGACCTGAGCCATATAATTTCCACTGATGACGTAGTCGGTGCTCGGTGTTTGACACTCGTAGAAGCCAGCATCCGTCAACTTCACCTCAGCAATCTTCAGCTCCACCTCGTTGTCTTGGAGACGCACCACTGAAATATCGCCGGACGCCACGCGCTTGCTGTAAGACTGGTCGGAGTAGCGAGAGTCGAAAGAGGAGATTATCTTTGTCTTCTGCCCTTTCGCGTCCTTTAACATATTCCATTCAAAATCCTGCAGAGGAGGGATACAAACAATCCGAGTGTTAAGTGGATGCACACACATAAATATAGGCGGAGTAAATTAGAAACACTGGGCCGGAGCAATGGGGTCACCAACCAAAATAATATTCAGCTTAATGGGAGTACAGTCATTAGTGGCTTGTGAGCCAATAATGTAAGAGACTCTGATTCCATTACAAAGTGCCTTAAAAGTATACTTCCATTCACTTTTTCCTGTATATGCAAGAAACCCAGAGGACAAAATCTGACCCTTAGTGACAGTGCTATTAGCAGCTGCAAATAAACAGAATATGCAGTTCAATTAATAATCTATTGGCCACAAGTAATACACTAAATATTCATACTCTCCAGAGGATCAACTCTTTCAATTCAAGGGTGTGTGTGTGTGTGTGTGTTGGGGAAATGACCTGCTCACTAGGTCCTGTGTATTCTTTGACATCACATCTGATGGAGACTGGCTGGCCCTCCACCCGGATTAATGGACCAGGAGGCACCGTCACCACACGGGCCGAGCACCCACCTTGAAGGACAGAGAAAACATTTTAAAAGATTAAAAGTCTATAACAGGAAACAATAATATTTGGAGGCTTAGTTGGAATCCAAAACCTCTAAGATGAAAGAAGATTCACCCTTATGTGAAGTAAAATAGAATTTACATGAAGAATAAGCCGTATTCGCATAAATTCGGCAAGAAAAATGTTTAAGAGGGAGCAAGCTACAAGTCTGACAACCAATTAACAAACTCTACTGAGTTAAAGAAGAAAGATTTTACCAATTGAAGTTGCCTTTTTAAAGACAAACAAAACAGAGACCAAGGCACAGACACAGGTCTTGTTGGAACTTGAGTGAAGTGCTGACGTTATTGACGATGACGGTGCTGAAACCTGAATTGCACTCTCTCCACACACACTTGTTTCTATACACGCTCACACCCACATCATTTTCTCTGGCATGAACACCAACCGCTGGTTATGACAGCCCTCCAGCAGCTTTCAGAGAAGGAAGAAAACAACAGCGAGAGGCTGAGACTTATATGCGCCTCTTTAATTTAGCTTCAATTGCGTACCAGATCATTAGTGCTGTTTGGTTACATTGTAAGACCTCTCGTATCAAATCAAACCATCTGCATTTCATTCCTCCTTCGGCAAAGTGTTCGACTCTTGAATTCCAGCTGGGTAAGAGCATGTAGCAACACAGCCGAACTGACGGAGACATGTACAGTTACGCGATACTGTGCTTTCTGGTCGGTGAGGCGCGGTCCACACCAATTAATGCCGGCATCATCAAGCTAGTTTTAATGAGCCACACCAAACTCATCCGCACATTATCTTCAATGTAGGGTAATAATAATATGGTAAAGTAAGTAGTTTTTGGTAAGTGACACCCAGATATGAAAGCTGATACTGAACATGCAGTCAGATTAGTCTATTTGTACTACAGTGTCAATTTAATGTCGACTCTCCTTTTGGAAATTCCATTTTTGCCTCGTGCCAGGTGTCAGACAAATACGACCAACACGACAACAATACAGACATCACAGTTACAGGCATTAAAGACGGCTCAAACACAACACCCACGTCTTATCATATTTCAACTTGGTTTGTTCAGAGTTATACTACAAGCTATAAAAGACCTCAGGGCACGAGATGTTCACAAAGGAGGTGTGCCTCCGTCCTGATGGTAGTAAAGTGTAATCACCATAAAGCAAGTGCGATACGTCACTGAGGATGTCTCGCCACCTTCACACCACTCATGTCTACTGAAGCTATCACATGTAGTGTCTGCCCCTGCTCACAATCCTATTGAGTGTTGTTCTTCTTCTCTACAGATGGTGAAAACACCATGAAAAACATCGTGTACCATACAGGTAAGAACATCCCAGGAAGTTAGTGCTGTTCATCAGAAGAGTCCAGACTGAAGAAGTCACTTTGATGACTGATGAAACATTTCTCCCACTAGAAACGCTTCATCCAGATGCAGAGAATCAATTTATGGGGACAATTAAAAATACCAATAAAATACAATTTATGAGGCCTTATGTAGGAAAAGTTCTTCAATCCCTGTTGCGCTCAGTTCAGCGCACTGAAACGCCCTTATCAGCTGTAATGAGTCCTGTAGGCATCATCAGTAGGCGCCCGCTTTCACTTACTACCAAGCTCAGTATTCAGTTATCCTCCATTGTAACCGCTGATAAACCAGAAGCTATCTAAATTACAAAGGAGACAGCTAGCCTTTCTGTGTGCTTTGTAAAACGTGATTTATAATCAGGATCTTTTCTTAATCTTAACCAAGCAGTTTTGACGCTTTCGCCTACTGAAACTAAAGTGAACAGGATGTGGAAAGCAAATCAAACAAAACCTAAAACATCAGACTCTTGTTTGGTTTAATCTGAAGAACTTAGCCTATTATCTCCATTCAGAAAGACAATGACAACCAATGAGGAGTGTCTATACCTGCTGACTAAACAGTACAGGAAACATTGGACTGATAATGAGGAACGGCAATTCAATAGGCTAAGGTTTGCAACGGGTGTCTGTTTAACATCCTCCGTTTTATTCTTAAACTCAGGTTTGCTGAAGTCAGGTTCCAATTAACTGCTTTTACCATCCGTTTTGTCAGCAGGTGTACTATGAGAACAGCAGCACTGCAAAGTGTGTCTGTGCATTGAATATTCTTGAAGGCCAAGAAACTTAAGCAGTCATGTCATGGCCTTTCAATCGGAGCATTTCCACTCTGTTCGAAGCCAGATTAATAAAAATAAGGAGAACAACCACGCAGATCGTCAAACAGTTTGGGAAATAATCTAATAATTAGTTCTGTATAGACTTCACAGAACAGGTCTCAGAAATTATTAAGTTTCAGCCGTCATCAGGACCTACCTGGTCAGACTGTTGTTTGGCAACATATATTGTAATTTCAAAAGCAACCCCAAGTTTAATTTGGTATTTTTAGGTCTATATATACCAATCAACACATCACCAAAACCTCTATACTGAGAGGTCTGCAAGCAAAGGAGGATTTTTACAGCAAAAGTCATGTCTTCTATCTTTAAACCCTTAAACCTATAAATGGATCAGGAAAAAAAAACACAGTACTTCAAGAAAAAGCCCTGTGCTTGCATGAGCCATCAATATTTGTGAGAGGTTCAATTCTTATGTTTTGGCAGTTGGCCTGGCGGTGTGAGTGCATGTGTGAGCCTGCTGAGTGTGGGCTTTTTTCTGCTTTGCAAGTAACATGGAAGTAAGAAGCATATGAAACCTACTGTTCCAGTTCACTGTCTGTCTACAGTGGTCTACAGTTTAATCTGTCTCCATCTTCACATCAGACATGCATGGTTGACAGTTTGGTCTCAAATGACAATGTGATGCTAACAGTGAACATCCACTACAAGGAGCACCTGAGGCTCACTGAGGTTTTCTGCACCACCAAGGCGAAGCCAGCAGCAAGCAGATCTCCTCCACATGCCATTTAAATTACTTCCTTAGCTAATGCTAAGTTACGATCACGTGATGCAACCAAAAACTTTGCTTCCCTTTTAATTTTAAGGTACATTAACACAAAAGGGTCAAACAGCATGAGGGCCATTAATCACCAAGAGGAAAAACGTTGTTGAGATTTATGTTCAAACTTAGTTTCCAGCCTGTATGACTTTTGGTCTCTTGTGAAAATAAAAGATTGGAACCAGCGGAGCCCGAAAATTCCCACAAGATACGATTTTGTAAAAAAAGGGATGTCTGGATATTTTTACGTCACTGTGTTGGAATGAGCGAGCACGTCTGGATCACCATCTGGACGCTCAGTTGGCTTTTTATGTTGAGGTGATGCTGACTGTCAATCTTATCAGCAAAAACCCTGAAACCTGTTTCTTCTGTCTTATAGCTGAGGTTTTATTTCTGCTTCATTAGAGGCAGTTATGCTATTGCTAACAGACAGGTGGCAAGAGTCAGCAATTTTACAATTTAAGCTTGTACCCCTTTTTTGACCTCGTTTGATTTTTCTGCTTCCAGCTGAGTTTTCTTATCTGAAAAAGAAAAAAACCCTTCCTATATAAAATAAGGCATCAGACTGTGACACCAAGTCTCTAATTTCCTTTTTTCCTTGTAATTCATGACTATGTGTCGAAACATTGCAATGAGTCACCACAAACAGCACTGGTTTGGGGGCCAAAGCTTTGATGGGATTATTTAACCTAGCTATATTAATAAGTACGATAGCTAATCTAAATCTATAGTTTGGGCAGTACTATAATAGATACTGTCTGGTATTATAGGTGTTCTTCTCATTTCAGACTTCTGATTCACCACAGCTTTCAGAAAATCCCATGATTTATATGGACGAACACTATAAAAAAAACAAACTGGTTGGTTTTCAGTGAGCTTCACCATAAACATTTCTGTTGGCCTGACCTGAGAGTCATTAAATAAGCATAAAGGTCACCAAACTGGGGCTGAAAATCTTCTGCATGATAAAAACAAAATACCGTAATTGTCGGGCTATAAGCCGCTACTTTTTGCACAAGCTTTGAACCCTGCGGCTTTTAGTCAGGTGCGGCTTTTCTATAGATTTTCCATGATTTTTGTGATATTGTAAGACGATTTGTTTTGTTTGTTCCGCTGTTGTACGGCACTACGTTGCCTGGCGGAAGGATCGGGGTTCAAGAGTGGTATGTTGGTCACATGTCCATCCGCCAGGCAACATAGTGCCGTACAAGTAGCGCGAAAAACAAACTTCAAAGTAGCGCTATGCGTTCAGCGGGAGTCGTGGATGACGAGCGGCGATAAACTTGCGAAAAGCAAGTTGTGCTCAACTCCACCGGTGGATTCTGACAGCGTGGAAAAGTGTGAAAACATCCACGATCAACGGATTTCGAAGGGCTGGACTGCTGCATGATGAAGAGGAGGACACCGCCACGGCCCTTCAGAGGGTGTTCGACTCCGACACTGACAATGACAATGAGGATTATTCTTTGGTTTTGAAAGTGACAACGAAGGAAAGAAGCTGAGAGTGGATGACGAAGCCATCCTGAGCCTGTTCGTATCCGACACTGGAGAAGAGGACTTTGGTGGTTTTAGTGCGCAGGAAGATGGTGGTGAATGACTGACTTTTCTTCTTGTTAAAGCCGTGTCACTGCACCTGAGCCTAAAAGGTAGTCCGAATCTATTTTTCTGGTGTGCTGTAGGTTACTGTTATGTACTACATTTGTTACTCATTTATGAAGCACAGCACATGTGCAAATATGTACCCATAACTTGATTTTCAAAATATTAATAAAAGGGGTGTGTCTCCAAACAGCCATCTCTTTCCTGACAATTCGCTTTGTGCATATTCTCTTACATATGATAAGTCAACATTGAAACACCTGCGGCTTTTGGTCAGGTGCGGCTAATGTATGTACAAAACAGGATTTTCCCCTGATTTTAGCTTGTGCGGCTAATATTCAGGTGCGCTTTGTAGTCCGGGAAATACGGTACATAAAACATGATCAGTTATCTGGCAGAACTGCACAGTAACAACAGCATTTAGGGTACATTATACAATCATGAGAAAAAGCTTTTTCAAAGGGACTCTATGCTATGAACAAAATAAGATCCCATGAATTAGTAGCTTTTAGAAAATAATAACTTAAAGTACTGGTTTTCATTAAGGAGAAAGTTTGGCACAGTCTTTTTTTCTTTGTTTTCTTACAATGTTGCTTCAAGTCATTGCAGTTTTTTGGGTACTTCTTTATGCACAGCTCTCTAAGGTCCCTCATGGCATTTCAGTGTAGTTAGTCTGAAGTTTAACTGGGCCACTGCAACACCTTGATTCTTTTCCAGCCATTCTGTTGTAGATTTGCTGCTGTGCTCTGGATCATTTGCTGTTGACTGATGGTCTCAAATTTAAGTCTAGAAGACTTTGGTATATAGAGAAATCCATGGGCAACTCAATGACTGCAATGTGCCCGGGGCCATGGCTGCAAACAATCCCAAATCATCGTGCTGACAGTTGGTATGGGGTGTTTGGCTTTTCAACAAACGTGCTGTGTATTATGTTTGAGAAGTCTTGCAGTTCGCTCAGATTAAACTTTGCAAACCTAAGCTGTTCTGTTCTTTTACAGAGAAAAGGCTTTCTCCCACCAACTTTTCCAAACAAGCCATACTTGGCTACATAACATTCCCTAATTCTTTGGGAAGCAGTAAGGGTCTACTTAGTTTTGTGACATGTGACAACTCTCTTTTGCACATGTATGCAGTGCTTCTTTGATTTTAATGTGTGATCTCTGACTGAATGCTCTCTTAAAGTAATACATCATCTTAAAAAGAAAATAAAACTCTTTGAGGTTGAGTTTGCAAAGATCGAGGAGATTGAAGAACTCATCCCCAGCTCCAGGGTGAAACACTGGATCTGGATTCATCCAGTGTCAGGGTTAAGACTTTCTAAACTTTCATCGATGACTGTTAATTAAACACTAACAGATGGATCAGTTGTCCCGTTATCCTAGATTTAATTTTGATGGATTTGCACTTAAGAGGCTTCCTCCTCTTTATGGGTATGGCTGTACATGGGACATTTGGGAAACCTAAGATGGGACCAGGCTCTGTAGGGACTACCTGAGGTCACACAGCAAGTGATCTTTAAGCCCTGCAACCAGAAACAGATCAATAGTCGGTTATGTGATGTTGTGTTACCTGAAGCCTGACAGTATTTTGCATATTATAGTCGCTTTCTCCTTGTGTGGAGTCAGAATACACACAGCATGAGCGCTGGCAGCATCTGATCATCTTACACTGCACTAATTTAAGCCAAGTCCCCAACTCTCTCTCTCACACACACACACATATACTGGAGAAACCCTGTGGCAGTCATGGTTATGCTCATAAACATATGGCAACTGCAGTATCCAGGTATGCCAGTGAACAGGCCCTGGTTTGTCCCTGTGGAGAAAACCAGCCTAACACCGGCTTGGTCTGGCTTGGCACTTTGGCTCAGACCAGTCTGATGTGATTATAATAATACAGCTCATCATTATGGCCGGGCCGTGACTTCTCAGCAGGATAATGGGACCATGTCAACTCATGTTGGCTAATTGGTCTTAATGGGAGCACAGTTTGCTAGGCTAATGAGAAGCTGAACAGGAGAGAGAGACTGAGAGACAGAAGAACACCCGAAACTTGAATTTTTTCCTTTTTAGTCCCTTTTTTCTCCTAAGCCCTACCGTTAAATAGAATAAAGTATTTATAACACGTTTACATAATTTTATTTAAAAAAAATACACACCAAATAAATTATCACTGGTGGAAATGACTTCAAAACGTTCGCTTAACACACCTGTATGAGAAGGTCGACACTGAAAAAAATTTTTTTTATGGAGGAAGTAGGTGCAAATTTTTACCGTGACGAGCTTCATTTAAAAACAATACATTTTTACGTAACTCTATCAGTCACACCCAGCCGCGTCTCAGATAACAACTCGGTCATTGATTTTCAATCTCTTGGATTGACTTTTCAATTCGGCCTAACCCAATACACCAACCGACACTTCTGTTTCACTGAAATTTCAAGTTTTTAAGGAGGCTAGCTTGCTGCCCTCGCAAACTTATTCCATCCAAATCCACAGCACTAGCAGCGGGAGCCAGTTGCAAAGTTACAAATCCATTAAAAATAAGTGATAGTTGATGGGTTGGCTATATGCCGAATTATATAGGTGGTGTTAAATATGCGGAAAATGGTTTAAATGATGTTTTAAAATGGATGTTCGCTGATAGACAACCGAAACATATTAAATCGTCAGATTTCAAAACGGAGTACAACACTGGCTTCTCGCGACCAGAGAATGCCGACATCTATCGGAGTTAATTGACCATCAATATAGTCAAGCAAAGAAAGGTCTCTTACCGAGCATCAAAAGCCCGAAAGCGAATGCGAAAAGACACTTATCCATGTTCCCTCCTCTCTTATTCCACTCTTATCCTTTTTCCTTAATTTCCCCCCGCTTTCTTTGTCCCGCGTTGGGGGTAAGACCAGTCCTCTCCCGCCGCTGTCGGGCAATCCAATAAAACTCTCAGATGTGTGCAGTCAGTCCGCACCGCACACCGGGCGGAGCCGCTACGCAAAACGGATGCACACACCGCGGTTTCTGATCCAGCGAGCCGAAAGTCCGGGTCCGGGGGGAGAGCGTTTACATGGCACTTACACTGAACCGGTGTAATGTGTGTCTCTGTGTGTGGGAACTGGGACGAGCTACATAGAGAGGGGGGTGAGGCTGATAGAGGTGAGAGAGAGCGAGAGAGAGAGTGGCCGGAAGTTAGGTGACGGTCTGGAGGAGGGGTGGAGGGAAACAGGGAGGTCCCAGGTGGAGAGAGAGATTCCCACATCATTCTTGCTGTGCCACAAGTTTTAATAGCGAAGATCGCAGTCTGTGTTACACGTCGGGCACAGTCCAGTGATGATATGATGGATTTCTCCATCACAGAGCTTCAATTACAGCAGCTCAATCTCCAGCGATTATCCTTTAATATCGACCTACCAGCCCAGGCTAATACAGCAGCTCCTTGTGTATAATAATTGATACATTTGATTGATTTCTCTCTACAGTAATGTTGCTTTCATGATGTGTTGAAATTGATACTTTGATACCCAGGATGCTTTATGATAATAATAATAATAAAGCTTATTTGGAAAATAACTATAAACATTTGAAAATCGGCAGTGATAAAGGGCCAGTACACTAAATTAGGAGTACAGAGAAAGGTTGGGGTGGGGGGGCACCTAGGAATTTATGGCACAGGCCACAGGAGAAGTGTAAAAGGAAGGTGGGGGCTGAAACTTCTACTGTTAACATGATTCCTCAGGTCTTCCAAAGGCAATCTATTGTTATTTTTACTATTATATAAGCAATATGGTCATTATAGTCAGTTCCATGAACAAACCGCATATATTTGGAGGCTAAAAGAATCCGCAAAAATCTATGTACTTCCCTTCCAAAACGCCTGCCGCCTTGTTTGCATGCTAACATTTCTCCCATTTTCATTTTCCCTGTGGCCTGCCCTTTCACCAGCGCTGACACATCCCAGTTGTCAGTTACAGTCCTGTGGCCAAACCCATGCTGTCTGCTTACACAAAGCCACTGGGCAGGGCAAAGTTCACAGCACGGAGACAGAGAAAGAAGCAAGGGGCCAAGAGGAGGTGAGGACTTTGGTTTTGCAACCTTGGGGTCAAGGGTTAAGACTTCGTAGGTCATCTGCGTTGGTGCTTTCTAATTTTAAAGTGTGCGTGTGCAGCCTGGTACTGTATGTGGTCCAACACCGGAGACTCTGTTGTCGCACAACATCTGTTCAATCTGACACATACGCACACACGCAGGTTTATGTTATTGCACCACTACTCTATCAGTTATTAACTAGGTCATGGAGTCTTGGCACCACCTCTGGTTTCGCTGACTGTTATTCCGACCAGCAACCTCAGTTATGATTCGTTTTAGACCGTATGAAGTCACTTATTCAGAAAATATGGAGCTAGAACACCACCTTCTGGTCACGGAGAGGAACACTGATAGAAACACATAAAGAGAGACGAAAACAGGGAAACATAACTGGAAAATATAACCAAATCCAGGGACTGTAGATGATCTGAAGGTGAAGGTTTTACCCTGCTAGGATATTATCAGGTACCAGATTGATTCAGTTAATGACATCACAGCCTTACTGTTATGTGTTTCCCTGTGAAAGAATGTGTGCGTATTTCACTGAAACACACTCCTGTACACACCCACTGCCACATGACTTGCCTCAGAGCTGGTTATGGTGGACGCTTGCATGTCTGCGGGTAGATATTGTCTTAAGAATGCAGTGTGGACACTTTACAGGGTGGGGGAGAGGGTACACTGTTCCTCTTACCTATCACAGGGCTAACACAGAGTGAAAGACAGCCAGTCACACCCACATTCACACAGCTTTGAATCACCAACTGATACATGTGTTTGTATCTGTATAGAGGCCACCCAGGTGCAGGGAGACGGAAAGGCTCCAGCTGGCTCATGGATTCAAACCCAGGATCTTCTTGCTGTGAGGCGACGGTGCAAACCAGCAGAGCACCACGCCACCTGCACAAAGAGGTCAAATTCAAGTGTGGCATGAGAACTCATAGACGTGACAGCTGATCTCACTGGAACAAAGTCTCTCTTGTTTTTCTGTTGTTTTTCACTTTGAACAGTGTCTTCAGCGTGCGAGGCAGGCTGTGTACACAGCAGCTGATCCACTGTGCACTCGTTTGGTCTTACAGAGTGTTACAGAACTCCAAATATATTCTGGGTTTTTTTCTGCTTACATTCTGTTACACACCAAAGCTCAGTGTGTACATGCTAACAAATGTCATGTGTAAGTCTTCTCCAACACTGGAGAGCACATTGTTTTTGATCCAGGATTGTTTACATGGCTTTCTAGCAGCTAGCTGCCTTCATGCATGCTGCATCTAGCTGACTTTTTTTTTTTTTGCTTTTCATTGGAAGAGTGACAACGTGTCACCTGCATCCACTCACATGCATGTATCCTTGTCCACAAGAAGTATTACCAGAGGAATGCATTAAGATATTGTATCAAATCCTGGACAGCACTACTTCTGCATGCAAGTCCCTCAATAAAGCCACAGCATATAATTTCCCATCACTATCATATACACTGGATGGAGGTAATATTGCCCTAAAACAGAATAATCTCTTCAGGAATCAGGATGGAGATGTTTCATCAGGTCTAAGAAACCTCTTTTCTTATTGATTCACAGCGAGTTTTCCTTCTCCAGGGAACATTTTGGGAAGTGTAGCTTAATCCTTCCAGCAAAATAGACCCCAAAGAATAAAAGAGTATCTCCTAAATGTAGGGGTTAAGGCAGGGGTGTCAAACATTAGGCCCACGGGCCAGAATTGGCCTGGCAAAGACTCCAATCTGGCCACTGGATCACTTTTGAAAATGTGGAGGAGGGCAGAAATTTTGGACTTTTAACCATATTTAACCAGATGGCGCCGCGGATGGCAGCCTCGGTACTGCGCTCTCTCGCACTTTTCTTGTTTCTGTTTATTTTCTGCGCTTTTGGTCACTCAGACCACATCACTTTCTCCAGAGATCAACTGCTAAACATCAGGCAGTCGTCTCACTATAGTTCTTATCCATTTTTCACAAACCCGGAAAGTTTTTTGGAGATTTTAGTTGGAGGTGCAGCAGCTCTCTGTGGCTCCTGGAGAAGACGTAGACGGGGGAGTCGCGCTGGTGAAACTACGTCGGCGAGGATTCCGCACGGCACTCCCCTCCATTCACCTCGCGAATCTCCGCTCTCTTCCAAACAAAGTCGACGAATTACTGCTCTTAAACCGGACTAACAAGGACTTTGCACGCTCTGCTGCCCTCTGCTTCACTGAAACCTGGCTCAGTGAGCGAGTCCCAGACGCTGTCTTAAATCTGCCGGGCTTCCAACTTCACCGGGCGGACCGCGAAACAGAGCTCTCAGGGAAAACAAAGGGTGGTGGAGTCTGCTTCTACATTAATGAAGGTTGGTGTACTGATGTCACAGTGTTACAGAAACACTGCAGCCCACACTTGGAAAGTTTTTTCATCAACTGTAAACCTTTTTATTCACCGCGGGAGTTTTCTTCCTTCATGCTGGTCGGAGTTTACATCCCTCCACAGGCCAACGCGAACAACGCACTGTCCGAGCTGGCTGACCAGATTACCACCCTGGAGAGGAAATTCCCGGATTCCTTTACAATTATTCTTGGGGATTTTAACAGAGCAAACCTAAACTACGAACTCCCTAAATACAGACAGCATATAGACTGCCCCACCAGGGACAACATCATACTGGATCACTGCTACACCACTCTAAAAGATGCCTATCGCTCTGTGCCCCGGGCAGCTTTGGGACATTCTGATCACTGCATGGTCCATCTTATTCCAGTTTATAGGCAAAAACTCAAACGTGCCAAGCCTGTAGTCAAAACTGTGAAGAAGTGGACTAACGCAGCAAAGCAGGAACTGCAGGACTGTTTTGACTCCACTGATTGGACTGTTTTTGAAGCTGCATCTGAGAACCTAGATGAGCTCACGGACACTGTGACATCATACATCAGTTTCTGTGAAGACGTGTGTGTGCCAACAAAGACCTTTTGCACATACAACAACAATAAACCATGGTTCACTCCTAAACTCCAACATCTTCGTAAGGCCAAGGAGGACGCTTACAGAAGTGGTGACAGGGTCCTGTACAAGCAAGCCAGGAACACACTGACCAAGGAGATCAAAGCAGCTAAAAGCAGAAGCTGGAAGAACGGCTCTCAGCCAACGACCCTGCGTCAGTGTGGAGGGGCCTGCAGGAAATCACCAGCTACAGACGCCCCCCACCCACTATTGAAGCAAACAAAGACCTAGCCAACGAGTTAAACACTTTCTATTGCAGGTTTGAGACGGACAGACTCCCACGCCCCACCCTCCCCTCCCCAGGGACATTGCTTCAGACATTGACCCCCAACACACCTTCCACCTCTCCCCCCTTCACCCCCCCTCCCCAATCCAGTCTCAACGACCACCACCACCCTCCCCAATCAAGACTCAACGACTACCCCCACCCTCCCCAATCCAGACTCAACGACCTCCACCACACCTCTCACCCCCCTTTCCTCCTCCCTGAAACTAAGAATACACACTCAGGATGGGAGCCGACTATTCCAGAAACAGAAGCCCAGGAAAGCCCCCGGACCAGATGGCGTCTCACCCTCCTGCCTCAAAACCTGTGCTGAACAGCTGGCTCCCATCTTTACTCGCATCTTCAACAGATCCCTGGAGCTGTGTGAAGTTCCCTCCTGCTTCAAACGCTCCACCATCATCCCTGTTCCCAAGAAACCCACCATCACAGGACTGAATGACTACAGACCTGTCGCCTTGACGTCTGTGGTCATGAAATCCTTCGAACGACTGGTGTTAGCCCATCTGAAAGACATTACAGGCCACCAGCTGGACCCTCTGCAGTTTGCCTACCGGGCAAACAGGTCGGTGGATGATGCAGTGAACATGGGGCTGCATTACATCCTGTAACACCTTGACCGCCCGGGAACTTATGCCAGGGTCCTGTTTGTGGACTTTAGTTCGGCTTTTAACACCATTGTGCCTGAACTTCTCTCCTCCAAACTCTCCCAGCTCAGCGTGTCACCAGCTACCTGTCAGTGGATCACCAGCTTCCTGACAGACAGAAAGCAACAAGTGAGGCTGGGGGAGATCACCTCTGAAACCCGGTCCCTCAGTATTGGTGCCCCTCAAGGATGTGTCCTCTCACCACTCCTGTTCTCCCTCTACACTAACGACTGCACCGCCAAGAACTCGGCTGTCAAACTCCTAAAGTTTGCAGATGACACCACTGTCATTGGCCTCATTCAAGATGGTGATGAGTCTGCATACCGGCAAGAAGTTGAGCGGCTGGTACTCTGGTGCAGTCAGCACAATCTGGAGCTGAACACTCTTAAGACTGTAGAGATGACAGTGGACTTCAGGAGACATCCCTCAACTCTGCTCCCCCTCACCATATCAGACAGCCCTGTGTCAACTGTGAAGACCTTCAAGTTCCTGGGTACAACCATCTCCCAGGACCTGAAGTGGGAGACCAACATCAACTCCATCCTCAAAAAGACCCAGCAGAGGATGTACTTCCTGAGACAACTGGGGAAGTACAGTCTTCCACAGGAGCTGCTGATCCAGTTCTACACTGGTCATTGAGTCTATCCTGTGCTCCTCCATCACAGTCTGGTATGGAGCAGCCACTAAAGAGGACAGGAGCAGACTGCAGCGGACTGTACGGGCAGCAGAAAGGATCATCGGCGCCCCCCTGCCCTCCATCCAGGATCTGTACCTCTCAAGAACCAGGAAACGGGCAGGGAAAATCATCACAGACCCCTCACACCCTGCACACAGACTTTTTGATCTGCTGCCCTCTGGCAGACGGTACAGAAGCCTGCAGACCAGGACCACCCGACACAGGAACAGTTTCTTTCCCCTCGCCATCTCCCTTCTTAACAGTTGACCTGTCACACTGCTCCCACTGCCAGACTGCAGCTGCACCTTATGTACATTTTGTAGTATTCATTCCACCTCATTCATTTCTGTATTTTATGTATATAAGTAGATTCGTTATTTATAGTTGGTTTACACAGCTTTGTGTATGTATGTGTAATGTGTATATATAGACACGTGTGTGTGTGTGTGTGTGTGTGTGTGTGTGTGTGTGTGTGTGTGTGTGATTTACATTGCTGTGCTTGAGAGCCACCGTCTACCGGAACCAAATTCCCTGTATGTGTCTGCACATATACTTGGCCAATAAACACTATTCTGATTCTGATTCTGATTTTTTCATTTTACAAGTTTTCCTGCTAATATATCCCTCCACTGTGAACATTGAAACATCTAAATATTTAAGAAATATTTAATTGTATTTATTTTATACAATCTAAGCCCCCAAACAAATTCAAATTCAAATTTTATTTGTCACGTACACAGTCATACACAGTACGATATGCAGTGAAATGCTTGGACAACTGCTCGTGACCTAAAGGGAAAAAAAAGGAAAAGGCTATGAATAAGATAGGAAATAAATATGAAAAATTAAAAAGTGTAAATTTAACTAGGAAGGAATAAAATATAAAAAATTAAGGTTAAAAATGAAATAACTGTACAACACAAATTAGAATGAAGGGTAAATTTAACTGGGAAAGAATAAGATAAAATATATGAATTAAAGTTAAAAATAAAATAACTGTACAACAAAATACACCAATACACAATATAGAACTATATACCGGTAAGAATGTATGAGAAATATAAATATTATATACACAATAACAGCAGCTGTACAAGTATTAACTGGAAATGAAGAAATATAATGTCCAGTGTTGTGCAATCCACATTATGTCTTGTGCAGTGCAAATATGCTTAAAGTGATTTAAGTGATGAAGTGAAACAATGTCCAGAATGTCCAGTGTGTGTGTAAGAACTATATGTGTGGGTCAGTACTGTGTGGTGGTGTGATTGAGAGACCGTATCGCCTGCGGGAAGAAGCTCCTCCTCAGTCTCTCTGTGTTGGTCTTCAGGGAGCGGAATCGCTTTCCTGACCTCAACAGAGAGAACAGTCTGTTGTTGGGATGGCTGAGGTCCTTCACCATCTTCCTGGCCTTGGTCCAGCACCGCCTGCTGTAGATTGAGTGCAGGTCAGGGAGCTCGGAGCGGATGGTGCGCTCAGCTGAACGCACAACCCTCTGTAGAGCTCATCTGTCCTGCATGATGCTGTTCCCGAACCAGGTTAAGATGTTTCCCGTCAGGATGCTCTCTATGGTGCACGAGTAAAAGTTCCTGAGCACCTTGGAGGGCAGTTGGAAGTCTCTCAAGCGTCTGAGGTGGTAGAGACGCTGTCGGGCCTTTTTCACCACGGTGTTGATGTGACAGGACCATGACAGGTCCCGCGTGATGTGAACTCCGAGGTATTTGAAGCTGTCCACTCTCTCCACTGGGCACTCGTTGATGACGGGGGTCTGGTAGTTCCTCTCCTGCTTAGTGCTGAAGTCCACTATCAGCTCCTTTGTCTTACTGACGTTTAGAAGGAGGTTGTTCCTCTGGCACCAGTTCTCCAGATTCCTAATCTCCTTCAGGTAGGCCGTCTCGTTGTTATCAGAGATCAGGCCCACCACGACGGTGTCGTCAGCAAACTTGATGATGGTGGTGGAGCTGGTAGTGGACACACAGTCATATGTGTACAGAGAGTACAGCAGGGGGCTCAGAACACACCCCTGGGGGGCTCCAGTGCTGAGAGTGGTGGAGGCTGAGACATGTCCGCCCATCCTTACTGCCTGTGGTCTGCCAGTTAGGAAGTTGGAGATCCACTGACACATAGATGAGCTGAGTCCCAGATGCTCCAGCTTGGTGGTGAGTGTGGAGGGAATTATGGTGTTAAATGCAGAGCTGTAGTCTATGAAGAGCATTTTAACATAATTCCCCCTTCTAATGTCCAAGTGAGTGAGTGATGTGTGGAGGAGATGAGAGATGGCATCGTCTGTGGAACGATTTGGACGGTAAGCGAACTGTAGTGGGTCCAGTGTGTCTGGTAGTGAAGAAATGATGAAGTCTCTGACCAGGCATTCAAAGCACTTCATCACTACTGAGGTGAGGGCTACAGGGCGATAGTCATTGAGAGAAGCAGGGTGGGGTTTCTTCGGGACAGGAACAATGATGGACTCTTTGAAGCATGTGGGGATGACCGACTGAGATAAAGAGATGTTGAATATCTCAGTGAACACAGGAGCTAGCTGGTATGCGCAGTCTCTGAGGATACGACCTGGGATGCCGTCTGGTCCTGCTGACACTTTTTTTTCATTTATTGCAACAACATTTCTTGCATGTGGAAAAAAGTAAGACGTACTTTTAAAACTGCACTTCTTTTTCTTAGATGAAATATCTCAGAGATTTAAATGTGCAGTTAAACTTGGTCCGACCCTCTTAAATGTTGTCATTAAAAAAAAAAGAAGTTTATTAATGGTAATTAATGGTTTATTCCTTTATTCCTTGAACAAAATAAAAGAATAAACTATTTGCTGTTGATTATGAGCTACAGAAGAATCTAAATCATCCTCCCTCCCTCTGACAGGAAAAAATGGGCTACAATAGATCTAAATAATACCTACATGAATAACCTCTCTCTCTCTCTCTCTCTCTCTCTCACACACACACACACACACACACACACACACACACACACACACACACACACACACACACACACACACACACACTTTGTTTTTGAAGCTTTCTGTTCTGTGTATTTATTTGTTTAACATCAGCACTCGCTACAGACACATTTTGTTCTTCTTTCTTTCTTTTTTTTTGCCTGTCCCGTTTGGCTCTTTTGCCGTCAGAATTGTTGTCTAAAGGCAAACAAAGATGCCCAACGGATTTACTTTACCAAACTGACCATTCCAGCCTTGCCGTAATGGTCCATTTGATTCACCTTTTATTGTTTATTTTATTTTCACTTGCTGAATACGGGACAGACTTGACTGGGGGAAAGAAGGGGAGAAAGAAAGAGGGAAAGAGAAACAGCTGAGAAGAGGGACGGGGGAGAAGGGCAAAAGACAAAAACCAACAGAACGGGCAGAGAAAAAAATGCATATATCAATCACCTGGGTCACCTGTTGAGAAAGAAAAAAGAAAACAAGCAGAAGAGAACAAGAGTAATAGAATAAACAACATCACAATGATATATGGGAATATGACAGTAAATACTAAATATTAAACATTATTGTGCAGCACATAAGATCAACAGAACACAGTGTGCTTTGAGGTAGGAGCCAAAAAGGGTGTAGTTTGTGGGTGTGATCACCCGTGTGTACACCTGTGAGCATGGACGCGCTTGTTTTTTTAAAAGGTTCCTTCATGTAATGATCTGCTAGAGGGTGTGGGGGGGCCACAGCCCCGTCCTCCAGGGCATGAAGCAGGTATGGAGGAGATCAAAACTCCAGACATCCAGAGGCCCCCAGAACACAAGAGACCAAGGAAGACCAACAGAGGGGCAGCCGCGCCACTGTCCCAGAAAGAGCTGAGGAGAGTCCCAGATGAGGGCTCACTCAGCAGCCGCGGAGCAGAAGCCAGGGGGAGTTGCAGTGACGCGCCCGTGAGCTCCGCCGGCAGCCAGCTGTGCCTGAGTGACTGAGCCCCAGGCCGAGAGGCCGGGGGCACCCCACCTCCAAAGTGGCCCGAGCGAGCCCCAGGCTCCAGGCCCCGATAAGCGGCCGCCAAGGAGTGAGCCGGTGTATACCTGGATGCCCATCCCCGGACACAAAGAACCACCAACGCACCGATGTCTGAGGGGGTCCGCCACTGGCAGGGGAAGTGGTGGTAGGGGGAGATAGACCTCCAAACCTTGGAGGGCCTGAGATGTCCCCAGAGAGGTGGCGTCTGACACCCAACCTGACATATAGACACAGACATACAGGCACACACAGATACAAACATCCATTCCCACCCTCATGCTCTCATATGCACTTACTCCACACTCAACCAACGTGGAGACAGACATAAAGAGACGCTGTACACACGATCACACTCCCCAAGCGTACTCTACGAACCGGGTCTAGGTACCCTTGCCCCTGGAGGGGGGAACTGCACCCAGACCCAGGTGGTGTTACCCTTTTCCCTGCGGTGGGGGGAGGCAGACCGCCCCGACTCCGCAGCAGCAGGGAGGCCCCACACTCCAGACCGCAGTCGGACGGCCAACTCCTCCTCCTAGCCCCCCCCGCTCCAGCAGGCCGCAGAGAACGGGGGGTGAGAGAAGACTCCAAACCTCCCTCCACCCGCTCATTGTAGTGTTGATGCATGTGTGTTCTAAGGTGCATTTAAAACCCAGGAGGGCATGGAGCTACCTGCCAGATTTTGTTCTTCTTCACGGTTTAAGCAGTTTTACATGTCAGTAACACGTTTTTACAAATACTGAATACCCAACCCCCCCCCCCGATTGAGAAACAAACAAAATCATTCACTAATATGTGTTGTATTTAATCTCACAGATAGAATAATTGTGATAAATCCTTTAATCTTTAATTACTTTAACTGTGGTTTTTAATTTTCTGTAACAGTTTTTAAATAATTTCACACCTTAAAAAATAATCTTTATTTCATTCTAAAGATAACCTTTTATTTCTTTTATTTAAAGACCATTAAAGAAATTCATTCAAAGGTAGATGCAGATATTCCTTTAAATCACTTAATCAAGCAATTACGATTCACATATTCATATCTACCCTTCATATAATTCCTTATATCAAGATAAAATTGAGTAGCTTTCCCCCCCTGATGTATTTCACCTTAAATTCATTAGGTGGCAGAAATGTCCAAAATCTGCTTCTGTTTGCTGATCTGCAAAACTTCAAACCGAGTTTTACTGAGTTTTTTTAATCACAGATTTCATATCCGGAAACAAAACAACAACAACAACAACAACAACGACTCAGTTTTACAGATAATAATAATGAAGCAAACATTCATACAGGAACAAATTAACTTGGATTAAAGCACCATCTAACATGACAGGTCAAAGAACTTTGAGAAGTGTAAACAAACAAATTATAAAACACAAGACCGACAATATAAAAACTTAAAGCTGCAGCATTTGTTTTCAAAATGTTAAAAGCTGCAAAGAGTTCATGCTCAAAATGTTGAATATGAAATAAATGAATCATTAAAAAATTAACAATTAAATGAAATGTAAGAAAAAAATAGTAAAAGAAACAACTTTTAAACTGTTTAAAGAGTTTTTAATCATTGCTAATATCCTTATTTTTACTTACATTTATAAAATGCGTATAGCATTTCAAAATTTGTTTATGTTTGTTATTTTGCCTCCAAAAGTTCCATAAAGTCATCAAATTTATTCACATGTTGTGTTCATTTACTAAATCTTGCTCCTCTGCAGCTTTAAGAAATTTCACACAGATTTGAAAGCTGTTTCTCAAATTGGACAAGCTTTGGATATTAAATATTAAAAACACAGATAAAACTGCAGACTGTGTTGGGGCTGCATGTCTGCACTGCAGATGACCCTTAGGCCCCCTCAACAAAGTCAAAGTCAGCCCCTCTCAGCTGAATTCTACAAGTCAAATTCATTATTCATTGATTAGCTGACTAACTGCAGCTTTGATGAGTACACAAACTATTGATTAGAAATAAAATATATTTTTTAACATGTAATATTTATGTATAATTATTGTTGTTAATATTCTGGAATAGTTTCAGCTTCTCGTAAATGTTATATTTGACATGAAATACAGAAATCTTACTCATGTTATCATTGATATTTAAAGCCCTAAATCTACTTACAGATACATTCAATTATAAAGTATAAGATGACAGACGTGATTGGGAGAGGATAATTTAATATGTTATAGTAGGATCAATAAAGAATTTATCTATGAATCTATATGAATTAGGGTTACAGTCACTCCAATACTAACCTGTGGCTTCCGCCCTGAAAACAGATGTTGCATTATAGGGATCCTTTATGATAGTTCTGTTAATATGGTTTCTTATTGTGTAATCGTCTGAGGGGCTTAAAATAAAAATCAGTTCTGTGTTTTTTTGTTTCTCTTTCAACCTTTGATAAACTGAGAGCTCCTTCAATTCTTCATCACAATCTTAACTAATCCACAGAGTTAATGTCTTTGACACAAAGACCCAAGGAACCAAAAAACCTTAAGAGAACCTGAAAACTGGTAAAAGTCGTCTTAATAATATTCTGCTGCAGGATGGTAAATCACAATAAAGTCGGTACTGAAACATAAAGCTCACTTCTTTGGAATAAAACAAAAAACAGAGCAACAAAGACACATAATTAAGAATTTTGTTGTGACATTTCATCCTGTTACTTCAATACTTCAATCACATTAG
Source organism: Aulonocara stuartgranti (assembly GCF_965226115.1). NCBI lineage: Eukaryota > Metazoa > Chordata > Actinopteri > Cichliformes > Cichlidae > Aulonocara > Aulonocara stuartgranti. Next base: position 42,257,872 of record NC_138958.1, on the reverse strand, counting down.
CTTGTACAAGAACAGCAAACCTACTCTTCTTCCTTTGGGGTCTCATGGTCTTGTCTGCAGGGAGAAATTACCAGTATCCAGACCTTCCAGTTCCTGAACACAAGAACACATTTCAGTCTACACCATTATCCTCATTAACAGTTACTTACAGATTAGCTGTAGAGTACACATATTTACTCCGAAGACCTGTGAGCACAGGCAGTAACAAACAAGCTACAGCAAACACACAGATTACTGCTTGGGTTTCATTGTGACTTACACTGTTGACGTCCTGGTTTGTCTTTACTTTGGTGCTGAAGAACTACAGAAAAATGTGAAATACGTTTCCTCAAAAACAGTCTGCTGTTTACTGGAGTGTTACTGTGACCAACAACATCTCTCTGTCAATGCAAGTTTCAAGTCAAGTCAGCTCATAGGATTAAAAATAAAACCACACTGAACAAGTCAAAGCTAAAAGTCCCGATTCAGAGACAACTCAACGCTAAAAACAAGCAAAACCTGAATCAACCATTAAAAATATTGGGGTGGCACACCAACAGAATTTACAGCTTTAATATGCTGTCAGATACAGGTTGCTAGAAAAATATGGCAAAAGAGAGAAAAATAACATAAATAACAAGTTCATGCTTCAATTCATTGTAGGGAGTCTTCCTCTTTATTGTGCTCAAGTTTATTAGATTTATTACCAACGTAGTCTTGTCAGACTAATGGGGGACAACAAATTATGGGGGCTGCCCCCCCGGCCCCCATTGGTGCTGCATGACATTTATGATAAGAGGAAGTTAAATAAATATGTGGTAAAATGTTGCGTAGGTTTGGAAGTGATCAATAACACTCAGTCTGACTGTCTTTCCTCTAAATACCAGAATTCACTCAGAATCCTTTCAGCACTAAAGGAGAAACAGGACCCACCTCCTCTCTGATGAACATACTGGTGATGATGAGACAATAAAGGCTGAGGAAGCTGCTCACGATGTAACACGGCGTGGAGTTGTGTAAAATTACAGGCTCTGTGGAGGTCAGAGTCAATGGTTAAACAAAGCGCAAGCATGAGCAAAATCTGAAGAAATGTTAAAAGGAGACTGGTGTAGATGTTTCTTTTTCCTGCTGTATTTACTGCTGAAATACATTAATTGGGTCTGGGGCATGACTGACCTTGTGACCATCTCAAATTGCAGGGAAAAGAAACAATAAACACAACAAAAATGCAAAATTCCAGGTCCAAGTGTCGTACAAAAAATAAAGACTGAAGTGTTTCGAAACACTTTTTTTAATCTTTTTTTTTTGTTTACCTGAAAAAATACTCGAGCTAGGTCCTTCGAACTTGTTAACATTATGCTAAAGAGCCTCTGAAGCCAGTAATGACAAAACAAAACATGGAAGTAGGAGATAAATATCTGTGTGTGGTTTGTGCTTTGCTTTGCTCTGCAGGAGCTGATTGACGTGATAGACTGCATGAGCAACACCTGGGCCCAGTGAGCTATGAAAGCTCCGCCCCTGCAGCCTTAAAGTACGCATTTCAAGGCCGATTACGTCACAGCGGCGCGCCGAAGGCTGTCCCAATTCAAAGGCTGCTCAATGCGGCCCTGAAATGCGTCCTTCATTTCCCTGAATTTTAAGGACGTGGCAGTGTAGACTTCGTGGCCCAACATATCCCAGAATGCGATGGGTGTGGATAAATTTGCAGAAAAAAAACGGCGGATGAGGGGCGGCCGAAGAGTAAACTTTAAGTACTGAATATTATGTCACTTATTTATGTGCAAATGTTTAATAACGAAGAGCATTAAACATTACTGTTGGCCACATGTCGGCAAAGTTATGTGACATTAGTGACGTTTGTACTAACTTGCTTTTAAAGCCTTTACTTTAAAATATACGCCGTTCAATAGCTGAGCTCAATCTCACAGAGAATGATCAAAGCTCATGTAGAAAGAAAGAAAGAAATGAACAGAAGATTTTCTCCTTCATTTCTGTCAAACAAAGCTATGACACGTTTCCAGTGGTTAGTATCATGGTTGCTAGGCAACCTGGGCAGCGCAACAGAGGCTTTTTTTTTTTTTCACTTTATTGACAAACAACAGTATCAGTGCAACGGAGGCTAGACCGTCCCATTACACAAGCCGCTGTTGTGTTGCTTTGAAAGTTTATTTTTGGGAGGTTAAGAAAATGTGGTGTTTATTTGTTTAATAAATAATTTTGACCAGTAAACTCTCCTTGTTTAAACATGCGCCATGGTGTGGTCTTTCTTTGCTTGTGACTCCTTGATGTTGGTAAATACAATAATTGAAAAATACCACGTTACATATAATATACATATGATAATGTACAACACATTATGGAGTAGGCTTCTGCTGTGAGCATATATATAATATTATATATTAGGGAAATTTTCCTAGACATATTTTTGACCTGGGGGTAGAATTGATTGTGAAATGGAAAGGGAAAATGCTTATGAACAAAAACATGATGCATTTAAAGTAGCTCTTTTTCATTTTTATTTAAGAAGAGAATTTTTTCCACTGTGCGGTGACCAAACCTGTTCCTTTCGTGGAGATCATTTCTCCTGCCTTAAGGCAAATCCCTTCACATGGCACAGAGGAGGCTGGAGTGCAGAGACACTGGTAGAGATGCAGTTATACAGTCTACCTGAGCCCCACAAAATATCAGCTAAAGAGAATAAATAGATTAAATTGCTGCACATTTGGCAGACTAACATTTTCAGATTAACTAAACAATAAAATATATATTTTTATAACATTACATGTAAAGAGTCAAGTGGAAGTTTTTCTAAAGTTATTTAATGATATTTATACTATGAAAGCAGATTTTTTGACATTTTAAGTTTTTTCCCATTATAAGATAAAATAAACACGCACAAAACAAAAGCAAACGGCCAGAACACAAAGCTGGAAAACCCACCCAACTGACCAAAATCAACTCAAAATACTCCCACACAACAGAACCTCCTCTATTCCTCGCTGGCTCCAAATCTCTCAGTGGAATGATCAGTGGTTCGCTATCTGTCACCATCAAAACGCTCCACAAATCCCGCGAATGATTCGCTTCCTTATAAACCATTGAATCAGATACCGAAGCAGTTACGTTCTAAATGAAGCTTCGGACGTCACCGATCACGTGACTCTGGCCAAATGAATCAAGCTTTGGCACAGTGCTTCTGAAGCAGTGTGTTGATTTTTTTGACACACGTACCGGAGCTTCAGCTTCAAGTGGGCCATCACTAGTATTTGCTGTTATATTCACATAGATCATCGCGATTATGTTGTTTATTCTATTGCTCTCTTTTTCTTTGCTTGTTTTCTCTTTTTTCTTTCTCAACAAGTGATCCAGGTGATTGATATATGTATGTTTTGTCTGTTTGTTTTGTTGCTTTTTGGTTTTTGCCCCTTGTCACCGTCCCTCTTCCCCGCTTTTTTTTTTTTTTTTGCCTGTCCCGTTTGGCTCTTTTGCCATCAGAATTGTTGTCTAAAGGCAAACAAAGATGCCCAACGGATTTACTTTACCAAATTGAACACCCCGCTCCTTTTCTTTACCTCTTTCTTTCTCCCGTTTCTTTTCCCCAGTCAAGTCTGTCCCATGTTCAGCAACTGAAAATAAAATAAACAATAAAAGCAAAGGTGAATCAAATAGACCAATACGGCAAGGCTGGGATGGTCCATTTGGTAAAGTAAATCCGTTGGGCATCTTTGTTTGCCTTTAGACAATAATTCTGACGGCAAAAGAACCAAACGGGACAGGCGAAAAAAAACCCCCCAAAACATTATCATAATTCATTCAAGCAGGTCATGTATAATTGTGATGAAGCTTATTTCCAATATATAGTAATTGTAATATTACCAGTATTCATATAATTTGGTAGAATTGGTCTGAAAAATGTAATTCAAACAGAAAAGCAGCAATGGTGCCTTTAATGGTGTAACCAGTGCTTCATACATGTGTCCTCTTACTTGTAGGAGTAACTGCAACGGTTCCCATCTCTTTGGTACTCTCCATGATTTTTATCCAATTTCTTCCTCTTTCATATGTCCACTCCATCCCTTTGCATTCATAATTTCCTTCATCGGACATCGTCATTTTTGAAATCACCAGTTCAAACACTCCATTCCTGCCAGGGACCAATCGGATGCCTCCTTCTGCATAACGCTGGGCAAACCTGGACCCCGTGACCACATCCCCCTGAGGACCAAACGTCAAAATCTCCTCTGACGTCGTCCCCTTCTTCACCGACCAGGTGACAGACAGGTAGGTGGGGTGGATGAGCTCCCGGGTGACGTTGCAGGAGAGAGTTAGGTCACTTCCCTCAACGATGACAGGGGGCGGGGTCTTAGGGGACACCTTGAGCGTGTTAGGAATGACTGACGGGAAAACAAAACAAAAAAAATTTTCACACACAAACAATCTTATAAAAAGAAAAAAAAACTAGTAGTAAAAATGTTGACTTTATAAAGTAGCACGTGCCAAGCTAGCCTCTACAGCAGGGTTGGGCAATCAATTTTCCCAAGGGGCCTTGTGAAGGACCCTCTGAAGTCTAACATCCACTTTAGGATATCATTTTTTAATTTTGTGTTTCAAAAAAACCTTCCTGGAGGCGTTCCAGGCGATGGTGGAGGCATCCTGGTGGCTGGCTGAGGAATAGGTTTTCTGGCTGCTCCCGATGCCTGACACACGCCAGATTGGCCCGGGTTCAGTAAATGGTAAATGGCCTGCATTTGTATAGCGCTTTTCTAGTCCCTAAGGACCCCAAAGCGCTTCACACTACATTCAGTCATTCACCCATTCACACACTGGCAAGCTACATTAGATTAATAGTAGATTAATAGGGCAGTGTGTCCGGGTGCATTGACGGCCGATAGGGACATGCGGGGTCTGCCCTGCGCTAAGCGGTGATACGGGGTCATCCGACATCGGCTCTGGGAAGGAGAAGGAGAAAGCCCTGGAATTCACTCCACAGAAGATTTTCTACTGGAGCTGTCTTGTGTTGACACCCTACACTCAGCCTTCAACCAGGTGAGAAGAATTGATGGTCAGATGGTGCACCCTGAAGCAGCGCTGACATTTCTGCATTTTGTATTGATTAGACACTCGCACAGAGGAGGAACACATCCAGTTGTCGGTGCCTTGAAGTCGCCGGGAAATGATTTTCCAGGTGGTTCATTACAACCCAGTGGCCAATCACATTGGGTATGACAAAACTCTAGATTGAATAATGGCTCAATTTTATTGGCCGGGCAGATGTGCACCAATAGCGCTTGCCCTGCCCAGAGTGTCAGCTGGTTAACCAGCCAGTCATACAAAAAGGGCCTTTGTGCCCTTTACCATTAATGGATGTCCCATTTGAGCACATGGGCCTGGACCTTATCGGGCCATTTCACTGGAGTGCACGTGGATATTGCTTTGTATTAGTTCTGGTGGATTATGGTGAGGGGAAACCCCCTTTGTGAGCATTAAGTCAGTTTCTATAGGGACAGCTCAAACGCTTGACAATGCTTTGATACTGTGTATAAACTGGAAGCTATCTCCTCAGTTTTAACTTGATTTTACAAGGTTTGAGTGTTACAAGGTAAAGTACATCATTGCACAGCAGAGCTTTGTACTATGGCTCAAAGAAACCCGTCAGTTCTTCAAATAATATTGGTATATGACACTTTACAGTAACATTTTTTGTTTTTTATTATTATGTGCAAATAGAAATAATTTATGGCTTCCAAAGAAAGCTAGTATGCTTAGATATGTACTGTATGAGTGCCTGGATTTAAAGGTTTTTATTTTTTTGATCAGACATTTGTTAAATTTAACATTTGTTCAGGATTTAAACCTCTGTATTAATAGGTCAGAATGGTTAAATATACACACACTTTCATACCAGTGAGTTGGACCTGAGCCATATAATTTCCACTGATGACGTAGTCGGTGCTCGGTGTTTGACACTCGTAGAAGCCAGCATCCGTCAACTTCACCTCAGCAATCTTCAGCTCCACCTCATTGTCTTGGAAACGCACCACCGATATGTCGCCAGACGCCACGCGCTTGCTGTAAGACTGGTCGGAGTAGCGAGAGTCGAAAGAGGAGATTATCTTTGTCTTCTGCCCTTTCGCATCCTTTAACATATTCCATTCAAAATCCTGCAGGACAAGAGAGGAACAAAGACGATGTGAATGTTATATTACGGCAAACTTTTAACAACATTCAGACTTGAAGAAGAGGAGCATATGTTTTCTAAAAAAACCCAAAACAATAATAATAATAAAAATAATAAAAATTTATGTGAGGGACCAAAGTCTCACACATGACATTCTTGACTTCTATAACTGAAAATAAGCTCACAACAAATCCACTATTAGTTCATTTTTGAGGCACGTTCGACAATGTAGACGATGTTCAACAGTTTGAGGAAGAAACTAAAATAATAATAATTCACTAACTATATTTGTGACAGTAGAAACCACTGCACAGGGTGGCCATTTGCATCATTTCAAAGTGTAACCCATCTGTCAGACAGAACTTCAAGACTGATCTGTGTGTGTGTGTGTGTGTGTGTGTGTGTGCGTGTGTGTGTGTGTGTTGGGAAAATGACCTGCTCACTAGGCCCTGTGTATTCTTTGACATCACATCTGATGGAGACTGGCTGGCCCTCCACCCGGATTAATGGACCAGGAGGCACCGTCACCACACGGGCCGAGCACCCACCTTGAAGGACAGAGAAAACATTTTAAAAGATTAAAAGTCTATAACAGAAAAAATTATGTGTGGAGGCTGAGTTGGACTCTGAAACCTCTAAGATGAAAGAAAATCCTTCTGTATATGAAGCAAAAATAGAATTTACATGAAGAATACGCTGTATTTATATACATTTGCCCCTCAGTACAACAGACCATTGAGGTCATATTGAAGTTTGCTGGGCCTGTAGCAGCTTGAATAAGGTAATAGCATGTTTGACAATGACACTTCAATGTTTTAATCATGGACAGTCAGGTGAAAGCCACACTGGCTGACTTGCAACAAATCCTGGCTGAAGAACAGGAAGCCAAGCTTGGTCAGTGTGTGACCACACCTGGCATCCAGACCAGCATGAGGAGGAGCAGCCAGGCTGTTGTGGCTGTGTGTGGTTCTTCCACATGTTTCCACAACAAAAGAGACACCAAACAAGGCTCAATAGCAGAAATAGCTGTTTTGGCACTGGCACTTTCCTTAGAAATGCGACATCACCGAAGGTGAAATAAACAGGCCTTTGTCTCATGTGCCACCTTGCTGAGGTAACACTTGAAACAGGTGAGGTGCTGGGTGAAATGCGTCCTCCAGGCTTTACTGTGGCAGTCAGACCTGTAGAGCTCCTCTAAGAAGAGGAGAGCACTGTGCTGATGACTTTCTGGGGTCATCCTGTGCAGGCAAATCTCCTCATCAGCCCGGGTTTTTAGTTTGGCAGATCCCCAGATGCATTTGTCGGTGGCGATGGTGTTCGTGGAGTGCTTGATGTAGGAGACCTCAGATGGAGTGTACTCATCCAGGTTTCCCCAGAATAAAAAATACTCTTACATCTACAGACTTTATGTAACAGGTTTCAGAAATTGCAAACTTGCTTTAATACAGATTTTTCTTGCTGTCAAATCTTGTTATTGTTGTTGTTGTTTTTTTCAAAATTATTTGTTGTTTGTGGTTGTATTTTGCTGTTTCTTATATTTTCATTTATTAGAATCTATTTTAATCGGATGTTTTAGTGACGTCTTTTTCTCTTTGTGTGTGACCTTGGGTTTTAGAAAGGTGCCCTCAAATAAAACGTATTATTATTATTAATGTTAGAAATTATTAAGCTTCAGCAGTCAGCAGAGGTCTACAAACGAGGAAGCATTTTTACAGAGCAAGAAGAAATCTTCTATTTTTAAACGTAAAACAGAAATCTGGCCACAACGTCAAGAAAAAGCACGATGTGCATGTATGAGTCAGCCTGCTGAGTGTTTTCTGTTTCATAAGTGACAAAACTTCATAAAAGCCACATTATGTTTCCCTTCACCGTCTGTCAGCAGTAGTCTACAGTTTAAGCTGTCTTTATCTTCACATTAGGGATGGATAGTTGACATGTTGGTCTCAAGAAAGCTAATATGCAACTAATGCAAGTTACTATCATGTGACCAACCACCAACATCTTTCCGATTTAATTCAAAGTATTTTAAAACAAAATTTGAAAGTGAAGAAAATTCACACATTTGCAATACCAGGTCAAAGAACTCAGATGCAGCTCCAACAGTCCACTCAGGGTTTCTGAACTTCACCTACAACAGATGTTTTAAGTGTCCACTTGTTTGTAATTGATGGATTTGCAACAACGAACAAACACAAATCCCAAAATTGCAGCACCTTTTTTTTTTTAAAGAAATAAAACCACTAAAACATTTTGGTGGTGCACTCAAAAATATCAAAACAGAAACCATTAAAAAGGGAAAAAATGCAGACGCTTTATGGCTCGTTACAGGATAGGAAAATGAAAGTCTGGTGGTCACAGTAAAAGGGGAAGTACATTAAAGAGGCTTCCTCCTCTCCCAGAGTACTAATGTGATGTGTAATGGGACAGTTCCTATAGGGCATATATTCAGGTATGTCAGTGAACAGGTCCTGGTTTGTCCCTGTGGAGAAAACCAGGGAAACCAGGGAACTGGCCGAGCCTGATCATAATAATACAGCTCATCTTTATGGCCGGGCCATCACTTCTCAGCAGGTTAATGGGACCATGTCAACTCATGTTGGCTAACTGGTCTTAGTGGGAGTACAGTTCGCTCGGACTAATGAGAAGCTGAACTGGACAGAGACTGAGAGACATTTATTTTCAATCTCTTTGATTGACTTTTCAATTCGGCTTAATCCAACATACCAACCAAAACCTCTGTTTCACTCAAAAAGTTACAAATCAATTGGATGTTAAATGCACTATTTTTTGTTTAAATAATTATTTTTTTTTAAAAAGATAGTCCACCCTCAGACAAAAATGAAATATTAAATTGGCAGACTTCAAAACGGGGATTAATATTTGGCTTCGTGTCAAACGATCGCCTGCCCAACACTGTTGCAGTTATTTACCAAAAATGCCTGCGAGTACTTAAACTGTTTAGCACTTGTTTAGCTACAATGGCAAAATGAACTGATAAAGATGTATAAGACAGAGCAGGTAAATAATGCACAGTGATAACGATAGTTGCAAAAGTTTTTTTTTTATAAAACACACTTTCTTTTCTTCCTTTTTTTAAATAAAAGGGCACCAGCAGAGTTAATTAGCCACCAAGCAAAGAAGTGTCTCTTACTGAGCATGAAAATCCCAAAAGTGAGTGCAGTGACATAGGTTTCCATTTTCCTTCCACTTTTTTCCTTGTCCCTCGATTTCCACGTGTTTTCTCTGGAGGTAAGACCGGTCCTCTCTCGCCACTGACACTTACCACTGTATGTGAGTGCAGGAAATGCGTGACAGCATGACAGAGGAGAGAGAGTCTGTGAGTGTGAGAGAGACAGTGGATTGTGGTCAACCACCACACAGTTGCTTGGGGCCCAGACTAGTGCCAGCAGGTCTCTGACAGCAGAGACCTGGCCTCCCTGAAAGGACCCCACTCGTGCCTCTTACAGTTCAAGTGGCATTCATAGTTCTGTTTAAGTGAATGGCAGCTAGGAACAAGAATGAAAATTGAAAAGCAGAAAGAAAGAAGAAAAAAGAGGAAGAGGAGAAAAACCTAAATGCTGCCAGTTTATTTTTAACTTTAGGTGGCAGACATTTCAGTGAGGAACCTTCCACCAGTTTAACACGAGCTAGTTTAACATTAAATAACTCAGAGCGGCCAGCTCTGTGTCCAGCTCTGGTGGCTGTAACATGAGCGAGAGGCGTGCACAGCTTCCTTGGTGGTGTCAGAATACTTATAAAATAACTGACCAATTCTCCCAGTCAACTGTTGCACAGGGTAGGTTTTTGGGGTGTGTATAGGAAGGGGTGAGGGGGTAATATGGTGAAATCCTGTCCTGGTACAATACCACCATACACCCACAGCTCGCCATGCGTGCCTGATACACAGGGGCGGATCTAGAAGGGTGGCATGGGGTGGCAAGTGCCACCCTAAAATGATCTCTTGCCACAGTGCCACCATAGTTTTGCATATGACAGTGTTGTTTGTTAAAATAACATAGCATTAGCACTTTGAGCGTAGTTACAGTTAACAGTGAATATAAATGCTAAAACTGAATATATCGCATAGTGTTCCACCCCCCTCCATTAACAAATGGTTCAGCCCATAGCACAGACCGTCTTCTTTTCTAGTTTTCAGTAGCAAGCGATGCTTATGATTGTGCCAGAGCACATTTTGAACAACACCATGGGAATTTCAGATTTCACACAGGTGGTTGGTCGTTGCACTCTGGAAATGGAATAAAGGTGAGTGCTATTAACCCTCTGGGGTCCACGGACTCGCTGCACCTCCAAATCACATGACTGATTTAAGCTGACATAGCAACAAGCTGCAGCCACGCTGAGTCTTTCAGCCCTTGTTGAAAGATTGGACTTCAACACAGATCTTTGTTCATGACAGTGCAGATTTCTGACATTTTGTGTAATTTAAGCATGTAACAATTTGATTTTTTTTCTAACAAAAAACAGTGTGAAACTTAAGTTAGATTTGTGTTTGTAAATGAACCGCCCCATGTTGTGTAGCTTTCTGGATTTTATACTTATTGGGCTACATATTTATTTATTATACAAGCCATACAGTACATAAAATCACATGTTTTATGTAACTAAAGTGTTTAATTATGTGGGCTACAGAAAATAATTAAGTTATAGATGATATTTATATGAAAAACGTGTATACTTATTGCATTTGAATGTGTGTTTGTGAAAAAGAAGGGGGGATTCCCATGATGCATTCAGTATTTCCTTTTCAGCCACCTTTCTCACCCAACATGTGTTAATAGACCTCTCTGCACTGAATCACACTTTTTATTCACCTCTGTCTCTCTTCCACAGCATGTCTTTTGTCCTGTCTTCCTTCTCTCACCCCAACCGGTCGCAGCAGATGGCCCCGCCCCTCCCTGAACCTGGTTCTGCCGGAGGTTTCTTCCTGTTAAAAGGGAGTTTTTCCTTCCCACTGTCGCCAAAGTGCTTGCTCATAGGGGGTCATATGGGGGTTTTTCTCAACAATTGAATCTTTCAAAATCTTTCAAAAATGTTTGATAATTTGCATCTCTGTTTGGGACAACGTACTACTTTGAACAGTTCTCTTCAAAACTGACTCTTGTAAAGAGCCGCTTCTGCTCAAGACTAACTGACCCAAACTTGGAAAAGCAGCTTCGAGCAGGATCATCATCATCACAGCCAGCTGACATCAGACACCTCGCCAAAAAGAAACTGTTCCCGCCATCTCATTAGGTGAGTCTGACTAGTGTCACAATCAGCAGGGCTGACTGTGTGTAGAGTGAAGGGTGGACCCAAATGCAGACGGAAACAAAATGTGAAACATGACTTGAATAACAGAAAACGAGCCATTTATTGAGGCTGGCAAAATAACTGTAAACAAAAGGCAAAATGCAAGGCTAACAATAAACTAAATTGGGTGAGCTAAATTAACTTAAAAACCTACAACAGGAACATGGACTTAACATGAGGAGACTTGACATGAGGAAACTTGACGCAACTTCTTGGCTTGCAAACAACGCAGACGATCTGACAATGACACACTGAAAACACAGGACTTAAATACACAGGAGGTGATTAGGGGAAGTGGGAACACATGGAGGAACAGCTGACTGACATGAACCTAATGACAGGACAGGGGAAGTGAAACTAAATACAATGAACAAAGAGCACACGACTCCTTCAAAATAAAACAGGAAACACTGAAACTAGACATGACAACACAAGCTTAACAGACCTAACACGTAGAGCTGGGCGATATGAGATTTTTTCATATCACGATATGTTTTTTTCATTTCAGGCGATAACGATATCTATCACGATATAAGCCAAATAACTATATTTGTAAGATTTAAATGTGCCGTTGCTCACAAGTAAAATGTGAAATAATCAGCAGCTTGTTTTTAAATATTTATTTCCCATAATAAGTTCAACAGGGTAGATGTACTTAAGGAACATGAGACTTTTTCAGATAAATAAAGGCAAATATTGCAAACTACACAAAAGGCAGCCGCTAAAGCGTTTAAGTTTCAAAATAGAACAAACGAAACAGACTAAATTGTCAATTCCACTTAGAAACAAAATATTAATTCTAAAAATAAATCTTAGTTTGTTTTACAGAAGAACAGACAAAACTGACTAACTTTTGTCAATATCAAATAAACTGAGAACTAAAAGGAAATTCTCAATCTCTCCTTGTTGTATAGCTGAGCTTTTCAAACAGTTTTAACAGTTACTTTAGTCTGACAAAAGCCGAATGACGAATTAGCGCTTCCAGTCAGAGACTGAGGCTACGTCCACACGTACATGGGTATTTTTGAAAACGGAGATTTTCCGTTTTCGTTTTAAAAAATAATCCCGTCCACACATAAAGGCAGAAATGAAGGAAAACGCTGCTATGAACATGCCAAAGCAGCAGGTGGCGCTAGATTCCTAGCCGTGCAGAAATGTTGGCCAATCAGAAGTCTAGAAGCCTCGGTGGGAAAAAGTAAACAAAGCTGGGGCATAGAAGCAGAACCGAGTCGTATGTGTGGAGGGACAGTAACTGTGTGTATATGTAAGCATTTAAACACTGCAGAGAGTAGAATTAACAGTATTGTAGAAATTCATTTCACCGAAACAATAACGTGGCGCACAGTGTGACGCATGCACCAGTTTATTGTATTTCCAGACTTGCTTTCGGCACAATTTACAGTGCACGCTACTCTGTTTTTTGTCAGACTTGAAATAGCCGAAATACCTTCACACTACGGAACTTCTATGGCTCTTCCGTTCGACAATCTCTTCGGCATTGGAACCATCATCTGTTTTCTCTTCGGTCACGCTCGGTTGATTTTTCTAGTCGGCACACTCATTTCCTCCATTACCCGCTGGCTGCTTCCCAAACAAACACACGTGCGGCTTGGCACTTGTGCTGTACGTAACAAGTCACGCGACGTGACGCTGCGGCTGTGATTGGTTCAGCTCTGCGCTACTGAATTTGGATTGGCTGACCTTTTTTTTTTTTTTTTTTTTTTTTTTAGAGGACAAGAGCGGCGAGGTCTATCGCGATAGCTTAATTTCTCTATCGAGTAAAAGTTATATCGCGATACATATCGTTATCGTTCTATCGCCCAGCTCTACTAACACGTGATGAACGATACAAGAACTCAAACATAGAAACCAAGGAAACAATAAATAATAACTGCCTTTCCTTAACTAAAGCTAAATAGGAATGACACAAACTAATCACATATCTAAAATGAGACAAATACAAAATGAACTCAGAGCGCTGGGTCAGAGACCCAGCCTGTGACAACTAGCAGAAATGTAGCAGTCATGAGGCTTAGTAACACAGTAGTTACAGACTTTTCTTTTTTTTGTACAGGTAACCCGGGATTGCCGATAAAACTGGGGGCAGGGGTTTGTTGGGTCTGTGTTTCCACATGCCCCGCTAGTTTAGAGACTTATTCCTTATGAAGAACGCAAGACATAACAGAACATCTTCAACCGGTTATTTAACTCGCTAACGAGGGAGAGGCTTTGGTCAAGAATCAGCTCTTGAAGCCTAAATCCCTCAAAAAGCAGCTGTCCTCGTAGCCTTTTTATTGACATGACAGTTACAGTACACATCACAGCACAAGCACCTCCCTCCGTAAAACCCCCCAATGGTTCTAAGACAAGGCACTATGTATGTGTATGTGTAAGCACCTGTATGCATGAGCAAGAACGTGTGTGTGTGTTTGAGTGAGTGTGTGAGAATGTGTGTCTCTCTGTGTGCCTGACTTCCAACTGTTTCTAACAACATCCTTAGTCATAAAATGGTAATCTCCCCCACACCAGTTCATGGTGTTGGTTCACCATGAACAACACAGTGAAGCCACAAAAGGGCCGGAAGCTTACCACACAAGAATCAGATCTTCCAGATAAAATGTATATGCAATAAAACCTCCCCCAGCACAAAGTGGCTGGAGAGGTGGTCAGAGACAAAGGAATGTCTTGATCCTATAGATTGAACTAAGACCTTACAAATTTAAGAAACACAATGACAACATTCAACAATTAGACTTAACAGGTTTCTGCCCACTAGCTCCAAATGACACAATATTATGGACCACAGGCTGGAGGTCCAGTAGTGTCTGGCAATCATACCTCAGCAGAGACTTTGTTTCATGGATGACACTACTGGAGGTCCAGTAGTGTCTGGCAATCATACCTCAGCAGAGACTTTGTTTCATGGATGACACAAGTTAGAAATAATATAAACAGGAACAAACTTGGCAATGACAGACGAGCAGCCTCACACACCGGCACCATCTTGTCTCAATCTTTTCTCTAATTGGGAAAAAGTGACATGAACCTGTCGTGTCAAACTGCTCCACCTAGCAAACTGTTAACCAGGACATAAAGAGCGTAAGCACGTGTTGTCTTATTAATATCACTAGATGTGTCGATGTGCAGAATATTGGCAGGTTGAATGTATTCATGAGGCATGAGGATGTCGAGTGAATGGATAGTGTGTTAACCAGAGTTCTTTAGAGCACGGACAGCCTGCAGAGTGCAGCCGCACTGAACTCTTACGCCTGTGTTTGTGTGTTTGTAGCGCTAAGGAGCAACTAAAGTAAGTTATTTCAAACTTATGCACAACTCAACGTGCCTTTGTGTCCAAGTGAAATGTTGGTGGCATTTCTGAGGTGATTCATGTAGTGGGCAACATGGCTAAAACAGAGAAGTGTTAACTTTGATGGACATACAGGGGAGCACGCGGCTCGGGGGCATGACCACAGCGTGTACAATAGACCAATCTCAAAGCTTGTGGAGTTTCTATGGACACCGACTCAGAGGTGTTGAAGCCAAAATTCCAGGTGGAATTGTCACAGCATGCCAATCATTAACCAAACAAATTACAGAATCCATGGAAAATTTTGCTAATGATAAAGTCCATTATTTAAGGAAAATGTTCAACTGTGGACCCAACAATAGGTAGCACTGATGAGGCTGCTGGGGTGCAGGGTGAAATTAGCAGGGTGTGTCAAAGAGTGAACAGAACATTGCTAAGTCAGCTGACAGTTCCATAAAATGTGTTTCCTACAGCAGCAAACAGGCTTCAAGAAGTGACAGTAAGGAGAGGTTTCAAGATCTGTGGGCCAGTCGGCCTCTTGTGTAAAGGACACAGTGGTGCTGAAGTCATAGAGGCTGTGGTCAGTACAGTCAGCCCAGATTTCAGTATTCGTGACATGCCTGAGATAAAATGTGACCTCACTCCCCCTTAGTTAAAGGAAATAATGAAAACGCATCAAAAATCTCCTGACTTAACTCTTTGTGCTTGCATTGAGATGGCTCTCAGGAAGGGATCAGTGCAGCACTGTACCAGTGACAGTGAGGAAAGCTGCTCATCACTGGTTATGGGTCAAAATCTGCTCCAAAATCTAATTACCACCCCCGTTCCTTAAAAGTAGGCAAGGCAAAGTGGAACAAATTTCAAGGAAGAGAAAATATCTTGTGACCCTCCAGGTAACTGCACACAGATAGACTGAGACATATGTGAAGCATACAGTGGGTCTGTGTAATGTTTATTGGGTAGAAACTAGAGCTGGGCGATAGAACGATAACTTTTAAAATAACTTTTTCTCGATAGAAAAATTAAACTATTGCGATAGGCCTCACCGCTCTTGTCCTCTTAAAAAAAAAAAGAACAGCCAATCCAAATTAAGTAGTGCAGAGCCGAACCAATCACAGCCGCAGCGTCACGTCACGTGACTTGTTACTTACAGCACAAGTGCCAAGCCGCACGTGTGTTTGTTTGGGAAGCAGCCAGCCGCCGTGCCGCCTGGGTTATGGAGGAAATGAGTGCGCCGACTAGAGAAAAATCAACCGAGAGCGTGACCGAAGATTACCGAAGAGAAAACAGATGATGGTTCCAATGCCGGAGAGATTGTCGAACGGAAGAGCCATAGAAGTTCCGTAGTGTGAAGGTATTTCGGCTATTTCAAGTCTGACAAAAAACAAAGTAGCGCGCACTATAAATTGTGCCGAAAGCAAGTCTGGAAATACAATAAACCGGTGCATGCTCAGTCTCTGACTGGAAGCGCTAATTCGTCATTCGGCTTTTGTCAGACTAAAGTAACTGTTAAAACTGTTTGAAAAGCTCAGCTATACAACAAGGAGAGATTGAGAATTTCCTTTTAGTTCTCAGTTTATTTGATATTGACAAAAGTTAGTCAGTTTTGTCTGTTCTTCTGTAAAACAAACTAAGATTTATTTTTAGAATTAATATTTTGTTTCTAAGTGGAATTGACAATTTAGTCTGTTTCGTTTGTTCTATTTTGAAACTTAAACGCTTCAGCGGCTGCCTTTTCTGTAGTTTGCAATATTTTCCTTTATTTATCTGAAAAAGTCTCATGTTCCTTAAGTACATCTACCCTGTTGAACTTATTATGGGAAATAAATATTTAAATAAAAACAAGCTGCTGATTATTTCACATTTTACTTGTGAGCAACGGCACATTTAAATCTTACAAATAGTTATTTGGCTTATATCGTGATAGATATTGTTATCGCCTGAAACGAAAAAAATCTTATATCGCCCAGCTCTAGTAGAAACAGGCTCTAAACCAGGGCTGTTTTATACAATTATATTTGACCCTCGAGATAATTTCATATATCAATTATTAATGGTTCGTGGTATGTGGGAGCCAAATCCTCAGCCCTGCTGAGAATCTGCGCAGTGTTGGAGTTTATTTCGATGGGCACACCATGCAGCCAATCACATGCAAAGACAGATAGGGACTATATCATGCAGAGGGACGGGGGAGCTGGATTTAAAAGCTAGTGTGTTGGGAAAAAGTGACGAAGCAAGCGAAAACGTAAAGTGAGCAGCATCTGACTTCATTTCAATGATAGATGGCAAAGCTGAGTGCAGAACTAATCAAAGGAGCTGGATAAAGTGTTACCCGTTTGTATTTTCTGCCATTTTCCATTTTCAGACCTCATGTGTTCTCCCTAGTCGTAGTTAATGCATAAAAATAATGCTTTTAAGAAAACACTGAATAAAATATTGCTTTGTTGAAAAAGAAAATGTACATTTGAAATTGACATAAAATTGACATAAAATGCTCAATACAAATACACCGCCAGTAAGGATCTCAGTCACAAAGAGAAAACCTCAACACATAATATACGCAAATCCCAGCTGTCATAATGTGCACCAAATTAATCCTGTTTTTTCTCAGTCCTTACAGCGCTTTCTGTCACCTAGAGCCAGTTAATGTCTCCAGACCAGCCCTAAAGAAGTGCTCCCTGATCTTTGAAAATGAATCCACTGTGAGTGTGTGAACAACTGTCATTGTTTTAAGCCCCACAGATACAATCATAGTCTAACTGTACAATGCAATGTAGTCCAAATAATCCAGCACATATACAGCAGAAAAGAGACAGAGGGGTCCGTGAGCAGGGACCTTTCAAAATGCTACATTTTAGTTTTTATCTTTCGCCAGAATCACACTCTTACTTTTCTGTGTTCATGTATTTTAAGTGAAATTAAAGCTAATTATAGCTTAATGGCAAGAAAGCGAAAGTGGAAACTACTAAAAAAAAAAGAGAATTATCCTTTTAAGTGAATCTAAATATTTCCCTTCCTCTGTCTAAAAAAAGCATCATCTCCTCTCTCTGTTTATACCAACTCTATTGTCTGACTGGCTTTTGGAGACTCAGATTTGAAGTTTGCCGAACAGAAAAATCGATATTGTTCACTGAATGTTTTCTAACAGTAAATATTTTTCAAACATTTGTTCCCAGTTTCTGTCTTTCCATGTGTTGTCCCTTAATCTGAACTGGAACACAATGAAGCAGAGTGTAATCACCTCCTACGAGCCATCCTGTCACAGTGAGTGGAAGCTACAGTATCATATACTGGCTCATTGTGATTTACAATGTGAGCTATTCATGGTGGCCTAAAACAAACTGTGTGCATGCTCTTGTTGTTAAAGGGAATCACCCTGCGAAGCCACAAGTCAGCGTCACCTCTGTTTCCTGCTTGTCCGAAGTGAACAGTCATGAAAAGATCAATTCATACAGAAGTGAATTGTAGTGGAAGCAGCAGGATCAGTCATGGACGCACAAGTTTTTTTGCAGTCCGTTTTGTGGCACCACAAGGGAGCCTGTAGTGACTGGAGCCCCACTGGATCATCACCAGTAGGAAAAAAAAATCGTTGCAAATTTTCCAACACACACTGGATGTGATCTGGGAATGTAGTTTCTTGCAACATGTACTCATATATTTATGCAATACTTATGCTGTTTGTTTACTTCAGCTCAGCATTCAGTACAGTTATTCCCTCCAAGCTGATCACCAAACTTGTGGCTTTTAGACTCAGCAACTCCATCTGTATCTGGATCATGGACTTTCTGACCAACAGACCCCAGCATGTTAGGTCAGGCTATAACTGCTCTACCACCATCACACTCAACACTGGCACTTCACAGGGCTGTGTGCTGAGCCCGTTCCTCTATGACTGCAGACCTGAGTATGGATCCAACTCCATCATCAAGTCTGCAGATGACACCACGGTGACTGTCTCATCAGTGACAACGATGAGACTGGCTACAGGGAAGAGGTAAAGCACCTCGCTGTGTGGTCTGACAATAACCTGCTCCTGATTACCAGCAAAACTAAAGAGCTCATTGTGGACTTCAGGAGGGAGAAGACAGACACCCATGTCCCCATCTACATAAATGGCACAGCTGTTGAACGGGTCTCCAGCTTCAAGTTCTAGGGGACCCACATCTCTGAGAATCTGTCCTGGTCAACTAACACCTCCAGCCTGGTCAAGAAGGCCCATCAGTGCCTTTTTTTCTACTACAGGAGCCTTCAGACTAAAATCAGCAGGTTTAGGAACAGCTTCTTCCCCACAGCTGTCACCCTACACTGTTCACTATTGTAGTCTGTTCAGAGAGCTACGCTTCCACTGCTGCAGATATATTCATAGCACTCTGTAGATCTGTTTACCTCACACCGATACATCTGTATGTAGTACATCTGTATATTTGCTCTTATTGCACTTACTGATAAGATGCAAACTGTATTTTGTTACCCTGTATTTAGACATGTGTAATGACAGTAAAGTTGAATTCTAAATGCTATCCTAAACATTTAAACAAAAGCAGCTACACAGCTACAGGAGAAGTTTTTAGAAGTGATTTTTAGAAGGCCAGTAAAGAGCGCATGGAGACAGATGGAGGATGCCAAATCCACTGAATCTACACGCTTCCTGTTTCCACCTCATCCTTCCAGTGCTCTACTATACTCCCTGCTCTCCCTACCACAACTGTCTTAGAACTTGCCTGGGCCAGGTCTGAGTCCAGCTTTGCAACTCCAGCCAGGTCACATGACACAGGGGTTTGCTCTGATGTCAGCAGGCAGGTCAGTGGAGCCCTCTGGTGATGGATTTATGTCAGTGAAACAGGAGGAGGCCTGAAAACAGACAGAAGGCTTAACTAGCAGGACAAAGTAGCATGTAGTACTTGAAAGAGTCATCACAGCCAATCAGTTCTCAGGAAAATGGAACATCACATACATTTTCTCTTCTTTGATTTTCATCAATGTATTTCCTTTGAAATTTAAAAAATTATTATTTTTTTCATTTTGAAATATTTCCTTCTGTCAATATCTCTGCCTGATTAGAAGCTCATAGGCAGTTCCTGTCACTCTACAATAAAATAATGTAAAGGCTGCCCTCTCTGCCATCCCACTAGCTGACCTAACTGACACAAGTAAACTGTGTTAAGGTACCCTACATGGACTAAGGTTCTTGGCCACATACATATAGATTTGTGTGGTTGTAGAAATCATGCCATGAAGCTCCCAGCGCACATTTTTGATGCTTCTGTCTGTGGCAGAGGTGGTTTGGAGCTCGGCAGAGCCTTGGTGGCTTTTACTGACTATACACCCCTACCCATTTATTATGAACAAACAGCACAACTATTTGTGTTTTTTTTTTTTTCTATGTTACACTTGCATGATTTAGATTTATACTTATGTGGCAGCTATTCACTGGCCTGACAAAGCTATTTTAAATGATATCATGTCATGAATAACACAAGTTATTTTCCATGAAATCAAAAAGTGGTGAAATTCTCAAAAAATGAATGAGACGTGCATGTAATTTGACATATTTTGTTGTTTTGTGTGTGTGTTTGTCTGTATGAAATTTTGACGTGTATCTGACAAACATAATTTTGAAAACACTGGAAAGACCTCAAGACATTTTTTCTTTTGCTTACTATGTAAACAAAAATTCCCACCAATGCTTTTCAGTGTGAAATTTAGTGTGTAGAGAAAATACCTGTGCCAAGTTGTCTCCATCTAGTGGTGAATAACGCATTACCACTACATCAGGTGAGTTTTTCTCTGTGCACAGTGACACAAAACTCATTTAACAACATAAACTATTTAAAAAATGATGTAGGCAGATCAAGGCAATGTTACAGATTCAGTAAGAACAGAAGTTTATTGCAATCCTTCAAATATGCAGGGCGTCACACTAACACAGTTGCTTATGTCCAGCATAGCTCTGTTATTATCAATTTGATTCGAAACGTGTCCAGTTTATTGTCTTAAACTTGCATTAAAGTTTCAATGAACTAAAGTGGTCCCTCTGAGTCAGCACCCAGAAAGCTCGTCTCTTTTAAAAATGTGGCCATAAATACGAGCGCTGCTAGGATCTTAAAACACTGGGGCTAAATCCAGACCTGAAATCTTTGGAAGTTTCACTCAGTAACAGCACCTTTTTAATATTATTGACTATATTTTATAGTCACATTTATATAAAATGTCAAACATTATACGTTAGCTAAAGGTTGAAGTCACAGAGCTATACTGAACAACAATGCAATTTGAGTTTTTCTTGTTTGTACTATATATTTGATTTATTGTAAGCAGCGGGAGTAAAACCTAAAGAAAAAAACTGTAAAAACATGAATGAATCTCTGCTCTTACAGCTTGTGCTTTTATTGTGCCGTGATGTCTCCTTTGAAACTGTCCTCTTGCTCGTGTTTTGGATGCTCACCTCTTCTTCACCTTTCCTGTTCCTTTCACTAAACTGCTGCACTCTTGTTCTCTGCTCTCGCCTCCTGTTCTGGTTACAATTAGAATGCAGTCAGCATGTGCCAAATAAACTTGCTCCAAATCGATCATGTTTGATATGATGATGAAGTTTTTAACATCTTATTTATCAACTTATTTGATGCACTGTATCAATCAGTTATTAAACAAATATCAGACTGTAGAAAAGCCAATAATAATGCACGGAGCAAGTTCATGCCATAAGAGTTAAATGGCCATAAAAGAAAATCCTGAATGCCTAATACAGGACAGGCCAACATTGAATGCAGCCACAGATCGACATCAGTCAGCTTTCTGTACTTTCCACCTGATCACATCTGTCCTCAAAGTCATGTCATTTCCTCTGTGGTTCATTTATGTTTACTTTTACATTTGCAGTGACAAATGCTGGGTTATCTTGTTTTATTTAAGTTATTTTTAAAGGTGCAGTCAGTCATTTTTTAGGTTATTTGATAGAAAAAAAAGGATCTTGTACTCATAAATAAACATAGAATAGTGGATAAATATGACACACTGTTAAATGTGTCATTGCTCACTGCTTAATTTCCTCATTGTTTAAGCATTACTCATCCTTAGTATGTCATTTATAAATACAGATATACGTTCTTAGAAAGAACCACTTCTGAACCTGATCTCCTTACTCCAAGGAGCTTTTGTGAGTTATCATTGTGCCAGAGGAGGAGGGCATCCAATACTTCTTTCATTTCACCTGAGTTCGCCTGTGGGAAAGCACAGCGCCGAATACCCTGACTATTTCTTTGAATTCAGGAGTACTAGTGAACTAATCTTGAGTGATTACTGAATTATCTGAATAAAGCTAATGAACCAGAGAAATTCTAAACTCTTAAACATCCCAGAGATATCTGAATTTATGTCTGCACCTTCACACTCCAGATATGATGGATCATACCTGTTTTACCTCCGGTGTTGTGCCAAAAAGTGATCGTCTGACGAAAAACTGATTTCCAATGTCTGTATCCAACACAAAAACTGCAGTCGTGGTGCTTTCGATTGTACTCAGAACTCGGAAATTCTGCCTTCTGAATAGGAAGATGTAGGTAACACCAGACTGCAGATGAGCTGCATACAGGGCTGGACTGAGACAGAAAATTGGCCCGGACATTTTGACTAGAGACCGGCCCACCATTATAGGAAAAATCATAAAGCCTTTGAATGAAAATAAACACTGTTGTGACAGTGATGTTCACTGTTTTGATGGTATATATGCATCAATCTATCAATCGTTTGTTGTAAGATTCAGATAATTACAGTATTTTTTAAAAGCTAGACATTTTAAATGAGAATAAGAAAGAAAAGTATTTCCTTGTGCCCCCCTTTCCCTGTTAAAGCCCTACCTGGCCCCCTGGCAAAACTTTGCTAGATCCGCACCTGCACAGTTACCAGCTGTCAGCTACTTAGAAAAAGGATCCTGGTGTTATTTGTCTCTCAGAAACAGTTCATAACTTCCCTTCAACTCATTCATGTCACCTAAAAGGTAAACCTGTTTCTCCATCACAGCTCTGATGATCCAGTAAGGACATCTCCTGGTTTCATCTTCATGTTTCCCTCTCACCAGATATACCAACCGATATCATGACCAGCAGCTTTTTTGCAGCTGTGGCTCCAGCAAACATCAGCTGATAGTAGAAAGTAATATTAAATAAATTCTAACAACAGCTGATCAAGCTTAAACGTACTTCTGTTGTTTAGCGCGACATCCGCTGACTGAAGTAGAAACGGGAGAGGGAGGGTGGAGAATGAGAGAAGAAGAGGCAGCTGTGCAGCAAAGACACAGAATAACTCCAGCTTTGTGCCTTTTTCATTGTAGCTGAATTACGGGACTAACTGTTCCTTTTCACCTCAATAAGAAATGCGTAATATTTTCTCTGAATACCAGACCGGACGGTTGACAACTCTAATAACTTATGAACAAAATAAAGTTCAACATCATTAACTTCATAGCACCACCAAGCTGTATAGAAACTCCATCATGCTAGCTAGTACGCAGTACGGAAAAAGTCAGAAAAACGAAAATAAACTCCACCTAAACTTGGTTCATATCTGACCCAGATAGACTGCAGGTCATAACTTCTTACCTGAAGTTCAGTTCACACTTGGACCGGCGGCCGCCTCGGGTCTCTTTTCCTTCTGCGTCCCCTTTCCTTCATCCACCTGCTGGCCTCCACCACTTGCTAATGTTACTGAATCTGTGGAAGCTCCGCGATAGCCACCACACGAAGTAACGACCCTATCTAAATCCCAGTAACGACTAACGCGTTCCTGATTTTGTCATAACAACTAGTTACCATGCTCGTTACCACAATAATAACGTAGTTACTGTAACGCGTTACCTAATAACGCATTAGTCCCAACACTGCTTAGGATGTAACTACAGCCCATCCCATGCAGCAGTGTATGAATGACTAACCGTATTGTGGATGGATTATCTCAGTTGTTCTCCTGGCTGAAGTTTGGTCCTTTTACAGCATCCTGCCATGCGATTACATTTGTTCCTGACCACCGAGAACACTCACGTTAACTTTTATCGAGTGGAAAAAAAGTTAGCTTGTTTATATTATGCTAACATAGCTGTGTCGCTAGCGGTCACGTAGCACATCATTATATACCAGCTAGCCCAACTTCAGTAACCCTACAAATGTCACTGCTGTTTACTTTTCTGTCTTCATTTATGTTGGAAGTGATAGCAGAGCTGTACGTTTGAATTTGTTTCCAAAACCCCGCAGTCAGGACATGCTATATTGTATTTAGATAGAAGCTAGCGAGCTAACTCCCTGCTAACTTCTAACTCCGTTAAATGTCATAAATTCCGTTTTCATGGATGCCTGGATGTTAAACTCAATTGTTACACCTGGTAGAGCAGAACGCTGATCATTTTATTAAAGATGAAAGACTTTAGACAGTTTTTCAACTCTCAGTAATGCCATAGTGATCGTTTGATATATGGGCCTGCAGCGGAGTTTAGGCCCAGACACGGCTAGTGACGTCAGACTGAACAACCGGATAGCAACTCTTTGGTGGCAGAACTACAAAACAACCTGTTTGTTAAAATCAAGATAAGGAAGACACAGAGAGACGCAGACGCTGAAGCAGACACATATAAAATGGCAGAAGCACAGATGGAAGTGGTCGTGAGCCCAGAAATAACAGTTTTGCAAAGATCGGAAAATGACCTCAAAAAACCCCAAACACCAAATCCTGAAACACGTCCTCTGGCACAAGTTCAAACCGAAGTGGTCGTGAAAGGCAAGAAAAAAAGGGGGCAAAAACAGAAAAGAGTGGCTGAAGAACCCAGACGACCAATTACTCGGGCGTATGCTCGGGCTCTTCTAGAAGCCCAAAACAACGTGGCTGATGGAAGCAACGCGAGAAATGAAGAAGTGTCAGGAAACCCTGAAGGAACCTCTGAAAGGGAAAACCCTGGATCCCTCCCTATGTCAGAACCAAAGGACGACGTGAATATGGAGACAGAGGCAAACATGAATAACGCCAGTGGACAAAACCCTGGGCCAAATGGAGGGACGTGGCAACATCAGCCAAATCCCAGATTTATACCCCATGATGGCAGAGTCCAGTATGATTCATGTTGTGAGATTGCTGCTCTCAGGCATCAACTACAAGCTTCCCAAAACCACCAGAATGAGCTTTACTGGAAACTGGTAGCTGCTAATAAGAGGGCTTCTTATTACCAGTCTAAAGTGACCAAACTTCATGCACAGATGATCGCCGACAAAAAACAGCACGAAGAAACAATTAAAGAGCTCATAGAGCAACTGGAGGAGGCTAATGATAATAATAAGCCTGATACGAGAAAAACAGAGGTTCAAGCAAAGGACAACCAAGCAGTTGTCATGCTGGATGACATGATTCGTGTCCTGCACGAAGACGTCAGCGACCCTACCACAGAGCAGTGTGTGGATTCTTCTACACAAACCACAGAGGCTTCACACACGGACTGTGTAGGTCTGAAGGAGGCTCAATTTGAAGCCCAATACAAGACTCAACAAGAGCAAATAGGAACACTCCAAGAAGCTCAACACCAACTCAAGGAACAGGAAGATAAACATAGGCAGGACCAGGAGACACTGAACATGGAAATCAGTGAGCTTAAATCCCAGCTCTGCTCCAACAAGGAGCTTCATGACATGAAAGCAGAGACTCTTTATCAAGAGTTGAAAGAAGTCAAAGCGTCCTACATTAACATCACACAGCAGCAAAATGAACAAAATTCCAACACAGCAAATGGAAAATCTGAGCTTCTGGTGGAAAAAGACACCAAAGAACAGGACAAGGAAGAAGAAGGAGAAGACTCCCTGACATCAACTGAGATGTCTCTGCATGACTCTCTACAACAAACAGAAGACAGAGAGAAAACGATAACTACCAATCCAGCTGAACTCGAAACTGAAGCTAAGACTGTGCCAGAGAAAAAACCCAAGAAGAAGACGAAGAGGAACTGGCTGCGTCGGCTTTTCAGCTGTACCAGTCCACAGACAGACTGATTTACACAACTGTGGAAAAACTAAATAAATACACAAAAAAAAAAAAATAATTGGAAAACATAGATGTGTCATTATTTCATATAGATTTCAAATAACATACCATTTGATGTCAACATGTTTTAGTTGCATTTGCAGTGCTCGTGCTGTTATATTCTTATGATTCTGTTCATTTTATGAGTGTATCCTTCAGCCTTGCTTCACATATTTACTGCTGCTTGATCAGCTTTAGTCCTGCTAGCATCAGCACAGGTAGAAACAGATCACACATCAGAGAATCGGCCGTGCATCTAAATGCAAATGGAAACTAAAAATGAAAACATAGATAACTTAGCTGAACTTCATAGATCTGAAAGTTGACCAATGCATACATAGTGCTAAAAATCAGGTATCGGGAAAACACATTATTTTATATTATGCTGAAGTCAATTGTTATCCTTTTTTAAAACTATATCATATAATAAAGTCTGTTTTGAAGTTTACTATGGTAAAAAAAATATTTTAAGGCTTTTCAGATATACTGTAACTTCATAGGTATGAACCATCAAAGCATTTTCATCATAAATATAAAACTTCATTAGGTAGATCTGTTCAAATACTCATTAATGCAAATATCTGATCAGCCAATCACATGGCAGCAACTCAATGCAGGTGTAAAAGGTGAGGTCTAAAAAGAATAGGGATGGGTACCGGCATCCAGTGCCATGATGGCACCGGTTCTGACATAAACGGTAGTAACCAGACCGAAAAGCAGCGCACATTTCAGTGTTTTATTTCGGTGCTTTTTTTTCCTGAGCTGTGATACACTTTAGATTCTAGCCAATCATTTTACGTTTCCGAGGATAGTAGGCGGGTCCTGGTACGTACGTTCTTTTAGAGCAGAGCTACAGATTAAAAATGCCCAAGGCGAAGCGGTCAAAAGGTGAGGTCTAAAAAAAACCTTCAAGAAAATATGAATCCATCTTAATCAGTCTTTAATTATGAAGCAATCGCCTAACTCCCTCTGACAAACAGACCTGTGGAAAAATTTATAAACCACTTTTAACTTTTTCCAAGGTGAATATTGTCTGGCAGCAGGTGCCCTTCCCCTCCCAGATCACGTCAAGGACAATTACAGCAGCTATTACAAACATTATAAGCAGAATAAACCATGAAACTAAACATTTCTCCTCCTTGATATTCTTCATCCAAATCCGTGCCTCCCTGGTCCTCATTTGACATAAGCCAAGTACTCCCACCTGACATCTGCTCCCCACGCGTGTGACACTGTGTCGAGGTACGCGTGTCTATGCAAAAACCAAATTATACGCCAGTGATTGTCTGAAACCAGCAGGGGTGTTCATGTGCAAGAGGACACATCCATGGTCAGCAGAGCATTAGTAAGTTGTGGGGGATAGCTGTTAAATGGACCAGCATAACCAAATAGCCTCAAACACAAAGTAAAAACACAGCTACTCTGCATCAGAAGCTTCTTAATAATCTACTGGCCACAAGTAATACACTAAATACTCATACTCTCCAGAGGATCAACTCTTTCAATTCTAGTGTGTGTGTGTGTGTGTGTTGGGGAAATGACCTGCTCACTAGGCCCTGTGTATTCTTTGACATCACATCTGATGGAGACTGGCTGGCCCTCCACCCGGATTAATGGACCAGGAGGCACCGTCACCACACGGGCCGAGCACCCACCTTGAAGAACACAGAAGACATTTTAAAAGATTAAAAGTCTATAACAGAAAAAATTATGTGTGGAGGCTGAGTTGGACTCTGAAACCTCTAAGATGAAAGAAAATCCTTCTATATATGAAGCAAAAATAGAATTTACATGAAGAATACGCTGTATTTATATACATTTGCCCCTCAGTACAACAGACCATTGAGGTCATATTGAAGTTTGCTGGGCCTGTAGCAGCTTGAATAAGGTAATGACATGTTTGACAATGACACTGATGTTCAATGTTTTAATCATGGACAGTCAGGTGAAAGCCACACTGGCTGACTTGCAACAAATCCTGGCTGAAGAACAGGAAGCCAAGCTTGGTCAGTGCGTGACCACACCTGGCATCCAGACCAGCATGAGGAGGAGCAGCCAGGCTGTTGTGGCTGTGTGTGGTTCTTCCACATTTTTCCACAACAACAGGACAGAGACCGAGAGACATTTATTTTCAATCTCTTTGATTGACTTTTCAATTCGGCTTAGTCCAACATACCAACCAAAACCTCTGTTTCACTCAAAAAGTTACAAATCAATTGGATGTTAAATGCACTATTTTTTGTTTAAATAATTATTTTTTTTTAAAAAGATAGTCCACCCACAGACAAAAATGAAATATTAAATTGGCAGACTTCAAAATGGGGATTAATATTTGGCTTCGTGTCAAACGATCGCCTGTCCAACACTGTTGCAGTGATTTACCAAAAATGCCTGCGAGTACTTAAACTGTTTAGCACTTGTTTAGCTACAATGGCAAAATGAACTGATAAAGATGTATAAGACAGAGCAGGTAAATAATGTACAGTGATAACGATAGTTGCAAAAGTTTTTTTTTATAAAACATCTTCCTAAATCCTGTTGACTATAAACATAACATAAAAAATATTTTAAAAATACATCACTTTTTCTTTTCTTCCTTTTTTTAAATAAAAGGGCACCAGCAGAGTTAATTAGCCACCAAGCAAAGAAGTGTCTCTTACTGAGCATGAAAATCCCAAAAGTGAGTGCAGTGACATAGGTTTCCATTTTCCTTCGACTTTTTTCCTTGTCCCTCGATTTCCACGTGTTTTCTCTGGAGGTAAGACCGGTCCTCTCTCGCCACTGACAAATGTGAGTGCAGGAAATGTGTGACAGCATGACAGAGGAGAGAGAGTCTGTGAGTGTGAGAGAGACAGTGGATTGTGGTCAACCACCACACAGATGCTTGGGGCCCAGACTAGTGCCAGCAGGTCTCTGACAGCAGAGACCTGGCCTCCCTGAAAGGACCCCACTCGTGCCTCTTACAGTTCAAGTGGCATTCATAGTTCTGTTTAAGTGAATGGCAGCTAGGAACAAGAATGAAAATTGAAAAGCAGAAAGAATGAAGAAAAAAGAGGAAGAGGAGAAAAACCTAAATGCTGCCAGTTTATTTTTAACTTTAGGTGGCAGACATTTCAGTGAGGAACCTTCCACCAGTTTAGCACGAGCTAGTTTAACATTAAATAACTCAGAGCGGCCAGCTCCTGTGTCCAGCTCTGGTGGCTGTAACATGAGCGAGAGGCGTGCACAGCTTCCTTGGTGGTGTCAGAATACTTATAAAATAACTGACCAATTCTCCCAGTCAACTGTTGCACAGGGTAGGTTTTTGGGGTGTGTATAGGAAGGGGTGAGGGGGTAATATGGTGAAATCCTGTCCTGGTACAATACCACCATACACCCACAGCTCGCCATGCGTGCCTGATACACAGGGGCGGATCTAGAAGGGTGGCATGGGGTGGCAAGTGCCACCCTAAAATGATCTCTTGCCACCCCAAGTGCCACCATAGTTTTGCATATGACAGTGTTGTTTGTTAAAATAACATAGCATTAGCACTTTGAGCGTAGTTACAGTTAACAGTGAATATAAATGCTAAAACTGAATATATCGCATAGTGTCCCCCCCCCCCCCCCCCTCCATTAACAAATGGTTCAGCCCATAGCACAGACCGTCTTCTTTTCTAGTTTTCAGTAGCAAGATGCTTATGATTGTGCCAGAGCACATTTTGAACAACACCATGGGAATTTCAGATTTCACACAGGTGGTTGGTCGTTGCACTCTGGAAATGGAATAAAGGTGAGTGTTATTAACCCTCTGGGGTCCACGGACTCGCTGCACCTCCAACAGACTTCAACACAGATCTTTGTTCATGACAGTGCAGATTTCTGACATTTTGTGTAATTTAAGCATGTAACAATTAGATTTTTTTTTCTAACCAAAAACAGTGAAACTTAAATTAGATTTGTGTTTGTAAATGAACCGCCCCATGTTGTGTAGCTTTCTGGATTTTATACTTATTGGGCTACATATTTATTTATTATACAAGCCATACAGTACATAAAATCACATGTTTTATGTAACTAAAGTGTTTAATTATGTGGGCTTCAGAAAATAATTAAGTTATAGATGATATTTACATGACAAACGTGTATACTTATTGCATTTGAATGTGTGTTTGTGAAAAAAAAGGCTTTGATTTTGCCACCCCATGTGATTTCTTTGCCACCCTAAGAAAATTTCTCTAGATCCGCCGCTGCTGATACACCAGCTTAGCCCTGTCATGATTGCAAGTCCTTCATGCATACAGGGAAGCACATCCAGACACTGTCCCCTGGCACAAAGACCGGTCTTGGTACCTACTGGCTACTTTATTCTTTCATTACCCTACTTCATATTCATCACCTGCGGGCTCTGGTGAAAGTTGCAAAACTACAATGTTTAAAATAATTATGAAATCTGTACTGAGATGTTGCCACACAGTTAAATAATCTATGCCTAATAAGCACCTCACCTGGACAGCGCACAGCATTGTCTGGTTGTTGTAGATTGCCTCGATCGGTGGTGTCTTGTTGTTTAGCCCACAATACTTTGGCAGCCTGGGTGGTGTTTTGGACGTTGCTGCAGGCTGTCCTGAACTGGGGATGTGGGCCAGTAGAGGTGGGTTTGTTTTATTTTTATTTTTTTATTTTGGAAGGTGACGATACACTATGGATTTGTTGTATTCAGCAAAATTATCCTCCTCTCCACAAGTGAGCCATAGAGCCAGGGTGGGCTGACAATCTTGAACCATCACTGGCTGCTTCATCTGCTTCAGTTTTCCAGACGACAAACGTTCTGCTCAGTGGCTCTTTCTAGTTCTTGGGTCTCGCAATTTCCAGGCTAATCTTAAATCCCACTTTTGACACTAGAGTAGCAAGCTCACATCAAAGTGTTAAAATTTGCAATTCTTCTGATCAAAGACCGCTCAGCCTCAGAAATGCAGCTTTATTAGTGTTAACACACGCACACAAACAGGAAATAGTGGCCCCGGCGGTCAGCAATTGTCACGGCTGTCTCAGACATTATGCATTTTAGAGCTCACATACCCATAAATATGGAGCTAGACTGCCATCTTGTGGCCAATAAGAGGAACGATGATATAAATGCCCAAAACACAGGGTAGAATAACAGAAGGGAAACACAGAGGAGACTAAAAATAACCAAAAAACACCAAACTGGATGTTGGCATATAACTAACACCAAACAGGAACCAACAACTTAGATGCTGAAGCAGTCACTGCACCCGTGGCAGTCCTCTTAATCTGAAAAAAGTAGTGCAGCTCAAATTTGTAATAATCTCAGAAAAGCTCAGTCTAGTTTCAAAAAACTAGACTGAGCTTTTCTAGTAGTAATTTCTGCTGTTACAGGGTGAGAGGTGGGACTTTCAATAAATACGTGATTAAATCATATTGCATATGAGACTAAAACTTCATAATGAGCAAGTTATATTTTTGTGTGCAGCGGGTTGACATTGTGTGACATCGCTTTCCTGTAATCTGTTCATGGTGCAGGTGTGAAAGTTGCAATTGCACTATTGGAGCATGCAACACTAAAAAAGAGGAGTCAGTGTAAATGGAGTTAGTTTTTATAAGTGGCAGATAAATTTAGATACAACTTCTCAGCTCAGCAGTGCGGTTTGTCACACATTGTGTTTAGGATGCTAGATGCAGGCTTGCTGTAGTTTCTGGAGTGAGAGACAAAAACATTAACATTAGACTGAACGTTAGACTATAACCAGATCAACAATGCAGTCAAATATGTTATATTTCAATGAAACCTTTCCAACTCTCACTAAGTAAACAGAATAAATCGCCTGTGGTCTCATGCAACAGTCTTTATATACTCTGTTATTTCTGCTGGTGTTCTGTCTGGTACCAGTCTTTGAGTTTCAGCATCCTTTTTTGACCTATAGCAGACCTTTTAGCCATTTTTTAGCAAATTATGACACACATACTGTGTCACTTCACACCACATTTTCTCCCGTTTCCATCACATTCACCAAAATTTACAGTGTAACTTTGACTCTGTGCCTTTTTGGTATCTTGTGACTTTCACTGTACATAGCATTGGACACAGCCATAGCCAGTCAAAATGTGGGACATTGTCTCAAGATGTGGGACAGAAAAAATCCTGTGTAGTCCTACTTAAAGAGGGACATCTGATCTCCAGCTGCAGGGTTAACATACAGAGCCAGACAACCATCCACACTCACATTCACAACTATGGCCAATTTAGAATTGTAAGTTAACTTAATGCATGCGTCTGGAGAAGATCGGTGTACACACACAGGCACAGGTCACATGGTAACTTCACAAACTGAGGAAAGGGCCTAGCCAACCCACAGGTTCAAACCCACAGCCCTCTTGCTGTGAGGGGAGAGGGCTAACCGCTCAGGAGATCCAGTTCAAGTTCAGCAGATTATGAACAACGTCTGCGAAATTAGTTCCATGTATTTCCTCAAAAACATCAGAGAGCAGAATGTTTTTGATCCAGTGTTGTTTACACTCATTTACACAAGCTGACCGACCCACACAAATGTGGGTCG
This sequence comes from Aulonocara stuartgranti, assembly GCF_965226115.1. Taxonomy (NCBI): domain Eukaryota; kingdom Metazoa; phylum Chordata; class Actinopteri; order Cichliformes; family Cichlidae; genus Aulonocara; species Aulonocara stuartgranti. Next base: position 42,225,486 of record NC_138958.1, on the reverse strand, counting down.
GTCTCCATGTCCACGTTCATACATGTTAAAGTCTCCATCCTGTGACCTTCACTTATTTTTATCCAAGGTGTGAATTGTTGAGCTTGCATGTTGCACCTGGTGGTTTTCACTTGAAGAATGACAAACTATTTGTGGGAATGAGTCACATGCAAGAAGTCACTTGTTTACCTTTGTTTACAAAAAGTGTAACTAGGGGAACTCCATAGGTATTATTTTACACAACATTGAGATATCAGGCCATCGGGTCCTACACATTGCTTGTGAATGAAACTGCAACCCTCTACATAAGAGGTAGGGAACGTTAGTCCTGGAGAGCCGGTGTCCTGCAGGTTTTAGATCTCACCCTGGGTCACCACACCTGAATCAAATGGTTAGTTCATTACCAGGAATCTGGAGAACTTCAAGACATGTTGAGGAGCTAATTTAGCCATTTAAATCAGCTGTTGGATCAAGGACATCTAAAACCTGCAGGACACCAGCTCTCGAGGCCTGGAGTTGCCCACCCCTGCTCTATATGATTTCTTCTACACAGCTTTTTTTTTTTTTAAACTGCATACATGAACATGACAACACCCAGAAAGAAAGCAAAAGCAAGTGCTTAATCTTAAACATCTTATTCCTCTCACACGACTAGAAAGCTTAAAGAGCTCAGTGAAACAGGCGTAGGCTAAGAAGGAAAGAGCAAACTGATATTTCCATCCAGAACTGCTAGCTCATTTAAAAGTGAGGAACAATCCTCTGAACATTTCGGTTAAACGATGGGCGGCGAAGACAGAACACAAGATGCCAAAGATGAAGAAGGCGATGAAAGGAAGTGAGAAAAAGGAAGAGGGGTGGGTTAAGAAAGGAAACCAAAATAGTGAATTGCAATTGTGTAATCTGTCAAAGTGCTGCTTGTTATGTTAACTTCACAATATTTCTGCTGTGTAAATGCAAGACACACACATGACACACACTCTCACACACCGTGCTCTGGGTTTCATGTTTATTACTTTTCAATGTACAATGTAAATTTCCCAGGCATTGCTCCAGCAGCGTGCCAGCTGCTCACAATATTGCTCCTCTTTGGTCCCGACACCTCTCCGGCTTCTCCTGGTGCTGCCCCTTCAACCATCCACGTCACCTCTCCCTCTGCAGCTGAGCCACAACACACACCTCCCTGCCACACTGCCAAACCTCGACAGTGACTCCAAAAGTGGCACGAAGGGATGAACAACCACTCTTCTATAAAATATTCAATCATTTGGTGTTTTGGAGACAGAGAAGCCAGAAAACACAACACATCAGTAAATCCTGCAGTAATGTCCTATAGTCTGTCATCTTGAGTGAGACCAGTCCCAGAACCTTACCAAACTTGTAGCAGATGGCTGCCCCTCCCTCAGGTTTCATCCTGTTAAAAGGGAGTTTTTCCTTCCCACTCTAGTGGGGATCGTCTGGTTCTCTTTACCTTGCAATATAAAGCACCTGCAGGCAACTGTTGTTTTTATTTGAGAATATATAAATAAAACGGAAATGAATCAAAGATGATCAGTTATCACTGTATTTAAACCATGCGAGTAAAACAAAGCTCACAAAAAATAGACGATCTCCTTCACTGTTGGGTTCAGTTTTTATTGTGTTACTGATCTATTCATTTTCATCACCATCACAACCCAGTCAGTCCATGCTGCTGATGCTTTTCAGTCAGAGAAACACAAACAATATCACCACACCATAGATTAATAACAGCGATGCATATCTTACTAATATAGCCACTGTGATATCAGTTTGCTGCAAACTAATGTGGTTTTGACAACACCGGGCCAGAGCTGCACGGAGCCACTCTGGCATCAACAAGGAATTTTCATCCTTATGAATTGCAGCTCACTGTATATTTTCTCCTTTTCAGTCTTTTCTGTGTAAACCTTAGAGATGGCTGTGTGGAAAAATCTCAGCAGATCAGCAGATTCTGAAATAGTCAGACCAGCTCATCTGCCGCCAACAACCATGGCATGTTCAAAGTCACTTAAATGTCCTTTCTGATGCTCAGTTTGAACCTCAGCAGGTTTGTCTCATTGAGCTGGTGCCATATGATTAACAGACTGGATATCGGTGTTAATGAGCAGCTGAAGGGATGTGTCTAGGAATTTGGCCTGTTTGCGTTAACAAATAATACTGAACTAAAACTTGGATCTTTTGAACATAGACTGTATAATTATTATCAAAATGCAAAGCTATCAAAATGGTTCCTCTTTTCAGTTTTGCACCACATAGATCACACCACAGTGCAGCAGGCCCTGCATTTTTCACAGCAGCTCTAGATGTCTCTAGATATGACACGAGGAAAATATGTAAAGATGCACTGGAAGGTGTGAAAATAAGCGAACAGCAGCATTGTGTGGGCGTGCCCATCATTCAGTCATTGTTGTTCACACACAATGAAGCCTGATAAGGCAGACAATAAACTAAAACATTTACAGTAACATAATATCACTTTAGTGAAGAAAGAACAGAATCTGACACTAAATGTGGCAATTTTCTGTTGCTATAAACCGACAAGTACAGGAAATCATCCACACACACACACACACACACACACACACACACACACACACACACACACACACTAAGCCTGCATGTAGAAAGCCACAAACACATTTTCAGCAAAAAGACAGGATATATGAATCACACACAACAACCGTCTGCTTGCATCGCTCTGTGCACTCAGAAAAGTGCAGAGGTGAAAATGACGCAGTTTGAAACATTCACTCCCAAACTTATACTGCAAATCATAACGACACCATTTATTTAAAAAGACCACTGTGCACAGTTTATACTGACACATACACAAATACATACAAATACAAACGCACATGTCAATCCAAACAATGCGGATAGTTAACTTTCTAGTAAAATTTAGTTAACTACAGCAGACAGCAGTCATAAGAAGGTGAGCAAAATTACAAAATAAAAAACGTAAATGACAAATCCTTAGCTTTTTGCAACATGTACACCAAAGGCTGTTCGCACAATGAAATAATCTGCAGTGACATTCTTTTTGTAGTTTGTCCAGAAAGAAGGAGCCTTCTAGATTGAAAATTGAATACTATGTTGTGTGAAAAGGTTTCTGCAGTGGCAGTGAAGCCACTCTTACATAATGTATACGTGATGGTAAAATTCACAATGTGCAAGTTTTCTTGTAGTATGCAAAACATTTTTGAGGTTTAAAAAATGTTAAAGTTTGATATTATATAGTTTGATATTTTATAGTTTGATATTTTAAAGGCACTTCTGCACTGCGGAGCCAATGCAGAGGTGCTTTGAGCCTGCAGTTTTACCTAATTGCCAACAGGGGGCGACTCTTTTGATTTAAAAAAGAAGTTTGGTTCTACAGCGATGTAAAAGAAAACGACCCTTTCTCTCCCTTGTCCTCAGAAGAAACTTTTTTTCTGATAAAACGTATCACAAGACACATGACCATAACATGATGCTTAGTTTGTAAAACATGGACCCCATTTGATTCAAACAGGGTGATAAAGCAGGGTATGCTTTAGGGCGTGGCTCTCGGTTTCTCAGTATGATCCACACCTTGCACATGATGCCTGGTTCCAAAAAGCTACACTCAAAAAATCCCATTCAAGCCCAAAACGATTAAGATACTTCAATTTTTGTGAGTTTTTGAGACCGCCATCATCAGTTTCTTTTTTATACAAAAATGCCAAATGTAATATGCAAACTGATATATATTGTTTTGCAGTTACCACTGTAGTTTGAAAAAAATGAGAATTTTCTGGCAATTATTTCATCGTTCAGGCTTTACTGGGCTGTGAGGGCCAAGAATATTTGTTTTGAGTATATAGTCTTTAGAAACTTTAGAAACCAGTTGGTTACATCATCTTTTATATGCAGTCTGACAGATTTTGCTTAACCTGCTTAACCTGGCAAAACATTTGTAGAAAGCCTCAAATGTTAAGAGGCAAAAAAAACCCTACCATTCTCAAATGAGCCACTTTATTTGAATCTAAGCTATTCTAAGCCAAGCTAAACTGAGCTAACCAGCTGCTGGTCTCAGCTCTGTATTCAACATACAAATGCCAACAGCAGTGAAGCTAAAAAACGGTAAACGTGAAAATAAGAGTATTTCCCAAAATGTAAAACTGTTTCTAGGATGTAAATATGGAATAAGTAGCAAAGAGTGACAACTACTAGCAATATTCTATATAATGTTGCATTAAACAGAAATGTCAATGTGTACACTTTGACAATTACTTTGTATTTAACATATAATTTACTCAAGTATAATGAAAAATTAAGAAAATAAAAAAAATTATAGTCTGATTGTTCATTTAAAACATCTCACATCTTTCAGAAGTCTGTTTCCTCATGTAGACTCACTTTCTGATCTAAGAGGATCTGAAATCTACGCAATATTTGTTATATACATGCAAATATTACAATATCTATATATATAATTCTTTGGCAGGTCAAGTTTCAGCATCACATTATCAGATAGATTTATAGTTTGAGACAAGCTTTTAAAAAGATGAAGAAAAAGATTAAAAATTATTTCCATATACTAAGCTCAAGTTTTTTCATTCTTTTGGTGCTTTTGGAGTTTTCTTCCTGGGCTGAGGAAGAGGAGGAGGCTGCTCTTCGCCGCCGTTACCACCTGGAGCGGAAACCTGAAGGAGAGTGAAAAAAGGTGTATCAGACCTAAATTATGTATTTCCACATGACTCACTGTTACTGTTTTCAATTTTCATTCTAAGCAGTCAGAATAATAGCAAAAATAAATCATTTTTGGTCTAAAAAACTTCTGTGTCATCTGCTTCTGTGTCCTACCTGCGTAGCCCGTCTGGGGCTGGGCTGAGGTTGGCCGTTGGCGGGCTCAGGCGCTCTGGGACGCTGCTGGGTGCGTGGCTGTTTAGAGCGATGTTGTCGGGGGCCGGTGTTGCCTGCCGGCTGCTGCTGATGGTGGTGGGGGTGATGATGCTGATCAGAATTATTTTGATTTGGATGTTGATGATGCTGATGATGATGCTGATGATGATGATGTTGTTGTTCCTGATTGCCCCACTGCAAGCGAAGCTCCCTCTCATCTGTTAAAGCAAATATAGGTGACAGGTCAGACCTGCAGAATCATAAGGAGGTGATGTCCATGATGGACGTTAGGTTAGACCAGCGGTCCCCAACCTTTTTTGCGCCACGGACCGGTTGATGCCTGACAATATTTTCACGGACCGGCCTTTAAGGTGTCGTGGAAAAATACAACAAAATAAAACTATTACTGGTACTGGAAAAAAAAGTTATTCATAACACACGTGAAAAGACCCAGGAAAACCGAGTTAATGATAAAAACGATAACAAAATAATGCTGAAAACCGATAAAAACCCTGAAAACCATACATTTCACACCTGAGCCTCAACTCTCGCGGCCCGGTACCAAACGACTCACGGACCGGTACCGGTCCGAGGCCCGGGGGTTGGGGACCGCTGGGTTAGACAACATCCTCTCCTCCCCAACCTGCTCGATGGACTTCAGCGGACAGTCCAGGACAGAGCTGGCACTCATGACCAGTTTGTTAAGTTTTTCTCTGTTCCTCTCTGCCACCACTCCTGCAGACCACTGCATAGAAAATAGCAGATGCCACCACAGTGTCATAAAATGTCCTAAGGAGAGTCCTGTTCACCCCAAAATATCTCAGCCGCCGTAGCAGGTGGAGACAACTTAGACCTTTTTTTTAGAGTGCATTTGTGTTTGTGGACTAGTCCAGTTTGTTATTGAGGTGAACACCCAGGTATTTGTACTCCTCCACCGTTTCAATGTCCAAACCCTAATCTATGAGGACAGCTGTTGGTCCACTCCCACTCCCTGCATCTTCTCCCTTAGCACTGAGGGTTTGATTGTGTTGAAGGCACTGGAGAAATCAAAACACATGACTCTCACAGTGCACCTGGCGCTCTCCAGATGAGAGAAGGCCCGATGCAACAGGTAGGTGACAGCATCATCCACCCTAATGTTCGGCTGGTAGCCAAATTTCAGCGGATCTATATCTCTCCCGACTAGTGGGCGAAGGTGAAGTATGATCCTCTCCATGGTCTTGCAACAGGTCTGAAGCATCATCAGTCAGGAAGAGCCACCAATAACCTCTGAATCCCAGAACTTCCAGGTGTATTTAGTGTCAGTTGATTTAATGCTAATGTCTTGGAAGGCATTAGCATTAATGTCCCATTATTGGATCATCTTGTTTAAAGACCCAGCCCATAAGAGCTGGTTTAGAGTCTGACAGATGGAGCACATTGTAAATGAAAGAGTGGAAAGTCAGCCACCACAGAAAACCATGGCAATAACAGGATGTATTATATGAGTGTTTCTCTAGAACGACATGTCACAAACTGAATGCATCGCTGTATTCAGTTTGTGACATGATAAGTGGCACAAAGTGTTTTGGAACAGCAACAAAAAAAGAGAACTGAGAGTTTTAACTATATATTTACTCACTTCTGAATAGCTCAACAGATAGTGAGCTCTGTGAGACACATGTCACATAAAAACCTGACTCAAACTCCACCTAGTGTTATAAAAAAGAATATGCTTTCTGACGATGCACAGACTTAACCAGCTTAAGCTGCAGGTGACTCTTGTTTGGAGTCAGAATTTATTGGATTGGATGATTGAAGTCTGAAGAAACAAGACATATTTGCAATTTATTCAGTTGTTCATTTAACAAACACTGGCCTCATTAGCCTCAGTAGCATGTAGAAGAAGCATACAGAGCCACAACAGCCTGGCACCTGCTCCTCATACTGGTCACCAGCTCGCTCATACACTGCTGTGGCATTCTATCCTATTCCTCAACCAAATGTGGATGTGTTAGTCACTTGAGCACAGGACTAGAGGCAAGCCATTTCATCCTCTCCACTCCCAAACACTGGAGTTATTCTCTGATAAACTGCGCTCTGTGCGGGTGAGCACTGTCATCTTGGAGGAAAGAGTCTGGTCCCAGACATCAGAAATAAAAGATTGCCACTACTGAAGAATCGTATCTCAATATCTCTCTGCACTGAAGCTGAGGCAGTCACACAACATCACGGAAACTGTTACCCTATTGGTGCAGCAATCAGCGTACCATTCTCTGTGTCTTCTCCACACCTTAACCCTGCGATTCAAGTGCTGTCGGAAAACTTTCAACTCACATACATAATGTCCCTGCACATGTTTAGGCTCTACTGCACATATGCTCAGACACCATGGCCTTTGTAGCAGTGTCCACAGGTGCTGACAGTCAAGTGCCTGAGTACCGGCATCAGCACTTGTAGCAGCAAAAAGACAAAAGGTCAAAACAAGTCAGTAGCAGAACAAGCTGTTTGGCACAGACATGGAAGATTTGGCAAGTTATGTAAATGAATAAGTAAATGAAAAAAATTGGAGATTTGTTTGGCCCAGTAAAAATATAAGTCATTTAAATGTAAATAATATATCAATAATATATATTATGTATTATGATATTTTGTGAGCACAGCAGCTTATATTTTAAATATGAATGCACAAACTAAATAAGCACATTCTTACCCTTTAGTCTCAAACGCCTCTTCCGTTTGGTCTTGATGCAACAAATGATGACAATTAGGATCAGCACCAGAACAATACCTGATGGTGAGTAATAACAGCAAATTGCATTAGATGTAAGAGTGAAAAAACAGAAGCTTTCTTATGCATTTTCACACCATAGCCCCAAATATGATGTCAAGATTTTAAGCAGAAGACAAACCTTACCTGCTCCACCACCCACAAAAACCCAGATGCTAATTCCAAATAGTGTGTCAGGAAAAGGAAAAGCTTTAAAATAAAAGGAGAAGAAAAGTATCTTGTTAACATATGAGCTCAATAAAATGACCACTTCAGTTCACGAACATGGAAAAAGGCACATTTGAACATTTGTACCCTTGATAACACATAATACGTACAGGACTTGCAGTCTTGTTGAACAGGCTCACTGGTCTCAGAGTTGACGCGGTTAGAAACATTGCAAAAGAAACGAGCATTCAGCACATCTTTGACTGGTCTTGTCAGGTCCTTGACAATCTCTTTTTCTGCCGTCTTTTTATCAACCATAAACCATTTGATCTGAAAAATTTTTTCACTCTGTAGACGAACAGACAATTAGTTAGTGGATTATTAGTTAGTTCAGATTTTAAGTCTAACAAGTCCAACCTCACCAAAATGAGAAATATAATAATCTTTTCATACATTTTCAATAATTTCCAAGCCTATATAATTAAATAATACATACAAAGAAACCCAACTTCCTGAAACAACATCTCTGAGTAAATGCTTGTAGACAGCACACTTCAAATCATGCTTGGTTTCAGTGGAGGAGAAATGAAGCTTATGCCCACATATTCTTCAACATCTTAATTATCAGTCAGTTATTTGTAGAGTACAACAATAAACAATGTCCTCACCTTACCAACATTGCAAGTAAAAGTGACTTTTGTCTTATCAGGTGTACATGTCCTCGTCACTGTGGGCTTCTGCACAGGATCTGAGTACAGAAAATGTGATTATATCAACATTATATAAACTACTGCTTTTCTACAATAACAAGTACTGTTGATTGATAAAACTGAACAGTGACTTTATAATAAAACCAAAGACTTTACTCTTAATTAAAGTATCTGACTAAAACAGCTTCTGATTGATCAGCACACTTGCTTGTTGTGACATAAGTAGTACAAACACAATGAATATATGTATAATGTGTTGTTACTTACCTAATACACACAAATGCACACTTGGTAAATTTTCCCCCACATTTATTCCATCTGTGTTGTGAACCTCTGGTCTGTATCGTCCTGACTTGTCTTTGGTCAGTTTTGTCAGCTTTAGTGATCCAGTTGAATCAACATCATCATTTTTCCCTTCGATCATCTGTTTCTTTCTGCGATGAAAGATTAGACTTGTGTCCTTGAACCATTTCAGGCTATCTGATTCCTTCAACTCATATTTTAGGGGCACAGTAAAGCTTGATCCTGTTGCAGCGTACACACAATCATCCTGAGAGCCTTTGAAACAGAAAGGAAAGTGAAGAAAGACAAAAAATAGATGAAAAAAATAAACTAGTCATGTTACAAAAGCTCTGAAGAATTATATATCAGAGCTGAGGTAAATTATGATTCTGTTAACATAAGGGCAAGTTTATGATTTTACTAGTTTTAAACTAGCAAAAATCAAAAATTCATTGCATCTACAGATCTATCAAAACTAGTTGTCATGACATCATGACTGTAACTAATTGAACTATTAAGCATTAACAGTGTGGTTAGTAGTTCATTTCGAACTTACACCATTTCCTGTGCATTTTTCAGGAACTACGATGGACCGCTCTTAAATTTAATGATGGGTTTTGATCAAGTTTAATTAGTGTTTTTTCCCACCACTCTCTCAACCAGTTCACAGCAAAGACTTCTGTAGCAAAGACAGGAAAGTACTGCAGAGGGTCATCAACACAGCCCAGAAGATCACTGGCTGCTCTCTGCCCAGCCTGGAGGTCACTGCAAACTCTCGGTACCTCAGCAGAGCTGGCAATATCATCAAGGACCACTCTCACCCCAGCAACCAACTGTTTGAACTATTACCGTCAGGCCGACGGTACAGGTCACATAAAACCAGGACAAACAGATTCAGGGATAGCTTCTTTCCCAGAGCTATCACCGTAGTAAATAAGCACAAAAACAACTGAACCTGCTTAGCTATACCGTACCGTCACTGCCATTATATTATGCTGCTATTCATACTGTCATTATATTAATGCTGCTATCCTGTATATATCGTACTTACTATTGTTTGAGTACTTGCGATTGTTTTATTGTACTTTTTATATTTTACATTTATATTTATTATTTATCTTGCACCAAGGGAGTGGCACTCCAATTTCGTTGTACTCTGTACAATGACAATAAAGGCTATTCTATTCTATTCTATTCTATTCTATACTGTTAATGCTCAATTCCCCTGGAACTGGAATGTAGTTGCTTCTCTGCAAAGGTGTCTACATTGCCTTGCTTGAGTTGGTACAGAGCTTGTTAACACATTTTCTGACTTCCTGTATGTCCCAGTTTTTGTAAGTGACTTCTTTTTGTGAGCTTCTACTCATGAACGTACAAAATCAGTCAAATGTCATTCAGATACAATGTACAAGTTGACAAGTCACCAGAATACAGCTGGTATTTCAGTATAAAGTTAGCAGTTGTAGTTTAGTCACATAATGTCAGTAAGAAGTTACGTATTGTTAGTTTCGACTGATTGAGCTGACAAACGTCTGTAACATTATATTCTGTGGGCGTCCTGCACACATCACTTTACTCCATCACTGAGGCTGGATGATGGTTACATTTCATCCTGTTGTCTCTCTTCAGACCACAGTGTGCAGCGATGGCATCCTCATCTAAACATGCGCTAAAGGTGAAAGGTTTGCCATCAATATATTTTATTTGTAAATGTTTAAAGAGGTGACTGGAATCTATCAGAGATCACGAGGTGCTGAGCAGACAAAATACACGAATATGTAAAAACAGTTCTCACTAAAATAGATTTTGCAATCAGTGAACAACTTTGACACAGTTTCAATTTCTGTGAAGGGAACCACAGGAAATGAGTGGTTATATAAGTCATGTTCTCATGAAGCACAACATTAATATTTTCCAGGATGATTATAAAAAATTAGCTTCTAGCCAAACCTCGTTTTGAGTCACTAGTCGTGGCTGCGTGAGTCTTTTCTCAGAGGAGGACACAAAGTGGCTCATTAGTAATTACCCTAAACCTTTGTTATTGCAAATGGAAAAAAAAAATAATATTTCAGCAGAACCACCGTTTTCTTTAACTTCAAACGAAAGTGTTTTTCTGCTCTAAATCAGAAAACCACAAGTTAGACTCAGTAATGTGAACCTTTGAATACCTTCCACTTCCTGTCAACTACAAGAGCTCATCACCAGAAATGTAGTTTTTTCTTTTATGTGTACTTAAAAAAACATTTAAAAAAGGACATAAGGACTAACAACAGACAGCACTACACTGTATTAAGATCAGACATAGCTGTTAACATGCTGAAATCATCAAAACCTCTCACAGTGAACCAAGAAGAAGTGAAATGATGTAACTCATGACATATGAATCCTGCAGAAGAGCAGAGGAGCAACAGCTTCCACCTACGAGAATACATGTTAACTGAAATAAACTGTGATATAAAGCATTGGATTCAAATTTGACAATGAACTGCAATCAAAAGCATTTTTATGGCAGTAACATGAGTAGAATGAGTCACTTGGTCTCTAAAGAAGCTGTTTCCTCTACAAAAATTCACAGAATTGTTCCGTATTGACGGGTGAAGTCGCTTTTGCAGTTCATAACCCCGTTTCAAACTGTCATGCTGACAAACAATAGAGGAATGTGTGAAGGCTGCATATACCAGACACCAACGCCATCATTACGCCTCAGCAGAAGGTGACATTTAAAAACCAGCAACGATAAGATGCACAGTGTGTTCAACAGAAATGACTTTTTTTGTAATTCGCCTCCTGTTGAGCGTTTATCAGATCTATTCACATAAACATGAAATGATTTAAACGTAAACGGCTCAAAGGAAAGAGGGGGAACAGAAGGGAATCTTTATGATTTAATTACATCAGAAACAACTTTCATTAGTTTGTTTTGTGACCATAAATTAAGAATTACAATATTTGATGGACGTAAACTAAATTTTAAAATTCTATGTTTTTAACGTTCTTATAACCCATTAGTTCATATATATTGATATAAAAATTCATAAATGCAATTTCATATAATTCAGTTTATTAAAACATTTTTGAGTGTAATTTTTTTTTGCTCTTTTTATGACTTTAATTCTTCATCCTTTCCATTGTTCAGCTCTCACAGCTCCTTTTCTGCACTGAGCGCTCGCTGCTTCTATGGGTCACCTCTACTTTTGCACCTTTGCATCGCTTCCTGTTCATCCCCATCTCAGACCAAAGTTACCACATCAGCAGCGATGGGTTTCGTCTGCAGAACGTTCTGGACTGTTTCTTTTGTCTAACATTGATGTATTTATGGCCGAGGTTTTCAGTTCACCCCCAAAAATCAAAGACATGCCTCTTTTTTTGAATGTGCATGAAAGCACAACCAAAAAGGAAAGTAAGCTTGAAGCAAATATAGAAAAAGAAAAGCAGAGTCAAGTTTTTAAAAAATAATAATAATGACAATAAAACAAACCCTGCACACCCAAAACCTCAGCAGGAACTAAACCTTCACCCTCGCTCATGTCAGCAGCCCTATCCAACAGTATTACTACAGGTCATTTGTTAGTTCCTCTTTAGTTTTATTGAGTTTTTCCTCAATAAAATAATCATATTTAAAGGACTGGTAAAATATTTTGGATTGTTTAGTTTACTACAAATAAAAAAAGTAGTTTTAATGGTTTTTCTATATTATTTACAGTCACAAAATAGATTTCCACTGAGAGACTCAAACAGAAACACAGAAATATAGACTTTTACTGCATTCTGTGGGTATTTTTAAAGGATAAGTATCTTTGTAGCGCCCATGGCTGAGAGGTTCAATTGAGTATTTCCTTGACAAAAAAAAAAAAAAAATGGTATAAATGTAAACCAATAAGTTTGGATTTTAACAATAAAAACCTTAACCTGACAGAATAAACAGATTAATTGAAACATACCTGTGGAGGAAACGAAGCAGCAGCAGAGCAGAAACGCAGCGATGCTGACAGCAGAAGCCATCTTCTTCACTGTTCTCATCACATTCAGCTAAAAAGAACAGCCTCTTTCCATTATCGAGGTTATTTCCTGTCAGAGCGCAGTAACTTCACATATTTTATGTGTGTGTGTGCCACCGTACACGCACGTGTGTGCGCATATATGGTTTTGAAAGGAAGTGATCCAAGAGGCCTCATCTGCTGTCACAGATAAAGAACAAAGCAAGCCAAGCAAATGTCACACTTAGAAGACAGAGTTCATCTTTTTTTAGTTTAGTTCAGCAGTATAAATATATCTGTGATCTCCTATTAGAGATGTTCAAAAGGTGACCAGAAGTTCAAACACCAAACTGCTAAAATCTGGGTAGCAGGTGAAATTGTAAAACTTAAAACAAAAGCAAGTGAGAAATATAAAAGCTCATAAAACCATGAGCGAGTATGTAATATGACAGTTAAAGTTATGTAAGAACACATTATATCTGCATTTGTTTCCAGTTAAACACCTGCAGTTAAAAGGTTGAAACTGTAATCATGTGGAGGTTTAAAGCTCTTACCTCTGAGGGTTTGCCATGGTCAAAGGTCAGACAGCCGCCGTCACTGCACACGTTTTACCTGCAGATACTCCTGCACGTACACGTAAATGAGAGCTGTGCATTTGTGTTTGCACAAGTCCATGTTGCCTTTGCACCACTGCCCTGTCCCCGGGAAAAGTTCAAGATGCTGAATTGATTAATCTTTGTAGAGGTGAGACACTTTTCCCCTGTTGGATTTTAATAAGACTTTAAAATGTAAATCTTTTTGTTGTCCACTTTTTGGAAGCTAACATCAAATTTGAGAGTTTTTTTTAATGAAAGGGAAAAACAACCATCCACCATCATACCAATATATGTTTATTTTTACTCCAGACTGTGGGTAAGGCTTCAAAAATACTTCTTCCTACGTTTCCCATGATGCCATGGAACTCAATGACCGCTTTTGTTTTACCATCTCTGCTATTCCTATAAGAGATGAAGGTAGCAGCTAAAATCTTATTATTATTTATTATTAATCTTATTTGCATGTGCAGTCCCTTTGCAGGTTACATGCAAAAGATCACAAAAGTGCCACGTAAAAAGTAAATCACAAACCCCCTGCACGTCCGTTTAGCTATTCTGTCATAAAAACACAAAATGCTAATGTGTTAAAGAAAGTATAGATTTTAGTAGACTTATGTTCTTAAATATACTGTTCTTCTTAAACACCATGCCCAAGTTCCAGTCTCCCATCACACTAGAACTCTACGGGGTGCGAAGCAACATCTCCATCTCACTCGGACTTTTACATTTGAAGCTGCTGAGTAAAGAACATATCGCACATGCAGGTATCTATGGGCGAAGATGTGTGCATGAATTTGACAGGAGAGAAAATACATGAGGCTTTATGTGCCAGTTTAAAGATGGTCATTTTGTCATTTCCAGCCTCTTTTTTTTGGACAATTACATTATTAAATCTTTTATGGATTTAAGACACAAAAAAAGCTCTTTCAGACCACTAACTGTGTGTAACGTGTGAGTCCTACCTGTAGATGTCTGATTAAAAAAGTAAGTCTAAGAGTGCAACTAAAGCTCACTTCTCACATGTGGTTTGACACCTCAGTGCAGGTCCTGGTCGTAAATGAAACAGGAGGAAACTCTTTGTATCATTTTCTGTAAAACACTCTGGTCCAGACTAAACTCTTCTGTTGGGTGTCATATCATTCAGCAATGCTAAACTTCTTTTGGTTTTGGTTTTAGTACCTCAATCTTGTTCCTTTTTCTGTCTCTGTTTGCATACAGATACACAAAAATAAAACATTCTGGTTTGTACACATTATGAAGGAAAAGGTTTATAATCTTTTAACTTCACACACATCACACGACCTGTCAAAGCCATCGTTTCCAGTGGTTCGTTCCACTCAAGCTTGTTGAAGCCAACAATGTGTCAAAACAGCTTAGATTGCTTAGATTTCACAGACTTTGGTGTGATGAGGAAAAAGAGAGCTTTCATACAAAAAAGCGGAGACCAAAACTCTTCAAGGATATTTTTATTTTTTCCGTGACGATCAAACTACAGCGGTCAACTGATGACTTCTGGTGTAGCTATTATAGCAAGTGAGTCACTGACACCAAGGAAATGACACCAACATTAGTGCCTGACACCCAGCAGGGACTTATTTTATTTGATCTATCCGCTTGATTATTTACCAAACTAACACACATTCACATAATGTGATTCCAGCATGGTGGGCCACCGACCATAAACACCTACACGAATGGAAATGTCGTTAAAAACCAAAAAAAAAAAAAACAAAACCCACAAATGAGGAGGTAACAGCACGTCATGGAAAAAATGGGCATTTACTTAATTTATGTCAGATCTCAAACTTTTTCTGGCGTGGAAAGCATTACTTTCCCTGTTTTCAGTATCACACATCAGAAAAGCCCTCAGAATTTCTTACTCGCTGATCTAATAGAAAAGGTGCCAACTGACCGTGCTGAGGTCACTGCGACTGTTTCAATCTTGTTTAATTAAATTTCTTTTTTAAAAAACAACAGCACACTTGCCCACACCTGCTCCACTATGTTACTGTTAATGTATGTAAAAAATATGAGTTCAGCTTTGACGATGAAAGGAAAACACTCACAGAACAGCATTTGTTTCCTGCTCATACAGTAGCTGCAGACTCAACACTTCATTTAATAGATATAAAAACAAACATATTTGCTTGCTGTCCACAGGGTGGCACCATTATATTACAGATGCATGTAGTACAAAAGCTGCTACAAACAGGAAGAACCTTTATGATATTATATTAGTAATAGTGGATAACATCTGATTTTACAAATTAGATTAGAAATCACGATGAGAAGTGAGCAGGTCCACATTATATTAATCAGACTCATAAGCTTTTCTCATGTTGTCACTTTGTGCCAGTTTGTGGTTGTTTTAGTCAAATCTTTGGAGCAAATGACATTTCCTTTTTCCTTTATATAAAGATTATTCTTTTGAATGGTCAAAAACTTTTGAACAGCTCTCTGCCACAGGCTCACCTCCAGTTACAACCACCATGAGCTAATAGTTACAGTTACAACTACTTGGGTAATCTGTGCCTTATTATTTGTCCATGTGTTTATTATCAGAAACTTTTAAATAATTAACTTTATTTATTCATCTTTATCTTAAGCTTTAAATCAAGGGAGGTAGCAAGGGAGTGTGAACCTCAAGGTGTGAAACAGCTGTGTACTGCCTTATTTAACTGAGGGCCATGCTAGGCTCAGTGAGATCATGCAGGCTCCACCAAGCTGGGTTTTTCTGTTCTTTGTTTTGATTAAAGGATGTTAGCTACTGCTCACCGCTCGTCTGCAGGCTTTATTTAATGGAAAACTTCCACAACACGTTTTATTAAATTAATGTAGGTATATGGTTACAAATTCACCCACAGGAAGTGTGATGTGGACTGGTCAACAATGAGAGACCCTGGTTTGAACCCCAGTTGACTAGAAAGGTTTTATACACCGAACATCACCCAGCAGGGCTGGTCCAGGATACCCACTATGATCTGTCTCTCTCTCTCTTTATCCACACACACACACATATATGTCTATATATGTGTGTGTGTGTGTATATATATTGTTACGAAATCAGTAACAGTAATCACCCCGGTTCTTTTTATTCCTCGGGCATCCACAGACGGCACCGGACTCAGTAGTCATTTCACAAAACCTCCACTCAACATTAACTTCTCTTTGTCTTACTTTCACAGTTCAAAGTGGGGGATGGTCTCCTAGAAATCTACTCCTAAATTCATGACACACTCAGGCCTTTATTGCATAGATAGCTAGATGCTTTATTGCATCCAGGGCAGTGTCAGTGTCTCTACAATAATTCTACATCCTACCTAACACAATTTTAAACTCTCAAATAAGCTATGCATATCTTCAATATATACAGGGAGTGCAGAATTATTAGGCAAATGAGTATTTTGTCCACATCATCCTCTTCATGCATGTTCTCTTACTCCAAGCTGTATAGGCTCGAAAGCCTACTACCAATTAAGCATATTAGGTGATGTGCATCTCTGTAATGAGAAGGGGTGTGGTCTAATGACATCAACACCCTATATCAGGTGTGCATAATTATTAGGCAACGTCCTTTCCTTTGGCAAAACGGGTCAAAAGAAGGACTTGACAGGCTCAGAAAAGTCAAAAATAGTGAGATATCTTGCAGAGGGATGCAGCAGTCTCAAAATTGCAAAGCTTCTGAAGCGTGATCATCGAACAATCAAGCGTTTCATTCAAAATAGTCAACAGGGTCGCAAGAAGCGTGTGGAAAAACCAAGGTGCAAAATAACTGCCCATGAACTGAGAAAAGTCAAGCGTGCAGCTGCCAAGATGCCACTTGCCACCAGTTTGGCCATATTTCAGAGCTGCAACATCACTGGAGTGCCCAAAAGCACAAGGTGTGCAATACTCAGAGACATGGCCAAGGTAAGAAAGGCTGAAAGACGACCACCACTGAACAAGACACACAAGCTGAAACGTCAAGACTGGGCCAAGAAATATCTCAAGACTGATTTTTCTAAGGTTTTATGGACTGATGAAATGAGAGTGAGTCTTGATGGGCCAGATGGATGGGCCCGTGGCTGGATTGGTAAAGGGCAGAGAGCTCCAGTCCGACTCAGACGCCAGCAAGGTGGAGGTGGAGTACTGGTTTGGGCTGGTATCATCAAAGATGAGCTTGTGGGGCCTTTTCGGGTTGAGGATGGAGTCAAGCTCAGCTCCCAGTCCTACTGCCAGTTTCTGGAAGGCACCTTCTTCAAGCAGTGGTACAGGAAGAAGTCTGCATCCTTCAAGAAAAACATGATTTTCATGCAGGACAATGCTCCATCACACGTGTCCAAGTACTCCACAGCGTGGCTGGCAGGAAAGGGTATAAAAGAAGAAATACTAATGACATGGCCTCCTTGTTCACCTGATCTGAACCCCATTGAGAACCTGTGGTCCATCATCAAATGTGAGATTTACAAGGAGGGAAAACAGTACACCTCTCTGAACAGTGTCTGGGAGGCTGTGGTTGCTGCTGCACGCAATGTTGATGGTGAACAGATCAAAACACTGACAGAATCCATGGATGGCAGGCTTTTGAGTGTCCTTGCAAAGAAAGGTGGCTATATTGGTCGCTGATTTGTTTTTGTTTTGTTTTTGAATGTCAGAAATGTATATTTGTGAATGTGGAGATGTTATATTGGTTTCACTGGTAAAAATAAGTAATTGAAATGGGTATATATTTGTTTTTTGTTAAGTTGCCTAATAATTATGCACAGTAATAGTCACCTGCACACACAGATATCCCCCTAAAATAGCTAAAACTAAAAACAAACTAAAAACTACTTCCAAAAACATTCAGCTTTGATATTAATGAGTTTTTTGGGTTCATTGAATATATATATTTATATATATATATATATATATATATATATATATATATATATATATATATATATATATATATATATATATATATATATATATATATATATATATATATATATATATATATATATTATATATATATTTATTTAAATATATATTTATTTAAATATATATATTTAAATATCTATCTATCTATCTATCTATCTATCTATCTATCTATCTATCTATCTATCTATCTATCTATCTATCTATCTATCTATCTAGATAGATAGATAGATAGATAGATAGATAGATAGATAGATGTATGCCAACACTTTAGAACATTTTAGTGTAATATGTAGTCTGCTGGTCCACCCTCTTGAATTGTATGGGGTCTGTGATAGACAGTCTGTCTTAAAACTAAAGAACATTTAAACTGCATGATGTAGGCCTTTAGTTAGGCCCTTTTAGTGGTTTCAATCATAACATTTTACAATTCACATAACACCTCGAGTGTGAGGTTTAACAGTGCATGGAGTCATGACTTTTGATCTGCCTAAACACTTCTTTGACACTTGGGACTCGAATATATGAGCATATACATTTGGTCTGACTGATTACACGGGGACTTGTGATGCATCAGCACACTTTATTTTTGTAAATATATTAAGAACATTATAAAAATTGATGAAAAACATGGTCATATACATATCAGTATAACATATTTAAAACATTCAGCTGATAAGTTAATATGGTGAAAAGTTTCCAAGTGAATAGACTTATTACTTTTATTTTTGGTGAGGCATAAAGACGAATACTAAGAGAAATATTCATATTCACATGACCACAATAAATCTATTCTGCTCTTAGTTTAACCAAAACACACACTTCTGTTCTTAATTTTTAATCCTTAATTCTTTTCTACAGCTCTGTATTCACTGAAAACCACAATGATGTAGTTTAGTCAAGTAATTTTTCCTCAGACTTGTTATCTTTAAAGATCCTTTTAGACGCACCATGCCATCATCCCAGGGAGGGAATCGTGTTTTTTCTTTGAGAAAAAAATATTTTTATCATTTTGCTTTAATTTCAAGGTTAATTTCTTGTCCAGCATGTGGTTCAAACATGAAAATCTCCAAATCAGAACAAAGAAAAATGCACAACAGATACTAATAAAATCCTGAATTGTCGCTCTCATTAACAATATACAGCACGAACCTGCCTAGCAAAAAAGACTGAAGCTTATTTCCTCCAAAATGAAAGACCTAAACAAAAGCATTAACACATATAGCATAAACAATATTTCTTTGTGAAGGTCTGCTTACAAAACTACACATCAGGAGATGTTGTAATAAAATACATTAGTTTTACATATCACTGACAATCATAATAAGGTTTGCATTTCTGATCTAATCACTGAATGATCGTTAAATGACCCACTTATTTAGGGTTAAATTCCTGTAATCTATAATTTTCTTTGTACATTCACAATGAACCTGACAAACATCAAAATGAAACTCTGTAGGCGTCCTGCAAACACCACGTCACCTCAGCACTCAGATTGAATGGTGTTTATATCGTATCCTGTTTCCTGTTGTCTGTCTTCAGACCACAGGCTGCATAGAAGTATGGCTCTGGGACTCTGCTGAACATGCTGTTGTTTATAGTGGTTTTGTCAAGTGGTTCTGCTGAAGGTGATGCTGTTGCTGTTCTTGATTCGTCCACTGCAAACAAAGGTCTCTGACCTGCCATCTGTTGAAATAAGCATAGGCGGCAGGTCAGACCTGCAGAATCATCTTTCAGTGTTTTTAACAAGAAAAGAGCAAAACCTGCCACTGCTAAGAATATGTAAGAATATGGATTTGATGGGCCTGTGTCAGCTTAGAAAAAATAATAAATATAAAGAATCTGATTTCCTTTGCAGCCATACTACAAAGAATGAACAATGTTGTGCCGTGCTGGAGAATTTAGCTCATCAATCAGAGCTGGCAAAGGCCCCTGGATCCCAGAACTGAAGAATCGCAAAGCTCCAAGTGTATTTAATGGTAACTAATGTAATGCTAATGTAATTAAAAATGACTCTGGTGCACTATTATTTGTTAATCTTGTTTTAAGACCATCATTATTTCAGCATGTTGCCAGTAAGCATTGTTTGTCAGATCTGGTTTAAGAACCATGCAGTCCAGCTACAGCAGGAATGAGACAGCAGCTAAGAGACGAGATGTCATTTAAATGTAGGGATAACAGCATAGTTTTACAGAAGAAGCAGTCGCACTCGCAGTGATGTTGTTCAAATGAGTGTCACAGCTTCCCCATATTTAAACAAAGTAACAAATGTAAGCAAATGGCATAAAATTAGAAACCCAACTTTGTTGTTTGTTTATTTAATGATGTAACATTATTATTATTATTATTATTATTATTATTATTATTATTATTATAGTTTAATGTCAAAGTGAATAATACACCCAAAAATGAATCAAGCTGGCTTACTAATAAGAAAGTATACCAACTCATTCTGCCAGAACAATCCAGCAACTTCTCAATTAAAAAATGAAGCTATGATTACCTTACATCTTATGATCAGCTGCAATTGTTTAGAGTAGCTACACAGCATTTACTTTATGTGTTAAGAAACACACCTCTCAGCTACTGTTTACATTTCTGTGCCAGGGACTGCACAGGTCCTGGTACTTCCATGTTCATTTAAACAATGTCCCGCAACATGAATAGTGAACATGAAGCTTATGCATAAGTTCAGTAAGTAACATCTGTAATCAGTTTCTCTGGGTGTTCAGTCTCTTCTGTCAATTTCAATACTGTCCTCTTTACTCTAGTCTAATCTACTTCCTGCTCGCCTTCTTTGGGCCAATCAGCCTCCAGTCTGTGTGGTTTAAATCTCTGCTCACTGTTATTCTACCTTTCAGACTGTAATTTGTGCAACCGACCTCCTCTCTATCTCCATCTCACAGACACTTCAGTCAGAGCTCCATCAAAGGTTCAGTCTTTATCTTCACCATCCCCAGCATCTAGACACTGGGGGGTCCTGTCCTAAATCCAGTCACTGCTGGGGCTCCGTTCTGTCATCAGAGTCTAATCGCCAAATTCATTCATTTCTTCATTTCAGTAAATCATGTTCAATTCTTTCAAGTGATCTCTCCTTATTGAAATCCTGCACTGTGCAACTTGAAGTTTGAAGTCCCTTGAAGTGAATCATTATCTGCTGTATGTAAATATTTTGAACTGAATGCAAGTAATCTTAACCATAACCCCTAAAAAAATCAAAGTACAAATAATATAAATCTAATGGACCTAAGACTGAGCCTTGGGGAGCTCCTCAAGTAACCTACATGCACAATGAATGGTGAATGGATGGGCTGTACATGGGTGAACTAAGTCATTTACGTAAGTAAAATAGTTTTTAAGATGTTCTGCCTTAGCGCAGTGGCTTATTTTTTTAACATGAACTAAAATAATAATGATAACAGTATATAAGTAAATACCGTTTATCATATGCGTCTCTTTCGTCTGGCCCGGACACAACAAACTGTGGCAGTGACGATCACCAAAATAAGAAGACCTGATGGAGAATAACATCAATTGTATTACACATGGAAAAAATAGAGAATTCATTGGTTTTGTATGTGAAGCTTGATTTCAATGATTTTCAGAGTATAATCTGACGACTGCACAGAACATGACACGTACCTGCTCCGCCTCCTATGAAAACCCAGATGCTAATTCCAAATAATTCATTAGGAAAAGCTTCAGGAATAAAACAAGAGAATAAGAAATAGATTTTATCATGACATGAGTGTAAAATGGTCAGTGTCATAACTATTTGAATGGACAGTTGATAGAAATAATACTTACAGGGTTTTGAGCACTTTTGTGCAGCAGGGTCACTGATCTCAGAGCTGATGGAGTTTGAAACATTGCAAAAGAAGCGAGTGTTTACCACATCGTCGGTTTTCCTTGTAAGTGTCTCTCCTGATCCCTGCAGCTTGTTTTCCTCGTTAAACCATTTAAATTCCAGATTATTGTATTTCTGTTGAAGAAAAGACGATTAATGGATTTGCTAAAGTTTTAAACCTCCAAGTATAAGAGCAAGCATACTAAATATATTTTGACAGCAAATATATTTTTTTAAATTTTATTTAGTTATCCAGTGTGTGTGTGTGTGTGTGTGTGTGTGTGTGTGTGTGTGTGTGTGTGTGTGTGTGTGTGTGTGTGTGTGTGTGTGTGTGTGTGTTTCAGTGTCAGGATCAGAAAAAGGCTTGTAACAATCTTTCTTTTGAACTTGCAAAATTACAGCTTTACTTTAAAACTGTAGTTTATAATGTCATTTTCTTGCCTGTGTCTGTAATTAATTGAGAAAAATAAAACAAAAAGATGACTGAGAACAGTCACTACTATAGAGCTGGTTGTTTGGCAGAGAAATTCTTAACCACATCTAAGTATATTTTGCTGTAAGCAGAGTCTTCATGACGAAAGAAAATCTGTGGGAAAAGTGACTTCAGGGACTTTGAGTGTGCCATGATTAGCTCTACAATAACCTCATAGTCAAGTCAAAACATGACTGAAAGACAATTGTTGCCCACAGGTTAGAAAATAGAGATCAGTTTTGCTTTCCCTACACTCTGCCTTTATTATCATATACTGACATAATAAAAACATGCAAATATGAGCCTAATTCATACATGCATTAAAAAAGCTGGTTCCTCAAGTGAGCACTTAATTCAATTCATAAAATGAGTTTGTCGACAGATAAACACATAATTATGCTCAGACGTATATATATATATATATACACATCTACATCTATATATATATATATATACATGTATTTATATACATGTATATATATACATATAGTGAAATCAAATGAAATGTATTCAACATTGTTCTCACCTGACTAACAGAGCACGTAAATGTAACTTCGGACTCGCCCGTACAGTTCGCTGTCACGTGGGGTTTCTGCACTGAGCACAGAAGATTTGGTTGCATCAATATTAAATACACATTGATTACACAACAAAGTTATCATCTATTGGACCAAACAGGCCACAAACATTGTTTGAATCTTTGAATAGAAAAGAAGAAATGGCAAGAGAGTAACATGAAAAACTGTGCTTCAAAAGTCCTGAACTGTCACTTTCAGAATCAATCAAACATCTAAACTAAGGCAGCAGAAAAGTATATTTCTGTCAACACAAGACAACAAACAATTCAGAAATAAATCGATTGATCAATAAATAAATCAGTAAAATTGATTTTAACCTGAAACGTTTCTTTTTTCTTGTCTTTTCTATTTCACACTCTCTACAGCAGACAGACCACACTGGACACCACAGCATAAACAACGCTTCCGTGCAAAAGTGTCTACATTGCATTGTTTGAATGACTACCGAGCGTGTAAACTGTCTGACTTCAGTGTCTGACTTCCTGCATGTCCCAGTTACTTTCAGTGACCTTTTGTGACAATATACTTGCAAAACTACAAAATCTGTGAGGAAATGTGCTTCTCTTCATAAACAGATACAGTGAATTAGATACAACTCAGTGACTATCAGCTGATATTTCATAATAAATTTTGCCCTTCCTGGTCTGTAGTCACATCAGATCAGACAGTGATTTTTAATTGTTCAGGTTGATTTTTAAATAGATTTTCTTTACTTGTTTACATTTTTGTGAGCACTGAACCCAGTTTGGACGTTCAGTCTGAAGCTGATAAACGTCTATAAAATGAAACTGTAGGTGTCCTGCACACAGCGCTTCACCTCCTCACTGATGCTGCATGATTATATTATATCCTGTTTTCTTTCTTCAGACCACAGTCTGCAGAGAAGTCATGCACATCTGCACATGCACAAGTGATGCAAAGTTTTTCATCAATTGTGAGCAAAACATCTTTTGTTGTGAATATAAATTTGTATCACTTATACTTACTGGGCTTGTAGCAGTTTTGTTGAACAGGCAGACTGATCTCAAAGCTGACCGGGTTGGAAACATTGCAAGAGAAATTAGCATTTAGCACATCTTTGGCTACTCTGGTCAGTGTCTTCCCTTTTTCTTCCAACATTTCACCATCCATTAACCATGTGATATTCTCATTCTGTGGAAGACAATGTTATTTTCAAGGAGTGTGTGTTTATTGAACTCAGGAAAAAAAAAGAAAATATTACTGATCACGGGGCTGATAGTTTATCAGAGTCTCAGCAAGTGAACTTGAATTTAAAGAGGATCAGGAAATCTCTAGAAAAGCTATTTAGTGGATTTTGAGCCTCTTAACTAAAGTTGTGACCTGAGAAAAAGAGAACGGTCATCCACAGCAGCCTGCCATCATGATTTAACTTAACCTACCTACACTCTGGCAATCGGTAAATGGGCTGGTTCTTATTCTGATTCTCCCTTGTTGACATGTTTGACTTGTTTGAAGAATAAGAATAAGGATAAGTAAAGAAAAAAAAGAACATTTTACTTACCTGACCAACACTGCAAGTAAAATTGACATGTCCATTATCTGTACACGTCTTTGTCGTCACAGTGGGCTTCTGCACACGGTCTGAGTAAAGCAAATTAGATTATATCAACAGTATATTAGGCAAGGCTGATAACACATTAATCAAAAAAAGAACAAGAAATATTGCTGCATGAAAAATCTGAGGAGTGGCTTCAGAATATTAACGTTAATATCTTAATGTGTTTGTACATACACATTCGCCTCTGTCAGTGCGCCCCAGGGTGGCTGTGGCTACAATGTAGCTGCCATCACCAGTGTGTGAATGTGTGTGTGAATGGGTGGATGACCGGTTGTGTAAAGCGCTTTGGGGTCCTTAGGGACTTGAAAAGTGCTATATAAATACAGGCCACAATGTATTTTTACCTACCTAATACACACAAATGCACACTCTGTAAGTTTCCCCCCACATTTATTCCCTCTGTGCTGTGAACCTCTGGTCTGTATCGTCCTGACATGTCTACAATAACAAGTACTGTTGATTGATAAAACTGAACAGTGACTTCATAATAAAACCAAAGATTTTACTTTTAATTATAGTATCTGACTAAAACAGCTTCTGATGGATCAGCACACTTTCTTGTTGTGATATAAGTAGTACAAACACAATGAATATATGTATAATGTGTTGTTACTTACCTAATACACACAAATGCACACTTGGTAAATCCCCCGCATTTATTCCCTCTGTGTAAACCTCTGGTTTGTATCGTCCTGACTTGTCTTTGGTGAGTTGTGTCAGCTTTAGTGATCCATTTGAATCAACAACATCATTTTTCCCCATGATCACCAGTTTCTGTCTGCGATAAAAGATTACACTTGTGTCCTTGAACCATCTCAGGTTATCTGATTCCTTCAACTTATATCCAAGTGGCACAGTAAAGCTTGATCCTGTTGCAGCGTACACACAATCATCCTGAGAGCCTGAAAGATAAAGAAACATCTTGAGGAAAAAATAAAAATAGTCATGCTAGAAAAGTCTAGTTTTCATCAACAATCATATCTCAAGTTATCATATTTGAAGGAAATTATTATCTTCTTTTGGCTTATGAGCTAGAAAACCTTTTTAGTGAGGAAAAAGACAAAATATGATAATAAGAGGAAAGAGCAGCACAATAATCAGCAGCAGCAAATCATAACAATGATATTGGCAAAAACTGAAACAGGCTATGTTCACATAGATATATTTAAGATATATATATATATATATATATATATATATAAAATATATCTATGTATATATATATATATATATATATATATATATATATAGACAAATAAACAAAACAGAAACATGGAAATCTAAAATAGTATGTGATGCTTTGGGTATTTTACAGGTGTCACGGACAACAGATAAAGTATTTGTGGAGTCTTGAAGAATTATTGTTGGAAACTGACATGTTAAAGATACTTTGAACTTTAAAAAAAACATAACCAGTAAGTTTAGAAAGAAAAGCTAAAAATATAAACACGAACACAATAATTTGTACCGTACCTGTGGAGACGATGGAGAAGCAGGAGAGCAAAAACACAACGATGGTGGCAGCAGAAGGCATCTTCTTCATTACATTCAGCTACAAAGAACAGCCGCTTTCCAGTATTGAGGTTATTTCCTGTCAGTGCACAGTAACATCACATAGTTTATGTGTGTGTGCCACCGTACATGTTTGTGTGTGCGCATGTACAGCTTTGAAAGGAAGTGATCCAAGAGGTCTCACAGTCTCACAGATAAAGAGCAAAGCAAGCAAAGCAAATGTCACACTAAGAAAACAAAGAGTGCGTCAAGTTTAAGTTTGGTTGCTCCTGCAAATATACACAAACATACTGCGTGATCTCCAGTTAGAGATATTCAACAAATAACCAACAATTCAAACGCTGAAATATTAAAAATGATGTGGTGACAAATATGTTAGAGCATAAAATGTTTTTTTTGTAATTACTTTCAAGCAAAAGTACACAAATGAGACTGAAAATGAAAATAAAGACTCCATCATGAGCTCATAAGTTTAAACATATATTTTTGTATTCTTTAGACTTTAGACATTAAGAATGAACTACTGTGAATCTAATAGGAGAAATAACGCCATATGATTTGAATTTGAGATTTCCAGTTGAACACCTGCAGCTAAAAAGGTCAAAACTCTAATCATGTTGAGGTTTAAGCATCGTACCGCTGAAGGTTTGACATGATGAAAGGTCACCGCACGCGTTTTAGCTCTCAGTCTAACATACACATGAACATACACATGAATGAGAGCTCTGCTTTTGCTTGAGTGCATGTTGTTTTTGTGCTGCCGTGCTGCCTCAGGGGAAAGTGACCCTCGTTTGTAGCTCATGGCTCATGGTTCCCTGACACCAACCTGAGCTAGCTGTAACTCTGTAGAGCTAAGACTTTTTGGTGATCTGCATTTTATCAAAAATGATTTGTCAGGTTCTCTGGAAGTGAGTGAGCATCATCAAAGTTTTTTTTTTTTAATGTCCAAATGTTAATTAATTAAAATTAGGGCAATCGCTGTCCTGGATTTTAGACCCTGAATATTCTGTTTTCAGACAGGAATTGCTTTTGTTGTTCAACAGTCACTATTCTGACTGTAGTTTGTTTTTTGATAGTAACAGTTCTCAGGTTTTAGGTTTCCATGTTTTCTCTTTGTTTTTGATCTTATGCTTCTATGTGTTTAGTCTTATGGTCATTTGTATATTCCTATTTCTGTCAGTGGTTAGAGTTATATTTCCCAAATTCCCTTCTGTTGTCAAGTTTTCTTCTTTGTCATGTGATTTTTCTCATTAGTTACTTCCAGTTTGATCATGGTAGTTCTTTCTCTCTCATGTAGTGTGTTTAACTTTGCTCCTCTTGTCTCGTTACCCTGATTTAGTTTAGATGTGTTTAGTTCCAGCTGTGTCTCAGCCCCCACTGGCCCACAGTGTGTTTGTGTGTATTTAAAGCCTCTGATTGCTTTTTACTGTTGATTGTTTTCCACGTTTGTCTTCTCTGGTGTCTCCTGGTTTAAATTTATGACTTTATCAGTCTTGGACTTCTCTGCAAAGCCTGAATAGAGTTTTGTTTTTTTGTTCATGAACTCTGTCCACAGGGTCATTGTTCACACATCACATGACACAAGAGAAAAGATTAATAATGCTTAATAACAGATTAATAACAGAATATTAGTAGTCTTTCTTTTCTTCTCCTCTCAGAAAAAAGGTGCAAGTTTCCGTCGCCACAGATGAAGTACACTTTATAACTCTGCTGAATGCTATACAGTACAGTGTATACAGTATTGCAAACTCATTATTCAAACAATCACTCAATCACTCAATCAATCAATCAATCAATCAATCAATCAATTCAAAGGTTACTCTAAATTTTTAAAATCAGTATAAAGAAGGAGTCTTTTCACTTCCTGTTTCTAAGGTGTTTTACAATAAAAGCCTTGAAGCTCCGTACGTCTCCAGTCCCCATCAGCCGTCTCTGTTTTTTTGTCGGGTCCCACTGCTAAATCCCTCACCCTGCTACACTGCAAAGCAAAACTTCAGTTTCAGTCTGACTTTGAATTCAAAATGAAGGTTTCTGTGCACAAATGCAAGAAGACACAACTGTGATTTAAACAGACGGTAAATATTTGTATGCTAATTATGTCGTAAACAAACTGCAGATCTGTGAGTTGAAATATGTTTACTCTCCAAGGCTATAGGAGTTTATCTACCTGTAGATGTTTAACAATAAGATACAAATACACAAATGGGCAATGAAGTACCACTTGTGTCGTGTGGTTTAACACCTCTCTGCAGATACTGATCACACAGGAAGAAGCAGGAAGCACACTGAAGTAGTGTGTCCTTTAAAAAAGGGGGGTTTCATATCATATAGCAGCTCCGGTCTTCTTATGGCCTTGGTTTTAGTACCTTAAACTTGTTCCTCCATCTGTCTGTGTTTGCATGCCCATTACACAGGATGTGACAGCCTCACTATGGTGCTCTGAAACATTTCCAGTGACTTGCACCACACAACTCTGGTCTTTCCAAGTTACAGCACTATGATTGTCCATGAAAACAGGTCTCCATCCACTGAGGGATGGCAAAATGGAGACACCATTCATATCTGAGTTTGTGCAGATATACAACCAAAGACTTAATTTGTGTCGCAGCCTCAGGAGGAAAGGCCTTTTCTCTCAATAGTTTCAAGTCAAGTTGTTCAAGCTGACATCCTTCACAAAGTTATAAAAACTCTGTAGTTCATCAAACGATCTGCTGTACCCAGTGTGGAGCAACGTCCTGTAAGCCTGGCTTCTAAATAACATAACTTTGCAGTTCTTTAAAATATTGTTTTCCATCTTTTCTATATGGTAAACTGTATTATGTACATCAGTACACTATTGGCATACTGTTTATTCAAATTCATCTTCAAAGAGGTCACCTGACAACATTTAGTGTAGCTATTATTGTAAATGAGTCACAGTTAATAACAGGTTTAGTGATTACCATGTCATGGACACTCTGCTACTGAACTGTTTTGGGGTAACAAATTGTGTTTCTGATGTATTTCTATTTCTTTTTATCGATTCAATTATTCTCCAACATGTTGAGTCACTGTCCACAAGCACGCTGATGACGGCAGAAGCCGCAGAAGCCAGCAGCACGTTATCTGATATCAGAAAAGCAAAATGTTCACGCCCCTTAGTTTTTAAAGTAATCAGGATTTTTTTTACTTACTTGTCTATTTGAAACGGTGCCAACTGAAAATCCTTGTGTCCTCTCTGCTGAGTGATTCTGACCCACAGTTTCAGTCTTTTTCAAACCCCCCTCTTCCCCTTTTTTGTTTGCCTTGACAGCAAGACTCTCTCTCTTTTGTGTGGTAGAGTTTCCAAATGTGGTCTAGTGTAACACTATTAATGGACACGTATGAAGCTTCCAGAATGAAAAAGAAACGGGTTCCCAGAACCCAGTAGTTGGAGCAAATAGTTGGTTAATGCGGATGTTTTGCAAAATAATAACTTAATTTGCTTCTTCAAAAGCTCAAAATTACATTCAGTAAAACTACAAAATGATATAAAAAAGGTACCTTACACTACTCACACTTGTTCACAGGGTGGCGCCATTGCATTACATATGTGTGAAACTGGAAGAACCCTTATTGTATTATAACTGTAATACTCCATGAAATATGAATTTATAGAACTATACTGTATGTGAGCAGCTGGATGACCAACAGTAAAACGACTTCACCTCCTGTAATAAGACACAAGTACAATCCCATCATATTTCATATATAAGACATATTTTTGAGGAATTTTGTTTATTAAATGAAATTATTTTGTGATTATACTCACATCAGTCATGATTGTGAAGTTGTTGATTTTAAGTTACAAGACTAAAAAGTAGAATTTATGTATGTAAAAGAAGAACAGGGATGAAAGCAGCTCCTGGGCATTATTAATTCAATCTGAGTATGTGGTTGATTGATTGATTGTCACAAAAAACTCTGGCTTCTTCTTTGAGTCCTGATGTGATCTTGTGATGGAGCGAGTTTGTGGCAGCAGCAGAACAAACAAACATCACATTGTACTGTTAAATGATTTCTCTCGATGGGTGTCTCTGCCAAGGCTGCCCTTATCTGTGTATCAGCCAATCAGAGTATTTCAGGTGAGCTCATCATCGTATCAAAATCCTTTAAATAGCTGCAGTCATACATTTCATCTGGTCTGTCTCAAACCAAATGGTCCTCGCTCTTGTTTCTATTCTGCAGATGGCAGGACTTTTGATCTGACGCATAGTCTGAGTGCGTGACGTAAACAACAACAAAGATATTGTCTGTCATCCTGAGAGTTTTTAAATTAGAAATAAGAATCACATGAATCACATGAGAAATTACATCTGTTATGCTACAAAAGTCCTCTTACAGCCAAGATGAACCTGCCCAGCAGAAACTGCAGATATTTTCCTTCAAAATGAAAGATTTAAAAGTCAAAGCCTGTCTGAGGCCTGGATGACGGGATAATGATTGTCTCTCTCTCCAGACCAGTTTCCACAGAAGTCAGGCTCTAAGCTTTATTTGTGTAGCTGACCAACTGCTGCTGCTGCTGTTGTCTCTGTTCCTGACTGGCTCAAAGGAAACTCCTCCTTGTCTATTAAAATAAGCACAGACAGGTTGCACCTGGATAATTACAACCATACCTTACATGAAATTACTGCACCCAATCTGTGCATGATATTTAGTTTCTGTGTTAAGAAATAGAAATGTAACCGTTTGTATTACATTTCTGTGCCCCATAGACTGCATGGATACAGAAATACAGATTTTATAACTAAGAGAACAATGACCCTGTAACCCTATAATTAAAAAAATAATCACAACACAGCCAAATTAATAATTTGAAATTAAACATTAAGAGTCTCACACATAAATAAGTGTTAGGTATTAAATGGGAAAAAATATCCAAAGAAAAAGGTAGAAACTGTGTTTGTTCCCCCCAACATTTAAATAATTTAATTATAAATAATTTA
This sequence comes from Aulonocara stuartgranti, assembly GCF_965226115.1. NCBI lineage: Eukaryota > Metazoa > Chordata > Actinopteri > Cichliformes > Cichlidae > Aulonocara > Aulonocara stuartgranti. The sequence continues at coordinate 42,194,293 of NC_138958.1, read as the reverse complement.
ATTAAATGGTCCTAACACTGAGCCTTGATTGCTCCACAAGTAACCTTTACGTACTGCACAATAGTGACTGGGAGGTTATGAGAGACATCAAGTGTAACATAAACTGGCCTTGAGCTTCTACCTGAGATCAGAGGTTTTTTTTTTAAAAATAAATTATAATAATATCAATCGTAATATAAATAAATGCAAACATACATAAATAATAAATCTTACCTCTTATTGCATATTTATTTTTCTGTGTGAGGCTGGTTGCACAAACAATGCCAGTGAGGAGCAACAACAGAAAAAAACCTGATGAGTGCAAAAAATAAGAGAAAATTGTATTACTTGTAAAAAACTGGAAAAAATTAAGAATGTGCTCATTTTATTTCAGCATTTATATAAAAAATGTATGGGCTTTATACAGAAGTTGAAACCTACCGGCTCCAAAGCGCACAAAAACCCAGATGTTTGGTCCAGATTTTTCACCAGCGACATCTACAAAGTAAAACACAAAGAGAAAAATCTAAGGTTATTGTAAAATGAGTATCATAACATTGTCATTTCAATCTTTTAAAGTACAGTTAATTGTAGATACTACTCACAAAGCTTTAAGCATTCTTGGTAAACAGGCTCACTGATGGCAAAGCTGACGGGGTTAGAAACATTACAAGCGATGGGGAGGTTCATCACATCTTCAGCTTTTTTTGTTAGCGTGTCTATCAGATTTCCTTCTAACTCTTTATCCGTTGTAAGCCATTTATATTCCAAATAGTTTTCCTTCTTTAGAAGAAATTATGATTAAGATATTAATTAAATAGTTAAAAATAAAAGTGTAGAAGTTCTGGAAAGTAAAAATACTTTAAGATATTTATTATTTTCTTAAGGTTTAAATGAACAAATATGCAAAGCATATATGAAAAACAAGAAAGCTCAGAAAAACTGAGAAATTGATCTCTCTCCATATCTGATGAAAGACATGTCATATGTAGGTGGAGTTAGATATCAAGGAGGATCAGGAAGTCTCTGAAAAGGCAGTATAGTGGTGTCTGAGCCACTTGTAAACACCTCGTCATTAACTAATGATGTGATCAAAGAGCATGAGAAGCAGCCCAACTTTCATCAAATCATAACATCATTGATACAGCAGCATCTGTGAGTGAATGGTTGTCGTCAGCACAGTTTAAATCATGCTCGGTTTGGGGGGGAAAAGAAATAAAGTCCATTGTCTACAGATTCCTAAAATGCATGATATGTGTTAACTGTTTGAAAAGAACTCAAATTAAATATTGTCCTCACCTGATCAACACTGCAAGTGAAACTCACATTTATCGTAGAGCCTGTGCATTTCATCGTTACGTTTGGCTTCTGCACAGGGTCTGAGTAAAAAAAGAAAAGAAAAAATGATTATATCAACCTTTTTCTAAGTATATTTGTTTAGCTAGAAGAAGCATATTCACAATGGGTTGTTACCTACCTAATACACACAAACTCAAGCTCAGTAAATGTGCTACATTTCTTCCTTCTTCGTCATAAACTATAGGCGTGTATTGTCCCGAATTGTCTTTCATCAGTTTTGTCAGCTTTAGTGATCCAGTTGAATCAACAAAGAAGTCTTTCCTTGTGTTCCTCTTGGTCCGCTTGTCTAATTTGCTATTAAAGATTATTGTTGTGTTGTGGAACCATCTCAGGTTCTCAGATTCCTGCAACTTATGCTTAAGGGGCACAGTAAAACTTGAGCCTGTTGCAGCGTACTCATCACAACCATCCTGAGAGTCTTTGAAAGAGAAAACGAAGTAAGTATCATCAGAAACTTTAGGTTAGCCATGTTAGAAAAGCTCTGTACAGTTATAAGTATATTTATCAAATATTCAATGAAATTATGATCTTTTTATGTCAACTTTAGAGCTCTAATTTTAGGCATTTCATAGTTTCAACGCTACTATATATCTGCACCGCATCTCAGACCACTCTAGCGGACAGTTTTTGTCCACTAGAGTGGGATTTTCCACGGCATATTCTGCACCACCTCTCTGTGTGTTCATCATTTGTTTGAAGCCAGCTCACCTCCTGCAACCACTTTTCCGAGAATACGCGCTTCTTTTGCGGTTCAAACTCCTGACATTTCTTTGGAGGTGGAGGAACACCACAGTAATTGCTTAAAGGAGTTTGCTTCTCCGACATCTTTAAGAGTTCTAAACAAATGTCTGTCCTCCTCCAGAAAATCTTATGTATGCAAACGTGCGTTTCAACTTCTTAGCTGGTACGCGTCTTTTATTTTGAAAGCGCATTCGCACCTGTGGACCACCTATGTGCACCCCTGGTTATATCAGCCCTATATACAGTATAAACCTGCCTAGTAGAAACATTTCATGCTTATTTTCTTATTTTTCTTTAAACTGTGCTTTTTTTGACATTAGTCTACCTGTAGGAGGTTTCTTAGCAGGTAGCATTGGCTCTAAATACAAACATATAGCACAAGCACTGCTACCTTCCAAACCTTTAGCGTTACAGAACATTTTAATAAATTGTCTACCTACAATTTCTCTGATTGTTTACAAAACTACACTGTCTGTCTTTTTTTTTTTTTTAAGCGGTGATTAAAGTTTTAATGAATGCAGCCTTGACAGTAATTTAACATATTCGTTCCTTTCACGACAAAAGGTTGGTGTAGTTTGTGATTCAAATTCAATTGTTCTTTACTTAAAAGTAATTTGAAAATTCTTAATTTAATCAGGATAATTTAAATAACAAAGCGATCTACTGATGATCAAATAGCAATGGCAAAAAAACAAAAACCAACTAAATAAGCAGACAAAATAAATAAATAAATAAATAAAATAAAAACTACATATATCAATCACCTGGATCACCTGTTGAAAAAGAAAAAAGAAAACAAGCAGAAGAAAACGAGAGCAATACAATAAACAACATCACAATGATATATGGGAATATAACAGCAAATACTAAATATTAAACATTATTTTGACAGACTACACTGTCTGTCAAAAGGTGGAGTGGGTGGAGGGGGGTCCAGTACAATGCACAATGCAAAATATAATACAATGTCTAAGTTGACGAATCATTGACAGTCAGCTGATGTTTTAGAATATCGTCTGACACTAAAGGCCTAGTCACTTAGAGCTGTTCGAATACTAGTTATTACCTATATAGACTGATTTGTGTTTGGTTGGTTTCCTTTCTATTCTAAATTTTTGTGCACACGCAACAGCGTTTGTCCTTCAGACTGATTGTACAGCGGACTATGAAATGAAACTCTGTGGGCGTCCTGCCTTGTCACTTGTCACTTGAGGTTGGATAATTATATGTTCTATCTTCACACCACAGTCTGCATAAAAGCCATGCACACATAAACGTGTAGTAAAAGTGACTCAGCTTTGCAGTACAGTGCAACTTTGTATTTTTTATTATTAAAAAGTCTCAAAAGTTGAACGAAAATTAAAACTAAAACAAAAAAATGACTCCAGTTTGTCAGCAATTGTAACCATAATGAATTTGATTTGTCAATATTTAGACAGTTGGAAGGGAAATTGAGTAAACAAATACTTACGGGGCGCATAGCAGTTTTGTTGAACAGGCTGACTCAGCTCAGAGCTGACGGGGTTCGAAACATTACAAGAGAAACTGGCATTTACTACATCTTTGGCTACTCTTGTCAGTGTCATCTCTTTTTCTTTCAACCTTTTACCCTCCATCAGCCATTCGATTTTAAAATCATTCTGCAGAAGAAAATATCAATCATGGATTGGCATCATTCAGGGTTTAATCTTAAACCTCAAGTTTTTACAGCTTATAGAAGTCAAAGTTCAGCCAAGTCTGCTTCAGTCATGTGGGTAAAGATAATAAAATGCAAAATTGAATGTGTAATATGTCAAGGTCAAAGGTCAGACATCAGCATGTAGTAATACAAGAAGACTGACGCCAGGGTGTTGTAATAACATCATCATAGAACACCAAGTTTTAGTATAGCCCTTGCCCTTAAGGGGGAGTTGCACTCTTTAAGTGCTCTTGTTTGTTTTTATTAGTGTGTGAAATTAGTAAACACAAACAATTACAAAATTACAAAGATGGGAAAATATCACTCCTAAATAAATTCTTAACCATATCTTAGTATCTTTATCAGCAAGTGTAGGTAAATCTTCCAGAGGATGAGGACGTCTCTGAAAGAGTTGGTGAAGTTAACAGTAAACTTTAAGCTAATTTAAACTTTAAGGAAAATATGCCTGGTATAATCTGAATGTACACCAATCAAGTACACTTCATTTGACCAGATTTTGTTAAATGTAACATTTTATCTTGTACTTATATAACAAAATTACATGGAAAATTTACATCCAATTAAAATGGTTAACATCAGCATTTTAGGCAGAGGAAAACATTGTCATTTAAATCTAAATTAAAGACATGAAATATTATTCTTACCTGACTAACAACGCAAGTAAATTTGACTTCTGACTTGTTTGGACACATTATCTTCACTTTGGGCTTCTGTACACGGGCTGAGAAGAGAAGATTTGATTATAGCAATACCATCAGAAAGTACTGCTGATAAATTATTAAATAAACAATGAATACACAGGAACTAATAACAGATGCCGATTCATCAATACACATTTAATGAGTAGCAAAATACATTATTAAACTATATCAGCTTTTGTAAAAACACTCAGCTGATAAGGTAACACAGTGGCATGTTTTCAGGTGACTGCAACCTTTTATCTCTGCTCCAGATAAGGTATAAATAGTAATGCAAAAGGAAAGATTATATATTCATAGAACCAGAATAACTCTAATCTGGTGTCACCTACCCAAAACACATAAACGTGTGATTTTCATATTGCTTTCTAATGCTCCATCTTGACTGTAAACCTTTGGGATGTAGTTTCCAGAGTCATTTGCATCTAGATTTGTCAGTTTTAGGGATCCATCTGGATTAATGTCGTCCTTTTTTCCCTTGACATATATGGGATTAGGAGATTTGTTTTTTCTTTGCTCAAAGATTATTGTATCATTGTGCTTCCATTTTAAAACTGACGCTTTGTCCAGCTTGTGGTTCAGAGGCACAACAATGTTGTCACCTATTGCACCGTACAGGTTGCAAACATCCTGGGAATCTTTGAATCAGAAAGAATAAGAAAAAAAAAACACACAATCACATGACAAATTAGATGAATCATAAAACAAAAATTTGGGACAAGAAGACAACTTGATCTACATAATAAACACAGACGCAAACTTTGTAAACAACCCCACACTTCCTCTCTCTTCCTGAAACAACATAGCACTGTACTGTCAACTTTGTTTTGTCAACTTTAGAGAGCCACTTGAATCAATATCATCATTTTATTATTATCATTATTATGTTGTGGTGCCATCTCAGGTCATCTGAGTCACTTAAAGTAAAACCTGCGTCTCTTACTTACTGTACTACCATCCCGAGAGTCTTTGAAATAGAAAGAAAGGTGAAAAAAGGCAATAAGATAAGCAATGCTCTACCATATTTTGCTGTCGACCTTTAGACCACAATCTGCAAGCATTGCAAATCTAAATATGCACTGAAAATGACTTCAGTTTGTCAGCACTTGTAAGCATAATGTGTTTGATTTGTAAATGTTTAGACACTTGGAACTGAAACTGAATAACCTAATCCGGTCTTTAAGTGATGGCGTGATGAATCCTGCTTCCGGGCCCAAAGTAGTCTGCATTTAATAAGGCTGTTGTGTTTTTAACATGTTTTAATGCTTTGTATCTTGTTCTATTTTATCTCAACAAGCCCCTAAAAACAGTCAATGATCACTGTCGGCTTCTCTCAGGTTTTATTTCTGCTAATAATTTCAAAGTTCCGTTTTTAAACCCTTACGATGTAACTACAGCCGATGCAGCAGTATATTAATGACTAACCTTGTATTGTGGATGGATTATGTCAGTTGTTCTGCTGACTGAAGTTTGGTCCGTTTACAGCATCCTGCCATTCGAGTGCATTTGTCCCTGACCATTGGGAACCTCACATTAATTTTTATTGAGTGGAAAAAGTCCTCCGTTTGTTAGCGTTCGCCCACGAGCCTCACTGTTTATATTATGCTAACATAGCTGTGTCGCTAGCAATCACGCAACACATCATTAAATACCAGCTTGCCCAACTTCAGTAACCCTACAAACGTCACTGCTGTTTACTTCCCTGTCTTCATTTATGTTGAAAGTGATAGCAGAGCTGTACGTTTGAATTTGTTTCAGAAAACTCTTAGAACATGGTGTATCATATTTAGATGGAAGCTAGCGAGCTAACTCCCTGCTAACTTCTAACTCTGTTAAATTTCATAAATTCTGTTTTCATGGATGCCTGGATGTTAAACTTTATTGTTACACCTGGTAGAGCAGCAACGCTGATCATTTTATCACATGAAAGAATTTAGTTTTTGAGAGTTTTTCAACTCTCAGTAATGCTGCAGTGACCGTTCGTTTGACTTAGGGACCTGCAGCGGAGTTTGGGCCCAGACATGGCTAATGACGTCAGACTTAAAGACCGGATACTTACAGAGTTCATAGCAGTTTTGTTGAACAGGCAGACTGATGTCAGAGCTGACTGGGTTAGAAACATTACAAGAGAAACGGGCATTTGCCACATCTTTGGCTACTCTCGTCAGGGTCTTCTCTTTTTCTTCCAGTTTTTCATCATCGATAAACCAGTCGATCATAAAATTCTTCTCATTCTGTAAAAGAAAATATAATTTATTGATGAGCTGTAGGGTCATTAAGAATATGTCTCATAAAACATAAACCAAAGAAAAGTTCAAGAACAGACCAACACATTTTGAACACTTATTCTTAATTCTTTTCCATATCTCAGGGTCTTTATCAGTAAGTGTCATTTCAAAAACTTGAAAAAATCTTTAAAAAGAATTGTGAAAAGGTGATTGGTGGAATTTGAGTCCTTTGACTCATGCTATGACTTAAAAACCTGAGAAAAAGAGAATAACTGCCTACAGCAGCCCAACACAGCAAACGTCATGACTGGCCTTAACTGAAACACCTACATCATGAAAAAATGAATAGAAATAAAACGTTATCTGTGTTTGAATGCTTATAATTAATTATCTTCATTTAATTCATGCTGAGTTTCAGAGAGAGTAGGTGAGGATAGTCTTTGTCTACAAATTATTTTAACATTTATATATGAGTTAACTGTCTGAAAAAAAAATACTCTAAATAAAATATCAGTAAACCACATGAAATATTTTTCTCACCTGACCAACATTGCAAGTAAAATTGACATTTGTCTTAGAGTCTGTACACCTCACCGACACGTTGGGCTTCTGCACACGATCTGAGTAAAAAAAAATGTGGTAGCACTTTCTATTACAGCTCAGTAATAAAGGGGTCATAGTGGAGTAACAAGGGCAAACAAGAAGGTAATAATGTGGTAATTTCTTAGTTATTACTATGCAATTACCAAAGTAATAACCAAGTAATATCCAAGTAATATCATGATAAAAACAATGGTTACAGTTGAGTAATATTACTCTGAAATTTATGTAATAGGGCCCCAAAACTGGGGTAACAATGTGGACATACAGCTTGGTAATAAAGTGGTAATAGTACGGTAATAAGGAAGAAACAAGAACATAATAATGTGGCAATTTCTAAGTTATTACCACTCAATTACCTGTGGTAGAGTGGTAATAACTTTGAAATTACCACATTATTACCCGCTTGTTTGCCCCTTGTTAGCTTACTTTATCCCCTTTATTACCGATCTGTAACAGAAACCACTTTCATATAATTAGCATTATATATATATATATATATATATATATATATATATATATATATATATATATATATATATATATACATATACATATACATATACATATACATAACTATTTTTACTTACCTAATACACATAAACGCAAACTTTGTAAATGCCCTACGCTTACTCCATCTTCATCATAAACCTGTGGGGTGTATTGTCCCGACTTGTCTTTGGTCAGTTGTGTCAGCTTTAGAGATCCAGTTGAATCAACATCTTCATTTTTCCCTGTGATCACCTGTTTCTTTCTGCGTTTGAAGATTATTTTTGTAACGTGGAGCCATCTTAGACTACTAGATTCCTGCAACTTGTGCTTTAGTGGCACAGTAAAGCTTGTGCCTGCAGCAGCATACTCATCACAACCATCCTGAAAGTCTTTGAAAGAGAAAGAAAGGTGACGAAAAACAGAAGAATCAGATGAAAAATTTGATTAGCCGTGTTATATAAACTCTAACAAGCACGTTCATTTATTGTTACCTACCTAATATGCATAAGCTCAAGCTCGGTAAATCCTCTACATATGTTCCATCTTCATCGTAAACCATAGGGGTGTAAAGTCCTGACTTGTCCTTTGTGAGTTTTGTCAGCTTCAGTGATCCAGTTGACTCAACAAAGAAATCTTTTCCTTTGCCCCCCTTGTCTAATTTGCTATTAAAGATTATTGTTGTGTTGTGGAACCATCTCAGGTTCTCAGATTCCTTCAAAGTGTGTTTAAGTGGCACGGTAAAATTTGTGCCTGTTTCTGCATACTCATCACAACCATCCTGAGAGTCTTTGAACAGAAAGAAAGGTGGAAAATGACAGAAGAGCTAGATGACAAAAATAGGTAAGCCATGAAACATTATGATGACAACACATCATCAGATATAGAAACAGTATAAAACATCATGGCATGTTTTGGGTATTTTACAGGTGTTACAAGACAGCAGACCTCTATGGTATATGTTGGAGTCTTCAAGAATGATTAAGTTGGCAGATGACATGTTAAAAATACTTTTGCCTTGTAAATCTAAATGAAAAAGTTTGGAATTTAAAGCTTAAGATAAAAACCTGATGGAATAATAGATTAGCTGTACCGTACCTGTGGAGGCAATAAAGAAGTGGCTGAGCAGAAACACAGCGGTGGTGGTAACAGAGGCCATCTTCTCAATCAAATTCAGCTGAACAGAGAAGCTGCTTTTCAGCACTGAGGTTATTTTCTTCCCAAGCACTATCACAGATTTTATGCATGTACAATATGTGCATGTATGTTTCTAAAAGCAAGTGATAAGAAGCCTTCTGTACACCAAAGATGAAAAACAAATCAAGCAAAACAAGTCATACTCAGAACACAGACTGTGCATCTACTATTTTAGTTTTGTTGCTTCACCATAATGATTTACTGTAGTGACGCAACTATAATACTCTTATTATAGTATTATAATAGTATATATATAGTATATAGTATTATAATACTATTATTATAGTATTATAGTTGCTGATATTGTATAACTCTGTATGTATAATCTGACTTTTTTTGTTTCTGCTACAGCATCCTATCATTTGTTTCCTCATTGCTTTCCTATTAAAACGGGACACGATTTAAATCTTAAAATACACTCCTGTGTTTTTGGTACATGGGAGAAAAATAAATAAAAGGTGACTTATTTTGATTTTGTACTTTGACTTTACATATTAAGAGTGAGTGAGATTCAAAACTTTATTGAGTGTAATATGATAATGTAATCTTAAATTGGGAAGAACACATTTCATAAACATTTATTTCTAAACAGCTGCAGTTAAAACATACAAGCTCTTCTCGTGTAGAAGTTTAAACTTCTTACCTCAGAAGGTTTGACATGATGAAAGATCTGATACTCATGCACATAAATGACAGTTGTGCTTTTGTTTTTCCCTGAGTGGATGTTGTTTTTGTGCTGCTACACTGTCACAGCAGAAAGTGCACACCTATTTTTAGCTTGAAGTAGTTCAGCCCCTTCTCAAACCTCAGCTAATTGTAGCTTTGTTTCCACAAGGGTGGTTTTAGTTGTTTCTTGTAGAGGTAAGGCTTCTTGATGATATGCATTTTGGCAAAAATGAAAACACAAAAATGTAGAATAAATAGCAACAGAGGTGTTTTAACCTCTTGTTTTTCAAAATGTGTAAAAACATTTAACTTGTCTTCTTGTTCAGTTTTCTCAAAGTAAAGTTGGAGTTGAAGTTGCAATACAGTTATGCATCACAATGTAATGATCATAACATGTAGTATTTTCCCTGTATCTCACACAGAGTGTGGGGCTTTGTTAGTTTAATGGTACATTTTAAGATGAGCTTACATTAATTCAAAAGGTCTATTCAATTTTATAATCAATATAAAAGGAGTCTCGTCCCTTTATATTCCTCAGGTCTTTTACAATTAAAGGATTCAAGCTCCGGAAGTCTCCAGTCTCCTTCAATAGTCTCTATTTTTTGCTTGGTCCTAGATCCTTCAGGTAGATCCTGAGGTACAATAATAAACTGCAGGAATAATCAATAATAATTTAAACAGATGGCTAAGACTTGTACATGAAATGAACATAAAAAGATGGGAAAAAAACTAAGAGTATGTGCGTATGTGAACTTACCTTTAAATGTTTGAAACAAAATAATAAAGCTCACTGGGCAATGAGATGCCACTTCTCTCTTGTGGTTTAACATCTCACTGCTGATACTGATCACATGGTAAGAAGGAGGAAACACACTGAATAGTGTGTTCTTGAAACAAATATCTTCTATCGGGTTTCACATCACACCTGTAGTCTTCTTTTGGCTTTGGTTTTTGTACCTTAAACTTGTTGCTTCTTATGTCCGTATTTGTATGTGACTAGGAGCAAAAATAAAAGTCTGAGTCATACAGACTCATTTAAAAAATAGGATTTGGGCAAACTCTTGTCCTCTTTTGAAGCAAAAGGTTTATAAAGCATTAAGCCTTCAATCTTCATATCAGTACGGATGTGGCCAACTTGTTATTAACTTTGTGCAAGTGTAGCACTTTGACGCCTGCCTGTAGGCATCCATCCAAATCTTTCAAAATGAAGGAGAACTTAATGTTGTGTATCTGCTTCACTCAATTATGTACGGAGCCCCGCAGGGGACATGGGAGAAAAAAAAAATTAAGACGGACTTTTGCGAGATCTCGCAAAAGTTTTAGCCACATTCTTCGGACGCCGGCTCGAAGCCGACCGGGAGGTCGAGGCATGATGTGCCGGGAAAGCGGTGTTCCTCCCGGCTGTAGTAGGTCTCGACCTCCCGTTAGCTCGAAGCTAACGGGAAGAATGCGGCTAAAACTTTTGCGAGATCTCGCAAAAGTTTTGTGAGATCCCGAGTTTGTTTTGCGAGATCCCGCAAAAGTTTTGCGGGATCTCGCAAAAGTCCGTCTTAATTTTTTTTTCTCCCATGTCCCCTGCGGGGCTCCGTAATTATGGAACCCAAGACTTTGGGCTTTTGAGAAGGTAGGAGGCAATATTTTTGGTTCCCAAACTTTTCCTATTATGCCCACCTTGAAAAACTAAAAACATTGCACGCCCCCTTTCTGTTTTAATATTCTACTTGCAATTGGGAGGATTGCATTTCTGGTCTAACTTAATATAGATCAGATTCTTGTTACCTGTCTAGATTGATTGTCTATTTGGGGTTAATGTTCCTTAATTTTCTCCATTACATGTAGTTTACACCTTCAGTAAGAAGCTAACAAACATTAGTTGACTGAAACATGAGTGTTTTGCACAGAACACCTGACCTCATTGCTGAGGCTTGTTAGTGTATACCATACATAGTGTTTGTAGTGAGCAGAAACAGTGCACCTTATTTTATATGGTTATGCTTATTTAATGTTTATTAAAGACTAAAGACTTTATATTTGGCTCATTTATGTATGTTTATGTTGAAAAGTTTTCACTTTCTCGCTTTACACGGCCTTAGTCCTATTGAAGGATAGCATTTGTTTGGAACTACCACTTATTTCTAGCCCAGGGTAGGGAATGCAAAGTTCCCTAATAATATTAGTGTTTTATTTCAAAATACAGTAAATGCAACCCTTTAAGTTGTTCATTTTCCTCATCTATTGTCAAATTTGGTGAATGCTACAAACTCTGTCAAAGCCTCCAACTATTTCCTTATAATCTCACACATTTTAGTGCCTATCTCTAAAACCTAAAGACTGGTCAGATATTTTCTAGCTTACCCAGACCAACTAGTGGGTCTGAAAATGTTACATTGTGTCATTGTGAGTGGATGGAAACCTCCACCATGTTCCTGAGTCTCCTTGATATCTGCCCCTGGGCAGGGCCGTCATACCTTCAACAGCTCCACTCACCTGGAGCTGATTTGAGGCAATGAGGCTGGAGAGATTTAAGCCCTATGCTAACGTCCCTATGGGGCGTCTCCCATTTTGACCTCGGGACTTCCAGGCCATACTCAGCACAGATGTTCCTGTATACTATGCCGGTCACCTGGTTATGACATTCCATGTATGCCCTGTCTGCTAGCATCTTGCACCCTGCTGTTATGTGCTGGATTGGCTCAGAGGCAACTTTACACAGCCTGCACCTGGGGTCTTGCCTGGTGTGATAGACCCCAGCCTCTATGGATCTTGTGCTCAGAGCTTGTTCCTGTGCTGCCATGATTAGTGCCTCTGTGCGTCCTTTGAGTCCAGCTTTGTACAGCAACTGGTAAGACTTCTGGATGTCAGCCACATCCTTTATCTGCCGGTGGTACATACTGTGCAGGAGCCTGTCCTTCCATAATGGTCCCTCCTCTTTCTTGGGTTTCTGCTGCCTGAGGTATTCAGTGAGCACGTGTGTGGTGGAAGTGTGGTCCATGGCACAGCTACAGGGGAGGAGTGGTGCAGTGAGCTCAAGGGGGCGGTACCGGGAGGCAAGTGAGTCACAGGTGGTGGCGATTGTGTGATGACAGTGTCTTCTTTTCTGTTTGTCTATATAGTGACGGCAGAAGTGAGCCGGAGGGAGAGCTGAACCGGAACGGACTGTCTCCTGTGCAGAACTGTCAAATAAATACATCTCTTGTGAGCAGAAACATTGTGTGTATCACTTCACAACGTGGTTGGATGGAGCCATCCTCCTGACGTATTTGTGGATGTGGATGAACCCCTTCAGTGAGATCATCAACAACACTGGCTACGGACAGTGTTGGGAAGGTTACTTTTAAAATGTATTCCTCTACAAATTACAGAATACATGCCCCAAAATGTATTTTGTAATGTATTCCGTTACGTTACTCAATGACAGTAACGTATTCTGAATACTTTGGATTACTTAATATATTATCATGCTGTTTACAACTACATGAATGTACTATTGCTGTGTGATTTATTACTATTACTGAAGGTCCGCGGCTCCAAACTGTAGTAAAGGGACCTCTGACTAATATGTTAATAGGTTCGTGTCGGGCTCGTAGCTGAAAACTAGCTTTATTGTGTTGTCTGGGTCAACTTTGCTAGCGAGAGACAGAGAGAGGCGTTGAAAGGCTGCTCCAACTGAACTTATTGTTCCGGAGGGAAAACACAAACACAGTGTACAGTTGAGTCTTAATAGCTTACTTACAACTGGGCTCGTCAGGCTCTCTTTTTGGCTGCAGTGGTTATTATTTTATTTACATGCTTCCAGCTCCCGTTTCTGCTCCGTGACAGCTTGTACTTTTCCACTCTCCTTTTTCTCCCTCCCTCGCTCACAGACACATAACGGGTATGGCAGTCCATTCTCCCTGCACGGACTACACTGCCCATGAGGCTACATTCTTTAGGGCTATGCCTGTAGCATTCTGCCTATTAGCTTAGTACAACAACAACAACAAAAAGGCGCTCTCTCACCCAGGAAACACGCAGAGAGAGCGTCACCCTGTAACCATGGCAACCGTAACGCTGCCACCTGGAACCACAGCACAAACAAAACCCAAACAGTCCTGACCCGCGACAATATGAAACAGGAAAATACCGCAGTAATCCATTTATTTCAACAAAGTAACTGTATTCTGAATACCACCTTTTTAAACAGTAACTGTAACAGAATACAGTTACTCTTATTTTGTATTTTAAATACGTAACGGCGGTACATGTATTCTGTCACTCCCCAACACTGGCTACGGATACCAACTATGGAACTGAGCATACATCAGCCACTTCCCTAAACATGGATGAAATCAAGCTGTATGCAAAGAGTGAACGCGACATCGATTCACTGATCCACACCGCAAGGATATACAGCAATTACATATCTTGATGACTTTTCTGGTCTTATTGATCAGCAAAGATTAACGTAAGATTTACACAGTGTTTGTTTGATAGTATAGTACCGTAATGACACTCATACCAATGATTTGTCTGTAGAAACTGTCTGGATTTCAACCTGTGTTATGTATTTAACCTTAAATATATTTTTTATGTTATACTTTCATATTTGAAAAAAGTAAAATAAAATTGCTCATTCTGATGCGAGGAGCCTTGTTCATGTTTGTTATTGGTCACAAGCTGCCAACACCACCCAAGCTGTCAAGGCTGTGTGCAGGCAGGCAGGAAAAAAATTGGGACAACTAGAAACAGGGCATGAAAACAGAACACACATGCCAGAATGAATGTATAGACATGTTAACATGCAGGATTGAGCAATTTCTTTTTTAAAGCAAATGGTGTAAAATCCTTTAATACTTAAAACCAACAAAACAGGATGTAACAACCTCACTAGAGTTTTGTAAAACTCAATATTTCCAATGGCTTGTAGAGCACAACTCTGGTTTGTGTGGCTGCAGGACTGTGACGACCATAGCTGTGCAAAGATATTTTGGGGGCAGGTTTTAAGCTAGAAAAGAATTCAGTTGCACACAAGAGGTACACCTTTTACTTCATTTTAATACCCGTGCAGTCATGTAGATATAAAAGCACATTAAAAATCAACAGATCAGCAAATTATAGACAATTAACAATTAACAATGTACTATAACAAAAAAACAACAACAAAAAGAAAAGAAAAAAATCATATTAACATAGACCAAGGTCGTTTGCATTAAGTATTCTAAATTTATAACAAGAACAGGCAACTTTTAATATCTCCGTGAATGTGTAATGTTTTAGTCGGATACAACAGCGGTCCCCAACCTTTTTTTGCGCCACGGACCAGTTTATGTCCGACAATATTTTCACAGAGCAGCCTTTAAGGTGTCATGGATAAATACAACAAAATAAAACCAGTACCAGTTCGTGACACGCAAGAAAATACCTAGGGAAACTGAGTTAACGCTAAAAATGATTCAAAAAATAATGCTACAAAACCGCTGAAAAAACCTTAAAAACCATGAATTTCACACCCAAGCCTCAACTCTCGCAGCCCAGTACCAAACGACTCACGGACCGGTACCGGGGGTTGAGGACTACTGAGGTACAGTGCTTAGACTGCAACATGATGCACAAGTTGACTCTTTTCTGTGGCTGTGTGTTAAGTGCATGTGTGTGCAGGAAGAAGCAGAAACTGGAAAGTTTCTAAATCCAAAAGGACACATGGCCAAGAAGCAAGAACACAAATGGCAGGGAAGAATAAACTATCTGTCAAAAGAAGAGGAAGGACAAACAAGGGTAAATGGTAGAAAATGGATGACTGTATCTATCAAATTAAAACAAATATTGAATTATTAGGCATTACATGGTTTTAACAGGGAATTGATGTGATGACTGTGTAACTGAATTCACTAAATTGTATAACCCGAGGACTGAATTTGAATCAAAACCTCAAGATGATAGTTCCTTCCTAGAAAAAGGTTCAAGTAAAATTTCATGTGGTGTAAACATCTGTCTACTTCCTAGGTGTTGGAGCTAATCTAAACTTTAAATCACTTCCCACATTGTCAAGCTTATTGTAATTATCACTGGTCGGTTTTCTGTCAGCCTTCTTCAGGACAATCAGCCTCCACTCCACCTACTTTAAATCTCACTGTGCATCTATCACTCTCCCTTGCAGACGTCTTTGTGCGACCCACCTCCTTCCTATCTGTGCCTCTCCTTCGTCACTCAGGCCACATTCAAGCCTCTATCTTCATCTCTAACACCAGCATCTAGATTTCAGACTAATCCTTATCACAGCTGTGATTCCAGTCCACTGTGATGGGCCATCAGAGACTAAATACCTCAAACTGAATTCTGTACATCAATAAATCACATTTAAATCCTTCTACTGATCTCTCCTTAATTAGATTTAGCTCAGTGTTTCTCAAAGTTTTTCTGGCATGCTTGACTTTAAAAAAAAATTGAAGAAAAATTGCGCTTTCAGTTTCAAAATTTCATGTGCATTAGGGGAAAGTAGAAAGTACTGGTACTGGCGCAGTTCTGCAGAACCCCCAGCAGGAACAGAAGCAGAAACAGCAGGCATGGAGACTGGCTGGAGCTGTACAGGGCATTGGCTCGTCCCAGCCAGCGACAGCGGGGTGTAGTCCTCAGCTGGCTGAAAGAGTTCACTGAAGCTTCCAGCAGAGCACGGAGGCGGCTGGGTTAACTCGCTCGAGCTCTCAGCAGAGAATGATTGCTGAGACGGCTCAGCAGAGTTATCAGCTAGACACGGCTAGTGTTTTAATGGGATTTTCTAACAGCTTAGACTGAGCGGGCAAAGGCTGAGCTGCAGGCTGAGCTAACAGCGGTAGTGGTGGTTGTAGTGGAAATCGAGTGGGCGATGGTGTTGGTTCTCCTGAGCCCCCAGAAGATGATGGAGGTGGCTGAACAAACTGCACCAGCTGCTTAGCCTCCAGAGTCAGCTGAGGTAGGTTGCTCAGCCTCTGGGGAAGCCCTGGAAAGGGTCTCAGTCCTTTGTGATGCCAGGTCTGCAGTTACAGAAACAGGTTTTAAATGGTAAATGGCCTGTGTTTGTATAACGCTTTACGTAGTCCCTAAGGACCCCGAAGCGCTTCACACATTCAGTCATCCACCCATTCACACACTGGTGGTGGCAAGCTACATTGTAGCCACAGCCGCCCTGGGGCGCACTGACAGAGGCGAGGCTGCTGGACACTGGCGCCACCGGGCCCTCTGACCACCACCAGTAGGCAGTGTCTTGCCCAGGGACACAACGACCGAGACTGTCGGAGCCGGGGCTCGAACCGGCAACCTTCTGATTACAAGATGAAACTGTCCTGTAAAGGATTATCTCTGCCAGATTATCCGGTAAAGAGCAGTTTTGTACAAAAAAAAAAAAGACTTCATCTCCCCTTGTTCTGTATTTGTTTTGTCACTTATTCCGATATTGACATTTTCAGAAGCAAATAGAAATAGAGACAAACATGTCAACAGACAGCATAAACATGAACAGCAGCGCCCTCCACAGTTTGAGCGTACAAGTGGGACTTGTACAGACAGGAATGAAGCAAGAGAAGAGAAGGCTCTTACAACAATGCACGTCACTGCAACCCCCCCCGGCTTCTGCTCCGCGGCTGCTGAGTGAGCCCTCATCTGGGGCTCTCCTCAGCTCTTTCTGGGACAGTGGCGCGACTGCCCCTCTGTTGGTCTTCCTTGGTCTCTTGTGTTCTGGGGGCCTCTGGATGTCTGGATCTCCTCCATACCTGCTTCATGCCCTGGTGGACGGGGCTGTGGCCCCCCCCACACCCTCTAGCAGATCATTACATGAAGGAATCTTTTAAAAACAAGCGCGTCCATGCTCACAGGTGTACACACGGGTGCTCACACACACAAACTACACCCTTTTTGGCTCCTACCTCAAAGCACACTGTGTTCTGTTGATCTTATGTGCTGCACAATAATGTTTAATATTTAGTATTTACTGTTACATTCCCATAGATCATAGGTGTCAAACTCTGGCCCGCGGGCCAAATTTGGCCCGCAGCCTAATTACATTTGGCCCGCTAAGCCATACCAAATTATTATTAGAGCTGGCCTACTGGTATTATACAACTAATATACATATTGTTTAGTATTAAACTTTGCTTGTTCCATATTCAGTTTTTCAGAAAAACTTGTTTGAGTCCATAAGAAGAGATTCATTCTTAAATCTGGAGGAAGATTTTTTTTCTCAATAAATATTAATGTTAGCCCGCGACCTTGTTCCAGTTTTGAATTTTGGCCCACTGTGTATTTGAGTTTGACACCCCTGCCATAGATCATTGTGATGTTGTTTATTATATTGCTCTCTTTTTCTTCTGCTTGTTTTCTCTTTTTTCTTTCTCAACAGGTGATCCAGGTGATTGATATTTGTATTTTTTGTCTGCTTGTTTTGTTGGTTTTTGTTTTTTGCCCTTTATCCCCGTCCCTCTTCCCGGCTGTTTTTCTTTCCCTCTTTCTTTCTCCCCTTTCTTTTCCCCAGTCAAGTCTGTCCCGTATTTAGCAAGTGAAAATAAATAAAATAAACAATAAAAGGTAAATCAAATAGACCAATACGGCAAGGCTGGGATGGTCCATTTGGTAAAGTAAATCCGTTGGGCAACTTTCTTCGCCTTTAGACAATAATTCTGACGGCAAAAGAGCCAAATGGGACGGGCAACAAAAAAAGAAAAAAAAATTAACAACTTCAGTGCCATAAAAATGTAATTGCACATTTCAACAAAGAAAACAGTTAAAAAGGCATCAGCGATGACAGACAACACTACATCACGTGAAGATTGCATAGAACTGTTCATCAATGTTTTTACTTGACATGGAAACAAGGGACTGTAATCACAAGAACTATGATAAGGCAGTCTGATATTTGCAGTAAGTAGATTTACTCATTTAGTCCAATTATTAACACTTTCATTCAGTATTACTACAGTTTATTTGTTGGATCTCTTTAGGGTGAATGATTGTTGACATTTTTAAATATAATGTTCATACGTTTTTTTTTATTATGTTTTATCTAATCTACTCATTTACTCACTACATCTACACTCATTTAAAACTCCTTCAAATACAAAAAAATACACCTGACAGCATACAGAGATGAAGTGTAGCGTACCTGTGGAGGCAGTGACGAGGCAGCAGAGCAGAAACACAGCGATGGTGGCAGCAGAAGCCATCTTCTTCACTGTTGCCATCACATTCAACTAATAGCTGCTTTCCATTTTAGTTTCCTGTCAGAGCATGGTATCATCACATGCAGGGGCAGTCCTAGCCTGTGGTGCCCTGGGAAAACACTCCCGTTTCTCTAAACACAGTTCATGTGTAAATGAACTGTGTTTAGAGGACAATGGCCCATGTCACCCATATCAAAAACCGCCACCGATCACATGTTTATGTGAGTGCACATGTATGGCTTTGCAGAGAAGAGGCCTTGTCTGCTTTCATAGATAAAAAACAAAGCAAATGTGACACTTAAAACAAAATGCTTTTTAGGTTTTCTTGCTTCAGCAAATATATTTAAATATAATCTCCAGTTAGAGATGTTCAAGAGGTAACCAAAAACTCAAGTACAAACTGTCCTAATTTGGGTGGTTATGAATAATTTAGACATAAAATATAAATGTATGTTTTTCTGAAATGACTTCTTCTTAAAACCTGACAATACAAACTGATTTTTCTTGTTACTGCTACAGCATCCTGTCCTGTGCTCCCTCACAGTTCAACATTAAATTAACATTCAACATTAAACTAAATGAAAAACATTGCTGGGGTTTTTGTTGTTGTTTTTTTACTCATTGATTTCTAAGGAAAGTAAAATGAAATAAAACTGAAGTATCCCATCATGTATAAAATTAAAAGTGTATTTTATTTCAAATAAGTGAGAATAAACACCTCTGTGAGTGTAATGTGGCAAATAAAGTATGCATTGTTAATTTCAGGAGATTCGGGGTGTCCCATGAAGCAAGATCAATGGGTTATTGAGATAAGATGAACCTGAGTCAGAGCTCAAACTCTGCATCATGTTGTCACTGAAATTTTTAATCAGAATCAGAATCAGAATCAGAATCAGAATGGGGTTTATTGCCAAATGTTGAGCAGGTTTACAACATTAGGAAATTGCTGCGGTGCTTCAGTGCAAACATAGTGTCATAAATAGCACTTAAATAGACATGGAAAAAATAAAAGTAGGGATAAGAATTAAAAGTGCTACGTGGGAAGATATGTGCATGAGATATACATGAGATATATACATGAGAATAAGAATTAAGAGTGCTACGTTGAAAGTACTCCTGTTTGGATGTCTATGCAGAAAATGTTTTTTGTTTTTGTTTGTTAATTACAGCCCAAATCTGCTGACAGGTCTTTTTTTCAGAATCAGAATCAGAATCAGAATACTTTATTCATCCCGAGGGAAATTAATATTAATATTGCTATTAACTATAACTATTAAATTTTTTTTGGATAAATCAGCGTTTTTATTGTCTGACCGTTTATCATGAAGAATAGTGTTTATTATTATTGATGGAGGGAGTGAGCAGCAGCGCCCTCTGCAGTTTGTGTGAAGTGCAAAAGCTTACAGCACCTGGTATTCCCAGGCGGTCTCCCATTGAAGTACTGACCAGGACTGACCCTGCTTAGCTTCCGAGATCAGACGAGAGTAGCAAATGGGTGCAAGCAAGCCGCTGCCACACCCACTTGCCACAGCAGATGCCCCCGATTTATGGTAAGTGAATGTGTTTAATTGTAGGCAGGGACATTACTGGATATTCTTGTCTAATTGCTACGGAAGAATATTTATTTTATTATTTTACATTTACAATTTTTTTTTTCCTGGGGTCCCTGTGACACCCCATTGAAGAGCCGTAGGCTGTGGATCTCTTAAGATCTCACTGTTGGGTTTGTAAGGCCATGTTACTTCTAAATTTCTATCTTGTTCAAAGAGACGATATAAAACAAAGTTCTAAGCTAATCGACCTTAGTGTTCTCCTTTTTTAAAAATAAGGATCGATAAGAGAATCGATAAAGAATCGAATCGTTAAACAGAATCGAAAATGGAATCGGAATCGTGAAAATCTTATCAATACCCATCCCTAGTAATCATCCTTCGCACTTTTTGTCACTCTAAAACTGCAACAAATGATCAGTTACTGTTTTAACATTAATTTCATTATCTTGTTAGGGAAGTACAATTAAAAGTTATTAATCGTACTTTCAGTATTTAAACACAATAACACTAGATTTACTAAACCTGCGCAAATTTGCATAACTTCTCTGAACCCAACACCTACTAGAATTACTGACTTTTTATTTTCTGGTGCAAGTCCCGAGGTGTTATTCACCCCCTGCTGAGATTTTCACAGGTCCTCAGCTCATTTCTCCACCTGCTTTTGTTGTGCAAACCACCCATTATCGGTGAGGCCTGGCACATTTGCATTTGTTTACCCAGAGTAGCTCAGATCCAAGGCAGGCCAAACCTCTGTGTTACAATCTTCAGAAATGCCTGCCGTATCTCTACAAAATATCCCACACACTGACTAACCTGCAAATATGAAAGACACACATTCACAATATACATCGTTCCTGCATTCAGCAGTGGAGTTCCTTGACTCTCAGCACAGATCTTCTATTGTTCCATTGTGACTGTGTATGTGCAGTGTTGGGAAGGTTACTTTTAAAATGTATTCCACTACAGATTACAGATTACATGCCCCAAAATGTATTTTGTAATGTATTCTGTTACGTTACTCAATGAGAGTAACGTATTCTGAATACTTTGGATTACTTAACATATTATCATGCTGTTTACAGCTACATGAATGTGATTTATTACTATTACTGAAGGTCCGCGGCTCAAACGTTGGGTTCTGTGTCGGGCTCTTAGCCGAAAAATAACTTTACTTTGTTGTCTGGGTCAACTTTGCTAGTGAGAGACAGAGAGAGGCGTTGAAAGGCTGCTCCAACGAAACTTATTGTTTCGGAGGAAAACACGAACACAGTGTACAGTCGAGTCTTAATAGCTTACTTAGAACTGGGCTCGTCAGGCACTCTTTTTGGCTGCAGTGGTTATTATTTTATTTACATGCTTCCAGCTCCCGTTTTTGCTCGATGACAACTCGTACTTTTCCTTTTTCTCCCTCCTCGCGCTCACAGACACATAACGTGTATGGCAGTCCATTCTCCCTGCAGCACGGACTACACTGCCCATGAGGCTACATTCTTTATACCTGTAGCATTCTGCCTATTAGCTTAGCACAACAACAACAACAAAAAGGCGCTCTCTCACCCAGGAAACACGCAGAGAGAGCGCGTCACCCTGTAACCATGGCAACCGTAACGCTGCCGCCTGGAACAACAGAACGTAGCTGTCAAACAAAACCCAAACAGTCCTGACCCACGACAATATGAAACAGGAAAATACCGCAGTGTAATCCATTTATTTCAACAAAGTAACTGTATTCTAAATACCACCTTTTTAAACAGTAATTGTAACGGAATACAGTTACTCATATTTTGTATTTTAAATACGTAACGGTGGTACATGTATTCCGTTACTCCCCAACACTGTGTATGTGTAGGAGTGGCATTGCATTCCCCATTCACACAGTACACGGCAACCAATCCAGACAACTTTTGGATCAAGTTCTGGATGGCCACTGACTTGGAGACCAAATATGTCTGCAGTGCATCTCCTTACTTGGGAAAGGACCCCAGTTGTCAGAAGGGAGAGAGGCTGGCAGAGAACGTGGTCATGAAACTGATGGAGCCGTTTTTGGACGATGGGAGGAATGTCACAACGGTCAATTTCTTTACTTCACTGTTGCACAGACTGTTGCAGTGCAAAAAAACAATACTGGGCACAGTGTATAAAGTCCGGCGTGAACTTCCTCAATTTGAAAAAGACACTGCACAGTGAGAGGTACTCTCCACTTCCGTGTTTAAAAGCGGCAGTGTCTCCTTGACAATTTATGCACCTAAACCCCCCCCAAAAAACACAAGACTGTGTGTGTTCTAATTTCCATGCACCAAGACGTGACGATCGGTGACGGCAGAAAGAGGAAACCCAACACAATAACAGACTATAACCACATGAAGGTATGTGAATGTGTGTATAATTTTACACCAGTGCTACAATGTCTTCTGATGTGTGCTATATAGGCCTATAGAAAAAAAGCACACATACTCATGACTCTCTCTCTCTGCTTTTACAGTGTGGTGTAGACGTGTTGGACCAAATGGTGCGGATGTATTTCATAAGAGCAGCAACACGCAGGTGGCCAGTAGCAGTTTTCTACAATATGCTGGACCTGGCGGCGGTGAATGCCTACATTTTGTACAATTTGTGCCGATTCAGGCAGCACAAGGAAATATTAGCACAGAGGCAGGCTGCTGAAGCTGCTGCAGCTGCTGCGGCTGTAAAGACAACGCAGTGCCAGGTGCAAGAGAGCTGCAAGAGAAATCGCAGCAGGTTTACCTGTGCAACATGTCACAAATTCACCTGTGCCAAATGCAGGGATGATGGACACTGGGTCTGCAAACGCTGTAAAGTTTGAAACACTTTGAAATAAAACAGACTTGTGCACCCATATTTTGCGAATGTGTGTCTTTTGTATACGGCAGGAATTTCTGTAGGTTGTAACACAGAGGTTTGGCCTGCCTTGGATCTGAGTAAACAAATGCCAATGTTGCACGCGCACACACACACACACACACACACACACACACACACACACACACACACACACACGCAGCAAATCTGTATTTATTTGTCCCACAAGTGGAAAATCTGCATTGTTATTGCAGAAAAGTGGACAGTGCAAGACAAAAGCAGCAAAAATGAAAACTGCACAAAGAGCACAGTATAGAAAGTGCACTATACAAACAATCTGGAAACATAAATATGGACACGTGTATTGAAAATATATCTATATATAGGGATTGACAAGAAATAATATTGCATATGAGAATTATTGCACATAGAATCTACCAAGGTGTATCGTAGGCTACTATACATCTATAGTAACATCAAACGACCAGTGGGTGGCAGGGTATAGACACATCAGTGCCCAGTGTAGTGGTTTATGTGCAAGTATACCATCAACACTGACACAAATACAAGCACACAGCCTTTGAATAGCTGTCCACTGTAGTGACCAGTATGTGTGCAAAGGGCTAAACGTGGCTTCTGAATTTCCTGTGCAATTCTTCATCACTACAGAGTTCTGCACACAGTGTTGGGGAGTAACGTAATACATGTATTGTATTTAAAATACAAAATATGAGTAACTGTATTCCGTTACAGTTACCATTTAAAAAGGTGTTATTCAGAATACAGTTACTTTGTTGAAATAAAGGGAGTGCACGGCTGTGTTTTCCTGTTTCATATGTTCGGCTGTCCCCTCTCTATTTTTGGTAATTCCACGTCGGTGGAAACCCAAACAAAACTCGCATTAAGAGGCTCTAATGCCTGTGTCTCAATCTCGTGGCCCATGTCACCTACAGCCCACATAATGACTTGAAGAAATATTTATAAAATTGAGTATTAAAAAAATTATTTAATATGAAGGCAATAGGCAAAGTGTTACAGGCATCGCCCTAACGAATGTAGCCTCATGGGTAAGCTGAATGTAGCCCAGTTGTAAGTAAGCTGCTAACACGCAACTGTACACTGTGTTCATGTTTTTCTCCAAAACAATAAGTTCAGTTAGAGCAGCTTTTCTCTGGCTCCCGCTAGCAAAGTTGATCCAGACAACAAAGTAAAGCTAGTTGGCGGCTACGAGCCTGACATGGAACCCAACGTATTAGCCAGAGGTCCCTTTACTATGGTTCGGAGCCACGAACCTGTTTTATATTCGCGCAGAATAGTTTTCTATATGAGATCACTGCAAAAAGTGCAGCTTTACCTAATGTGCACCTACTGTTACTCATTTATATTAAGAATTAAAAATCTAGTTGGTATTGGTATGGCGAGTAACCTGCAGTAATAGTAATAAATCACACAGCAATAGTACATTCATGTAGTTGTAAAAAGCATGATAATATATTAAGTAATCCAAAGTATTCAGAATACGTTACTCTCATTGAGTAACGTAACAGAATACATTACAAAATACATTTTGGGGCATGTATTCTGTAATCTGTAGTGGAATACATTTTAAAAGTAACCTCCCCAACACTGTCTGCACATAACCTGAGATTGTATTATGACTATATAATGTTTATACATTAATATTATATTATATGAAGAATTGCTGATGATGCATTAAATAAAGACTGATGACAAAGGTGCTTATGACAGCTTTTGATGCATCACAGATGTAGCAGTTTTTAATGAGTAGATTAAAAATCAAAACATATAACCACAATAAATCTACTTTGTTGTTAGGTACCCACAACAAATAAACATCATTTTGTTTTTCTAATTTTCCATATTCATTGAAACAACGTTTCTCAAGTTGTTTGTCTTCAGGCTTGTTGGTTTGGATATGCCATGTCCTTCACTTTTCTTTGTGAAAAGACTTTCTCATCATTGTGTTTCCATTTTAAGGTCAATTTTTTGCCCAGCTTGGTTTCAGACAAACAATAAAGATACTACCTGTTGCACCATACAGGTCAAAAACATCCTGGGAATCTTTGAATCAGACAGAAAGAAAAAAAATGCCAGAAAGATTACATAAGTCATTGAAATCTTGAAGGGTCTAACAGCCAAGATGAACTGGTCTAGAGGAAAAAAGTAGAGGTATTAACAGCTTGTTGTCTGAATAATGATTACATTATATCCTGTTGTCTCCCTCCAGACCACAGTCTGCACAGAAGTCAGGCTCCGGGACGCTACCAACCGGCTGCTTCTGATGATGATGTTGCTGTTTCAGTGGAAGCTCATCCTTATCTGTTAACACAAGCACAGATTACATGTCAGACTTGCAGAATTAAAGCCATAGCTCAGTATTTTAGGTAAAAAGCAAATTCTGCTATGAATAGCACCATAGGTTTGATAGTATTTGGTCAGCTACAAAAAAATACAAAATTTTTTAATTTGAATGAGCATAGTGCAGAGAATGGACACTGTGGTGGTGTTTGCAGGGTTTGTGAATTTGGATTGCTTTGTGCAGTGTTGGGCAAGTTACTTTTAAAAAGTAATCAGTTATATTTAATAGTTACTTCTTCAAAAAAGTAAATAAGTTAGTAACTGAGTTACAATATTATAAAAGTAACTAATTACTAGGAAAAGTAACTATTGTGGTACTTTAAAAAATGTTTAACCCTCTGGGGTCCAGGCTATAATGGCTGTTTTTGACTACTTTTGATTTTACCTCCACATTTCACCTTTAAAAAGTATTTATCTTGCCTTGTTTGGTATCAATCTTTTCAGCACAATCTTACATGTCTGGATTTACAATTATGTTTTCATTTTGACATGCTGTATTAACATAATTAATGCACAATCTAAAATCAGACAAAAACATAAAATCAGAGTTGAAAAATGTTATATTTTTTACTGTAACAAACACAAAAAGTAACAAATCATTTTTGTAGCTTGAAATGCATATATGAATTGTACATTGTAAAGCTGTAGCTCCTAAAACTTCCCCCTCTTCCTAAACAACCAAATGCCATGTTGCCATATCATATTTTGATTGGTCGAAGTGGTACATTTTTCCACCAATAGGAAAGAGTGTTTTTGCAAGACCCTGAGATACTTAAACTCCTCCAGCTGGGGCAGTAAGTCGTCCCTGTCCCGGAGTTGGCACTCCACCCTTTTCCGGCTGAGGACCATGGCCTCAGACTTGGAGGTGCTTATTCTCATTTCTGCCGCTTCACACTGAGCTGCAAACTGCTTCAGTGTGAGCTGGAGGCCATCAACCAGCGCACCCTCACTATACGTTTAAGCATCCTAGGTCTGTCCAGCAACTCCTCCACCATCTGATCTGACTTACCAATACATGGTGATCAGGTGACAGCTCACCACCCCTCTTTACCTGAGTGTCCAAAACATATGGCTGCAGTCTGATGATGCAAATAAATCATGGATTTATAGATCATCAATCTGTGGCCTAGGTGTCCTGGTGCCACGTCCACTTATGGAGACCCTCATGTTCAAACATGGTGTTTGTTATGGACAAACTGTGGTTTGCACACACTGCCACCCAGTACACACTTCTCTACTGTGCCTCCTGCAGGTGGTGTAGCCTACAGGAGGGTCCCCATGGACTAAGGCCACCAGGCGCTTGCCTTCAGGCACTCTCTCTGCGCCTGGCTCCAGGGCAGGGCCCCGGTAACCCTATTCTGGGGAGGGTGAACTGCTCCCTGGATCTTCGACTGACAGGGGCTTTTGAATTACTCTTTGTCTGGTTCCTCACACAGGACCAATTTGCCATGGAAGACCATACCAGCGGGCAAAAGCAAAAGACAATGTAGCCCTTGGGATCCCTGAGAAACACAAACACCTCCTCCTAGATAAGGTAGCGATTCCCCCTCGGTGGCAGAAGAAGAACAATAAATATGTTTTAAAGCCTTTTTTGCCATCTCACTATATGCACTGTAATAATGGAGATTACAATAACACAATAAATTGACAAACATGCCTGTGTTTTCATGCAAAGTGCCACAGGCTGGAGTTTGCTTGTAACAATAATAATAATAATAATAATAATAATAATAATAATAATAATAATAATAATAATAATAATCTTACCCTTTATGACTTTTGCTTTTTTATGAGTACAGCAAACAATGGCAGTGAGGATCACCAACAGAAGAATACCTGATGGGGAAAGACAAAAACAACAGTGAACTATGCATGTAAAAAACAGTGAATTTGTGTTTTATTTCAGCATAACTGTAACATAACATACCTGCTCCACTGCGCACTGGAATACAGACGTCAGTGTCACATACATCAGGGAAAACTTCAAAATAATACAAGAAGAAAAATGTATTTGTAGATGTTTTTGATAAAATGGTCATTTCAGCCATCAACAGACAGTTGATAGCACATAATATTCACAAGGCTTTAAGCATTTGTGATAAACTGGCTGATTACAGAAACACTGCAAGCAAAGAGCATGTTTACCTCAGCTTTTTGATATCTTTCCATATACAGTATGAACCTGCTTAGGAGTTCAGGTTAATGCTGAGATGGAACTCCGGCAGAGGTTAAAGTCAAAAAAGGGTTTTTTATTAACCCCATGATCCAGAATTGTGGTGTGACCAAATTTGCAGGTCTCCATATAGGCTTGCTCCACCCCCTTTCCCGTGTTTGATGTTAGCTCATCAACCAAGGTAATGGGAGCAGCAGCCACTCAGAAAACAGAGATTAAATCATACATACATAACAATGTAAACTAAAATGTGCGCACTTATTTTAGAATACAGTATTATGTGATTGTATAAGTAAATACATTTAAACCAAAACCAATTCTTTATTACCCTGTAAATTAAATCCTATATTTAATAAAAGAAAAATGTGAGTGTAGTGTTATGTGTAAGCCTCTGTAACACTCATGTTTGACAGATATTACCACAGTGTGGCTGTAACTGCAGCCATCACAAATGCTTATCCTCCAGAAATTTGGATAAAAAAATGTTTTGATATTTAGATTCTTTCTTCCAAGTTGAATTTAAAATGGCGAAACAGTTTTAAAATTGTTATGTTTTTTAAAAATCGTATCTATTTTTTTCTTGGTGGTGCACCCTGGATATTCACATAATGATATTGTTTTTGTGTTGGTTTCTGATTTAAAAAAAAAAGAATACTAAAATGACACAATTTATTCTTGTCTATCGAGGATAAAAATGACTTGCTTAGACCTTAGGAAGTTATTGCTACGGTGGCCCTGATCAAACAGACTACACCATTACTGAGCTTGCGGATCAGTTTATTGAGTGATTTTTGCATCTGCAAACCTCAACCTGCTGCCCCATCACGCAATCCTCTGTGCTGTTACGTTCTGGGGCAGCAGGTTGAGGGTTGCAGATGCAAAATGACTCAATAAACTGATCCACAAGCCCAGTAATTTTGTGGGGATGGAGTTGGACTCCCTTCAGGTGGTGTCAGAGAGGCGGCTGTTGTCCAAGATAAGAACAATGCTGGATGCACTCTTTGACCTGCTGGCCAGTCACAGGAGATTACCCGAATGCACCGCTTAACAACACAGGAAATCATTCCTGCCCGTGGATATCTCCCTGTACATCTCGTCCATCGAACGCACAGTACACAGTGCAATAGTTCCATCCTTTGGCACACAGCACAAAAAAACAAGTTTTACAGTTTAGAGTAAAATGCCATATAAATTTCATCTCTGTAATATTCTGGATATTTGTATATATTAGAGCTATTTCTTATATTTTGTAATATATTGTAATAATTATTTTAGTTCAGTCTGTCACTGTTCTCATTGTCTTGCAGCAACTGTTACAACATAATTACCTCAGGATTAATAAAGTATTTTGACCCTGATTAAATGGAAAATGCTGCAAAAATATAAATCGATAAAAGTTCAATATAACACAATGGAAACAGATAAAATATAATAGAAAAAAACCCACAAATCTGAGCAAACACAACACTGGAAGTCTTTCTAGAGAGACAATAAGATGACAGAACAGCTACAGAAGTAACAGAAACTAAAACATGAAGGACTGCACTGAGACATGCTCGAAAGACGTGGAGAATTCGCCTGTGCTGTGATTCTATATTTATATTATACATTACTGTCGATAGATCTTTGCTATTGGCTGTTTACTGTTAGCTTGTCACAGTTTTTCTGTTTGCTTTGTTTGTTTGTTTTTTTACTTTTTCGTCCCAGTTACTTTGAGAGAGAATTTTGTGAGAATAATGTACAATAAGATACAACTTTTAAACTGAAAAAATCATTGACAATCAGCAGATATTTTTATAATTCCAAATAGTGTTTCAGGGCAAAAGCTTTAAAATAAAAGGAGAAGAAAAGTATCTTGTTAGCATATGAGTTAAATAAAATGACGACTTCAATTGATGAACATTTGGAAAAAGGTACATTTGAAGATTTGTGCACTTGATAGCACATAATACTTACCAGGCTTATAGCAGTTTTGTTGAACAGGCAGACTGATCTCAGAGCTGATGATGTTAGAAACATTGCAAGAGAAATGGCTGTTTGCCACGTCTTTGGCTACTCTCATCACCGTCTTCCCTTTTTCTGCCAACCGTTTAGCATTCATTAACCATTCGATCGTGTCATCCTGTGGGAGAAAACTCAATGTGTGGATTAATTGAAGGTTTTGAGTGTAAGTCTAACATAAAAAGCCAAACTTGGCTAAACTTAGTAATATATTTATCTTTTCCTACACTCTGGTTAATTCCCCAGCCTATATAATTAAGTAATAGACGCATAGAGACTCAAACTGTGCTGAAACAACATTTGTGAGTGAACGCTTATTGACAGCACAGGTAAAAACTTGAATTAGTTTCAGTAGATGAGAAATGAGGCCTTTGTCTACATAATCTTCAGCAGTTTAATTATGAGTAAGCTACTTAATGCTCAAAATGAAATTTAAATAATGTAAATTTAAATAAAACATTAAATGTGTAATATATATATATATATATATATATATATATATATATATATATATATATATATATATATATATATATATATATATATATATGAAGCATAAAATGTAAATATTGTACTGACCTGACCAATATTGCAACTAAAACTGACATTTTTTTGTGCCTCAATACACGTCATCGTCACTTTGGGCTTCTTCACGGGGTCTGAGCAAAGAAAATTTATATCAACATTATATAAACTAATGCTGATAATAACAAGTACTGTTGATTGATAAAACTGAACAGTAACTTTAAAATAAAAGCAAACACTTAATCACAGAGTGTGACTGGAACAGCTTCTGATACATTAGCACACTTGGTTGTTGTTATAGAAGAAGTACAAACACAATAAATATATGTATAATGTGTTGTTACTTACCTAATACACATAAACGCACACTTGGTAAATGTCCCACATTTAGTCCATCTGCATTGGTAACCTCTGGGATGTATCGTCCTGACATGTCTTTGGTCAGTCGTGTCAGCTTCAGTGATCCAGTTGAATCCACATAATAATTTTTCCCCGTGATCACATATTTACCTCTGCGATAAAAGATTATGGTTCTGTCCTTGAACCATCTCAGGTTAGCTGACTCCTTCAACTCATGTTTAAGGGGCACAGTAAAGCTTGAGCCTGTTGCAGCATAAACACAATCATCCTGAGAGCCTTTGAAACAGAAAAGAAGGTGAGGAATCAGATGATATAATCAGATATTAGAAAAGCAAATTATGTGTTTGTAATTGCTTAAGAACTACAAAACCTTAACTTTTTTATTTAAAAAACAAGAAAAAAATATAGTACAGTGACAGACAGACAGATAGACAGACAGATAGACAGACAGACAGATAGATAGATAGATAGATAGATAGATAGATAGATAGATAGATAGATAGGTAGATAGATAGATAGATAGATAGATAGATAAAATCATAATCAGTAAGATTGGATTTTAGAGCTAAAAAATAAACCAGACAGAATAATAAGATTATTTGTACCGTACCTGAGGAAGCACTGAAGTAGCAGCAGAGCAAAAACACAGCAATGGTGGCAGCAGAAACCATCTTCTTCACTAATCTAATCACACTGGGCTAAAAAGAGCCGCCACTTTGCAGTATCAGTGTTATTTCCTGCCAAAGCGCAGTAACATTACATATGCATGTGTGCCATCATACAAGTGTATGTATGTGCATGTATGGTTTTAAAAGGAAATGACCAAAGAGGCCTCATCTACTTTCACAAACCAAACACTCAGAACACAGACTGTGCATTTTGGTTTAGCTTTTTGCTTCAGAAAGCAAACATAAATATAGCCAAAAGATTCTCAACAGGTAACCAACAAATCAAATGCTAAACTACTATAAAATATACATTAATGTTTTGAAATAAATTGTTTTCATAAACCTGAATGTATAAACTGATTTATCTTGTGGCTGCCATAGAATCCTATCATTTGAACCTGATTTGTTTGGCCTTACTCAACCAGCAGAATGGCCGATCTGGAGGCAACGTTTTTCCTGCTTTTGAGTTGCTACTAAACTGGACCAAGAGACAAACAATATGTTAAGGATAATTCGTATAAAATGTTTGAGCCCAGGCATTACAAAATTCACAAATGTCCATCAACGTTCCCAACGCCTTGGCGAGAATGTAGAAGCTAGGAGACTATTGTGATTTTGGTGCCAATAAAGATGTATAGATATGTGATTGCAATATAGCCGATAGTGAAGAGCCCCAGAGGCTGCAGCTGGAGTTCAACTTAACCCTGAGAAAAGGTATTGGTACATGAAGTGTCAGATATGAGTGTAGCTTGTCAGTCCAATGTGTTCATCAACAATTGTAGGAACAGTGGAGACTGTGTTACCGACTGCACTGATGGAAAATGGCTTGTGCAGTTGCCAATTAATGGTACATCTGAGACATTTCCGATTAGCACAGATAACATTAAACTGTTAATATTAAAAGAAAGGGATGCCCAAACTCATTTTGGATACATACATTAAGAGGTCCATTTACTAAAGATGTACTTGGAGAACAGGTACTGGTATGATGAATTTAATTCTGATGAACTCAGAATGTAAAATAAAATCTTCTTCAGTGGTTATTTGATTTTTATTCACAACTGAATTCATTTCATGCCAATAGCACTGTTAGAAATATATCTACCTAGAAAATTGGTGACTTGTTCAAGACTTATTTTACCCACTGTATGCAGATCAACTGTCTGCATACTCTTGAAGATGTGCACTATTGTGCACCAGGAGGAACTCAGGACCCATGAGTCTGACAGTAGATCCAAGGATTTCATCTGGATATCTAATAGCAGTAAGGGTACCATTGCCTAGGCTGTAGAGTCATGGCCGAGGCCAACCCAGACAACCAGACTCAAGTGCAGATCACACAGTGAGGCACGGGTGAGCGTAATTAACAGAACTTTATTTTCAAGGGGGAGACCATAATGCAACTGTGAACTATGAAAACACTGAACTAAGAGGAATAACATGAGACTTTAATAACCTTAGCAAACAGGAGTGATACTGAACTACGTGAAATACTAGATTTACAAAGGCAGTGGGAATTCTAACAAAGGAAACTGGTACAGGGGCACAGAACAATACCACTTTACAATACCGCTTTGCAATACCACTATTCATTCACTCTCACATTCATACACTGGTGGAGGCAAGCTACAGTTGTAGCCATGACCGGTTTGGTAGTACCAGTCATGCTGAACGATGTTACAGGCAGCATAAGCTGGCCAATTACATCACTGCTCCAAATGCGTCCTTCATTTCCCCAAATTTGAAGGATGGGTCGGTGTATCCTTTGTGGCCCAACATATCCCAGAATTCATAGCGCGGCGTTGAGTGTGGATAATTTAAAAAAAAAAAAAGGCGGATGGCTGAAACGGGGCAGCCGAAGAATAAACTTTTAAAAGCAAGTACTGAATATTATGCCACTTATTTATGTGCATATGTTTGACAACGAAGAACTTTAAAACATTACTATTGGCCACATGTCGGCAAAGTTATGTGACATTAGTGATGTTAGTACTTGCAGAGTCAACTTGGTTTTAAAGCCATCCATCCATCCATCCATCCATCCATCCATTCGCTTCCGCTTATCCTTTTCAGGGTCGCGGGGGGCGCTGGAGCCTATCCCAGCTGTCATAGGGCGAGATGGCCATGAGGACCATTCACAGAGAGTTGGGGAACGGCTGCAATCACAGCATTGTAAGATGGTGAAAGATGTACCCTTAGGCCCCTTCCTCGATTCAGAGATGGTCTTTCCCTTTCCATGTAAATGGCCCTCTTGACAAGAAGGCCCTGAGTAAAGATGGTTATCCCAGCTGAACTTTTGTCAAAGCTGGGAAGGCGCCAAAAGAAGGCTCCAGCCAATCCAGGAGAGAAGGACAACTGCTGCCTAAGCGAAAACCTGTAGTGTTCCTGTATGAGTCAGGAGTATCGGAGCACTTGAGACGCATTTTTCTAAACACTACATCTCTGTGGGTTTCAAATCCCAATTGGTCCACCCCAAGGATCGGGTCCCCCAACACAAACAGAGTAACATACTGTACGCTGTTAAGTGTCATGAGAATTTGCATAATTATGGGAAATGAACTGACCTCCCAGCCCATTGTTCCCTCAGGCTACGTCCACACTAATTCATTTTCGTTTGAAAACGCATCATTTTGTCTTCGTTTTGGCCTCCCGTCCACACTGAGACAGCGTTTTTTTTGCATTAGTAGCACTGCTGTGTTTGTTGCATCATATTGCTCATATGCTTTATATATTCTGAGGTAAGTTGATCTATAGTGTTACATCATATTCTATAAGGATGTTATGTGTTTGTATACTTTCTGCCCAGTTTGACCCATTTAGCAGAAGTCAGCCTGTTTAAGGCTCTGATATCTATTCTGTATGACTTAAAGCAGTTATGACATGGTCTGATTTTCTCACCCAATAAAGGAATACAGTGGGGCAAAAAAGTATTTAGTTAGCCACCAATTGTGCAAGTTCCCCCACTTAAAATGATGACAGAGGTCAGTAATTTGCACCAGAGGTACACTTCAACTGTGAGAGACAGAATGTGAAAAAAAAATCCATGAATCCACATGGTAGGATTTGTAAAGAATTTATTCGTGAATCAGGGTGGAAAATAAGTATTTGGTCAATAACAAAAATACAACTCAATACTTTGTAACATAACCTTTGTTGGCAATAACAGAGGTCAAACGTTTACTATAGGTCTTTACCAGGTTTGCACACACAGTAGCTGGTATTTTGGCCCATTCCTCCATGCAGATCTTCTCGAGAGCAGTGATGTTTTGGGGCTGTCGCCGAGCAACACGGACTTTCAACTCCCGCCACAGATTTTCTATGGGGTTGAGGTCTGGATACTGGCTAGGCCACTCCAGGACTTTCAAATGCTTCTTACGGAGCCACTCCTTTGTTGCCCGGGCGGTGTGTTTTGGATCATTGTCATGTTGGAAGACCCAGCCTCGTTTCATCTTCAAAGTTCCCACTGATGGAAGGAGGTTTTGGCTCAAAATCTCACGATACATGGCCCCATTCATTCTGTCCTTAACATGGATCAGTCGTCCTGTCCCCTTGGCAGAAAAACAGCCCCATAGCATGATGTTTCCACCCCCATGCTTCACAGTAGGTATGGTGTTCTTGGGATGCAACTCAGTATTCTTCTTCCTCCAAACACGACGAGTTGAGTTTATACCAAAAAGTTCTACTTTGGTTTCATCTGACCACATGACATTCTCCCAA
This sequence comes from Aulonocara stuartgranti, assembly GCF_965226115.1. Taxonomy (NCBI): domain Eukaryota; kingdom Metazoa; phylum Chordata; class Actinopteri; order Cichliformes; family Cichlidae; genus Aulonocara; species Aulonocara stuartgranti. Next base: position 42,159,274 of record NC_138958.1, on the reverse strand, counting down.
TCCTCTGCTGTATCATCCATGTGCTCTCTGGCAAACTTCAGACGGGCCTGGACATGCACTGGCTTCAGCAGCGGAACGCGTCTGGCACTGCGGGATTTGATTCCCTGCCGTTGTAGTGTGTTACTGATGGTGACCTTTGTTACTGTGGTCCCAGCTCTCTGCAGGTCATTCACCAGGTCCCCCCGTGTGGTTCTGGGATCTTTGCTCACCGTTCTCATGATCATTTTGACCCCACGGGATGAGATCTTGTGTGGAGCCCCAGATCGTGGGAGATTATCAGTGGTCTTGTATGTCTTCCATTTTCTGATGATTGCTCCCACAGTTGATTTTTCACACCAAGCTGCTTGCCTATTGTAGATTCACTCTTCCCAGTCTGGTGCAGGTCTACAATACTTTTCCTGGTGTCCTTCGAAAGCTCTTTGGTCTTGGCCATGGCGGAGTTTGGAGTCTGACTGTTTGAGGCTGTGGACAGGTGTCTTTTATACAGATGATGAGTTCAAACAGGTGCCATTCATACAGGTAACGAGTGGGGGACAGAAAAGCTTCTTACAGAAGACGTTACAGGTCTGTGAGAGCCAGAGATTTTCCTTGTTTGAGGTGACCAAATACTTATTTTCCACCCTAATTTACGAATAAATTCTTTACAAATCCTACCATGTGGATTCATGGATTTTTTTTTCACATTCTGTCTCTCACTGTTGAAGTGTACCTCTGGTGCAAATTACTGACCTCTGTCATCATTTTAAGTGGGGGAACTTTCACAATCGGTGGCTGACTAAATACTTTTTTGCCCCACTGTATTTCATATATCAGTCTACTCTTCATTTTATCAGAAACAGTTATTACAGCTCGTAAATTGTCTTTTTACACATGTTTGTAAGCACTGAGCCACATTTACTAATGCCAACATAATAAAGGAGCAATATTTGTCTCTTATATATAATACATCTATATATACACTGTCAGAGATACTTGTCTTTGAGTGAAGATTTAAGGTGATAGGAAATATAAATAACTGCAACTTCAATCTTTACTGAGGCTCAGTATTTGACATGGAGTTCAAGTTCACTGCTGCAATAACTAAAGTTTAATATAATAATAACTTTAATATTGGCCATATTATGTTTACATTACCAAAGTGAGATGACTTTAGTCTCATGAACAACATAAGCTAATTTTTATTTACTAGCTAATCTTAAAATGACTATTCAGCACAGAAATGAAGCCCAACAATCATGTTCTTATAGTCCCGTGGTGTCAGCCTCAGATACTCAATAAATCAAACAAAGCTCAAATAAAAACAAACAAATGAACATAAAAAATGTCTCTGTCAAACAATGCTGTATGAAACGTTTCCAGCGATTAGTATCATGGTACTAGGCAACCTGAGCAGCTCGACGGAGGCTAGACCGTCCCATGTCACAAACCTCGCACTTCGCTACGTCGGCTGCGTCCTCCGAAGACCGAGAAGGCCGGGTCCTCCGAAGGATGCAGACCCTGAATTGGGACACAGCTATAACGTTGTTACCGGCTTCTCCAGACCTTTTCACATCTGTCACATGTGCTCCGGGTGAAGCTGCTATCTGGGAACCCATGGTAGACCTGCCAAATCTGGTATTCGATGGCAAATTCCAGTTGAACGCAATGGTGTTGAGCATTGAGCACAGGACCCACCAGAGGACAGCAGGCCCTTAAGCCACTCTCATGAAGTGTGTTTCAGATTATTTGGACATTCACACCAGTGTTCTCCTGGAGGTCATATCGTAGCTCTGGCACTGTTCATCCTGTTCCTCCTTACACAAAGGAGCAGATACCAGAGCAGTACTAGTGGATTTTGTAGATATTAAGAATGAGCGAGGATGAAAACTTCAATGAGCATTACATGAAAAAGTTATGTAATTTTTATTACATCAGCATTTCTGTACAATAGAACACCTGCAGTTAAAAAGGCCAAAACTATAATGATGAGAAGATTTATAGCTTATCTCTGAAGGTTTGGCACGATGAAAGGTAGGAAAAAACCCTTTTGGTTTATGTGTTACCCGACACTATAACAATAATGGAACACAACAGTCTCCTTTGTTAGACCTAATAGGCGACATCTCGGTTTCACTCTGACGTGTAACCTTAAAACTGATTAAAACGACAACTACACAAAATTAAAACAGCCACAAAGAACTGTTTTTGTCCTGCTGTGAGCAAAGATGGTAGTGAGTGCAACAAAATGTTTTATGAGTGTTTAAGAGAAAAAGGCTCTCTAGGACTATGTGTGTATGTGGTCTATAATATGCCACTTCTCATGTGTGGTTTAACACTCCCTGCAGATACTGAACGCCTGGGGGGGTAAGGGTATATTTTTCTTCTATACCTGTTTGTATGCAGCTGGTGTGGGAACATAAACATCAAAAATCCTGTTTGTATAGACATGTTAAAATGCATGATTTGAACCTGAAAAATAAATAAATCAATAAATCAATAAATCAATAAATCAATAAATATATATATATATAATCATGTAACCCTTAAAGTGAGGCAGTAAGTGACAATTTCACAACCTTGTTTGTGCAGCTGCAGCACTATGACAACCATCTCTGGAAAAAGCATCATTTGACTTTATTATAGCCTTCTCATGATCAAATAACTCTATGAACTAAAAATATGGAAAAAAGAAACTTGTTGCCCACAGCAGCTCAATGTGGCTAACACTAGAATTCACCAGCTGACACCTCATCCTCATTTAGGTTTGACAGCGTTTCTAGTTGGTAATGGCAGATGCCTGAGCAGGAACTGAGGCTGCAGTTTGGAGAAGCCCTCAGAGGAGACTGATGGCCCATCCCCAAGAAGCACTGATGACTGTCTGTTACAAAGGTCGAAGACTCTAACTGGTAGGCAGGCTTAAGATGACGAGCGGCTCGTGACCTCAATCAGGTTGTCAGGGATTGCACTGAATGAAGTGCCAGCATTATTGAATGTGCCAACAAACATGAAAAAGGAACGCCAGCAAAAGAGATCAGAAGAAAGTGCAGATGATGAGAAAACTTGATGAAAGAGTGAGGGAACCTGAATCAGGTAGTGACTTGGTCGGGGTCTGAACAGAGGCTCTGGCGGTGAAGCATGCTGGGAATTTTTAGGCAGGAGATAATTGCTGACAGCTAAAGGCTTAAGGGTGAGTTGAAATTAAACTGGAAGATGCAGACGGGTTACCAGGCTGGCTAGTTTGCTTCATTTGAGTAAGGTACAGTGACTACTGATTGATTCCATAACAAATAAAGGTGATGTTTTCAGTTTTGGAGGTACTGGTTGAATTTGGAAGGTCACTTAAAGGAGCATCACCTAACACAATGAAAACCTACAAAACTAGCAGCTGTAGATCTGATCATGATCAAGCAGGACAGTTGATTATAGAAGATGTTGCCATTTGATATTGCAAGGAGATGTTGCCAGAACCACAAAAGACACTGTGTGCTCTCTATCACTTTAACTTCACTCGCCTCTGTCAGTGCGCCCCAGGGCAGCTGTGGCTACATTGTAGTGTAAAGCGCTTTGGGGTACTTAGGGACTAAGTAAAGCGCTATACAAATGCAGGCCATTTACCATTTACCATTTAACACTGTGCCGTAATAAATAGGGGTGCAACGATACACAAAATTCACGGTTCGGTTCGGTTCAATACTTTGGTGTCACGGTTCGATATATTTTCGATACAAAAAAGATGTTCATGCCTTTTTAATTTGTCATTTATTAAAATTATAAATATATATTTTAACTCAAAAGTACAGTTTTTAAATTTAACCCTAACCCTTGTGCGTGTTTTTTATTTTGACAGCGAATGCGCACCTGCGGACCACTTATGTGCAGCCCTGGTTATTTAGCTCGTCATATTGCAGCCACAGAAATTATTTTGTCCATGAAACCATAAAGCTGCACTTTCTTTTTGCCTTATAGTCTGATTTGTCATAACTTTTCCGTTTTGTGGTAAGCTTTTCTTTGGCTGTCACTTCTTCACCCTGACCTGTCTTATTTGGCTCAGCAGAACTAAAATATAAATCCTGCTGCTTTTACACACGCACTCACATAAGCTCAGCGATTCTCTGCGCGATCAACCTCTCACATGTTTAAGCTTGCTGCGGGAGATTTCACTTGTCATGTTTGCGTAGTAAGCTAACGATTGATAAGACGATGTCAGAGGAATTGGTGCACAAATTATCATCACTCGCAGATCAGTGCTGTCGCTCTCTATACAAAGTTCGCGAGATTGCAAAGTGAAAGCAAAAAAACAAGCGGAAATTCAAACGCGACTTCAATATGTCACATATTGACAGTGGCTCACCCATGCCAATGACATAATTACCCAGCTACATTTCCGAAAGAATGCAAAAGCATTGACATATATTTTTCCTTCCTACAATAGCCCGACGGGCAGGGAAGAGATAGATTTTGGTAGCCCGACTGGAAAAATCGCTAGCTCCAGGACGTCGGGCTAGCGATATTGCGAGCCCTGTATCTGATTGAGGAATCACTCATCTTTGGAAAAGAGAGTTTATTACAGAGAAATGGCTCTTTCCAAAATAAAAGCTATACTATCCGCTTCTTCTGGGCTATATTCTCAGCAGCATATTAAACATATCAGGTCCCCATAAGGAGAATCATGTGCTAACGGCTGTCTAAATGACTCGGGTAAAGTTAGTAGCATGCTTGTCGTTTTTGTCTGCTTCCACTTGTCTTTGCACTAGGATGATGTTGGCGTAAATGTGCAGTCATATTTGTTGTGTTCCCACTAGTGCTTTCAGGTTAATCTCGTTGAAATGACCTTAACGCCACAACACGGCAAATCTCCGTTAACGAGCTACCGCCGATCGCCCCGTGCATGGGGCTAGACGGCCAACACGTTAACGAGCTAACTGCGCTAACACACTAGTTCCCACCCATGTAATTGAGCATTGCATGGCACATCCAACATAGTTTTACTTTAGTCCATGACTCGCTTACCTTCAGGGTCATACGTCACATGAAAACCAAAATAATTCCAAACACCAGATCTGAATGAGGGTGGGGGAGGTCCATGTTGCAAGGAGAGCTTAACTTCTGTCTTGCTAGCTTGCCCTGCGCTCTTCCTTCTGATGATGCTGTCTGTGTTGAGCGCTCAGTGGATCTGGGCTCGACAGTGCAGCCTAGGCGGAGTAGTCGAACGCAGATTCACTGAGCGCTCAACACAGACAGCATCTTCAGAAGGAAAGTTGATAAAATAAATTACAAATGTTGTATTGTTCGATACATATGCGTACCGAACCGAAAGCACTGTATCGAACGGTTCAATATCGATACGAATATCGTTGCACCCCTAGTAATAAACTAACAGGTTATTGTCGAAATGTTACCGCGGGAAAAGCATTTTTGCAGCTCAATGTTGAAGCTGCAGTTAATAACGAAGGTTTGCATGTTTTCGTTGTAACATGTGACGTTTAGCACAATAATAGATATTAAACTGTTTGACATGTAGTTTTCTGAATTCATTTATGTTGGAAGTGATAGCAGAGCTGTACGTTTTCATTTTTTCAGAACATGGTATATCATGTTTAGGTGGAAACCAGCGAGTTAACTTCCTGCTAACTTCTAACTCTGTTAAATTTAATAAATTCTGTTTTCATGGATGCCTGGATGTCAAACTTAATTGTTACAACTGGTAGAGCAGCAACGCTGATCATTTTATTAAAGATGAAAGAATTTAGACAGTTTTTAACTCTCAGTGATGCCGCAGTGTTCGTTTGACTTTGGGACCTGAAGCGGAGTTTTGGACCCAGACTACTCTGCGAGGCTCCCGGCTATGGTAGCCGAAATGCTCCGACAATCCATCAAGCAGTGCAGCTTCATAGCTTCGTACTAAAACTTTTTTTGACAGATTTTTGAGCGCCATGTACCACATAAAATCAGTTCAAGGTCAGTAAGCACAACCAGAATTCATTCATAAGGTGCACCGGATTATAAGGTATGCTGTCGATTTTTGAGAAAACTAAAGGATTTTAAGTGTGCCTTATAGTGCGGAAAATAAGGTAGACGACAGTATTCCAAGAATAATGTAGTTTTAATAATGTATCTTTTAAAAACACTGTAACACATGAGTCATTAGTCCATTAATGTTGATCAAATACTGATTAGCACTTGTTTAGATTTAGATTAGATTGCCTGTATGGATTCATTTCCTTTAACCTGCTCCATTATTGTGTGCACATTTAACCCAGTTTATACAGTCAGTGTAAACACACTAAACACACTGTTTCATCTCATCACTGAGGCTGGATAATGATTGTATTTTTTCTGTTGTCTCACTCAGAGGTTCTGGGATGCTGCTGGTCATGATGGTGGAGATCAGTTATTTGAGTGTTGCAGGCCAGCTCACTACAGCTGATGCTGATGTTGCTGCTGTTACTGAGGGATCTGCAAACGAAGCTCCTCCTCCTCTGTTAAAATAAGCATAGACAACAGGGAGAATGAGCTCAGTTCAGTTGTGTCAGTACTGCGCCAAATCACAACAATAGTTGCTGCGAGACACTTTATATTTTAAAGACCCTACACTAATCCAAAGAAACAGAGAAAACCCCAACAATCATATGACCCCCTATGAGTAAGAGCTTTAGTGACAGTGAGAAGGAAAAGCTCTTAACAGGAAAAAACCTCCAGCTCAGCGAGAAGTGGTCATCTGCCCCGACCCTGGTGTGAAAGGAGGAAAACAGGACAAAACACATCCTGTGTCTTCACATCACAATCAACTTTCAACATTTCTGGCAAAATCTGCCATTACTAAGACGCTGGCTTTGGCGTGGTGCTGTCAGCTAAACAGGGATGAGCCAGAATCGAACTTCATCTGCTTTCCAATCAACAAACTCTAAAACCTGAACACATAGGGTAGGTGTCACTCAGATTTTTTTAAAAAAAGAAATCAAACCCAGACCACCCAGTCACAAAAAATTTTGTTTTGTGTGTCAGAACAATAAGGCTGAATGTCACAGCCAAAAAGCCACCAAAGGCAGATTACAGTGTAAACGCTGTCTCCAGGTGGATAACAGCAGGAGTGATACACCCCTGCTGTGAGGCCTGCAGGCATCAGGATTGTGATATTCTCCTTTAGCTTATAGTGGAAAGAAATTATTTTTTGGAGAGGCACAAATAATTTGTGTGGCATCTTATTTGATGCAGAACACCTGATTGTTCTGTAAATAGTTTGACATTTTTATTAAAACCTTGCGCCTTGGCTGCATTTCTAGGTAAAAAGAATCAGCTTTTTCTGTATGGTCTGGAAACAACAAATGACAACAACAAGGATTACCACAAAAAAAATACAAATATCTGATGGTGAAGAATGACAGCAAATTGTATTTGGCATTTTAAGTGGGACTAGAAATAGAAAAAAAATTAGTTCATTGTGTGAAGTTTAATTGCTCCTCATTTCATATAAGATATGAAATATACCCACAGGAATCCAGACGCCACTTGGATCAGCTTCAGAATAAAACAACAGGAGTTGAAATGTATTTCATTTGGAGATGAGTGAAATAAAAATGGACAGGTGATAGCACATGATACTTACTGGGCGTGAAGCAGTTTTGTATAACAGGGTCACTGATGGCAAAGCTGATGGGGTTAGAAACACGGCAAACCACAGGGGTGTTTACCACATCTACAGCTCTTTTTATTAGGATCTCCCCTGTTTCCTCCAGCTGTGTCTCCGCACTAGTCCATTCAAATCTCACAGTGTTGTCTTTCTGTGGAAGAAAATATGGACAACAGTCTTTTCCATCTCTTTCCCTCACACTCTGCTTTTCCTTTCTTTTTCATGCTTTTTATAATCTGTGTAAATATTGTCACTTCTTCCCCTCATTACAAAAAGAAAGAAATGGCAGTTTGACAACCAAAATTCATAACCACATCTAAGTGCTTTCATCAGCACCAGAGTTAAATCTCTACCAGGATAAGGAAGTCTCTATAAACAGATGTTTAGAGGACTTTGAGTGCATTTCAAATGCTCCAATTATCAAGGCGAGTAAAAGAGAGTGGTTCCTCTCAGAAGCACAAACTCAGCTAAAACATTAAACAGAGATCAGTTTTAAGTAACATATGTGTAGTATGAAGAAACGCCAATCCAAACCTTGTGGATTCAGCAGTTTCTGTGTGAATGTTCTTAGGATCTGATGATTTACATACTGACTCTGTGTGTCTGAACTCAGAAAATACAACAAAAAATAAAGAAACATGAGTAAAAGTATTGCTGACAATAGAGCTAGTGGTATGGGCTCAAAATGTGGTCATAAATATTTTGTACTTGTAAAAAAGATTTGTATGCGTAAAAAGAATTTGTGTGTGCGTAAAAAAGATTTGTGTGTGGACTTAGAAAAAAAACCCCTGCAAGTTACAAGTACGGATTTTTGACCCTATTTTTCTTCCCTTCATCTGATTGGTCAATGTCATGTCAATCACAAATGTAACAATCCAATCAGAGAACAGATGGGTTTGGCTGTCGAGGGGCGCTTTTTTGAACTGCAGGTCCTTGAAGGGTGATACCTTTTGAAGCTGGAGGATCGCTATATAAATATCCGATAGCAGCTAGGTCCCCTAACTTTCAGTAGCTGTTGAAAGGAAAAAGTTGTGGTATATCAGTGGTTAGAAATAACATTATTACTTTAGGATTAGTTTAACACAAAGTCAGGGCTGACCCAGGACCATTGCTGTGAGTCACAGTGCGCAGCATAAAAGTCCTTTCACATCGGATGCAGGATACGCTGCTAATGCTAACTGCTAACTAAAAGCAAAGGATCTAGAATTTGTTATGCTGGCTGCTGCACTGAAAAAAAGGCCATGTTGGATTTACCTGATTCAATAATGGACATTTGTTGCACACAAATGTTTTGCTTTGGCAGAAAATTAAACAACTGAGTTAAATCAACACAACTTTTTCATATTCAATAAACCTGTGCATTTTGTGTTGCTAAAACGCGATTGAAACATGTTCAGATGAAGTAAGTTGAGCTCTTGGAATGTTGTAATCCTTCACAATTTTGTCATTTTATTTCAACACTATTCAATAACGTTTACCCCAATACTACTTGGTCACTTAAATACTACATGCTGTCTTCATATTACATAATGTTCAACAAAGTCTAGATCCTGGTTACCATAAAATTTGAATGGATTTACAATGACTACCATCCTCCGGGTTGCAGGAGGGCTGGGAAATAACCCTGAAATGATAGGTTACGAGGCAGGGTACACCCTGGACACCTCACCAGTCTATCACATAGAAACAAACAACCATTTACACTTACATTCACAGGTAATTTAGAATCACCAGTTAACCCTAATTCTAATAACTGCATGACTTTTAACTGTGGGAGGAAACCAGAATGCCCAGAGAGAAACCACTGCAAACTAGCCAGAATGTGGATTTGAACCCAGGACCTTCTTACTGTGAAGCAACAGCACTAACCACCATGCCAACAATCTAGGAAACACAGGAAAGCTATGATTTCCTGTGTTTGATGCAGAATTTTTTTGTTTTTGTCCTTGACAGGTTAATCCACAATAAATAGCAATAGCATGCAGGTGGTGCGTGTGTAGTTCTCTGCCTCTTATAACTCCACTGATTTTCCTGCAGTTTGAAATCTTGTGCGATCTTGTGAATTTCATGAGTTCAGCAACTAACCACTCTTACTAGATTGTGTCAGGTCATCTCAACAAGAACAAATTAAGTTTTTGAATTCCATGCAAATCCTACATGATTTAATTACGTTCATAGTAACATGAAATTATTGTGTTCAAATTACAAGTTAGACTTTTTTAATGTAACAACCACCCAATTTACTTTTTTTGGTATACCAAAAAAAGTAGTGGTGGCTGCTCGACTTGACTGAGATGGATGCCTTCCTGAAACCACGATCTAAAGAGCGCGAGTCTGAAACCCGTGCAGTGTCACGGGATTTAACATTGCTATATTATTGACTTACTTCACTTGAACATGATATGAACAATTTAGTCTACCCTCTCTGCATATCATGTAGTTTCTACACTATATAGTTACACTTAACTTTAAAGCATGAGGCAATTGTGTTAAATACACGCAAGATGCTTATGTAAATCCAAGAGGTGGCCAATCCCTTTTTTTCAGTGTGGGCTCTGTGGGTTTTTGCAGCAGCTCTACCTGTACTAGATGCACCTGCTCCTTGTCTTTTCTATCTCTGACTTTATGTCCTCTACAAGAGTTTTTTTTTTTTTGCTGGTTCTTCAAATGTTCAATAAAAACATGTATGCTAATTCATAACGAAGAAAGCTTTGTAATGAAGACTGTCATTTCCAAAACACTGCCCGCCCCCACCCCGCGGTCCGCAGCGCTGTTGAAAAGGCTGTGGAAGTCCCTGTATTAAACACGTAGACCTGTGACACAAAAATCACCAAACTCGGACGACCACAGACTGTTTTCCTTCGTGGTGATGAAGGAAAACGCTGGGTTGGCATGTAAAAGGGCATTTATTCCCTTCAAAGACCTGCAGTTCAAAAAAAGCGCCCCTCGACAGCCAAACCCATCTGTTCTCTGATTGGATTGTTACATTTGTGATTGACATGACATTGACCAATCAGATGAAGGGAAGAAAAATAGGATCAAAAATCCGTACTTGTAACTTGCAGGGGTTTTTTTTCTAAGTCCACACAAATCTTTTTTACGCACACACAAATCTTTTTTACACATACAAATCTTTTTTAAGCACACACAAATCTTTTTTACACATACAAATCTTTTTTACAAGTACAAAATATTTATGACCACATTTTGGCACTATATACTAGTGGTTTCACAGACATTTTAAGCACATTTCAGTGCCTTTATCAGTAAGTGGAGTTGAATCTTCTGGAGGATCAAGATGTCTAAACTTGGACTATTTTATAACCTCCTCATATAAAACAGAACAGCTGCTCACAGCAGCTCAGCGAGGCTGAAATAACGAAAACTTTGTCTCCAAACTCACAATTATTGGTTCAACTCTTTGAAAAATATTCTGACCTGAAACCTGAAATGTAAATGAAACAGACTCATAGTTGTCCTCACCTGACCAGCATTGCAAGTAAAGCTGACTGAGTCAGAGTCTGTACACGTCATCGTCACGCTGGGCTTCTGCACACGGTCTGAGGTAATAAAATGTAATAAATAACATTATATGAACTTCTGCTAATGATGTATTAATAAAAATAAATAAAACTTGCAAACCAAACTGAACAGTGACTTTATATTAATATCAAACATTTTCTGTTGACAAAAATGTAAAAATTAAACAGCTTCTGATCCATCAACACACTTGTTATGAAATATATTTGCATATTTACATAACCAGAAAAATGTATGTATAATATGTTGTTACTTACCTAATACACACAAACGCACACTCTGTAAATCTCCCACATTTATTCCCTCTGTGCTGTGAACCTCTGGGATGTATCGTCCTGACTTGTCTTTGGTGAGTTGTGTCAGCTTTAGTGATCCAGTTGAATCAACAGCATCATTTTTCCCCATGATCACCTGTTTCTGTCTGCGATTAAAGATTATTCTTGTGTCCTTGAACCATTTCAGGTTATCTGATTCCTTCAACTCATATCTAAGTGGCACAGTTAAGCTTGATCCTGTTGCAGCGTACACACAATCATCCTGAGAGCCTGAAAGACAAAGAAATAAAGAGGAATTTCATGACAAATTAAGAACAGTCATGCTAGAAAAGCTCTCAACAGCCACGTGTCAGTTCATCAAATCTGAAGGAAATTATTATTTTTAATTATTACATGTTTTATCTTTAAAAAGGTGAATGAAAACCTGGTGTCAAGACAAGACAAATATGCAAAAAACATTTTTCAGTTGCTGAACTACGGCCCACAGGCAATGCAATGGTATACACACCACCACAGGAATCCAGACGCCACTTGGATCAGCTTCAGAATAAAACAACAGGAGTTGAAATGTATTTCATTTGGAGATGAGTGAAATAAAAATGGACAGGTGATAGCACATGATACTTACTGGGCGTGAAGCAGTTTTGTATAACAGGGTCACTGATGGCAAAGCTGATGGGGTTAGAAACACGGCAAACCACAGGGGTGTTTACCACATCTACAGCTCTTTTTATTAGGATCTCCCCTGTTTCCTCCAACTGTGTCTCCGCACTAGTCCATTCAAATCTCACAGTGTTGTCTTTCTGTGGAAGAAAATATGGACAACAGTCTTTTCCATCTCTTTCCCTCACACTCTGCTTTTCCTTTCTTTTTCATGCTTTTTATAATCTGTGTAAATATTGTCACTTCTTCCCCTCATTACAAAAAGAAAGAAATGGCAGTTTGACAACCAAAATTCATAACCACATCTAAGTGCTTTCATCAGCACCAGAGTTAAATCTCTACCAGGATAAGGAAGTCTCTATAAACAGATGTTTAGAGGACTTTGAGTGCATTTCAAATGCTCCAATTATCAAGGCGAGTAAAAGAGAGTGGTTCCTCTCAGAAGCACAAACTCAGCTAAAACATTAAACAGAGATCAGTCACTGACTGGTGAATCTAAATGTGCTTTATAAGCTAGCTACCTCGTGTCCAGACTTGTGGCACAGAGTAAAAAGTCTTTCACTAAAGCGGAGGAGTTGATTTTGCCTGCCGCTGTACATATGTGCCATGAGATGATCGGAGAGGCTACTGCAAAGAAGCTACTGACCATCCCACTCTAACAACAATGTGAGCCACCATTTAGCGGACATGGCCTTAGACATACAGCATCAGCTTCTGGAAAGAATAAAAAGTAGTCCATTTTTCTCTTTGCAACTAGAGGAGCCCGCTGATGTCACGAATGGTGCATTGCTGCTGGTGTTTGTTATCACTGGGACAGCAGTTTGCATGTTGCTACCAACTCGAGCCACGGCTCAGGAATGTTTCACTGAGAACGACCTGGACTGGCAGAACTGTGTTGGGGTGTACAGTAATGGTGCAGCTTCAAGGACTTGCAGGCACCACAGCTTCATTAGGCAGATTCTTGACCGTGCACCAGAAGCTAAACGGACCCACTGTTTTCTCCACTGTGAAAGCCCTGCAGCAGCAGCAACAGAGATGTCACCAGAGTTCCACGAGGTGATGGATGTAAGTGTGAAAACTCTCAATTTCACTAAAAATAATGCTGTGAACTCCAGATGTTTTGCCAAGCTTTGTGAGGACATGGAAGCAGATCATGTCCAGCTGCTCTACCGCAGTGAGGTGAGATGGCTTTCAAGAGGACTGGTCCTCAAGCATTTGTTTGAACTAAGGAATGAGGTCTTTTCCTACGCAGAGAAAATCTCCTCTTGCACATTATTATGCCAATTCAAAGCTTTCCTACCTCTGTGACATTTTTTCACTGCTGAACCAGCTGAACATCTCACTTCAAGGGAGAAACAGCAGCATGTCGTTTGTTACAGACAAAGTTGAAGCTTTCAAGAGTAAACTTGCTTTGTGGACTAAGAGGGCCCAGGAAAAGAGGATGGACATGTTTCCACTTTTGTCTCACATCTTGGAAAAATCCCCTCAGGTGAAGATCAGTGACTCTGTCTGTCAGCACCTTTCACCACTGACAGAGAAATTTGATGAATGTTTCCCTGAGGATCCCAGAGAAGGACATGTGGATTTTGGACCCATTTCCAGTGGATCCCATTTAAAATGATGTTGCTTTGCCCTCACATCTGGAATCCCAGATTCGGGAACTTTCCACCGACACCACTTTAAAGTTGCAGTGGGGCAAACTGGGCCGGGGCTCCTTCTGGATTGCTGTCTCAAAGGAGTACCTGTGTCTGGCACTGAGAGCTGTGAAACTCCTTCTCCCATTCACAACTACATATCTGTGTGAATCGGGATTTTCTATTGTGGCCACAACCAAGACCAAAGCCTGAAACAGACTCAGAGCAACACTGGAAGCTACTCTGAGAGGGAGCCTTTCCCCTATTCCACCCAGACTGCATCTGACCGTGTCTCAGAGGCAGGCTCAAGTGTCTCATTAAGAGGTGAGCATAAAAGGGGAGTTGCAGCTTGTTTGTTGTTGCTCATTTGTCTCAAATATAAAGAGTAACTTCTGGTTCTGCCAATGAAAAAAGGTTTACTGCTGAAGCAACTTTCAAATTCACTCACAGATTATCAAGTCAAGTCAAGTCAACTTTATTTGTCAATTCTGCCACATGTACAGGACATACAGAGAATAGAAATTTCGTTACTCTCAAACCCTAGATGAAATAGCAAATGAACATTTAAATATAAGAGAGTGATTAAAAAATGCAAATAAAATAATTAAAAAGTAAAAATTTAAATAAATACAATACAATTTTACGTATAACAAGAAAGCTATGCAATATACAATATACAATATTCAAGTAAGGGTAAATGACATTGAGTGTAAACCAGGCAGAGTAGTGCAAATAAGCAAATAGTGCAAATGGAGATTTAGTAATATACGGTAAGAGATAGTGTAACAACAAAGTCTTATGAGGTAGTGGCAGTCCAATGCTCCACAAAGTGACTGGTAACTGGTGCAGGCCAGTGAGTGAGTCAGAGAGTGTGTGTGTGTGTGTGTGTGTGTGTGTGTGTGTGTGTGTGTGTGTGTGTGTGTGTGACAGAGTTCAGTGAGACCATGGAGGAGAAGAGGGGAGAGGGGGCAGAATCGGGAGGGAGTTAAGCTTCCTGACAGCCTGATGGATGAAGCTGTCCTTCAGTCTGCTGGTCCTGGCCTGGAGACTCCGCAGTCTCCTCCCTGACGGCAGCAGCTTGAAGAAGCTTTGCATTGGGTGCGTGGGATCAGCCGCTATGCAAAGGGCTTTTTTAGTGAGACGGGTGCTGTAAATGTCCTGGAGGGAGGGGAGAGAGACACCAATGATCCTCTCTGCAGCCCTCACTATGCGTTGGAGGGTTCTATGGCAGGACGCATTGCAGGCTCCAAACCACACAGTGATGCAGCTCGACAGGATGCTCTCGATGGTGCCTCTGTAGAAAGTGTACATGATGGGGGCTGGTGCTCCTGCTCTTCTTAGTTTGCGGAGAAAGAAGAGACGCTGCTGTGATTTCTTGGCCAGTGCTGTGGTGTTGTACGTCCAGGAGAGATCCTGTGTGATGTGCACACCCAAGAACTTGGTGCTGCTCACTCTCTCCACAGTCAATGGTCAGAGGAGCATGTTGGGTGTGCATTCTCCTGAAGTCCACGACAATCTCCTTCGTCTTCTCCACATTCAGAGAGAGATTGTTGTCAGCACACCACGTGGCCAGGCGTCTCACCTCACTTCTGTAGCCGGTCTCATCCCTGTTGCTAATGAGACCCACCACCGTTGTGTCGTCCGCAAACTTGATGAAGAGGTTGGAGCTATATGATGGAGTGCAGTCATGGGTCAGCAGAGTGAAGAGGAGGGGGCTCAGCACACATCCCTGCGGGGCCCCCGTGTTTAAAATGATGGTGCTGGATGTATTACTGCCGACCCGTACTGCTTGAGGTCTTCCGGTGAGGAAATCCAACAGCCAGTTGCACAGTGAGGTGTTGAGCCCCAGCTGGACCAGTTTTTGAGTGAGCTGTTGGGGGATTATAGTGTTGAATGCTGAACTGAAATCTATGAACAGCATTCGAACATATGAGTCTTTTTTGTCCAGGTGTGTGAGTGCCGAGTGGAGTGGAGTGGAGATGGCATCATCGGTTGAGCGGTTGGGCCGATACGCAAACTGGAAGGGATCCAGGGAGGGGGGCAGGACAGACTTGATATGTTGCATGACTAGTCGTTCGAAGCACTTCATCAGGATGGGAGTAAGTGCAACATGACGATAGTCATTAAAGCAGGAGGGAGATGACTTTTTTGGAACCGGAATGATTGTGGTGGCTTTAAAACATGTGGGGACGACAGCCTGGATGAGTGATATGTTGAAGATGTCTGTGAAGACATCAGTGAGTTCCACTGCACAGTCTCTCAGTACACGAGACTATATTTTCATTTGCACTTTACTTAAATTTTATAACGGTTTATTTATTTATTTCATTAGAAAATTATTTTGAATGTATTTATTTTATCACTACATTATTTATCCAATTTCTATTTCCCCCTCTTTTCTTATCTCTTTAGCTGTAGTAAAACTCAATTATTAATTATTATGTTTGTGTGTTATTAACCCTGACTTGAGCCTTTCAATTTCTATTTGCAGTTTGATTTGGTGCATGAATCGTTAACCTGTTTGGCATTTTGTTTTTATTGCAGGTTCGCATACACATAATGAATGAATGTCTTTGTGATTATTACATTGCATCATGTCATCATCATGTTTATTTGACAAGATTTTAACTGTTAAAATGAAGTTGATTTGATTTAGTTATTACATATAAATCAAACTAAAAGCAACATCAATTGTTTTCAATACAGTGTTATTATCTGAATGGGCCTCGGGCCACTTTGTAGTGGATAAGTTGGGCCCCGAGGTAAAAAAGGTTAAGAACCCCTGTTATAGACTATATTTATACGAGATGTGTATACTTACTGCATTTGAATCATTTTAACCACATGTAACACCTGCAAACACGTTTTTTTTGTTTGTTTTGTTTTTTAATACTTTGATTTTGCCATCCCATTTGATTTCCATGCCACCTTAAGAAAATTTCTCTAGATCCACCCTTGTTCAGCAGGTTTCAGCAGAGGAGAAATGAGGCCTTTGTCTACAGATTCTTCAACAGCTTAATTATAAGTAGCTATTTGAGGAACATGAGATATCAATAAAATATTAAATATTGTCCTCACCTGACCAGCATTGCAAGTAAAGCTGACTGAGTCAGAGTCTGTACACGTCATCGTCACGCTGGGCTTCTGCACACGGTCTGAGGTAATAAAATGTAATAAATAACATTATATGAACTTCTGCTAATGATGTATTAATAAAAATAAATACATAAAACTTGCAAAACCAAACTGAACAGTGACTTTATATTAATATCAAACATTTTCTGTTGACAAAAATGTAAAAATTAAACAGCTTCTGATCCATCAACACACTTGTTATGAAATATATTTGCA
Source organism: Aulonocara stuartgranti (assembly GCF_965226115.1). Lineage (NCBI taxonomy): Eukaryota > Metazoa > Chordata > Actinopteri > Cichliformes > Cichlidae > Aulonocara > Aulonocara stuartgranti. Next base: position 42,142,202 of record NC_138958.1, on the reverse strand, counting down.
TATTTACATAACCAGAAAAATGTATGTATAATATGTTGTTACTTACCTAATACACACAAACGCACACTCTGTAAATCTCCCACATTTATTCCATCTTCATTTATAACCTCTGGTTTGTATCGTCCTGACTTGTCTTTGGTGAGTTGTGTCAGCTTTAGTGATCCAGTTGAATCAACAGCATCATTTTTCCCCATGATCACCTGTTTCCGTCTGCGATAAAAGATTACACTTGTGTCCTTGATCCATTTCAGGTTATCTGATTCCTTCAACTCATATCTAAGTGGCACAGTTAAGCTTGATCCTGTTGCAGCGTACACACAATCATCCTGAGAGCCTGAAAGACAAAGAAATAAAGAGGAATTTCATGACAAATTAAGAACAGTCATGCTAGAAAAGCTCTCAACAGCCACGTGTCAGTTCATCAAATCTGAAGGAAATTATTATTTTTAATTATTACATGTTTTATCTTTAAAACAGTGAATGAAAACCTGGTGTCAAGACAAGACAAATATGCAAAAAACATTTTTCAGTTGCTGAACTACGGCCCACAGGCAATGCTGCGGTGGTATACACACCACCACAGGAATCCAGACGCCACTTGGATCAGCTTCAGAATAAAACAACAGGAGTTGAAATGTATTTCATTTGGAGATGAGTGAAATAAAAATGGACAGGTGATAGCACATGATACTTACTGGGCGTGAAGCAGTTTTGTATAACAGGGTCACTGATGGCAAAGCTGATGGGGTTAGAAACACGGCAAACCACAGGGGTGTTTACCACATCTACAGCTCTTTTTATTAGGATCTCCCCTGTTTCCTCCAGCTGTGTCTCCGCACTAGTCCATTCAAATCTCACAGTGTTGTCTTTCTGTGGAAGAAAATATGGACAACAGTCTTTTCCATCTCTTTCCCTCACACTCTGCTTTTCCTTTCTTTTTCATGCTTTTTATAATCTGTGTAAATATTGTCACTTCTTCCCCTCATTACAAAAAGAAAGAAATGGCAGTTTGACAACCAAAATTCATAACCACATCTAAGTGCTTTCATCAGCACCAGAGTTAAATCTCTACCAGGATAAGGAAGTCTCTATAAACAGATGTTTAGAGGACTTTGAGTCCATTTCAAATGCTCCAATTATCAAGGCAAGTAAAAGAGAGTGGTTCCTCTCAGAAGCACAAACTCAGCTAAAACATTAAACAGAGATCAGTTTTAAGTAACATATGTGTAGTATGAAGAAACGCCAATCCAAACCTTGTGGATTCAGCAGTTTCTGTGTGAATGTTCTTAGGATCTGATGATTTACATACTGACTCTGTGTGTCTGAACTCAGAAAATACAACAAAAAATAAAGAAACATGAGTAAAAGTATTGCTGACAATAGAGCTAGTGGTTTCACAGACATTTTAAGCACATTTCAGTGTCTTTATCAGTAAGTGGAGTTGAATCTTCTGGAGGATCAAGATGTCTAAACTATTTTATAACCTCCTCATATAAAACAGAACAGCTGCTCACAGCAGCTCAGCGAGGCTGAAATAACGGAGACTTTGTCTCCAAACTTACAATTATTGGTTCAACACTTTGAAAAATATTCTGACCTGAAACCTGAAATGTAAATGAAACAGACTCATAGTTGTCCTCACCTGACCAGCATTGCAAGTAAAGCTGACTGAGTCAGAGTCTGTACACGTCATCGTCACGCTGGGCTTCTGCACACGGTCTGAGGTAATAAAATGTAATAAATAACATTATATGAACTTCTGCTAATGATGTATTAATAAAAATAAATAAATAAAACTGTTGCAAAACCAAACTGAACAGTGACTTTATATTAATATCAAACATTTTCTGTTGACAAAAATGTAAAAATTAAACAGCTTCTGATCCATCAACACACTTGTTATGAAATATATTTGCATATTTACATAACCAGAAAAATGTATGTATAATATGTTGTTACTTACCTAATACACACAAACGCACACTTGGTAAATCTCCCACATTCATTCCATCTTCATTTATAACCTCTGGTTTGTATCGTCCTGACTTGTCTTTGGTGAGTTGTGTCAGCTTTAGTGATCCAGTTGAATCAACAGCATCATTTTTCCCCATGATCACCTGTTTCCGTCTGCGATAAAAAATTACACTTGTGTCCTTGAACCATTTCAGGTTATCTGATTCCTTCAACTCATATCTAAGTGGCACAGTTAAGCTTGATCCTGTTGCAGCGTACACACAATCATCCTGAGAGCCTGAAAGACAAAGAAATAAAGAGGAATTTCATGACAAATTAAGAACAGTCATGCTAGAAAAGCTCTCAACAGCCACGTGTCAGTTCATCAAATCTGAAGGAAATTATTATTTTTAATTATTACATGTTTTATCTTTAAAAAGGTGAATGAAAACCTGGTGTCAAGACAAGACAAATATGCAAAAAACATTTTTCAGTTGCTGAACTACGGCCCACAGGCAATGCTGCGGTGGTATACACACCACCACAGGAATCCAGACGCCACTTGGATCAGCTTCAGAATAAAACAACAGGAGTTGAAATGTATTTCATTTGGAGATGAGTGAAATAAAAATGGACAGGTGATAGCACATGATACTTACTGGGCGTGAAGCAGTTTTGTATAACAGGGTCACTGATGGCAAAGCTGATGGGGTTAGAAACACGGCAAACCACAGGGGTGTTTACCACATCTACAGCTCTTTTTATTAGGATCTCCCCTGTTTCCTCCAGCTGTGTCTCCGCACTAGTCCATTCAAATCTCACAGTGTTGTCTTTCTGTGGAAGAAAATATGGACAACAGTCTTTTCCATCTCTTTCCCTCACACTCTGCTTTTCCTTTCTTTTTCATGCTTTTTATAATCTGTGTAAATATTGTCACTTCTTCCCCTCATTACAAAAAGAAAGAAATGGCAGTTTGACAACCAAAATTCATAACCACATCTAAGTGCTTTCATCAGCACCAGAGTTAAATCTCTACCAGGATAAGGAAGTCTCTATAAACAGATGTTTAGAGGACTTTGAGTCCATTTCAAATGCTCCAATTATCAAGGCGAGTAAAAGAGAGTGGTTCCTCTCAGAAGCACAAACTCAGCTAAAACATTAAACAGAGATCAGTTTTAAGTAACATATGTGTAGTATGAAGAAACGCCAATCCAAACCTTGTGGATTCAGCAGTTTCTGTGTGAATGTTCTTAGGATCTGATGATTTACATACTGACTCTGTGTGTCTGAACTCAGAAAATACAACAAAAAATAAAGAAACATGAGTAAAAGTATTGCTGACGATAGAGCTAGTGGTTTCATAGACATTTTAAGCACATTTCAGTGTCTTTATCAGTAAGTGGAGTTGAATCTTCTGGAGGATCAAGATGTCTAAACTTGGACCATTTTATAACCTCCTCATATAAAACAGAACAGCTGCTCACAGCAGCTCAGCGAGGCTGAAATAACGAAAACTTTGTCTCCAAACTCACAATTATTGGTTCAACTCTTTGAAAAATATTCTGACCTGAAACCTGAAATGTAAATGAAACAGACTCATAGTTGTCCTCACCTGACCAGCATTGCAAGTAAAGCTGACTGAGTCAGAGTCTGTACACGTCATCGTCACGCTGGGCTTCTGCACACGGTCTGAGGTAATAAAATGTAATAAATAACATTATATGAACTTCTGCTAATGATGTATTAATAAAAATAAATAAATAAAACTTGCAAAACCAAACTGAACAGTGACTTTATATTAATATCAAACATTTTCTGTTGACAAAAATGTAAAAATTAAACAGCTTCTGATCCATCAACACACTTGTTATGAAATATATTTGCATATTTACATAACCAGAAAAATGTATGTATAATATGTTGTTACTTACCTAATACACACAAACGCACACTCTGTAAATCTCCCACATTTATTCCCTCTGTGTAAACCTCTGGTTTGTATCGTCCTGACTTGTCTTTGGTGAGTTGTGTCAGCTTTAGTGATCCAGTTGAATCAACAGCATCATTTTTCCCCATGATCACCTGTTTCCGTCTGCGATAAAAGATTACACTTGTGTCCTTGATCCATTTCAGGTTATCTGATTCCTTCAACTCATATCTAAGTGGCACAGTTAAGCTTGATCCTGTTGCAGCGTACACACAATCATCCTGAGAGCCTGAAAGACAAAGAAATAAAGAGGAATTTCATGACAAATTAAGAACAGTCATGCTAGAAAAGCTCTCAACAGCCACGTGTCAGTTCATCAAATCTGAAGGAAATTATTATTTTTAATTATTACATGTTTTATCTTTAAAAAGGTGAATGAAAACCTGGTGTCAAGACAAGACAAATATGCAAAAAACATTTTTCAGTTGCTGAACTACGGCCCACAGGCAATGCTGCGGTGGTATACACACCACCACAGGAATCCAGACGCCACTTGGATCAGCTTCAGAATAAAACAACAGCAGTTGAAATGTATTTCATTTGGAGATGAGTGAAATAAAAATGGACAGGTGATAGCACATGATACTTACTGGGCGTGAAGCAGTTTTGTATAACAGGGTCACTGATGGCAAAGCTGATGGGGTTAGAAACACGGCAAACCACAGGGGTGTTTACCACATCTACAGCTCTTTTTATTAGGATCTCCCCTGTTTCCTCCAACTGTGTCTCCGCACTAGTCCATTCAAATCTCACAGTGTTGTCTTTCTGTGGAAGAAAATATGGACAACAGTCTTTTCCATCTCTTTCCCTCACACTCTGCTTTTCCTTTCTTTTTCATGCTTTTTATAATCTGTGTAAATATTGTCACTTCTTCCCCTCATTACAAAAAGAAAGAAATGGCAGTTTGACAACCAAAATTCATAACCACATCTAAGTGCTTTCATCAGCACCAGAGTTAAATCTCTACCAGGATAAGGAAGTCTCTATAAACAGATGTTTAGAGGACTTTGAGTCCATTTCAAATGCTCCAATTATCAAGGCGAGTAAAAGAGAGTGGTTCCTCTCAGAAGCACAAACTCAGCTAAAACATTAAACAGAGATCAGGTTTAAGTAACATATGTGTAGTATGAAGAAACACCAATCCAAACCTTGTGGATTCAGCAGTTTCTGTGTGAATGTTCTTAGGATCTGATGATTTACATACTGACTCTGTGTGTCTGAACTCAGAAAATACAACAAAAAATAAAGAAACATGAGTAAAAGTATTGCTGACGATAGAGCTAGTGGTTTCATAGACATTTTAAGCACATTTCAGTGTCTTTATCAGTAAGTGGAGTTGAATCTTCTGGAGGATCAAGATGTCTAAACTATTTTATAACCTCCTCATATAAAACAGAACAGCTGCTCACAGCAGCTCAGCGAGGCTGAAATAACGAAGACTTTGTCTCCAAACTCACAATTATTGGTTCAACTCTTTGAAAAATATTCTGACCTGAAACCTGAAATGTAAATGAAACAGACTCATAGTTGTCCTCACCTGACCAGCATTGCAAGTAAAGCTGACTGAGTCAGAGTCTGTACACGTCATCGTCACGCTGGGCTTCTGCACACGGTCTGAGGTAATAAAATGTAATAAATAACATTATATGAACTTCTGCTAATGATGTATTAATAAAAATAAATAAATAAAACTTGCAAAACCAAACTGAACAGTGACTTTATATTAATATCAAACATTTTCTGTTGACAAAAATGTAAAAATTAAACAGCTTCTGATCCATCAACACACTTGTTATGAAATATATTTGCATATTTACATAACCAGAAAAATGTATGTATAATATGTTGTTACTTACCTAATACACACAAACGCACACTCTGTAAATCTCCCACATTCATTCCATCTTCATTTATAACCTCTGGTTTGTATCGTCCTGACTTGTCTTTGGTGAGTTGTGTCAGCTTTAGTGATCCAGTTGAATCAACAGCATCATTTTTCCCCATGATCACCTGTTTCCGTCTGCGATAAAAAATTACACTTGTGTCCTTGAACCATTTCAGGTTATCTGATTCCTTCAACTCATATCTAAGTGGCACAGTTAAGCTTGATCCTGTTGCAGCGTACACACAATCATCCTGAGAGCCTGAAAGACAAAGAAATAAAGAGGAATTTCATGACAAATTAAGAACAGTCATGCTAGAAAAGCTCTCAACAGCCACGTGTCAGTTCATCAAATCTGAAGGAAATTATTATTTTTAATTATTACATGTTTTATCTTTAAAAGGGTGAATGAAAACCTGGTGTCAAGACAAGACAAATATGCAAAAAACATTTTTCAGTTGCTGAACTACGGCCCACAGGCAATGCTGCAGTGGTATACACACCACCACAGGAATCCAGACGCCACTTGGATCAGCTTCAGAATAAAACAACAGGAGTTGAAATGTATTTCATTTGGAGATGAGTGAAATAAAAATGGACAGGTGATAGCACATGATACTTACTGGGCGTGAAGCAGTTTTGTATAACAGGGTCACTGATGGCAAAGCTGATGGGGTTAGAAACACGGCAAACCACAGGGGTGTTTACCACATCTACAGCTCTTTTTATTAGGATCTCCCCTGTTTCCTCCAGCTGTGTCTCCGCACTAGTCCATTCAAATCTCACAGTGTTGTCTTTCTGTGGAAGAAAATATGGACAACAGTCTTTTCCATCTCTTTCCCTCACACTCTGCTTTTCCTTTCTTTTTCATGCTTTTTATAATCTGTGTAAATATTGTCACTTCTTCCCCTCATTACAAAAAGAAAGAAATGGCAGTTTGACAACCAAAATTCATAACCACATCTAAGTGCTTTCATCAGCACCAGAGTTAAATCTCTACCAGGATAAGGAAGTCTCTATAAACAGATGTTTAGAGGACTTTGAGTCCATTTCAAATGCTCCAATTATCAAGGTGAGTAAAAGAGAGTGGTTCCTCTCAGAAGCACAAACTCAGCTAAAACATTAAACAGAGATTAGGTTTAAGTAACATATGTGTAGTATGAAGAAACGCCAATCCAAACCTTGTGGATTCAGCAGTTTCTGTGTGAATGTTCTTAGGATCTGATGATTTACATACTGACTCTGTGTGTCTGAACTCAGAAAATACAACAAAAAATAAAGAAACATGAGTAAAAGTATTGCTGACGATAGAGCTAGTGGTTTCACAGACATTTTAAGCACATTTCAGTGTCTTTATCAGTAAGTGGAGTTGAATCTTCTGGAGGATCAAGATGTCTAAACTTGGACTATTTTATAACCTCCTCATATAAAACAGAACAGCTGCTCACAGCAGCTCAGCGAGGCTGAAATAACGGAGACTTTGTCTCCAAACTCACAATTATTGGTTCAACTCTTTGAAAAATATTCTGACCTGAAACCTGAAATGTAAATGAAACAGACTCATAGTTGTCCTCACCTGACCAGCATTGCAAGTAAAGCTGACTGAGTCAGAGTCTGTACACGTCATCGTCACGCTGGGCTTCTGCACACGGTCTGAGGTAATAAAATGTAATAAATAACATTATATGAACTTCTGCTAATGATGTATTAATAAAAATAAATAAAACTTGCAAACCAAACTGAACAGTGACTTTATATTAATATCAAACATTTTCTGTTGACAAAAATGTAAAAATTAAACAGCTTCTGATCCATCAACACACTTGTTATGAAATATATTTGCATATTTACATAACCAGAAAAATGTATGTATAATATGTTGTTACTTACCTAATACACACAAACGCACACTCTGTAAATCTCCCACATTCATTCCATCTTCATTTATAACCTCTGGTTTGTATCGTCCTGACTTGTCTTTGGTGAGTTGTGTCAGCTTTAGTGATCCAGTTGAATCAACAGCATCATTTTTCCCCATGATCACCTGTTTCCGTCTGCGATAAAAAATTACACTTGTGTCCTTGAACCATTTCAGGTTATCTGATTCCTTCAACTCATATCTAAGTGGCACAGTTAAGCTTGATCCTGTTGCAGCGTACACACAATCATCCTGAGAGCCTGAAAGACAAAGAAATAAAGAGGAATTTCATGACAAATTAAGAACAGTCATGCTAGAAAAGCTCTCAACAGCCACGTGTCAGTTCATCAAATCTGAAGGAAATTATTATTTTTAATTATTACATGTTTTATCTTTAAAAAGGTGAATGAAAACCTGGTGTCAAGACAAGACAAATATGCAAAAAACATTTTTCATTTGCTGAACTACGGCCCACAGGCAATGCTGCGGTGGTATACACACCACCACAGGAATCCAGACGCCACTTGGATCAGCTTCAGAATAAAACAACAGGAGTTGAAATGTATTTCATTCCCAACTCTCTGTGAATGGTACTCATGGCCATTGATCAGTGGTTGTTGACCAGTGGTCATGAGAATTTGCATATTAATTCGTATCAAGATGGCAGCGTGGACGCACACAGCGACTGCTCTCTCGCCTGACAAAACAGTATCCCCGTGTTTTTTTTGCTCTTTTTCTTGTTTTACACAATGTTCATACAGTTGCATGCTTTTTTTTCATAATCAAGAAAAGCAAATCCACGAACTTTTCAATCATGGAAGAGCTACGAATTACACTGAGGAACTGCAGACTGCTTCAGAGGCATCTACCATCAGCAACCCCTGCTACTAGATCTCGCCCATAGTGGAAAAGTCTCAGGCGGTTCGAGAGGAAACAGAAGAGAGGTAAGCGTGGAGGCATCCGGAGTAGATACGTTTCATATACTTTTCATCAAGTTTGCAGATGACACAACTGTGGCAGGTCACATCAGCAACAGTGATGACACCTACTACAGGAGTGAAGTTATCCATCTGGCCAAGTGGTGCAGCAACAACAACCTCTCCTTGAATGTGGAGAAGACTAAGGAGATCATCATAGACTTCAGGAGAACTCACTCCCTGCACACCCCACTAACCATCAATGGTGCTGCTGTGGAGAGTGTAAGCAGCACCAAGTTCCTGGGTGTGCACATCTCAGAAGATCTCTCCTGGTCAAAAAACACTGCGTCACAGGTCAGCAAAGCCCAACAGCGAGTCTACTTCCTCTGCAAACTGAGGAGAGCAAGAGCCTCAACCCCCATTATGAGCACCTTCTACAGAGGCACAGTTGAGAGTATCGTCACCAGCTGCATCACTGTGTGGTATGGCTCTTGCCGAAGCAAGCGGAGAGGATCATTGGTACTTCTCTTCTCTTCCCTCCCTCCAGAACATCTACTGCACCTGCCTCATCCGGAAAGCCCTCTGCATTACAGGTGACTCCACTCAACCGTCCAACAGCTTCTTCAGTTTTCTGCCATCAGGAAAGAGACTGAAGAGCCTCCAGGCTAGAACGAGCAGACTGAGAGAGAGAGCTTCGCCTGTCAGGCTGTCAGGATGCTGAATTATCTCCCTGCTCTCACACACATGAACTCCAGACCTGCATTCACCTCTCCCCTCTGAACCCCCCCATTCCCCAGACATACAAAACTCTGAACCTCCCCCATCACCTGTTCCCTGACTGCCCCACCCCCACTTGCACATGAACTTGCCCACAATCACTAGGATTGTGTTGGACACCGCTGTTTATATAATTGTGTAGTTTTGAATTGTGGTGTATAAAAGATGTTTTAGTGTACACTGAGGGCCATGGGGGCATATATTTACAGTCATTTTAAAATATGACTGTAAATATATGGTCTTTGACAGTAAAGCTGACTTTGACTTGACTTTGACTTTGATTAATGATCAAGGAACTGACCTCACAGCCCATTGTTCATTCAGTGGTGCTAGTTTCAGTTATTGTGCAACTTTACTGCTTATAAGGTTGGTGAAACCTGCAGTAACCATGTCATGGTCCGGGTAAGTGCGGAGTTTTTCCACTCTGCTGGGCTCCGCCTTCAGGCGGAAACTCCAATCAGCCTTCACACCTGACTGCAATCAAGTCACCGGCATTTAAAACCAGCACTCCCAACAGACCTCTGCCAGACCTTCAGCTAACTCGCGTTAGTGCTAGGCCGCAAGCTCTTGTGAGATACCGTAACTTTTTTATTTCTACTCACAGTCTTTTCTTTCTGTCATAGTTATCCGCCTGGTCATCTGGCTTCACAAGTTGGAACAATACGCATCTCTGCCTGGATGCAGGTTTTCAGCTATCTAGTTTCACTCCCTTCATCGTGGCACCTCTCTTGCCTGCCAGGACTGTTGGACTCTCTCTGGACCACTACTCACCCGGACCCTTTGGACGCTCTCCTCCCTAGTCCCCCTTAGCCTGCAACGCGTAAGCCATTACCATGATAGTTTAATCAACCAGCCGTGATTCACTGGAATTCCACTGACTGTCTATCTCTTCTATTTCCACGTTCACACCATCAGAAGTGGCAGAGGGTTCAGCCTCACACGCCTCACACTCTGGAGAGGACTCACTGTGGTGAGGGGGCGCTGCTCTTGTGGCGACCTGCAGCAGGTGTTTACTGGCGTTTTCTTTTTCTTTTTAACTTTGTTTTAACTCTGTTCTTAACCGTGGTTTTAACTTTTTATGAAGTTTTTTTTGCCGAGATGGAGATCTTCTACACCTTAGTTTTATTGTTGTTGGCGATATTCACCTGGAGTCATTCACTCTCACTGACAATCACTTATACACGCGAGGAACTACTTGGATTACAGTGGTCCTGTTTGTCTATGTACGACTCTTCTAATGCTCGGACAGATGTGATTCTTGGTGAGGATTTATTTGCCCGGTCAAAGACTAATTTTGGAAAGCCCCACTGCTTGAGAAAACGCGGAAAGAAAGGCGGCGTGCGTCACCGTGTAAGAAAACTTGGAGGAAGAATCGTGTTCCTCTGCCTTCTATGATTCTGGCCAATGTCCAATCTCCTAGGAACAAAACGGATGAATTACAAGGAAATGTGCTTCATCTACGGGATTACAGGGAGGCTTGTCTGATGGCGCTTACCGAGACGTGGCTGACCGATATGGACAGTGACACTTCACTGCGAATCAGAGCTTTGGGACCCCTGTCAGATTGGATCGGAACTGTGGAGTAACACTCAAATCTCACGGAGGAGGGGTTTGTTTGTATATCAACCAGGGCTGGTGTAATAACTTTACTGTGCGGGAGCGGTTGTGTCTTCCTGACATCGAGCTCCTTTCAGTATCTGTCAGGCCTTTTTACTTACCGAGGGCGTTCCCTCAAATTTTTGTCACTGTTGTTTACATTCATCCTAAAGCTGATGTTAAAGTTGCTGCCGACGCCATTTTTAAAGTGGTACACAATCTGCAGACTCTCTCACCGGATGCTCCTAATTTTATTCTCGGTGATTTTAACAATTGTAATCTTAAGAAATCACTGAACAATTTCTTTCAATATGTCACTTGTCCTACAAGGAATAACAAAACGCTGGATTTGTATTATGGACCAATTAAGGGGGCATATAAGTCTGTGGCCGGACCTGCGCTAGGTTCTTCGGATCACAATGTTATTCACCTCCTCCCTGCTTACAGATCTGTGATTAGGAGGGAGAAGGCCTGTGTGAAGCGGACTAATGTCTGGACAGAAGACCGTTGTGTTGCCCTTCAGGGGTTTTTGATTGCACTGACTGGTCCTTGTTTCAAGAGAGCACTTCTGATTTGGATGCACTCAGCGATGTGGTGTGTAGCTACTTCTGTTTTTGCAAAGACTCTGTGGTTCCAGTCAGAGAATTTAAGACTTTCCCTAATAACAAACCGTGGCTCTCTAAAGATATTAAGGATCTGATTCTTAAAAGGAAAATTGCTTTTAACGAGGGAGACGTTCCCACTATGAGAATATTGAGGAAGGACGTGAGGGCTGTAATAAAGATCGCCAAGATGAGGTATAGAAATAAGACTGAGGCAGAACTCAGCAGTAACAACCTCCAAAGAGCTTGGCTTGGTATGAAAACAATGGCAGGGCTACAGACGAAAGGTAAAAGTAATATTACCTTAGAGGAGTTTACCTCTGACAAACATCTGGCAGACAGTCTTAACAGTTTTTACCTTCGTTCTGAGAACTTTGACTGTTCTAGGCAGACCAGCACATTGAGGGAAAAGACCATCACTCCCCCATCAATTTGTATTGATGAGAGGGGGCTAATCTCTTTAGACACACTAAAAGCAAGAGTCCTGGACCTGACAACATCTGTGGACAGGTACTGAGAACTTGTGCTGATCAGCTGAGTGGGATTTTTCACTATACCTTCTCACTTTCTTTAGAGCTACAGACAGTACCTAAGATTTGGAAACATGCTGTCATTGTTCCTGTTGCTAAGGGCAGTTCTCCTAAGGCACTGAATGATTTTAGGCCCGTGGCTCTGACTTCTTTAGTGATGAAGACATTTGAGAAGATAATTAAGAAGGAGATTTTAATGCATGTTGAACACCATCTTGACCCCTTCCAGTTCAGGGAGAGGTGTGGAGGATGCTGCTGTCACACTCCTGCTTCTCTTGTATGAGCATCTTGAGGCCCCTCACACCCTTGCAAGATTATTATTTGCTGACTTTTCATCTGCATTTAATACAATTCAACCCTTCTTACTTGCTGACAGGCTTTACAATCATTTCAAGCTTGACACTAGTCTGGTCGGCTGGGTGACAGACTTTCTGACTAATAGGTCACAATGTGTGAGGGTGAATCATGTGTTTTCTGATGTGATCTCCTCCTCTACTGGATCACCCCAGGGTTGCTGCCTCTCTCCCCTTCTGTTCATTCTGTACACAAATGAGTGTCGCAGCAATTTCACAAACAGACACATCCTGAAGTTTGCTGACGACACAGTGATCGTCAGTCTTCTAGTGGTGGACGAGTCAGGCCATGGACAGGTTGTAGATGATTTTGCGAATTGGTGTGATGAGTCCTTCCTTTCACTTAATGTGTCAAAAACTAAAGACATGATTATTGATTTTAGGAAGTCCTCTTATAGCTCATCACCCACTATCATTAAAACTGCCGATATTGGGATCGTTGAGAGTTATAAATATCTAGGTGTGGTACTTGACCATAAACTGTGTTTTGAATCTCATGCTGATGCCACTACTAAAAAAGTTCAACAAAGACTGTTCTTTTTAACGAAAATGAGATCTTTTAATGGCTCATCTCAGATGTTGTCTTTGTTTTATAGAAGTTTTATCGAATCTGTGATGTTTTTTTGTATCGCTGCCTGGTTTGGTAACCTGACGGTGAAGAATAAGAATCGGTTCGGACTTCTGGTAAAAACTGCTAGCAAAATTTCAGGGCGCTGGCAAGATGGACTTTTGGCCATTTACAATAGAAATGTGCTTAGAAAGGCTCATTCTATTATTAATTGTTTGAACCATCCACTTCACAGTGAGTTTGAGTTGTTGCCTTCCGGCCGCCGTTTTAAAGTACCTGTGAGGAAGACTAAAAGACTCCAGGTCTCTTTTATCCCTACTGCGTCTTGTCTCCTCAATGGCAAATAACTGTCCTTGGACTTTCTATCACTATTATTGTCATTATTATTTTATATTATTGTTCTGTTTATTTTTATCCTGCTTGTGGGACAATAAAGAAATTGAATTGAATTATAGTGACTCTGTGCACCTACTGCTCCTTCCCCCCCCCTTCCCAGGATCTGTTCATGGACTCTTGTATCTAGTCATAGCACACAGCTGGAGTTTAATGTTTCATAGTCTTAGACTTCACAGTTAACAGTTCATAGGTTTCTTAGTTCACAGTTCATAGCCTACATATTTTCCCTGCATTGTAATTAAAGTAGTCACTGTAAATAAAGCAGTGTATTCACATCAGTTTGCCTTCCTTTGTGTCTGCACTTGAGTCCACACACACAGCCTGGTCCTCTCGGTCGTAACAAATCTGAGACTGAAGAACTAACTTGGATGAGTGATGAAACGTTTCTCCCACTGAAAACGCTACGTCCAGATGAACAGAATCAACCTTTTGGAATTTTTCAGTTGCTGAACAACTTTAACAATTTCATTTTCTGTGAAGGAAATCAAAGGACATTAGCAGTTACATCTGTCATCTTGTTATGAGGCACAATGTTAATATTTTCATGGAGAATAAGGAAATCTTCATTTTCATGTATCATTCCAACTCCTTGAGTTCATTTGCCGCTCCCATTTCAGCGCCACTACCAAAAAATATCAAAATCAGCCTTTAAATTGACTGTAAAATACAACATTTTCGTGGAGTTTTACCCCCAGTAAAGGACCAGTAAAAACTTTTTGGATGTTTTAGTTCAGTAATTATTGCTAAATTCTAGGTTTTTCTGATGGTAAAATGCATTTCCACCGAGAGCCTCAAAAAGAAAAAAAGAAATATAGAAATAAAACTGCACGATCACTAAATCACATAGAATATCTGGCCAATCACAAGTGGCATCTTAAAGAACGATTTGAAAAGTTAAAATGAACTTTTCCTTTAATAAAGCCTGAGGAATTAATAATGATTCATTAAATTGTGTTTGTACCTGTGGAGCCGTTGGCTAAGCAGCAGAGCAGAAACACAGCGGTGATAATGGAAGAAGAAGACATCTTCTTCACTCTTCTCATCACATTCAGGTCCAAACAGTTACTCAGTCCAAATCAGGGATACATGAATATCCATCCCACATAATAGGCCTTCTAATGACGTGAAAAAATACAACAGAACAAAAAAATGAACAAAAAACATGAAACAGAAACAAAAACAGCTGCAAACAAAGCAGAAAGCTGGCAAATGTCCAGCCACCTGATGCAATCCAGACTGTCTAGCATATTCTTAAGTTTCCCTTTTGGTTATCAATAAAATATATTCCAACAGGAATATTGCTTCAATTTCTGGCTATGCAGAGTGAGGATGACGTCACCGAACACAGCAAACAGAAAGTGAAAGTAAAAAAACAAAGAACAATAGACCAGACTGTGGTTAGAGCTGAAAATGTCTCTTGTATTTAATATTATTTATTTATTATTTAAAGTAGAGGAATCTCTCGCTCTCGCTCTCTTTCCGCTGTTATAAGTCAGCCCAGCTCACCCACTCTCTCTTCAGCTCCTCTATCACAGCAATCATGGATACTGACCGCGTTCGTCTTCGGGGTTCACAGCACACATAACGTTGATAGATTTGCATCGATTTCTTACACGCGCGTATTAAAAACAATGATTCTGTGATCACAAAGTTTAGACCCACCCAAAGCAGTGTGGATGTGGACGAGGCTTAAGTTGCAGTGAGGCTATCAGACAGCAGATGATGATTAATAAAGTCCATGTGATCCATAAAAGAATCATAAAGTAAAAAGATGATGATGATAAACGTGAATCTACATACCAATCAGATGGTGTCTTCTGAATCAGGGAGGAGGCGGTGTGATCCTGGGAACTGTGATCATGAAACCTGAAGCGATGCGGACCGCCCCCAGAACCGGTCATTTCCAGGATCTGTTTGGGATCATCATGGTGGCGTGTTTTCAAAATAATCCTTGTGAAAGAAGCGGTGTGATCCTGGCAACTATTGATTATTGATTACATATTCCACCGCGGATTCCTCGTTTTGCAGTGATAGCAATTTATTAACCTGGCAGCAGATTATGTCATACATGCCGTCTAAAGACAAAAACACAAAACATGCTGGAAGTAAGTGAATAAAAAGTCACATGATTGGACTTGTGAATAGATGATTGTAGCTAATTCTGCTTATAAAAAATAAGATGAATAAGGGGAAGTAGAGTAACAAGGTCTCGATTGTCTAAAGGTTTTAATCAAAAATGAGATTTTTGCCGCTTTTTGTATGATTTTTTTTTTCAAAGTTCTCACCAGCCTTGTTCCTCTTTTTTCTGCCAATATTGAAAGTTGTGGATTAAAAGCGCATCGTCCATCACTGTACTGTGGGTACTGTGGGTTTCACTGACTTCACAGCCTACAATCTGCTTGTTGCTGCTGCTGAGGACTTTAAAGGTTTTGGGAGTTTGACGTGTCATCAGGTTTGTTTCAGTCCAGGCAACAGCAGTCAAGTGTCCAAACTGGCGCAAAATACGCCAAAGCCTCAATTAGTAGTGGTCACGTGACTTGGGTGTCTCCTACCAGTGTTTGAGAAACTGTGAATAAAGGGTTTAAAGACTCTAACTTGGCCTGAGTCTGGCAGCCTTGTTGTCAAATCTGATAGATATGTTCATTAAATTCTCTAAACCAGGGATGTCAAACGTAAGGCCCGCGGCTATAATAAGATAAGATAAGATAAGATAAGATAACCTTTATTAGTCCCACACGTGGGAAATTTGTTTTGTCACAGCAGGAAGTGGACAGTGCAAAAGTTATGACGCAAAAATTAGAATACAATAAGAATAAATACAGTACACAGCTGTACAGAATAGAATAAAATAATATACTATATACAGTAGAATAAAATAGAATAAAAATATACAATAAGATAAAAATAGAATACGAATGCTATATACAACTGAGTAAAAATACAACGATGCCAGAAAGGATTATTGCACTTAGTGTTATTGCACATGTGTGGATGTGTGTGTTTGTTCAGTTAAAGTCTTTGTTGTGGAGTCTGACAGCAGTGGGGAGGAAAGACCTGCGAAATCTCTCCGTCCCACACCGTGGGTGCCGCAGTCTCCCACTGAAGGAGCTGCTCAGTGCTGTCACAGTCTGCTGCATGGGGTGGGAGACGTTGTCCAACAGGGATGACAGCTTAGCCGCCGTTCTCCTGTCACTCACCACCTCCACACCTCGGCCGACAAAAGACTCCAATCTGGCCCCACTGCACTGGATAGTTTTGGAAATTGTGAAGGAGGGCATAAATTTTGGACTTTTAACTGAATTTTCATACGTTTCACAAATTTTCCATTCATGCTACATGGAAGTAATGAAGTAAGAAATGACAGAAAAGTTTCTGTTTTTTCTGTTTGTTTTTTTAATAAAGAAAAGCAAAAAAATACACTTTCTTATAATTAACACAAATTATATTTTTATAATTACAGGACAGTCTGGACGTTTAGCTACCAGAACCGCTTTTTCCGTAATTTTACTTTACCTATTATTCATATGTTCATGCCAAGCCAGGAAGAACCCTGCCCATGATACAAAACTACCCAGTTCTAAGTGCTTCTCAGTCCTTTGGATTTTAAATTAACCCTGTTATGTTGACTGACCCAGAACAGAAGAGATGTCACATGTCATCTGCATCACTACAGAAAACGAAAAAATAAAATCAAAATTATAAAAGAAAATTGTAAAATAATCAATGCCAGTGTTTCTGACACTTTTGGATGAGTCAATTTGCCCAGGTTAAAATTAACCCAGGAGCATAATTGGTGTTCCTGGAAACCAACATAACAGGAGGGTTAATTATAACATATTATAGGCATCCTGCACAGATCACATGACTTCATCACTAAGGCCAGACGGTGATGATAATGTTATTTTCTGTTGTGTCTCTTCAGATCACAGTGTGCCCAGGTGCCAGGTTGTGGGACGCTGCTGTTTTCAGCCTCTTTGTTGGTGTTGACAGCTGGCTGCTGCTGGTAGCGATGCTCATAATAACGAGGCTTTTCCTGTTCTTGATCAGTCCACTGCAAATAAAGCTCCCTCAAATCTGTTAAAATAAGGACAGACAGAAGAGTCCCCTTCTCTTAATGTAATGTTTAATTAGTTAAACAAATTAAAATATTAAATGAAAATACGTTATTCTGACTCCACTCTTATTTACAGATCAAATACACCCAAGCAAACTTTTTAATGAACTTTAAAAAAAAAAAGTAAATTTAAAAAAAGGTTCAAGTGAAGTTAAATGAGATCATTTTAAATGAATAAGTGCTGCTTGCATTTGCATTTTTTCTTTAAAGAGCAGATTTAGATGCTATGTCCATAACTTAAGAGATTTTCTTAAGAGATCTTATCACAAAATGCATTTGAATTATCTGCAATTATTCAAAAAAAGTTTTAAATGTGTTTCACGTACTACAAATATAAGTAATTTAAGCATAACAACAAGTATAGTGACCCTCGACGGGGTTAGACATTTGCAAGAGAAGCGAGCATTTAGCACATCTTTGGCTACTCTCGTCAGCATCATCTCTTTTTCTGCCAACTTTTTATCATCCATAAACCATTTGATCGTAAAGTTGTTCTCATTCTGTGCAAGAAAATATAATTTCTGGATTAGTTGAAAGTTTAGACTTCAAGAATAACATCAAAAATCCAGTAAAAAATAAAAGTCCTGTAATAGAAGGGTTTGAGTGTTCTGTTATCCATAGATTTTATGTATCTGTGGATGTATGTGTGCACATGTGTGTGAGAATTTTTTTTTCCAGTGCAAGGTTCAGCAAACAATTTCTCAGGGCTTTTTTTTGTTGAAAAAATATAAATATGTATGAGTTTTTATTTGGAGGGAACTTTAGGCAATAAACTCAACATTAAAGAATTAACAAAAATGAGTGAAAACATTAATAACTGCAGAATTAATCTTTTGAAAACATGATCGACTAATCGTGACCCTAACAAGAAAAGAGAATAATTGCCCAAAGCAGCCAGTGCAAAACATCAGTTAATCTTTTCTTACACTCTGGATTATTTTCCAATTTATATAATAAAATAATAAATACATACAAACCCAAATCTTGCTGTTTTAGCAGCATCGTACAGTCAACACAGTTCAACTCATGCTTGGTTTCAGTGGAGAAGTGAAGACCTTTGTCCACAGAGTTTTCAGCAGCTTAATTATGAGTCAGTTATTTGAAGAACTCTCTATATGAAATATCAATAAAACATGAAATATTGTCCTCAGCTGACAAACACAAGTAAAACTGCCATTGTCTTATTGCCTGTACACGACATCATCACAGTGGGTGTCTGCACACAGTCTGAGTAAAGAAAATGTGATCATGTCAACATTATAAGAGATAATCTTGATAATACATTAAAAAAATAATGATAATGCTGTATGGGAAAGCTAGACAGTAACTTTGGTACATTAATAAACCAGCAGTTTTCTGTGGGTTAAATGTGTGACTAACATAGAAACAGACAGAACATTTGCTATAAAGTACATTTGTATTACCAGAATGAATGTATGTATAATGTGTTGTTACTTACCCAATACACACAAATGCACACTCGGTAAATTTCCCCCCACATTTATTCCCTCTGTGCTGTGAATCTCTGGTCTGTATCGTCCTGACTCGTCTTTGCTCAGTTGAATCAGCATCATCATTTTTCCCTAAGATCACCTTTTTCTGTCTGCGATGAAAGATTATCCTTGTGTCCTTGAACCATCTCAGGCTCTCTGATGCCTTTAACTTATATTTAAGTGACACAGTGAAGTTTGAGCCTGTTGCAGCGTACACACAATCATCCTGAGAGCCTTTGAAACAGAAAGATGAGATTAGCCATGTTAGAAAGGCTCTGAATGAGTGTATGTCAATTTATAAAATTTGAAGGACATTGTGTTATTCATACTAAATTCAGGGCTGTACCTAAACTTTGTTCCATCTACAGACCTCTTACAAATTAGCTCCAAAGTAGCTGCCAAGAAATCACGATGCAGATAAAAAGTGTCAGACACTAACATTTAATTTCTGTGTGCATGAGCAACGCTGCTTTGCAAAGGTGTCCACATTGCATAGCTTGAGTTAGTACACGGCATGTAAACACATTTTCTGCATGTACAAATATCTTTGTGAGAATTTTCAAAATCTCCATAGAGATGTTATAATTGTTTAATTTGATAAATCATTGACAATCAGCTGATATTTCACATTCTTCTCAATAATGTCGACTACTTTAGAAGCTGACTACTTTTAGATTGACTGGAACTTTTTGAGATCACGACAATCATCATGACATTGCTAAGAAAACAAATACACTGTGAGTGTGCAGGTATGGTTTTGAAGAGAAGAGGCCTCGTCTGCTCTCATAGATAAAGAACAAAGCAAATGTGACACTTAGAACAAAGACTTGCTTCAGCAAATAATATATATAAATATAATCTGTGATTATATAGTCGGAGATGTTGAAGAGGTAAGCAAGAACTGTCCTAATTTGGGTGATTATTAATAATTTAGACATAAAATATAAATGTATGTTTTTCCAAAATGACTTCTTCTTAAAATCTGATAATACAAACTGATTTTTGTTGTTGCCGCTACAGGGTCCTTTTCATTTTTTCTTTCACTGTCAGAAGAAAGTAAATTAAATTAAATTGCATAAGAAAATTAATATCCCGTCATTATTTTGTAAAATTAAACGTGTATTTTATTTCAAATAAGTGAGAAACACTTCTGTGAGTGTCGTGTGGCAAATAAGGTATGCATTGTTAATATCCGGAGATTCGGGGTGTCCCATGAAGCAAGATTAATGGGTTATTGAGATAAGCTGAACCTGAGTCAGAGCTCAAACTCTGCATCATGTTGTCACTGAAATGTGTAAGTACTCCTGTTTGGACATCTATGCAGAAAATGTTCTCTGTTGTTGTTTTTTAATTACAGCCCAAATCTGCTGACAGGTCTTTTTTTAAATATTGCTTGAACTGCAACTATAAAAAGATGTAAGTGCTTTTTATGCAATTTTTGCAAAGATATGTGTGGAAGGAAACCGTGACCTAGGACAAACTGATGGCATAAGATGTAAGTACAAGTCCTCCGGTTTGATATGCAAAAAAAATTATTGCGCTAACTTATGTGATTGCAGTTCTACAGGGATTTAAGAAAAAATATCCTAATTGAGGTTATCATAATTCATGCATGACAGGGTTAAATAACAATAATTACAATGACACACGTCATACATCTACAGTAACATTAAACGACCAGTGGGTGGCAGGGTATAGACACATCACGTTTATTGTGCAATTCTTCATCACTACAGAGTTCTGCACATAATCTGAGATCGTATTATCTCTATATAATGTTTATACATTAATATTATATTATATGAAGAAATGCTGATGATGCATTAAATAAAGACTGATGACAAAGGTGTAACACTTTTTTTAATGAGTAGATTAAAAATCAAAAACATAAAAACATAAAATACATTCATGTTCACATTGATGCCATATATGTGAAAACACTAATCTGATAAGGCTGAAAAGTGTTTAGGTGACTGCACACTGTAATCTATGGTTGAGACTGACACAAAGAGAAATTCAAAGAGAAATGTGATGTTTATTGTATAACCACAATAAATCTACTCTGTTGTTAGCTACCCACAACAAATAAACATATGGTCATATTTTCTTTTTCTAATTTTCCATATTCATTGAAACAAAGTTTCCCAAGTTGTTTGTCTTCAGGCTTGTTGGTTTGGATATGCCATGTCCTTCACTTTTCTTTGTGAAAAGACTTTCTCATCATTGTGTTTCCATTTTAAGGTCAATTTTTTGCCCAGCTTGGTTTCAGAGAAACAATAAAGATACTGCCTGTTGCACCATACAGGTCAAAAACATCCTGGGAATCTTTGAATCAGACAGAAAGAAAAAAAAATCATAAAAAGATTACATCAGCCATGCTGCATGAGTCTTGAACGGTTGCTCTAACAGCCAAGATGAACTTGGCGGGAAGAAAAAAAAATGAAAGACGGAAAAACAAA
Source organism: Aulonocara stuartgranti (assembly GCF_965226115.1). NCBI lineage: Eukaryota > Metazoa > Chordata > Actinopteri > Cichliformes > Cichlidae > Aulonocara > Aulonocara stuartgranti. Next base: position 42,120,657 of record NC_138958.1, on the reverse strand, counting down.
ACAGTCTGAATGTTGAATAATGATTACATTATATCCTGTTGTCTACCTCCAGACCACAGTCTGCACAGAAGTCAGGCTCCGGGACGCTACCAACCAGCTGCTTATGATGATGATGCTTCTTCAATGGAAGCTCAACTTTGTCTGTTAACACAAGATTACATGTCAGACTTGCAGAATTACAACCATCTCTCACTACTTTAGGTAAAAAGCAAAGCCTGCTATGAATAGCATCATAGATTTGATAATATTGGGTCAGCTAAACAAGGACACATGCAAAAACATGGAATCTGAATTAGAGAAACACAGTGCAGAGAATGGACACTGTGGTGCTGTTTGCAGGGTTTGTGAGTTTGGATTGCTTTGTGTCACTAATGTTAAATACGAGACACAAAAGGCTCATCAACTGTGAAGAGCTGGTTATAGCCTCTGAAGGTTGGGGCGAGGGGGTGCCGTTTAAATGGAGCAATGAAAACTCTCCAGAAAGACACTTATTCATTCAATAGTTCACATAAGTGTCACTGTTTAACCCCCCAAGAACAAAGATAGAGAGAACTGAGGATTTACACTAAACGTTTGTTTAATAGATGTTAAATTAAATGGTCATTGATAGTTTTTTTTCCCGTCGTTGTGTTTATATATTTCTACATAGTAAAAAATATAGTGTAAACTATCCATTCATTCATCTGTCTTCTTCAGCTTATCCAGGGCCGGGTCGTGGGGGCAGCAGCCTAAGCAAAGCAGCCCAGACCTCCCTCTCCACGGCCACCTCCTCCTGCTTATCCGAGGGAATAACAAGGCATTCCCAGGTCAGGGGAAAGATATGATCTCTCCAGCGTGTTCTGGGTCTACCCCAAGGCCTCGTCCCAGTTTGATAGTATTGGGACATATTGGGACAGATTCCCAAACCAACTCTGTTGGCTCCTTTTGATGTGGAGAAGAAGCAACTCTACTGTGAGCCCCTCCTGGATGGCTAAACTCCTCACCAAAGCTTGTGACCATAGGTGAGAGTAGGGACAAAGGGACATCAACCGGTAAGTTGAGAGCTCAGCTCTCTCTTCACCACAATGGATCGGTACAGCGTCTGCATCACTGCAGCACCAATCCATCTGTTGCTCTTCTGCTCCCTTCTCTCCTCATTTGTGAACAAGACCCTGAGATACTTAAAGTCCTCCAGTTGGGGCAGTAAGTCGTCCCTGTCCCGGAGTTGGCACTCCACCCTTTTCCGGCTGAGGACCATGGCCTCAGATTTGGAGGTGCTGATTCTTATTCCTGTCGCTTCACACTGAACTGCAAACTGCCCCAAGCTAGAGGCCATCACCCAGTGCACCCTCACTATGTGTTTTGGCATCCCAGGTCTGTCCAGCAACCTCCCCCACCACCTGATCCAACTCATCACCAGGTGGTGATCAGGTGAAAGCTCAGCACCTCTCTTCACCTGAGTGTCCAGAACATGCGGCAGCAGAGCTGATGATGCAATTATAAAATAACTCATGGATTTATAGATCACCGACCTGGGGCCTAGGTGTCCTGGTGCCACGTGCACTTATGGACACCCTTATGTTCAAAAATGGTGTTTGTTATGGACAAACTGTGGTTTGCACACACCGCCACCCAGCACACACTCCCCTATGACACCTCCTGCAGGTGGTGGGCCTACAGGAGGGTCCACATGTACCGAGTTGAAGAAAGCAGGAGTGACAGGAATTATTAGAAAAATAGGGTTTTCATTTATTTAACCTCCCAAAATTATATTTACAAAAGTCATAAATGTTGATCTCATAGAAAAAGGTCAAAGAAACAAAACTGAACTCAGGCAAAGACCTGCAAACTTAACAAACCAACTGACTGCCCAAACAAATATAACTGACCTAAACATGAAATGTCACACAAGGTTATATATAATGGCTGATCAGACCACTATGAGACATGAGAGGTAACTAAACAAAACACAATCATAAACAACAAACAATGCAGTACAGTCTAGTTTGTTAATAAACTAAACACCAAAGAAGAAAATCAAAACTACTGAACCCTAAACTCAAATATTTAATTAAGTACAACTACTTTGTTTTTATTGAAAGAAAACACAGATTCTCCCCTTCAGCAGGAAGTGGTGGTGCGGTCCAATTATCCCTCTTTGCATTTAATAGTTTCAAACCCTGCCCACCACTTTTTGTCTGGCAACTCCCCGGGATCATGGCAGGTAAGAAGAAACAAAGGTTTGTCAAAAATAAAACTAAGTAATGAACTGGTATGAATACATAAGTAAACTAAATGTGTACGCTTACAAACAGAACAAATGTATCCAAACCAATCAACACAAACGTGTGTTACTGTGTTCAAAGGAAGAAATGAAAATGCACAAGAGTTACTGACTTTAGAGTGTGGCCATGGGTTTGGCCATCACAGTAACCCTATCCCAGCCAAGGTGAACTGTTCCCTTGATCTTCTGCTGATAGGGGCTTTTGAACCACTCTTTGTCTGTCCCTCACCCAGGACCACTTTGCCATGGGGGTAAAAGCAAAAGACAACGTAGCCCCTGGGATCCCTGAGAAACCCAAACCCCTCCACCGAGATAATGTAGTGATTCAGCAGGGGGATGGTGTAAACAACCAGCATAAAATATTGCAAAGGCCAAACTATTTCTTTTCTTTGACACAGTAATTTGTCTAGTAAAATCTAACACCACATGTTCAACCTGCTTTGTGATTATGAGTTTGATCTTAGTCTGCATTGTGTTGTGTTTGTAAATAAATTTTAACAAACAATTTGTAGTGCAGTGGCATGAACAATACATCTGTTTTTATTAGTGATTTGTTTGTTTTTTATAAACAGCCTTTTTTTAACATCTCACTATGTGCAGTGTAATAATGGAGATTACAATAACACAATATTTTCACATGTCTGTGTTTTCATGCAAAGTGCCACAGGCCGGAGTTTGCTCGTAATAATAATAATACTAAAATTAAGCATGATAATAATAATAATCTTACCCTTTATTATGTTTGCTTTTTTCTGGATACAGCAAACAATGAAAATGAAGATCACCAACAGAAGAATACCTGACAGTGAAAGAGAGGAATAAAATTGTACTTTATTTGTAATTGTACGCATGTGAAAAATAGTAAATGTGTTTTAGTTCAACAAGACTGTAACATAACATACCTGCTCCAGCGCGCACTGGAATACAGACATAAATGTCACATACCTCAGGGAAAGCTTCAAAACAATACAAGTAGAAAAATGTATTTATTAGATATGTATAATAAAATGGCCATTTTAGCCATCAACAGACAGTTGACACCACATAATATTCACAGGGCTTTAAGCATTTGTGATAAACTGGCTGATTGCAGAAACACTGCAAGCAATGGGCGTGTTTACCACAACTTCAGCTTTTTGTTAGCTTGTCCTTCAGATTTTCTTTCAACTCATCTTTGTTAAGCAATTTATGTTGTTTGTCTTTCTTTAGAATAAATTATAGTTGACAGAATAATAATTAATAAATTATTAATAAATCATTAATAAATTATTATAATTAAATTAAATTAAATTAAACATTTGAATATAAGTGCAAAAATAATATATGTACAATACAAACAATTTCTCAAAGTTTTGATTTTGATAAGACAAAATCTTTGTGGGGTTTTTGTTTTGTTTTTGGTGATTGTGTTAAAACCATGTTAAAAAAAACTAATCTGATCCATAAGCTCAGTAATGCTGTGGGTATTGAGCTGGACTCCCTTAAGGTGGTGTCGGCAAGATAAGGACAATGCTGGATGCACTCCTTGACTTACTGGCCAGTCACAGGAGCACGTTCAAAAACAGACTTAGATTACCCAAATGCACCACTTCACAACTCAGGAAATCACTCCTGCCTGTGGATATCGCCCTGTACATCTCCTCCATCTAATAACAGTCACAGTGCAATAGCTCTACCCATTGGCACATAGCACAAAAAAACAAGTTTTACAGTTTAGAGTAAAATGTCAGTCATATATATTTAAGCTCTGCAATATTCTGGATATTTATAAATGAGCTATTTGTATATATTAGAGCTATTTCTTATATTTTTTTTTAAACTCTGTAATACACTGTATTATTTAATTTAGTTCAGTCTGTTAGTGTTCTCATTGTTTTGCAGCAACTGTAACCAAAAAGTATTCTGATTCTGATTAAATAGAAAATGCTGCAAAAACTTAAAAAAGAGTTAAAACGATATAACAGAAACAGGAAAAAACTGGGACACAAAATTTACTTGAATCTCTCTATCCAAAAAAATATAATGTACAATATGATACAACTTCTAAACTGAAAAAATCATTGACAATCAGCAGATATTTTTTATAATTCCAAAGAGTGTTTCAGGAAAAGCTTTAAAATAAAAGGAAAAGAAAAGTATCATGTTAGCATGTGAGCTCAATACAATGACTACTTCAGTTCATGAATATTTGGAAAAGGCACATTTGAACATTTGTACAGCTGATGGTAAATAATACTTACCAAGCTTATAGCATTCTTGTTGAACAGGCTGACTGATCTGTGAGCTGACACGGTTAGAAGCACTACAATAAAAATTGGCATTTAGCACGTCTTTGGCTACTCTCGACACCATCTTCCCTTTTTCTGCCAACTGTTTACCATCCATAAACCATTCGACCTTCTCATCCTGTAGGAGAAAACACAATTTGTTGATTAGATGAAGGTTTAGAATTGAAGTCTAACATAAAAAACTCAACCTGGCTAAAATTAGAAATATAATAATCTTTTCATACATTTTTGGTAATTTCCCAGCCTATATAATTAAATAATAGATAAAGAGAGACCCAAGCCTCACTGAAACAACATCTCTGAGTAAATGCTTGTAGACAGCACGCTTCAAATCATGCTTGGTTTCAGTGGAGGAAAAATGAGGCCTTTGTCTACAGATTCTTCAACAGCTTAGTTATGAGTCAGTTATTGGTAGAGTACTCTAACTTAATTGTACCTGAAACAATAAATATTGTACTCACCTTAATAACATTGCAAGTAAAAGAGACTTTTGTCTTATCGCCTGCACACATCACTGTTACTTTGGGCTTCTGCACACGGTCTGAGTACAGAAAATTTCTTTATATCAACATTATATAAACTACTGCTGATAATGCTTTTCTACAGTAACCAACACTGTTGATTGATAAGACTGAAAAGTGACGTCATAATAAAACCAAACACTCTTAATGACAAAGTATGACTAAGACAGCTTAGCACACTTGCTTGTTGTGATAGAAGTAGTACAAACACAATAAATACACATATGATGTTATTTTCCTTACCTAATACACACAAACGCACACTCTGTAAGTTTCCCCCCACATTTAGTCCATCTTCATTGGTAACCTCTGGGATGTATCGTCCTGACTTGTCTTTGGTGAGTTGTGTCAGCTTTAGTGATCCAGTTGAATCAACATCATCATTTTTCCCTATGATCACCTGTTTCTGTCTGCGATAAAAGATTAGACTTGTGTCCTTGAACCATTTCAGTGTACCTGATTCCTTCAACTCATATCTAAGTGGCACAGTAAAGCTTGATCCTGTTGCAGCATAAACACAATCATCCTGAGAGCCTTTGAAACAGAAAAGAAGGTAAAAAAAAATCAGATGAAAAAATTAGAACAAGGCAAGGCAAGGCAAGTTTATTTGTATAGCACAATTCAACAACAAGGTGATTCAAAGTGCTTTACAGAGACATTAGAAACAAAAACAAATAAAAAGCATGATTTAAAATTTATTAAAACAAGCAAACAAACAAACTAATTAAAAAACAAACAAAACAGTATATAAAATCAGAACAGTAGATAAAATCAGTAGTTAAATGTAAGTTTTGAAATTTAAGCTTAAAAGTGTGGATTTGGTTCTTTATTCAAATGCAGCTGAGAACAGGTGAGTCTTCAACCTGGATTTAAATAAACTGAGTGTTTCAGCTGATCTGAGGCTTTCTGGGAGTTTGTTCCAGATATAAGGATCATAAAAGCTGAATGCAGCTTCTCCGTGTCTGGTTCTGACTCTGGGAACTGATAAAAGACCGGATCCAGATGACCTGAGGGATCTGGATGGTTCATACTGGGTCAGGAGGTCATTGATGTATTTTGGTCCTAAACCATTCAGAGCTTTATAGACCAGCATCAGAACTTTAAAGTCTATCCTCTGACGGACAGGCAGCCAGTGTAAAGACCTCAGAGCTGGACTGATGTGGTCCACTTTTTTGGTCTTAGTGAGGACTCGAGCAGCAGAGTTCTGAATGAGCTGTAGTTGTCTGACTGATTTTTTTAGGTAGACCTGTAAAGATGCTGTTACAGTAATCAAGCCTACTAAAGATGAATGCATGGACTAGTTTTTCCAGGTCCTGTTGAGACATCAGATCTTTTATCCTTGAAATATTCTTGAGGTGATAGTAAGCTGATTTTGTTATTGTCTTAATGTGTTTTTCTAAGTTTAGGTCTGCATCCATCACTACACCCAAATTTCTCGCCTGGTTTGTGGTTTTTAGATGTATAGATTGAAGTTCTCTGGTGACCTGTAATCGTTTTTCTTTGGCGCCAAAGACTATTACCTCAGTTTTGTTTTTGTTTAGCTCGAGAAAATTGTGGCACAACCAGTCATTAATTTCCTCAATGCATTTACCAAGAGCCTGTACAGGGCCTCGGTCTCCTGGTGACATTGTGATATATATTTGTGTGTCATCTGCATAGCTGTGATAGTTTATTTTGTTGTTGTTTATAATCTGTGCCAGTGGGAGCATGTAAATGTTAAACAGAAGGGGTCCCAAGATGGAACCTTGGGGAACTCCACATGTGATACTTGTCTGCTCAGATGTGAAGTTACCTATTGATACAAAGTATTTCCTGTTTTCTAAGTATGTTTTGAACCAGTTTAGTACAGTTCCTGAAAGACCTGCCCAGTTCTCCAGTCGTTTGAGTAATATGTTGTGGTCAACTGTAACAAGAATGAAGAGCATACAGTATATATATGTACATATATAAATATGTATATATGTCCAGCGATGGGAATAACGGCGTTCAAGTATTGGCGTTACTTTTTTCAGTAACGAGTAATCTAACTAATTACTTTTTTTTTTTTTTTTTCTTTTGTGTGTGTGTCCCGTTTGGATCTTTAGCCATCAGAATTGTTGTCTTATGGCCAAGAAAGATGCCAAGCGGATTTATTTTAACAAGTGGATCATCATGGCCTTGCCATATTGGTCCATTTGATTGACCTTTATTATAATTGTGAATTTATTTTATTTTCAGTTGCTACAAACGGGACAGACATGACTGGGGGATAGGACAGGGAGAAAGAATGAAAGAAAGAGAGGGAGAGAAAGAAAACCAAAGGGGAGAAGAGACGGTGAGAAGGGGGGGAAGAAAGAAAAAAAAACAAACAAACAAAAAAAAAAAACACCTGGGTCACCTGTATGGAGAAAAAAAACAGAAGAGAAAGCAAACAACAAAGAGCAACATAATAAAAAAAACAGCACCATCACAATAAACTAGCTAGCAGTAGATATCAGTAGATACTAAATAATAAACGATATTGTGCAGCACGCAAGATAGACAGCGCACAATGTGCTTTGAGGCAGCAGCCAAGAAAGCTGTAGTCCGCGTCTGTGAACACCCGTGTGTACACCTGTGTGCACACCTGTGTGGATCAGCATGCTTGCATTCCAAAGGTTTCTCCCTGTAACGATCTGCTAGGGAGTGTGGGGAGCCACAGCCCCGTCCTCCAGGGTATGAAACTAATTACTATTTCTATCGTTACAACGCCGTGGCATCTTACTGAATGGAGAACACCTGATTGTTATGTAAATAATTTGAAATGGTTATTTTAAAAAGGGTAAAAGGTAAATGGATGTAAATAACTTTAATGTTTGCAAAACTTGTGCACATGATTTTAAAATTGGCAATTTATATTAGCATTTAAAGTTATGAAATATGATTCAATAAACATGTTTGCTTTTTGTCTGATTTTAGATCAACTGTGTTAATACAATATTTCAAAATGAAAACATAACTGTAGATTCAGACATGTGAGGCTGTGCTGAAAAGAATGATACCAAACAAGGCAAATAAACAGTTTTTTAAAGGTGAAATGTAGAGGAAACATCAAAAGAAGCTAAAAATGGCCAGTTATACCCTGGACCCCAGAGGGTTAAACTTTAAAAAAAAGTAATGCAATAGTTACTTTTCAAGTAATTAATTACTAGAATCATGTAGCTCAGTTACTAACTCCGTTACTTTTTTTTTAAAAGAAGTAAGTAATAACTATAATTAATTACTTTTTCAAAGTGACTTGCCCAATACTGTATATGACATAGTACTGAAACATGTAAATATAAATATAAATATGGAGTCAGATCTCGCCTCTGTTAAGTCTTGAAGAATTATAAAGTTGGAAGATGACATGTTAATTAATTTTGCCTTAAAAATATCATAACCAGCAAGTTTGGAATTTAAAGCTAAAACATAAACCAAAAAGAACAACAAAATTGTACCGTAAATTGTACTATACCTGAGGAAGCAATGAAGCAGCAGCAGAGCAAAAACACAGCGAAGGTGGCAGCAGAAACCATGTTCTTCACTATTTCCATCACTCTTAGCTCAAAAGAGCACTTTCCAGTGTCGGTGTTATTTCCTGTAAAAGCACAACAGTGTCACATGTTTTGTGTGTGTGTGTGTGTGTGTGTGTGTGTGTGTGTGTGTGTGTGTGTGTGTGTGTGTGTGTGTGTGTGTGTGTGTGTGTGTGTGTTCAAGTGTAGGCATGTGCATGTATGGTTTTAAAAGGAAGTGACCCAAGAGGCCTCATCTACTTTCATAAACCAAGCAAGCAGATCTCACACCCAGAACACAGACTGTGCATCTTGTTTTGGCTTTTTGCTTCAGAGAACATACATAAATATAACCAAAATATTTTCAATAGTAACCAGAGTGAACACAAGGAAAGCGGCGGGGCCAGACGGCATCACCGGCCGTCTGCTGCGCTGCTGTGCTGACCAGCTAGCAGGTGTGTTCACTTCCATCTTCAACGAGTCCCTGGCGAAGTCTGTGGTCCCCACATGCTTCAAAAGATCCACCATCATCCCTGTGCCCAAGAACAGCAAACCCTCATCCCTGAACGATTACCGGCCAGTTGCACTGACCTCGGTAGTAATGAAGGTGTTTGAGAGGCTGCTGAAGAACATCATCTCCTCCTCCATCCCAGACACCACAGATCCGCTGCAGTTCGCCTACAGATCCAACAGATCCACAGAGGATGCCATCGCCCACGTCCTACACACCACTCTCAGCCACGTGGACAAGAAACAGGTAACTATGTGCGAATGCTGTTTGTTGATTACAGTTCAGCGTTTAACACAATAGTGCCCTGCAGACTGTTCACAAAGCTGAGGGATCTGGGACTTAACAGCCGTCTGTGTGCATGGGTGTTGGACTTCCTCACTGGCAGAACTCAGGTGGTGAGGGTGGGCAGGTGCTTCTCCAACAGCATCACCATCAACACAGGAGCACCTCAGGGATGTGTCCTCTCGCCACTGCTCTACTCCCTCTACACTTCAGACTGTGTGGCCACCCATGGCTCCAACACCATTGTGAAGTTTGCTGACGACACAGTGGTGTTGGGTGCCATCTCCAACAACGATGAGGCGGCCTACATGGATGAAGTGAAGAATCTGGCATCGTGGTGCCAGGACAACCACCTCCAGCTGAACGTCAGCAAGACCAAGGAGCTGGTGGTGGACTTCAGAAGGGGTCAGCACAGAGACTACAAGCCCATTATCATCAATGGAGCTCCAGTGGAGAGGGTGCAGTCCTTCAAGTATCTTGGTGTCCACATCTCCTCAGACCTGACATGGGCTGCCCACATTCAGGTCCAGACCAAAAAGGCTAGGCAGCGCCTGTATCACCTACGACAACTGAGGAAGTTCAGGGTCTCTCCAAAGATCCTCAGGATTTTCTATACAGGCGCTGTGGAGAGCATCCTCACACAGAACATGACATCGTGGTTTGGGAACAGCTGTGTGAAGGACCAAAAAGCTCTCCAGAGAGTGATCCGTACAGCAGAACGCTGCTGCAGGATTGCTCTCCCCCCGCTTCAGGACACCTACACCAGGAGATGCCGGACTAGAGCAGCGCAGATACTGAAGGACCTGTCCCATCCTGGCAACAAACTGTTCCAACTTCTGCAATCTGGTAGAAGGTTCCGCATCTTCCGGGCAAGGACAGAGAGACTCAAGAGGAGCTTCTATCCCCAAGCCATCCGTGCCCTAAACACACACACCCGCCCTCTCACATCATCTATAATTGACTGAGACAGGACTCTCTTCCAGACACTCTAAACCAAGGCACAATGTACATTTCAATACCTTTAATTTTAAATATGTTCATATTGTCTATCCTGTAAAATAGTCAGATGTCTATTCATATTAATGTACAGAATTCACCTGCTTGCTGGTACTACTGCACATTCACCCAGTGTATATACTGTATATATATATATATATATATATATATATACATGTTCTTCCTCTACACCCCCCCCCCCCCAATTTTTGCACATGTCGAGGAGCGTGTCAGGCTACATTTCACTGTGTTTTATACTTGTATAACTATGCATATGACAAATAAAGAACCTTGAACCTTGAAATCAAATGCTAAATTGCTATAAAATACAAATGACTGTTGTTTTGAATTAAATTGTTTTCATAAACCTGAATGTACAAACTGATTTTATTTGTTGAATATTATTTGTTGTTTCCTCATTGTTTTCAGTTGAAACAGGACACTGCTGTGATGTGTTGTTTACAATCTGGTCTGTAAGTGTAGCTGTCCCTAGTTTACACAAGGTATTACATCTGTAGTGAGAATGAATGGCTATGGATTCTGAGAGTAATAACGTTTTAGTGCAGTTTTTGTGCAGTTCCCGTGACTTTTCATGGCACGGTGTCAGAAGAAGTTGCCCACCAAAGGTGTAGAAGCAGAAGGGAGAAGATGCAAGCAGTGATAATGGCAAAGGTTAATGCACCTGATTTGTTTGACTTCACTAAACCAGCGCAATGGCTGGTCTGGAGGCAACGTTTATCCCACTTCTGAGTTGCTGCTAAACTCAACCAAGAGGACGGCGATATGCAAACGATAATTCCTACAAAATGTTAAAGAAGAACAACACGATTCATGAACGTGTGAATTTCCATCAAAGTTCCCAACGACATGGTGAGAGTGTAAAAGCCTTTGTCAGAAATCTCTATCAGCTAGCAGAGCATTATGACTTTGGTTACAATAAAGAAAACAAATATCTAATTGCAATATAGCCGACAGTAAAGTGGCCCAGAGGCTGCAGCTGGAGTTGAACTTAACCCTGAAGAAAGATATTAGTGTAGCTTATCAGTCCAACTTAATCAAGATGCAAATTATCGTTGCCTGTGAGATGAATACTGTGTCAGTGCCAGAAAGCTCTAAGAGCAAAAGCAAAGCATGAAAAGAGGGACAGCAACAGCTGCTCACTTCGTGGAAGATTACTGGAATGTGCTCAAATGTCATAAGACTGGATCAATCAATCAAAGATTTTAGGGCCTGTGGATACTAATGCTGACACCTGTGAGGACAATGTATCTGATAAAATAACAATTTAAGATGCTTTTATTTAAATTTATTTTTTTATTAATAATTGATTCACTAATAATTGAATTAATTTCATGTCAATAGCACCATTAGAAATATAGAAATATAATATTTACTTAGAAAATTTGTGACTTGTTCAAGACTCATTTTACCCACTGTATGCAGATCAACTGTCTGCATACAGCTTGCAGGATGAGGATGTGCACTGTTGTGCACCAGGAGGAACTCGGGACCAACTACAGTCTGTGGATCCAAGGATTTCATCCTGATATCTAATGGCAGTAAGGGTACCATTGCCTAGGCTGTAGAGGTCAGTCCCTCAATGAATATGGCTCCACAGACCATCTTTGACCCACCTCCAAACTTGGTCATACTGAACGATGTAACAGGCAGCATAATGTTCTTTATGGCTGAGCACTGAGCACAGGACCCACTAGAGGACACTGGGCCCTCAGACCACCCTCATAAAGTCTGTTTCTGATTGTTTGATCAGAGACATTCACACCAGCGTCCTGCTGGAGGTCATTCTGTAGTTCTGCCACTGCTCATGCTGTTCCTCCATAGACCAGTAAAAATGGATTTAGTAATTTAGATGCTTTACATATAAAAAATGAGCGAGAATGAAAACTTCCATGAGTATTACATGAAAAAGTTATGTAATCTTTATTACATCAGCATTTCTGTACAATAGAACACCTGCAGTTAAAAAGGCCAAAACTATAATGATGAGAAGATTAAAATATATCTTACCTCTGAAGGTTTGGCAGGATGAAAGGTAAGAAAAAACACTTTTGGTTCATACATTTTACCTCAGACTCTAACATTAATGGAACACAACAGTCTGTTTTGTTAGACCCTCTCTGCCTAATAAGGCGGCATCTTGGTTTCACTCTGATGTTGAAGTTCAAAACTGCTAAAAACATAAAAACGAAACAAACGAACAAAATGAAAACACAAGCACGAAGAACTGTTTTTGTCCTGCTGTCAGCAGTGATGGAAGAGGACCCAGATGAAAGATTGATGTTAAACATGATAAGACTGGTAAATGAATTTAACTGGAGTGAAATATAGATGTGTGTGAGTGCAACCAAATGTTTTATGTGCATTTAAGACAAAAACGGCTCTCTGGGACTGTGTGTGTACTGTACCCTGCAGCTGTTTGTTTTTAAAAAGAAAAAAACAAGTTTGTCGTCAATAACATGCCACTTCTCATGTGTGGTTTAACACTTACTGCAGAAACTGAACGCCTGATAAGAAGGGGGAAATACACAGAAGTTGTTTGTGCTAGAGAAAACTCCTCTGTATGGTTTTACAGCAGTATTCCTGTTTTTGTTGCATTAAACTGGTTTCTTCTATACCTGTTTGCATGGTGGTGTGGGAACACAAACATCAAAAATCCTGTTTGTATAGACATGTTAAAATGCATGATTTGAACCTTTTAAATATATATATATATGAGAAAAAGAAACTTGTTGCCCACAGCAGCTCAATGTGGCTAACACTAGAATTCACCAGCTGACACCTCATCCTCATTCAGGTTTGACAGCGTTTCTAGTTGGTAATGGCAGATGCCTGAGCAGGAACTGAGGCTGCAGTTTGGAGAAGCCCTCAGAGGAGACTGATGGCCCATCCCCAAGAAGCATTGATGACTGTCTGCTACAAAGGTCGAAGACTCTAACTGGTAGGCAGGCTTAAGATGACGAGCGGCTCGTGACCTCAATCAGGTTGTCAGGGATTGCACTGAATGAAGTGCCAGCATTATTGAATGTGCCAACAAACATGAAAAAGGAACGCCAGGAAAAGAGATCAGAAGAAAGTGCAGATGATGAGAAAACTTGATGAAAGAGTGAGGGAACCTGAATCAGGTAGTGACTTGGTCGGGGTCTGAACAGAGGCTCTGGCGGTGAAGCATGCTGGGAATTTTTAGGCAGGAGATAATTGCTGACAGCTAAAGGCTTAAGGGTGAGTTTCACTTAAGCTGGATGATGCAGACGGGTTACCAGGCTGGCTAGTTTGCTTCATTTGAGTAAGGTACAGGGACTACTGATTGATTCCATAACAAATAAAGGTGATGTATCAGTTTTGGAGGTACTGGTTGAATTTGAAAGGTTACTTAAAGGAGGGGGTTAATATATATACAGAACAGGAAGGGGAGGTGTCAAGGTGTAGTCCTGCTCCTGAAGGTCGGGTGTGTTCAGGGTGGTATGGCCCTAAGCGAGAGAGCCACTACATAAAAAGCCTATATATATATTATTGTGCTAAACTGCATATGTTACAACAAAAACATGCAAACCTTCTTTATTAGCTGCAGCTTCAAATTTGAGCTGCAAAATTGCTTTTCCTGCAGTAACATCACCTTAAGAACACGTTCGTTTATTTCAGCAGTGTTAAATTGACAGAGAGCACACAGTGTGTTAGGACGATTTGTAGGTCAAACATTTTTGTCTTTTGGAGACTTTCACTTATATATAGAACATAAGAATATAAGCATGTGTGTGTCATCACAGCACGTATAAAAAGGCAGTTTCTGCACTGTCCTCTCGTTTATGGCCATACCACCCTGAACACGCCTGATCCTGGAAGCTGAGCAGGGTTGGTCCTCGTCAGTACTTGCAGTCCTGTAAGCTTTTTCACTTCAACACACAAACTGCAGAGGGCGCTGCTGCTTTCTCGGGAGAGAATACTGTTTCACTTTTCTTCACCTGGTAGTGGTTTTGAAATAATGAACTGTGAGGCGAGAGAAAAGAGTAAAATACTTTATTTTATCAGTAATGATAAACAAAAAACACGAATAACAGAATCCAAGGGCAGAAGTGAGACCAGTGTCAATATGTTATACAACCATGTGATCAGATAGCAAAATATACCTTCTGGTACCATCTAGCTGCAGGAGTTCATGGGTAAATCCTTGGAAAGCTGAAGAAATACTTCAGCAGGAAAAATCACAGCCTTTTGCAAAAATATATCCAAATATAATTATACACTTTTTCCACGCATCCAACTGTTGATGCGTTCATAAGGAAGGCCATGCTTATTATTCACATTAGAGTATTACTGATTAAAAAAATAGAAGCAGAACTTTTTGTCAAACAGAAGAGGAACACAAAACATTTCAAACAGATGTTTATGGCAGAATTCATAGGTCTGAAAATACAAGTCAGTCCCTTTCAAGCAGTTTAAAACAGAAACAGTAAAGGACTGCCATGGCTTTGAGATACTTTGGTTGTAATACAAATCCCAGAGTTCACAAGCAAGAGGACTACAGAGATGGCCATGCTATGCTATGCTAAATTACAACTGTTTAAAGGTAACATTTTAAAAAACCTACAGGAAAAACAAAAGTAGAAAAAATGTTAAAAAAGTCAAAATATAAGTGTCATCACATTTTTACAAGAACAAGCTTTTCCACACAGACAAGTAGACGACAGTATTCCAAGAATAATCTAGTTTTCCCACATCTTTTAAAAACACTGTAACACATGAGTCTTTAATAAAAATGAGTCCATCAATGTTGATCAAATACTGATTAGCACTTGTTTAGACTGATCGTCTATATGGGTTTATTAACCTGCTCCATTATTGTGTGCACATTTAACCCAGTTTATACAGTCAGTGTAAACAAACGAGGGGTCCTAAACACACCGTTTCATCTCAGCACTGAGGCTGGATAATGATTGTATTTTTTCTGTTGTCTCACTCAGAGGTTCTGGGATGCTGCTGGTCGCGATGGTGGTGATCAGTTATTTGAGTGTTGCAGGCCAGCTCACTACAGCTGCTGCTGATGTTGCTGCTGTTCCTGAGTGATCTGCAAACGAAGCTCCTCCTCCTCTGTTAAAATAAGCATAGACGACAGGTCAGAGGGAGAATCAGCTCAGTTCAGTTGTGTCAATACTGCGCCAAATCACAACAATAGTTGATGCGAGACACTTTATATTGTCAAGACCTTACAGTAATCCAAAGAAACAGAAAACCCCAACAATCATATGACCCCCTATGAGTAAGAGCTTTAGTGACAGTGAGAAGGAAAAACTCCCTTTAAGGAAGAAACCACCAGCTCAGGGAGGAGGAGCCATCAGCCGCCACCGGTTAGGGTGAGAGGAGGGAAACAGGACAAAAGACATCCTGTGTCTTCACATCACAATCATCTCTCATCATTTCTCGCAAAACCTGCTCATACTAAGACCCTGGCTTTGATGTGGTGTTGCCAGCTAAACAAAGATGAGCTAGAATCAAACTTCATCTGCTTTGCAATCAACAAAATGTAAAAGCTCAACACATGTTGGAGGTGTCACTCAGATTTAAAAAAAATAAAAATGAAATCAAATCCAGACCACAGACCACCCAGTCACAAAAAAGGTCATTTCAGCAACACGTGATGATTTCTGACCATGTAGTAAAAGATAAGAAACTGCTCAAAACATTAAAAACTTAATTTCCTTCTTTGACACAATAATTTGTGTCATCTGTAGCCTAATCCAGCATTACATGTTCAGCCTGGTTTGTTCAGTCTTAATGTCAATACTGCACTGTGAAATTCATTACAATGGCTAAACCTAAAGAAAAATGAACTTATTGTCTCAATACTCAAGGAAGAAACGTTATTGAGCTTTCAGTGAAGTATACGCCCTGCCACCAAACACCAGCCAAAACAACCCAGCAACAAAATAAAAAGGAGACGACATTTTTGAAAAGAAATCTTACGGATTTTTTTAATCCGCTTTTTCCGTCTGGACTGGACACAGCAAATGACGACAACAAGGATTACCACCAAACAAATACAAATGCCTGATGGTGAAGAATAACAGCAAATTGTGTTTGACATGTTAAAGTGGGACTAGAAATAGACAAATGATTGTGTGAAGTTTAATTCCTCCACATTTCATATAAGATGTGAAACATACCCACAGCGATCCAGATGCCACTGTGATCAGCTTAAAACAACAGGAGCAGAAATGTATTTATTTGGAGATGACTGACAGGTGACACGTGATAGCACATCATACTTGCACAACCCAGTGTCACTGACTTGACTACTTACAGGGCTTAATGCAGTCTTGTTGAACAGGCTGACTGATCTCAGAGCTGACGGGGTTAGAAACATTGCAAGAGAAACGAGCATTTAGCACGTCTTCGGCTGGCCTTGTCAGCTCCTTGCCAGTCTCTTTTTCTGCCACAGGTTTATCACCCATAAACCATTTGATCTGAAAATTATTTTCACTCTGTAGACAAACAGACAATTAGTGGATTTATTGGAAGGTTCAGATTTTAAGTCTAACATAAAAAGTTAAACTTCGCCAAAATTAGAAATATAATAATCTTTTCATACATTTTGGGTAATTTTCCAGCCTATATAATTAAATAATACATACATAGAGACCCAAGCCTCACTGAAACAACATCTGAGGAAATGCACACTGCAAACTACAGATTCTTCAACAGCTTAATTATGAGTCAGTTATTGGTAGATTACTCTAACTTAATTGCACCTGAAACAATAAATATTGTACTCACCTTAATAACATTGCAAGTAAAAGAGACTTTTGTCTTATCGCCTGCACACATCACTGTTACTTTGGGCTTCTGCACACGGTCTGAGTACAGAAAATTTCTTTATATCAACATTATATAAACTACTGCTGATAATGCTTTTCTACAATAACCAACACTGTTGATTAATAAGACTGAAAAGTGGCGTCATAATAAAACCAAATACTCTTAATGACAAAGTATGACTAAGACAGCTTAGCACACTTGCTTGTTGTGATAGAAGTAGTACAAACACAACAAATACACATATAATGTGTTTTACTTACCTAATACACACAAATGCACACTCTGTAAATCTCCCCCCACATTTATTCCCTCTGTGTAAACCTCTGGTCTGTATCGTCCTGACTTGTCTTTGGTGAGTTGTGTCAGCTTTAGTGATCCAGTTGAATCAACATCATCATTTATCCCTCTCATCACCTGTTTCTGTCTGCGATAAAAGATTATTCTTGTGTCCTTGAGCCATTTCAGGTAATCTGATTCCTTCAGCTCATATCTAAGTGGCACAGTGAAGTTTGATCCTGTTGCAGCATAAACACAATCATCCTGAGAGCCTGAAAGATAAAGAAATGAAGAATAGTCATGCTAGAAAAGCTCTCAACAACTACATGTCAATTCATCAAATTTGAAGGAAATTATTATTTTTATTACTTCTTGGTGTTTTTTTTTTTAATGTTTAAAAGGTGAATGAAAACCTGGTGTCAAGAAGAAACAAAAGTGCATCCAGGTAATCCCAAAAAGTTAATTCTGTTCAACTGGACGTAGCGTTTTGTTTGGGAGAAATGTTTCGTCACTCATCCAAGTGACTTCTTCAGTCCCAGTGATGGGACTAACAGCATTACAAACTACACAACCACAAACAGCTATAAAACAATCGAGTGAGTGAGAGAGTGAGCGAGAGAGAGTTTTGTGTTGTGTGTCAGAACAATGAGGCGACTGCTATCAGGAGTGATACACCTGCTGCTGTCAGACCTGCAGGTATCAGGCTTTTTTTGGAGTTCTTCTATATGGTGTGGGAACACTTATTGAATGCAGAACAGCTGATGGTTATGTAAATAATTTGAAATGGTTATTTTAAAAAGGGTAAAAGTTAAATGGATGCAAATAACTTTGTTGTTTGCAAAACTTGTGCATATGATTTTAAAATTGACAATTTTTATTTGCATTTAAAGTTATGAAATATGATTCAATAAACATGTTTGTGGTTGTTACAGTAAAAAATATAACTTTTTCTACTCTGATTTTATGTTTTTTGTCTGGTTTTTGATCAAAAATCAAAAGTAGCTAAAAATGGACAATTATAAGCTGGACCCCAGAGGGTTAAACATTTTTTTAAAGTAACGCAATCGTTACTTTTCAAGTAATTAATTACTTTTAGAATCATGTAACTCAGTTACTAACTCAGTTACTTTTTTGAAGTAGTAACTAGTAACTATAATTACTTTTTCAAAGTAACTTGCCCAACACTGGTCTCAGCTGACTGTAGGTTTCCCCAACCAGAAAGCTCCAGGCAATCCAGGAGAGAAGGACGAACGCTGCCTAAGCGAAGACTCGTAGTGATCCTGTATGTGTCAGGAGTGTCGGAGCAGTTGAGACGCATTTTTTCTAAACACTGAATCTTTGTGGGTTTCAAATCCCAAAACACGCTGCGCCAAAAATTGGTCCACCCAAGGATCAGGTCCCCCGACACAAACAGAGTAACATAGTGTACGCTGTTGAGTGCCAGGAGGATTGCCAGGATTTATACATCGGAGAAACCAAACAACCTCTGGCAAAGAGGATGGCACAACACAGAAGAACTACCTCGTTAGGCCGGACTCTGCAGTCTATTTACAGCTACAGGCCAGTGGACACTCTTTCAAGCATGAGGATGTTCACATCCTGGACAGGGAGGAACGCTGGTTTGAGCACGGCGTCAATGAGGCCATTTACGTGAAAAGGGAAAGACCATCTCTGAATCGAGGGAGGGCCTAAAGGTTCATCTTTCACCATCTTATCCCGACATGGACACACAGGGCGGCTGCTCTCTGTCCCGACAAAACAGTGTCTTTGTTTTGCTCTTTTTCTTGTGAAACAAGGTCCACACTGTCATGAGCTCCTTCTCAAAATCAAGAAAAGCAAACTGACTTTATTAATCACGGAAGAGCTATGAATTACACTGAGGGACTGCGGACTGCTTCGGAGGCACCTACATTCAGCGAGCCCTGCTACTAGATCTCGCACACAGATGGAACGTGTCAGGCAGTGCAAGAGGAAGAAGACGGGTAAGTGTGGAGGCATCCGGAGTAGGCTAGCAGCTAATTCACACAAACCTGCTATTTCCCCCATCGTACTGTCCAACGTGCTCTCCCTGGACAACAAGCTGGATCAACATAGAAGAGCCACCTCCACGGGACAAGACTCTGCTGTCCATCTGCATCTAAAGGTCAAAGGTCACTCTTTTGAGCATGCCAATGTTCACATTTTGGACAGAGAAGACAGATGGTTTGAAAGGAGTGAAAGAAGCCATTTATGTCCACTGTGAGCGACCATCTTTGAACAGAGGCGGGGGTTTACGACACCAACTGTCTGCCATCTATGATCCAGTTTTGAGATCCCTTCCCAGGCACCTTAACGCCCACTCACATCCTGGGCCATCTAACCTCAGGAAATCACATGATAGGGTGGGGCCAGGTTTCACAATGAGCTCACCCAAAACCTTGGCTGTCACCTACACCTGTTTTCACACCTTGGATCATGTGATTAGGTAGGGGATCAATAGGGGGTCCATGACCCTCTTGAGGGTCTCCCCCAAAGGGCTTAAATCTGGGACTCTCCACCAATTGGTCTTAGAACTGAAGAAGCTTCTCATATGAGGTGAAACGTCTTCAAGAAACTTGAAGAAATTTTTCTTTCCCAGCTCCTTAGACTGCGATTACCCAGATGACTGAGAACCTTCACAGACAAACTGTCATTGCCTACATTTCAAAGTGCATCAGTGATGTCACAGAGACCAGGACTGTCACTGTCCGGGCCAATCAGAAACCATGGCTGCATGTGGTGAGCCTAAGAACAGCAAGGGCAAAGCCATCACGCTGCATCAGAGATGTGAAAAGGCAATCCTCCAAGAGGATTTTGCAAAGCTTCAGTGACAGCAGAGATACTTTAGTTCAGTAATTATTGCTAAATTCTAGGTTTTTTGATGGTAAAGCACATTTCCACTGACAGCCTCATAAAGAAAAAAAAGAAATTGAAAAAGAAATAAAACTGCACGATCACTAAATCACATAGAACATCTGGCCAATCACAAGTGGCATCTTAAAGAACGATTTGAAAAGTTAAAATGAACTTTTCCTTTAATAAAGCCTGAGGAATTAATAATGAGATTCATTAAATTGTATTTGTACCTGTGGAGCCGTTGGCTAAGCAGCAGAGCAGAAACACAGCGGTGATAATGGAAGAAGAAGACATCTTCTTCACTCTTCTCATCACATTCAGGTCCAAACAGTTACTCAGTCCAAATCAGGGGTAGATGAATATCCAAAGGCCTTCTAACGACGTGAAAAAATACAAAAGTGAGCAAAAATGAACAAAATGTATCAAACAAACAAAAACAGCTGCAAACAAAGCAGATGTGTTTTCGGGAAATTGTTGAGCCAACTGATGCAATCCAGACTGTCTAGCATGTTCTTAAGTTTCCCTTTTGGTTACCAACATATTATATTCCAACAGGAATATTGCCTCAATTTCTGGCTATAGAGAGTGAGGATGACGTCACCGAACACAGTAAATAGAAAGTGAAAGTAAAAAAAAAACAAAAAAACAATTGAACTAATTGAACAATAGACCAGACTGTGGTTAGAGCTGAAATGTCTTTTATTTAAAGGAAGGAATTTACTGCGCAGCTCTCTCGCTCTCTCTCCCTTTCCGCAGTTATAAGTCAGCCCAGCTCACCCACTCTCTCTTCAGCTCCTCTATCACAGCAATCATGGATACTGACCGCGTTCGTCTTCGGGGTTCACAGCACACATAACGTTGATAGATTTGCATCGATTTCTTACACGCGCGTATTAGAAAACAATGATTCTGTGATCACAAAGCTTAGACCCACCCAAAGCAGTGTGGATGTGGACGAAGCCTAAGTTGCAGTGAGGCTATCAGACAGCAGATGATGATTAATAAAGTCCATGTGATCCATTAAAAAAAAAGAAAAAAATCATGAATTAAAAAGATTTCTTCTGACTCAGGGTGGAGGCGGTGTGATCCTGGGAACTGTGATTATCAAAGCGGAAGCGACTGCGGACCCGATCCGCCCCCTGAACTGTCATTTCCAGGATCTGTTTGGGATCATCGTGGTGGCATGTTTTCAAAATGCCTTCATAAACATACTGAAGTATAAATAAAAAAAAAAACATCTGGCCATTCAGACAGCTGTATAAAAGTTTGGATATTTCTTATGAAAGAAGCAGTGTCACTCTGGCAACTATTGATTACATATTCCACTGCGGATTCCTCGTTTTCCACTGATAGCAGTTTATTAACCTGGCAGCAGGTCATGTCATACATGCCGCCTTCAGACAAAAACACAAAACATGCTGGTTAAAATGAACAAAAGTGGAAGTAAGTGAATAAAAGTCATATGATTGAATGAGTGAATGAATGAAGCCAATTCTGCTTATAAAATAAGAGGAAGCAGAGTAACAATGTCTCTGTCTAAATGTGAAGGTTTTAATTCATTAATTAAAAAAATAAAAATAAAAAAGTTTTTTAGTTGCTTTTTGTCCAAGCTCTCTTCTGTGTTTGTTTGTTTGTTTGTTTTTTAAAGTACAAGTTCTCATCAGCATCGTTCCTCTTTTTTTTCTGCCACTTGTGACACACCACACAAAGATTCTAGGTCTGACCAACTGTCTCAGCCGTGGGCAAATTCTGATTCATTCCTTCAATTTTGTTTAAATTGTAAATTGTTTTTTTTTCATCCTCTTCCCTGTTTTTATTTATGGTAGGCCTAATTAGTTGGTTATCGCTGATATTCAGAAACATGAACAGTGACTCTGTCAGTATTTGCAGATGTCCACAAGGTGGCACCATTCCATACACATGTACATGGTACAAATTCTGATCCTTACGGTAATATTACGGTAATAATGAATGAAATATCAGTTTATTTTAATATATGCGGCAGAAACGGCTCTCTGTTTAAATTTTTTTTAATTATAACATATTATAGGCATCCTGCACAGATCACATGACTTCATCACTAAGGCCAGACGGTGATGATAATGTTATTTTCTGTTATGTCTCTTCAGATCACAGTGTGCCCAGGTGCCAGGTTGTGGGACGCTGCTGTTTTCAGCCTCTTTGTTGGTGTTGACAGCTGGCTGCTGCTGGTAGCGATGCTCATAACAACGAGGCTTTTCCTGTTCTTCATCAGTCCACTGCAAATAAAGCTCCCTCAAATCTGTTAAAATAAGGACAGATGAAAGATCAGACCTGGAGAATCACCGGTCATCTCCTAATGTTTTCAGACAGGATTGTGTCAGCTACACAAGGATAAATAGAAAGAATTAGATCTCCTTTGTAGTCAATATACTGTAGACAGCTCAATGGTAAACTGACACATTCTTATATAGTGCTTTAAACAGCACAGAAAAAGCACTTTTTTCTATTTCTAAGTGCTTTCTATCTAACATTCACACTGAGGTGAATGCATCGGGAGCAACTGATCTCAAAGCTCCAAGTGTATTTGATGTCAGCTAATCTATGCTAATGCCACTGCTATTTGTGTAACTAATAATGGTATTTTATTTTTAATCTTGTCTTAAGACAGTCATTACATCAGCAGAGCAGGTTTAAATCTGTCTGAACTACTTTGTGGAGTCTATCTACATCAGAAATGAATGTGTGGGAGGCAGGTGTGAACCTACAAGGAGCAGAGATAGTGGAGGCAGATGAGATTCAGTACATGGGACCTTTGAGCTTTGTAGAATCCCTACCCTGCTCATTTTAAAACCTTTCATTTAATTCATGTTGTTTAAATTGGTTGTTGGTGGCGCTTTTATTTAAAATATAGTTCTTCTGAATTATTCAAAACGTTTAACCAATTTGCTTATATCGACACACCGTAAGTGACACAATTTAAACAAGCAGCATAAAATATTGCGAAGCCCAGATATAATTTTTAGCATAATCCAACACCAGATGTCCAACCTGCATCGTTATTAATAATAATGATATACTGTCAAGAAATCAAACAAAACAAGTCAACTCATGGTCCCACAAACATTAAACAACTAGGAGTGTGAGTTATGCTAACTTTTTACACTGCAAGTAAAACTGACATTTGTCTTATTGACTGACAGAAGCCAGGCTGCCATATCGCACCATCGGCCCCTCTGGCCACCACCAGTAGGCGGTAGGGTAAAGTGTCTTGCCCAAGGACACAACGGCCAGGACAGAGAGCCCGGGAATCGAACCGGCGACCTTCCGGTTACAGATGAGCTTCCCAACCTCCCTGATCCACGGTCACCCGTCAAGAAATAATCTTGATAATACATTAAAAATAATAATAATGCTGTATGGGAAAGCTAGACAGTAACTTTAGTACATTAATAAACCAGCAGTTTTCTGTGGGTTAAATGTGTGACTAACATAGAAACAGGCAGAACATTTGCTATAAAGTACATTTGTATTACCAGAATAAATGTATGTATAATGTGTTGTTACTTACCTGATACACACAAATGCACACTCGGTAAATTTCCCCCCACATTTATTCCCTCTGTGCTGTGAATCTCTGGTCTGTATCGTCCTGACTCGTCTTCATCCAGTTGAATCAGCATCATCATTTTCCCCTGTGGTCACCTGTTTCTGTCTGCGATGAAAGATTTGTGTCCTTGAACCATCTCAGGCTCTCTGATGCCTTTAACTTATATTTAAGTGACACAGTGAAGTTTGAGCCTGTTGCAGCGTACACACAATCATCCTGAGAGCCTTTGAAACAGAAAGATGAGATTAGCCATGTTAGAAAGGCTCTGAACGATTGTATGTCAATTTATAACATTTGAAGGACATTGTGTTATTCATACTAAATTCAGGGCTGTACCTAAACTTTGTTCCATCTACAGACTTCTTACAAATTTCCAAAGTAGCTGCCAAGAAATCACGATGCAGATAAAAAGTGTCAGACACTAACATTTAATTTCTGTGTGCATGAGCAACGCTGCTTTGCAAAGGTGTCCACATAGCATAGCTTGAGTTAGTACACAGCATGTAAACACATTTTCTGCATGTACAAATATCTTTGTGAGAATTTTCAAAATCTCCATAGAGATGTTATATCGTGTTTTAATTTGATAAATCATTGACAATCAGCTGATATTTCACATTCTTCTCAATAATGTCGACTACTTTAGAAGCTGACTACTTTTAGATTGACTGGAACTTTTTGAGATCACGACAATCATCATGACATTGCAAAGAAAACAAATATACCAAATGTGCAAAAACAGTTCTCAGTAAAATGAATTTTGCAATCACTAAGTCGCTTTATCAGAGTTTCACTTTCTGTCAAGGGAACAGGAAATCAATCATCTTATGATTATTTTCCTCAGTAATAATAAGAAAGTAAGCCTCTACGTTCATTCTGACACACTACTCAAAACTGGTTGGGTGTCTTTTTTCAGAGCCACTTGCTCTAAACCTTTCATTTAGCATGAAATGTTGTTTTCTGGAAAATCCCTTTCATAACTTTACATGTGCAGAAAAGAATTAAAGTATTTATCTTTATAACTGTCATGTGGGAATGTGCTTAATTTCATGAAGCCCAAGTAATGCATGGTCTCACCAAGAAAACAGTCAAAAAAGCATCAGCGATGACAGACAACAATACATCACGTGAAGATCGCATATAAACGTTTTTGCTTGACAGGGAGACAAGTGACTGTAATCACAAGAACTATGATGAGGCAGTGTGATGTTTCAAATAATTAGAGTTACTCATTTAGTCCAATAATGAACACTTTCATTCTTTGTGTAGTACAGGATTACTACAGTTTATTTGGTGGGTCACTTTTGGGTGAATGATACTTGTAATTTGTAAATATAATGATCAGTTTTTTAAAAGAAGCACAATTGTTTGATGTTTTATCTCATTTACTGCATCTACATGAACTTTGAAATGTCAACCTGATCGCTCATTTAAAACTCCCTCAAATACAACAAAACTACACCTGACAGCATACAGAGATGAAGTGTAGCGTACCTGTGGAGGCAGTGATGAAGCAGCAGAGCAGAAACAGCGATGGTGGCAGCAGAAGCCATCTTCTTCTTCACTGTTGTCATCACATTCAGCTAACAGCCGCTTTCCATTTTAGAGGCTGTTTCCTGTCAGAGCATGGCATCATCATGTTTATGTGAGTGGGCATGTGTGGTTTTGAAGGGAAGAGGCCTCGTCTGCTCTCATAGATAAAGTACATAATTTCGTTCCACCTCATGTTAACATGTGATGTGAATGGGTGTGATGTAAGTGGTGTTGAGGAAGTGAGCATCAGCGCCCTCTGCAGTTTGCGTGTCGAAGTGCAAAAGCTTACAGCACCTGGTATTCCCAGGCGGTCTCCCATCCAAGTACTGACCAGGCCCGACCCTGCTTAGCTTCCGAGATCAGACGAGATCGGGCGCGTTCAGGGTGGTATGGCCGTAAGCGAGAGAAGAGCACAGAAACAGCCTTTTTAAACATGCTGTGATGACACACACACGTACGCACTTACATTTTTATGTTCTATATATAAGTGAAAGTCTAGAAAAAGCGACAAAAATGTTTGACTTCCAAATCGTCCTCTGTCACTTTAACACTGAACATGTCTTCTTATCGTGATATTACTGCTGGAAAAGCGTTTTTGCAGCTCAAATTTGAAGCTGCAGTTAAGGTTTGCATGTTTCGCTGTAACATATGGTAAATGGCCTGTATTTGTATAGCGCTTTACTAGTCCCTAAGGACCCCAAAGCGCTTTACACATCCAGTCATCCACCCATTCACACACACATTCACACACTATGAAGCTTAACACAATAATATATATCAAAGTGTGTGACATTTGCCAGCTATAAAAGGTCTTTTATGTAGCTATGCTCTCGCTTACGGCCATACCACCCTGAACACGCCCGATCTCGTCTGATCTCGGAAGCTAAGCAGGGTCGGGCCTGGTCAGTACTTGGATGGGAGACCGCCTGGGAATACCAGGTGCTGTAAGCTTTTGCACTTACACACACAAACTGCAGAGGGCGCTGGTGTTCACTCAGTCTCTCAACATTACTCTATGCTATTAAATTTGTATTCCGCATGATAATCAGCCCAACAAAATAAATAATCAAATTTCTAACATTTGTGTTAGCGTTTTAGTGTGAGGCAAGAGAAACCAGTGAAACAGTTATTTTATCGGTAACAGTATCCATGGAAAGAAGTCCACCATAAATGATAAAGTTATCCGAAATTATTATTATTGTTATCAGTTTGATGTGAAAGTACAAAATAAAGTTATTTAGTAATTAGTAGTTTCAGCACTTAGCTGTGATAAAGTAGTAAATGTATCATTATTAAAAGATAGTAATTTATTACAGGACAGAGTCAAAGTGGCCGAGAGCACAGAGTCTGCACAGTGATTTGATATAAGTTTATAATGTATTCTTATATTTTGGTGTATAAAACCCAAAATATCAGCTAGTACAACTGTCTATCTATGTGTTTAATCATGATATATTCAAAACAAATACACAGACATTATTTATTTTAACCTGGAAATCTGAGAGACATTTACAGTTATTCTAGTGTGTATTGTAGGACAGAAAGTTAGCCTCATTATGTGCCCGTGCTTCCTAAACACTTTGAGTTGCAACACTAACTGAAATCAAATAAGTGTGACTGTTATTAGCTGACAGACCCTTCCCCTCCTCAGATAAGTAAGACAGTGAGTGAGGAATTCATACTTCATGTATACGTAGATCAACCTGTAGATCCATGAAGTCTAATCTGAGCTGTCTGTTCAATTCAAATCCCTCTTTTCCATGATGTGTGTCCTGTAGTGTACTGTCCAACTACTCTGTCCACATCCTTTCATCCTTTAATCCTGAAGCACTCATCCTCTCTCTATGTGCAGCAAACTCTGAGTCTTAATCTGTTTTCTGTCTCATTTTTTATTTAAACTGGATCAAATGTAACAAGTCACTTGGATGAGTGACGAAACGTTTCTCCCACTGACAACGCTACGTCCAGATGAACAGAATCAACTTTTTGGGATTTCCTTACCTGGATCATTGAGCAAAGTCATAAACAGTGATACGCTGTCAGTATATGCAGATGTCCACAAGGTGGCATCATTACATTACACATGCACGTGCACATAGGCTACTACAAACACAGTTGTGACATTTTACAATTCACATCACACCTGGAGTTTGATGTTTTACAGTGAAGGGAATCACTGGAAGGGTTTTGGGAGTCGGCCCACACGTTCTACTACTATAAATGTGACTTATGACTTCCCTGTGCACTTTTTAATCACTGCAAGCATCTGCACATGATCTGAACTTTGATTATATGGATTTTATATACATCCAGCATGTGGTACAGAAGCAGCAACAAATATATTGTCCAGTGCACAGTTGTGGGAATCTTTAAATCTGAAAGAAGAAAAAACACATGAAAATACGCAAGTCCTGAACTTTCACTCTCACAGCAAATATACAGCATGAACCCTTCCCATCGAGAAGAGCATATTTTCCCTCAAAACAAGGAGCAAAGAGAGCAGAAAGCTCTTAATGTACTGACACAAAGATTAAACAGTCATTCTTTACAAAGGCGCCCACATTGTACGGCCTGAGTTACTACAGAAGATGTAAACAGTCCGACTTCCTGTCTGTCCCACCTTCTCTGGGTAACTTTTTTTAAAAATCTACTTACAAAACAACAAAGTCTGGAGATGTTTTGATGGTGTTTTAGTTCGATTAAATTATTGCTTAATCAGCTGGTATTTCAGATTAAGGTTTGTACATCTGGTTTAGTCACTTCATGTCAACCACATGCTCATTATTATTTATTCAGACTGTGTATTTGAGGTCATTTCCTTTAATCTGCCAATTTGTTGTGTGCAGCCAGTTTATCCATTTAACACGAAGCTGAAAAACATAAATGACTTATAGCTGAGGCTGGATGCTGGTGATTGCATTATTTCAAGTCGTCTCTCTTCAGGCCACAGTGTGTACAGATGCCAGGTTTCGGGATGTTGCTCGGCGAGTTGCTGTTTTCAGCCATATTGCTGGTATTGCCAGGTAGTTGCTGCAGGTAGCGGTGGTCATAATAATCAGGCTGTTCCTGTTCTTGATTGCTCCACTGCAAATAAAGCTCCCTCTCATCTGTTAAAATAAGCATAGATTACAAATCAGACCCGGAGAAACACCATCCTCTGTTAAAGTGTTGGTAAGAAAAAAGGTAAAGCCTGCTATTACTGAGAAAATGGCTTTGATGGGGTTGTGTCACAAAAGGATAAATAAAAGGATAAATAAAAATAAGTTGATCTCCTTTGCAGTAAACGTACACAACTAAGACAACGTTGTGGTGTGCCGGAGTTACATGGTTCATGTGGAGTTTGGATCAGACTGCATGTGACCCTGCAGTTTTAGGCCGCTAAATCATTATGTCAGTAAAATTTTAAAAAAGGCTCCAGTTAAGTGTTATCATCTTAAATAAGTAAGAGCATTGCTTGCATTTGCAGCATGGCTTTTTTGAAAGATCAGGTTTAGATGCCTCGTCCATAATTTAACAATATTTTCAAAATATATTTTGAAGTCATCTGCAGTTTGAAATGTCTTTAACCTGCTACCATTACATTAACTTAAGTCTAAATATAAATATAGTGGTCCTAGCACTGCACCTTGGGGAGCTCCACAAGTAACCTTTCAGAAGTTTAGACTGAAATGAAGCTTCTTAAGTAACTAACAGATTATATGCAGTGGTTTTAAAATAACTAAAAAAATAAAAATAAAATCTCACCGTTTAGTCGCACATGCTTTTTTCGTCTGATCCGGATACAACAAACGATGACAATTAGGATCAAAATCAGAACAATACCTGATGAGGATGAAAATAAATTGTATTAGACATGTAAAGTAAAGAGTTTATGTATTTGAATCCTGTGTTCATTGCTTCAAGCTTAATTGCTCTGCATTTCAGCAATGCCACACATGTTAAAATGTAAGGATTACACAGAAGACACAACATACCTGCTCCACCACCCACTAAAACCCAGATGCTAATTCCAAATATTGTTTCAGAGAAAACTTCAGGAATAAACAAGAGAAGAAGAAAAGAATCTTATTATGATATGAGCTCATGAACATTTGGAAAAAGGCAAATTTAAACGTTTGCAGAGTCGACAGCAAGTAATACTTACAAGGCTTATAGCAGATTTGTTGAACAGGCAGACTGATCTCAGAGCCGATGGTGTTAGAAACATTGCAAGAGAAATGGGCGTTTGCCACGTCTTTGGCTACTCTCGTCACCGTCTTCCCTTTTTCTGCCAACTGTTTACCATCCTTAAACCATTCAATCTTCTCATTCTGTGGGAGAAAACACAATTAGTAGATTAGTTGAAGGCTTAGAGTGTGTGTGTGTGTGTGTGTGTGTGTGTGTGTGTGTGTGTGTGTGTGTGTAGTTTTTTGTTTCATTTTGTTTTTCTTGTTTTTCCAGTGCACGGCTCAGAATATAAGAGTATTTTTCTTTTTGTGTGTGTGGTGACTCTGTACAATTAACTGTGGAATTAATAATTTGACAGACAAATTCTTAAATACATTTCAGCATTTTAATCAGTGGGTCGTTGTCTTTGTGTCTTTTGTAAAAAACTAAACTCAACTTAATTAATCAAACTTTAAAACATGAGGCAAAGAGAATGATTGCCAACAGAAGCCGAATGCAGCTGAAATCAGATTAGCTGTATCCCATTTTCTATATTAAAATAATATGTGCACATAAATCTTGCTGTTTCAGCTGCATTTTACAGTCAACACAGTTCAACTGCTTGGTTTCAGTGGAGGTGAAATGAGACCTTTGTCCACAGATTCTTCAGCAGCTTAATTATAAGTTATTTGAGGGACTCACTACATGGAAATATCAATAAAACATGAAATATTGTCCTCACCTGACCAACACTGCAAGTAAAACTGACTCTTGTCTTATTGCCTGTACACGTCATCGTCACATTGGGCTTCTGCACACGGTCTGAGTAAAGACAATTTGATTATATCAACATTATATGAACTGCTGATAATACATTAAAAAAGTAATAAGACTGCATGACAAAATTAGACAGTAACTTTAGTATATCAATGAGCCAGCAGTTTTCTGTGGGTTAAATGTGTGACTAACATAGAAACAGACAGAACACTTGCTATAAAGTACATTTGTATTACCAAAATGAATATATGTATAATGTGTTGTTACTTACCTAATACACACAAACGCACACTCGGTAAGTTTCCCCCCACATTTATTCCATCTTCACTGGTAACCTCTGGGATGTATCGTCCTGACTTGTCTTTGGTGAGTTGTTTTCGCTTTAGTGATCCAGTTGAATCAACATCATCATTTTTCCCTGTGATCACCTGTTTCTTTCTGCGATAAAAGATTACTCTTGTGTCCTTGAGCCATTTCAGGTTATCTGATTCCTTCAACTCATATCTAAGTGGCACAGTAAAGCTTGATCCTGTTGCAGCGTACACACAATCATCCTGAGAGCCTTTGAAACAGAAAGATGAAGAAAGAGATTAGCCATGTTAGAAAGGCTCTGAATGATTGTATGTCAATTTATAACATTTGAAGGACATTACAAATTTCCAAAGTAGCTGTAAAGAGATCACAATGCACAAAGAAAGTATCAGGCACTAACATTTACATTCTGTTTGCAAATTGTAAAATATTTCTAACTTAGAGGGGACATTAGCAGGTTGTAAACATAAATATACCAAAACTAATGACTTTGTGCACAGCATCAAACACATTTCCTGCATGTCCAAATGTCTCTGAGTGGCTTTTTTGTAAGAAATTACTAAAAACCCATCAGGAGATGTTCGATACGTTGTTTTAATTTGATAAATCACTGACAATCAGCTGATATTTCAGAATAAGGTTTTTGTCTTTTTTGGTCTTCCCAATAAAAGTCGACTACTGTAGAAGATGATCACGTTTTTAGATTGATCTCTGCGTAGGTTGAGTTCTTTTAATCTGCTACATTTGTGCGTGCGCTACAACAAGTTTATACACTCGCTGTGTAGCTGACAAATGTCTATGATAGGACAGATCACTGAGGCTCAATGATTGTTATCTCATATCCTGTTGTTTCTCTTCAGACCACCGTGCACATTTAAACATAAACTAAACCTAACTTTAGTTTGTCGTCAGTTGTGAGCACCAGATAATATTTTTTAAAGGCACATGGCATTTCTTCATGATTATGAGACACTGAGAAGACAATTAGACGTACTCAGTAAAATGGATTTTGCAATCACTGAACAACTTGACAGTTTCATTTTCTATTAGGGGAACCCACAGGAAATCAGAGGTTATATCAGTCGTCTGCTCAAGAGTCACAACATTAATATTTTCCAAAGTGATAACAAGAAAATAAGCTTCTTGTTATCACTAATTTTGAGACGCTAGTCAAAGCTGGTTGAGTGCCTTTGTTCAGAGGCAGTCACAAAGTGACTCGTGGGTAATTGCCCCACACCTTTCATGTAGCAAAAAAGGAAGAGAAAAGGCATTATCTTTTAAAATTTTAACCATAAGTTTTCTGTTTCTCTCCATCTTAACCACAAGCGGTTCTCAAGACTCTAACCCAGAGAGCTCTGAGCGTCTGCCCGTGACCGTTACCACTTCCCTGTGACTCTTGCATGCCTTTCCTAAAAAATGCCTCTCACAACTTTACAGTTGCAGAAAAGACAAAAAGGCATTTATCTTTATAACTGTCATGTGAGAATGTCTTTTTCTCTTTTTTTGTAAAAATTGTAAAGATTGTAAAATTCAAACACAACCAGTCAACATGATGCATGACCTGCAAAGAAAACTGTCAAAAGGCATCACTGACATCGTGTGAAGATCACTTATTCCTGTAAATAGTGCTGAAATAATCAAAACATTCAATGTAAAACTAAGAAGAAGTGAAGTGATGCAGTTTATGACTTATAGATTCCACAGAGTGGGGTGAAGCGCTGCAGCGCTACGCCCCACTCTGTGTGTGGTTGACTTCAACCTACGTGGATTTTGTTACTCATCATTTAAATGATTTTTTTTAAATTCAAAAGTCTTTATGTAAAGACAGTGATAACTTTAATTAAGTCCAGTCCAGTGAAGACAAACTAGTTTTTCTTTTTAGTCAGCACTGTTCAGTTTCTGAGTCCTCTATTGAGGAATGAAGCCAAATTTGCATTTCATAAGTAAGAAACTGTTAATGATGGTAAATGACAGCGCAGAATAACAAACAATTAACGAGATGAAATTGAATCTAAGTTTTTAAATAAAATAATTATATTTATGCTTTAGTTCATCAACTACAATTAAATGAAGGCATTTTTACGTGGGAGCTTTTTAGTGGGAGCTTCGTACAGAAAAAAAGGACTGCATGCTACATAGCAACAGATCAAATGTCTGTGATATGTTAAAAAATTATTCAGTGTGCAGCTAAACACTGATAAATGATTTTATCTTTCAAAAACATTTGAATTTTGACACTTAACATTTGAAATTAAAGCCATAAACTTTGGATTTTAAAGCTAATTGCTTATACAGTTCACCAAAAACTACACCTGACAGCATACAGAGATGAAGTGTAGCGTACCTGTGGAGGCAGTGATGAAGCAGCAGAGCAGAACCACAGCGATGGTGGCAGCAGAAGCCATCTTCTTCTTCACTGTTGTCATCACATTCAGCTAACAGCCTCTTTCCATTTTAGAGGTTGTTTCCTGTCAGAGCATGGTATCATCACGTTTACGTGCGTGCGCATGTATGGTTTTGAAGGGAAGTGATCCAAGAGGCCTCGTCTGCTTTCACAGATAAAGAACAAAGTAAGTGTGACACTTAGAACAAAGACTTTGCTTTTTTAGGTTTCTTGCTTCAGCAAATATATTTAAATATAATCTCCAGTTAGAGATGTTCAAGAGGTAACCGAAAACTCAAATACAAACTGTCCTAATTTGGGTGATAATTTGTAATTTAGACATAAAATATAAATGTATGTTTTTCTGAAATGACTTCCTCTTAAAATCTGATAATACAAACTGATTTTTCTTGTTACTGCTACAGCGTCCTTTTTGTTGGTGTTTTTCCTTTCACTGTCAAGCAAAGAAAATGAATATTCCACCATTATTTTGTAAAATTAAAAGTGCATTTTATTTTAAATAATTGAAAATAAACACCTCTGTGAGTGTAATGTGGCCAATAAAGTATGTATTCTTAATTTCAGGAGATTCGGGGTGTCCCATGAAGCAAGATTAATGGGTTATTGAGATAAGCTGAACGTGAGTCAGAGCTCAAACTCTGCATCATGTTGTCACTGAAACTTTTAAGTACTCCTGTTTTGGACGTTGATGCAGAAAATGTTATCATGAAGAATACCAACTGAGCACTAATGATTGTTATTGAGGTAGGGAGTGAGTAGCTTTGCCCTCTGCAGTTTGTGTGTAAGTGCAAAAGCTTACAGCACCTGGTATTCCCAGGCGGTCTCCCATCCAAGTACTGACCAGGCCCGACCCTGCTTAGTTTCCGAGATCAGACGAGATCAGGCGTGTTCAGGGTGGTATGGCCGTAAGCCAGAAAGGACGTCCGAAACTGCATTTTTGAGGCTGACAAAAATGTCCTATGTAACAATTCTAATGCATGCGAGTACAAGAGAGGAAGACACCCAACAATGAGTTGAAACATTAACTTGTTTTTTATTCCTGCTTAAAACAGATTATTATGGATTTCAAAATCTTATTTTAAAATAGACAGAAACTGCTAAATTAGGCACACTTGTAATTATCCAATTTTTTTTGCATTAAAAAAAATCTAAATCTGTGTTTTATTACTTGTTTACTTATGTTTAATGTCAGAAAAAGTAATAATGATTTAACTTAATTTAACTTAATTAAAACAAAGATAAAACATACATCTTAAGATGTAAATCAATCACTGTACAGGTCACTTAATAATTTACAGACATACATACACATTTCATACATTTAAAGACCTTTATGTGCCATCATATTCAAAAATTTGTATTAAAAAAATAAAATGACTGTTAAATTAGAAATTATTATTAAAATTAATCTCTGGTGGACCGACCACCAACAGGAGCTATTGCAGGTGTTCGGCAGCAGTTTGGGGTGGAGGCTCTGGTCCGATCTCCGGCTGGTAACACTGGCTTTAAATACCCAGAGCATCACCTGTCTGATGGAGAAGGAGCCTGAGGTAGGTGGGGGTGAGGTTGAGGAACACTTACTGGAGATTCATATATATCTTCATGAAGGTCCAGAGCCTTTGATTGGACGCATTGCCAGACTGTGTGTCAGCAGCAGAACCCTCTGTAATAATAAATTAATTATAAATCCATAAATATACAGTTGTGTCATTTTAGGTTTGACATTTTTAAAGGGAATCACTGAAGAGGTTTTGGGAGGCGGCCCACACGTTCTACTACTATAAATGTGACTTATGACTTCCCCGTGCAGTTTTTAATCACTGCAAGCGTCTGCACATCGTCTGAACTTTGGTTATACGAATCTTATATTAGATTTATTTTATATTATGTCCAGTGGTACAAAATCAGCAACAAATATATCATCATCTCTTAAAGTGTTGGTATTACTGAGAAAATGGCTTTGATGGGGTTGTGTCAACTAAACACAAAAGGATTTTTTTTTAAAAAGGATAAATAAAAATAATTTGATCTCCTTTGCAGTAAACATACACAACTAAGACAATGTTGTGGTGTGCTGGAGTTACATGGTTCATGTGGAATTTGGATCAGACCCCGACACCCCCACCCATCCTATGTGACATGACAGAGGTGATTTCTGTAGATATGTGACCCTGCAGTTTTAGGCCGCTCAATCATTATGTCAGTAAAATTTAAAAAAAATAAACCTTCCATTTAAGTGTTATCATTTTGAATAAGTAAGAGCATTGCTTCCATTTGCAGCATGGGTTTTTTGAAAGATCAGGTTTAGATGCCTCGTCCATAATTTAACAATATTTTCAAAATATATTTAAATCATCTGCAGTCTGAAATGTTTTAACCTGCTACCTTAAGTCTAAATATAAATATAGTAGTCCTAGCACTGCACCTTGGGGAGCTCCACAAGTAACCTTTCAGAAGATTAGACTGAAATGAAGCTTCTTAAGTAACTAACATATTATATGCAGTGGTTTTAAAATAACTAAAAATAAACAAATAAATTCTCACCGTTTGGCAGCACATGCTCTTTTGGTCTGGTGCTGACACAACAAATGATGACAATTAGGATGATCAGAAGAGTAACTGATGAGGATGAAAATAAATTGTATTAGACATGTAAAGTAAAGAGTTTATGTATTTGAATCCTGTGTTCATTGCTTCAAGCTTAATTGCTCTGCATTTCAGCAATGCCACACATGTTAAAATGTAAGGATTACACAGAAGACACAACATACCTGCTCCACAACCCAGTAAAAGCCAGATTTCTGTCATTGTTTCAGGGAAAAACTTCAGGAATAAAACAAGAGAAGAAGAAAAGAATCTTAATATGATATGAGCTCAATACAATGACTACTTCAGTTCATGAAGATTTGAAAAAGGCAAATTTGAACATTTGTACAGCTGATAGTAATTAAGTAATACTTACCGGGCTTATAGCAGATTTGTTGAACAGGCAGACTGATCTCAGAGCCGATGGTGTTAGAAATATTGCAAGAGAAATGGGCGTTTACCACGTCTTTGCCTACTCTCGTCAGCGTCTTGTCTTTTTCTGCCAACTGTTTACCATCCATAAATCATTTGATCATACAAATGTTTTCATTCTGTGGGAAAAAAAACCCACAATTTGTGGATTATTTGAAGGCTCAGAGTTCAACAACAAAACAGTCCTATAAAGAACATACAATTGTCCCAGGGTTTGATTGTTTAATTATCCAATGCTTGTTTGTGGGTGTATTTTGTTTTATTCGTTTTGTTTTTCGTTTTGGGTTTTCCAGTGCAAAGTTCAGCCAAAATATATGAATGTTTTTGTTCTTTTTCATTTTGTGTGTGGTGACAATTAATGAACACAACATTAAGAACTAATAAAAATCACTAAACACATTTATAATAGCAGAATTATGATTCTTAAACATATTTCATATTTTTAATCAGTGGGTCGAGGCTCTGAGTGTTTTGTAAACATCTCAACTTATTATCGAGCTTAACTTTAAAACACGAGAAAAAGAGAATGATTGCCAACAGCAGTCAAGTGTGGCTAAATTAACAACTCGGTTTATTTTGTTTTACACTCGGGATTATTTTCCATCTTATGTAATAAAATAATGAAGACATACAAAGTCAAACCTTGCTGTTTCAGCAGCATCTTATTGTTGTTTCTCTTCTGACCACCATGCTCATTTAAACGTAAGCTAAACATGACTTCAGTTTGTTCTTCTTAACCCGCCCCTTAATGATCTTAACCACAAGTGGTACTCAACAGTGCGAACCATTGAGGCCTCTGAATGCCTGCCAACGACCATTACCACTTCCCTGTAACTCCTGCATGAAAATGTGTTTCCTGAAAAATGCCAAAGTTTTACAGCTGCATAATCAAAACATTCAAAGCAAAACTAAGAAGAAGTGAAGTGATGCAGTTCATGACTTATAGATTCCACACATGGAGGTGAAGCAGAGGAACACTGTGTGTGGTTGACTATAAACTACATGGATTATGTTACTCAACATGTAAATGTATTTTTTATGGAATCGAATGTCTTTATGTAAAGACTGATATTTTAAAAATAAGTAGAATTACTCATGCAGTGCAGTAATAAAACACTGCATGCTACATAGCAACAGTGTCTGTGATGTGTTAAAACATTATTCAGTCTGCAAAAACTACACCTGACAGCATACAGAGATGAAGTGTAGCGTACCTGTGGAGGCAGTGATGAAGCAGCAGAGCAGAACCACAGCGATGGTGGCAGCAGAAGCCATCTTCTTCTTCACCATTCTCATCACATTCAGCTAACAGCCGCTTTCCATTTTAGAGGCTGTTTCCTGTCAGAGCATGGCATCATCACATGTGCGTGATACAAGAGGCCTCGTCTGCTTTCATAGATAAAGAACAAAGCAAATGTGACACTTAGAACAAAGACTGTGCTTTTTAAGTTTTCTTGCCTCAGCAAATATATTTAAATATAATCTGTGATCTCCAGTTAGAGATGTTCAAGAGGTTCTGTCCTGTCCTAATTTGGGTGATAAATTTAGTTTTTTGATTATCACTCTGTAAGGAAAGTAAATGAAATGAAACTAGAGATGAAATTGAATATCCCATTATGATGTTATAAACTAAAAAAGTGTTTTAATATGTTAAATAAAGTTATGGAATTTTGTTTTTAAATTTAAGGTCATTTTGGTGTCCCATCAGTTTGCTTACCAGCATCTTATGGGGGTGGATGATGCTGTTATTTACCTGTGCTCACTCTCACCTGCATGTTGCTGGTGCCATTGTGAGGAACTTGTTTTGGGGGTGTTTCTACTGCCTTATGTACCATCTAACCACTTTTACTGCTCAGGATTGGTGTCACCACATCTACTGTCTCCTGGGTTACTAACTGTCAGTGAGAGAGGCCTCAGTTTGTACAAATGTGGGCTTCCCTGTCTGGTGTGGTTAGTTAGCTTTACTGGGGCATCACAGAGGATGGTACTGGTCTCATTCTCGTTTAGTCTGTAAACCTCAAATTTCCGGCATAACACTAGCACATGCCACCTGCAGAAGTTCTCTGATGACACTGTGGTGGTTGCAGTCACCTACTTCTGAATGTCAACGAGGTAAACAGATGGTGGTTAACTACTGGAGGAAAAAAACAAAGCCCATTAATACCACGGGTGAGGATCTGGAAACAGTGGCCAGCTACAGGTACTTATTGTTAACTTTTACTCACAAATGAAAAACTTGATTCAAGGACCAACAGTGATGTTGTGTACAAGAAGTGGGCGACAGGACTGTTTCTTGGAGAAGCTCAGATCCTTTAGCATGTGCAGTAAGATGTTGGAGGTGGCAAGTGGTGCTTACTTGGTATTAGGTTGGAACCAAGTCACAATTGTGAATTGTGACTTACAATTGCCTTGCAATCAAAAGTGTTCATACAGAGATTGTACTGCACACTCAACCTCTGAGCGGCCACTTTTTCACTGCAACTACTTGGCAAATGCAAAGAAGTTCAGTGCAATCACGAAGCATCCACAGATTGTTTTCCTAGCTGCAAGGATGTTGCCATCCTGTATTTTTACGTGTTTTGTTGTATACTTGTAACACGCAGACACTAAAGCAGCTCCCCTTGCGTTGGTGCCAGGTAAAATAACAACTGGGGGCCAGAACAATGGTCCCAGAAGTGGCCCTGGCTTATAGCCATGGCAACCCTCTACCAACCCAGCTGCAACCAGTAAACGACAGTGGAGACTCTGCTGCCAATCACACGCGTTGTCTCCTACTGTTCCTTGCTGTCAGGACTGGGTCGCCATGTCACGTTGGCCGTCTAGCATTCCTCCTCCAGTGCTCAGCTAGCCTGCTTTTAAAAGGTCTTTACACAGCTGATAGGCCACCTCTGGACACACCCATGCCTCAGCATGTGATCCCTATCAGCTAATTTGTCCCATGCACAGCCAGTCCACAGTGGATTAAAAGAATATTATGCAACAACACTAAAATACTCAATATAAATATCAGGATAAAACCATGCAATATAAATATCACAATAAAATCATGCAAATAAAATCAACACTATGTACCAATACACAGTATGGTCCAAAACAACAAAACATAAAAACACAATTTTCCACTGTGTGACAAACTCATTTGAATGCATTGTTGTTGTTGTTTTTTTTTTTTAAAAACGTAAATATACAGATGACTTCTGGTTTGCTGCGGGGATTTTCAGATCAGGTTTATCATGACAAACTATGACAGTGCTTATTCAGAGATTTCAATGCCAATCTGTGTTTCCTTTCATCATCTGAATCTGGCTCTGATTTCATCGAACCTTTAGAGTCTTTTAATCAGACGCAACAGGGGAAGCATGTTCGCCCATGAAGATGGGAACACATTTGAGTTGGTGATCTCCTGATGTGTGTGTGGATGATGTCACTCTTTCCAGATTCCAGTTATTTCTCAAAACCCCAAAATCATCTGCAATGATTTGCTCCTGTTCACTAAATTCGAGTTACATTTATGTTATGTTACATTTATCTCAGCAACAGCGAACACAACTTCACCACAGACGAGCTTGTAAGCACGTTTAACAATCATTTAACAAGCATTTTGGTTTTGATATCCCCATTCTGGAGGAATGTCAATGAGGAATTAAGAATTTTGAAGAGGAAATGCAGAAAGGCCAAGAGGAAGTGCAAAAGGGCAAATTAATTGCTTCTGCCATAACTAGGGAAGCGAGGAACATCAGTCTGTCACAGTTCATCGCTAACCAAGGCTATCCATCAATAAAAATCAGTCGTTGGTCCTTCCATAGTAAAGTGTGAAAGTGATTAATTTAATCACAAAATTCCAGAATTCCATCCCAAGTTTGAGGCTGAGTCAACAAAGCCAAATCTTAAATCAGTTCAGAGAAACCTTGGAAGATGCTATGACGCTTTCTAATTCTTCCACCTGCCTGTCAAACTGTAGCACTGCTTGGTTTTTAAAAGGTGTGTTCTGGACAGCTGGTTCTGATATTTTAATTATTATAAACTACTTTCTGTGATCTGGGATTTTCCTATTTGAAATATCAGTCTACCTTTTTGAAGAAACCCTCTCTCGATCCCCTGAGTTTATGTTCAAGATTTGATTTTTATCCAGAAATCTCAAAAAAGATTGTTGTCACTTGGCGCAGCGGTCCACAATCCCCGGCCAACGGACCGGTACCGGTCCATGAGTAGTTTGGTACCGGGCCGCGAGAGTTGAGGCTCGAGTGTGAAATTTATGGTTTTATCAGATTTTATTGTTATGGGACACATGGGTCTTTTCCCATGTGTTATGAATAAATCTTCCTTTTACTGGTACCGGTACTGTTTTTAGTTGTTGTATTTATCCGCAACACCTTAAAGGCTTGTCCGTGAAAATATTGTTGGACATAAACCAGTCCATGGTCCAAAAAAGGTTGGGTACCGCTGACTTAGCAGACTCATTTGATGAATAGAAAGCAGATCTTTGCTCTCATTGTAGGTCTGAAAACTCTCAGGTCAAGGTCTCAAAAGGTTTGCTGCTTGCTGCTGACTCTGGGTTCTTCTCTGTTTTCATTTTTCTTGACTTCAGTTCAGCCTTTGATACTGTGGACCAAAATATTTTCTTCACATGTCTGAGAAGCAGTGCTGGCATCAGTGATGTCGTGCCTCATGCCTCATGTTCCTGTGCTGCTACTTCTTGTGGAGTTCCACAGGGGTCTATTTTGGGTCCACTTTTATTTATGATCTACATGCTGCACTTTGGACAAATTCTGTGCTGATATAGCTTGGATGTTCTCTGCTACACGGACAATGCACAACCCTACATCACTAGTGATGGCTCTCATATTAGGTTTTGTCTGGCCTACTATGATAATAAGACCTAATACATTTTCTAAAACTAAAATAATTGTAGTTACACATTCTCTGCCCAGCACCGTTGATGTTTCCTTTAATCTGGGGTTTGTACCCAAAAATGTCTGCAAACCAAGGGGAAATCTAGGTTAGACACCTGTTAGCTCTCAGGTTTGTCAAGCCACAGACCACCACAGGTGCTTTAAAATTCTCCAGTCCTCTTTTATTCAGCTTTGACAGGTATGTCAACTGTGTTAATTTCGGTCTCATTCTAACTTAGAAAAGGTCATACATGCTATTATTTCTTTTATACTTAACTACTGTAATGTAGTTTACAGTGTGCAGGCTACAATTCTCAAAACACATAACAAAGGAAGCGACTACATTATACCAGTTCTTGCAGCTCTTTGATAACTACCTGTTCTGAGCCATATCAGTGAAACATGATTATCTTGTCATTTCCTTTTTTTGAGCATGTTAGGAATGTCAGGACTTTTTCCAGTTATGATCAGATGTATTTTATGTGTATTTAAGACAAATAAACATCTCTGTGTGCATACTGTGAGAATCCTTCCTGTAGTCGTTTGAGTAGAAAAGTATTACTTGGTAAAAAATGTCACTTCTCACTTGTGGTTAACAGGTACCTGTATATACTGGTTTCAGTGTGTGGGTTTCACATCACAGAGCACTGACAGTTTGTTTTTGGTTTTGTTTTTTGTACTTAAACTTGTTACTTGTTACTGTGTTTACATGCAGCTGGTGTGGGAACAAAACTCTGCTTTTTGCGGAAACGTTAAGCAGGATTTGACAAAATGACTGTTGCAATCCTAAAACCATTATTTCCAGTGCCTTGTGCAATACAATTATCCCCAAATTTCAAGTATATCAGTTGGCATGGAAGGCAAAATGAAGAAGAAGTTGGTCTCCAGTGTCTAAGTTCACTCAGTTACACAACCTTTGAGTTTGTATCGAGACCTCAGGAGAAAAAGCAGTCCGTCCTATGTAGTAAACTGCATATGCACATCACATTTGGTCAGTTGATAACATCTTGAAAAGCTATTACTGAACATGCATCACAGGAAATGGGTCCAAGGTTAAATGTCATCAGTTTTTGCTTTTGATGGTTTTTTTTCCAATACTGAATCCTGCTGTTTGAAGTATTTTTTAAGTAGCATTTAGAGTTTTAGAAGTACTTTTATCTCCATAACTATTTATCAGATTAAAATGTTTTCACATAACGTGAATTCAACATGATGGGTCACCGTTTGTGAACATTTGCACAGCTCATTGTGTCAGCCAAAACCACAAGAAGCAACAGCAATATCACGTATCGCTTATCAAAAATACCATGAAAACAAAACAAAACAAAAAGAAAAGACCTTAAATTAGGTCAGCGGTTGTCAAACTTTTTCTAGCTTGAGAAAAAATATGTGCAGTTGTAAAAATCTTCCCGGGTTTGTTTACTGATCTAGTAGAAAAGGTGCCAGCTGAGCATCCTGCACTGTTTTCAGTTTCCACAGCTGTTCCACTGTGTGACTGTTAATATTAATGTAGCTTTGAAGATGACATAAAAACACTCACAGTTTGACAAATGCTCGGTTACTGCTGATGCTTTGCAACATAAGAACTTAATATCTTTCCTCAAAACTGTAAAGACAACAAAGCTTTTAATAAGAATACACAAAGCTCTAAAGAGTGATGCTCTAACAGTGCCGCAGTTGTCCACAGGGTGACGCCATTACATTACACATGCATGCAGTACAAACAGCTGCTGAAAACATGAAGAACCTATAAGGTATTATGATTTTAATACTGGATAAATTATACATTTACACAAACAGGATTTATGTGAGTAGCTGAATAAATTGGTGTAAAACCGCGTCCACTTCTCACAATGAGAAACCAGTAGGCTTAAATCATATTAATAACATTTACAAGCTTTTGTTTCATGTTGTCACTTTGTGTCAGTGTGTGGTTGTTTCAGTCTTTGGAACCACAGAGGTTTCCTTGTACGCTTTTGACCCCGTAATGCCTGCACTGTGCAAAATCGGACAGGAAAATTCTGCATTTTTAAAACCCAGAGACTTTAAACGATTTAATGATTCTTAAATCTATTATTCTGCAAGGCTTTTAACGGTAGAAATGTTTTGCTTATATAAAAGAAGAACAGAGGTTTAGGTAAAAACAGCTTCTGGTTATATTATTCCCAGTTTAATATGTGGTTAAAATTGATTTGTTGTCAACTTGAAACACAGCTTTTCTCTTCTTTCCACGAGTCCTGATGTGATCTTGTGATGGAGACAGACTGACTCGTTTCCTCTGAGGGGCACAGATGACCCTCTGCCGTTAAATGGGCCTTTATAAATAGATCAGTTATTTTTCCGCTGCTCCGGTCCAACACGTCTGTACATCAGATGGACACAAACCCCTTTAGACACCCCAGCATCCAATCGCAATCCACTACATTGATTGCAACAGCCAATCAGAGCATTTCGGATGAGTTCATCATCATATGAAAATACTTTAAATAACCGCAGCCAATCATTTATTTCATCTGTTCTGCGTCAAACCAGAGTGGTCATCACTTTTGGATCATGGGGGGGGGGATGAACAGACTGTCCTAAAACTAAAGAGAACATTTAAACTGCAGCACCTGGGCCCCTTTTTTAAGTGGATCCCAGAGTCCCAGAGGTGCATGACCTTCGACAAGCACATACTCTGAGCGTGTGACCTAAACAGCAGAGATCCCTGTGATATTAAGTGAAATATAAATCCGTCATGCACATCACATGTGCAGTGTGAGGCTTTAGAGTGCAGGGAGTCGCCGGGGAGGTTTGAAGAGTCAGCCCACATTTCCTGCCACACAGCTAAGCCTCTGCTTCAGCGGGCTCGTACGTATCATGCATCACTTCATTAGCATGAAAGTAAAAGACAGACGCTGTGGCATCTAAATTACAGGGAAGTCTTTTCAGAGAACCCCTGTCAGAGAGCTGTTCAGTCAGGTCTGCTATACTTTTGAAGAGGCCTTTGTAGAGTCTTTTTATAGACTCCATGTGAAGACACGATATTGTACCAGTGGAAACAACACCCACAGAGCGCTAATGACGCCCAGTGATAAGGACATTTAGTTATGCTTGTGGGAAGTATGGCACGTACTACCTGTAATCACTGGTAATAATAGATTTTTTTTCAAAACTGGATCAGAGACTTCTTTTGTTGAACTATTGGGTCAATTAACTACATGTCAAGATGCATCTTTTTCCCTCAGCTTGCTGCTTGTTGGGTTTCAGACTCACACAGGTGGGTGTGGGGATAGCTTATTGCTAGCTTATTGCTATTCTTTCACCTAAAAAGAATAGCAATAGCTAAGCACCTAAAAACACAGAAGACATCTGACATACTGAGTGTTTCCTCTTCACTCTCTGTGTGTTTATTAAATCGCTCTGCATTGAATCATTAATTATTAATAATCTCTCTCTGTCTGCGACAGCGTGTCTATTGTCCTGTCTCCTTCCCCTAACCACCAATGCATTGAGGCAGATGGCCGCCCCTCTTGAAGCCTGGTTCTGCTGGAGGTTTCTTCCTGTTAAAATTGAGTTTCACCCTCCACTGTCGCCAAGTGCTTGCTCATCTAACTGTTGGAGTTTTTTCTGTATTATTCTACGGTATATATCTTACAATATAAAGCACCTCGATTTGACTTTTTTTTTTTCTTATTTATTGCTATATAAATAAAACTAAATTAAACTGAATCACGTCATTGTAATATCAAGGATGTTTGCAGGTCTTACCTAAAACCAGTGCTTAAGAAACTTATACCATGTCTGCAAAATCTTTGATTGTTCCCTAAAAAAGGAAGAGAAGAGAGGAGGACGAGGAGGCAGACTGATAGAGGAGATTTTAGTGCCAAGTAACATTAGCAACAGTAACAACAACAACATCAGTGGT
The DNA here is from genome assembly GCF_965226115.1 of Aulonocara stuartgranti. Taxonomy (NCBI): domain Eukaryota; kingdom Metazoa; phylum Chordata; class Actinopteri; order Cichliformes; family Cichlidae; genus Aulonocara; species Aulonocara stuartgranti. Next base: position 42,075,725 of record NC_138958.1, on the reverse strand, counting down.
GACATCAGCGCTTTCACTAGTTTCTGTGACTCAGTGCACTCCTGCCGAAATGAGGGTCCCATTCTGAAAAGTAGCTGTCGCTTCCTTTCTGTGTTTTCTGGAAATATAAACTACAAGCCTTGTTTTTGGCCCCGAATCCCATTTGTCTGCAACAAAGATAAACACTGTTTAATGTATGAGCACACAAGAAAAGTGAAGCCACGAAGAAGGTCTGTATTCTGGTGGTACATGATTGTTTAGTCATCATCTTTCCTATTTTTCCCTTGTAATCTAAGCAGCTCCTCCACCATTTAGCTCTCAACTTCCCTCGCGAGGCGCTCAAAGAGAAGCAAAAAGTGGGATAATTTTAGGTTTTATTGGCATTGCTGAGAGGAGATTATGAGACAAATCTTAAAACAGCCGTGTGTTTGTGGAGGGATAAACAGAGCAGGGGCGAATGTGTGGAGTAAGAAAGGAACAGTCACTAAAGTGTCCCAGCTGCTTTTAATCTTAAAATATGAAGATGAATTCACTTCTGTGTTTCAGACACAGACGAGCGCTTTGTATAAAATCCAAACTGCAGTCCTGATATCAGAGTGGATACAGTAGGCCAATCTGGGTTTCCATTTTCAGATGCCTGACAAGTGCGCACAAAACTCCAGTGTACTGGATTTGCGTTATTTTTAGAGGAACGAGTGTCCCAGGACATTCTGAATTTAAGCGATTGTCCGCGGGTATCTCCAGGGAATGCCGTCCTTTGGACTCACTGGATTTGAGTGATTATTTTGGATACGTGACAGAGGGGACAGCGCCGATCAGGTGCTGCGGATTTGTGGGGTATTTATATCGGGAGACCTGGCAGCATTTATTTTATGAGGTTTACTGAAAAGTATGATGCCCGACCATGAGTGCGCCAGATTAGTGCTACAACAGTAGCCTGCTGTGGTTACTTTTGGCCTTTTTGGTCCATCAACGGTTAGAAGTCATTTGAGTCACTTTAGGTGGGCCGGATTTGTATGGCTGCAGGATGCCAGCTATTGTCACTGATGGATTTGTGGTGTGTCATTCTTAGCAGGTTGAGTGTGTCTGATTTATTTTAGTTGGCTAGATGAGGTGGCTTTGTTGATTATATAAGGCAATGTGACAGATAGATACTTCAGACTGAGTGTATTTTTTATATTGGGTCATAGGGATGGATGATGGCTAGTCTAGTTTTAAACGACTGATTTAAGTAGATCGGGAGCTTTTGATTCACAGTAATTTAACACTGACACCACTGGTATCTGAGTTTAGTAGCTCTTCAGTGGGACTTTTGATCCCTGAGGAGGAAACTCTTTATCTAAGCGGTGCAGTATCCCTGGGATGTGAAGGATTCAGTGTTTTGCTTGAGGATGCCTCAGCAGGCTGAGAGAGTTATGAGATTAAGATGTACACTATGGTGTCTCCAGCCAAATGTTCTGAGTCACACTCTGGAAAAGGTCAAAAGAACCAAATCAAAAATCACTGAAATCTAACATCAATCTCACATCAGTGCTTTTGGCTACAAAAACATGGCGTCTGCAGGATTTACCCTGTGGGGTCTTTGACGCCTTGTGCACTCATGGTTCAGGGTAGGGTTGAACACATGTTTAACTGTGGGACATGTGCTACACTAATACACCCGCTGGCATAAGCCTATAAGGCCATGAGTAAAATTACTCTTTAAGAAAGGTAAGAGATTAAACTTTGCCAGCCAAGAACTCAGAGTGAAACTTAGAGTTTAAATATATAAATATATAGTTAAAAAATACAAAACATCATTAATGGTCACCAGAGAACTTCAATCTATACACCTAAAAACCACCAACCATGCGGGAAATTTGGGTGTAGTGATGGATGCAGACCTAAACTTAGAAAAACACATTAAGACAATAACAAAGTCAGCTTACTATCACCTCAAGAATATTTCAAGGATAAAAGATCTGATGTCTCAACAGGACCTGGAAAAACTAGTCCATTCATCATTCATCTTTAGTAGGCTTGGTTACTGTAACAGCATCTTTACAGGTCTACCTAAAAAATCAGTCAGACAACTACAGCTCATTCAGAACTCTGCTGCTCGAGTCCTCACTAAGACCAAAAAAGTGGACCACATCAGTCCAGCTCTGAGGTCCTTACACTGGCTGCCTGTCCGTCAGAGGATAGACTTTAAAGTTCTGATGCTGGCCTATAAAGCTCTGAATGGTTTAGGACCAAAATACATCAGTGACCTCCTGACCCAGTATGAACCTTCCAGATCCCTCAGGTCATCTGGATCCGGTCTTTTATCAGTTCCCAGAGTCAGAACCAGACCCGGAGAAGCTGCATTCAGCTTTTATGCTCCTTATATCTGGAACAAACTCCCAGAAAGCCTCAGATCAGCTGAAACACTCAGTTTATTTAAATCCAGGTTGAAGACTCACCTGTTCTCAGCTGCATTTGAATAAAACACCAAATCCACACTTTTAAGCTTAAATTTCAAAACTTACATTTTAACTACTGATTTTATCTACTGTTCTGATTTTATCTACTGTTTTTTAATCAATTTTAAATCATGCTTTTTATTTGTTTTTGTTCTTTAATGTCTCTGTAAAACACTTTGAATCACCTTGTTGTTGAATTGTGCTATATAAATGAACTTGCCTTGCCTAATGGGGGAAAAAATAACCCAACTTCTAAGGTTTTACATATCAAGAGACAAAACATTAGTTAGTTCTTACCAGGTCTTTAACTTTCAGCAGACTCTTCTTTACATTGTTGCCTCATTTCATTGAGCTCTCTTAACATCACACACAGCATTTCAACTGGGTTGAGGTCTGGACTTTACCTTCATTCTTTTCTTTTCTTTCATTGTAGATTTGCTGCTGTGCTTGGTATCACTGTCCTCTTGCATGACTCAGTTTTGACAAAGCTTTGTTTGTTGGGCAGATGATCTCAGTTTGACTCTGGAATATTTGGTTGGTATGAGGTGTTTGTGCTCATATGCTATGTTTGACATTTGCCAGATGTGGCACAATGCATTATGGGAAATTCACTAACGCTCACCCTCCTAGTTCCTATGGAACCAGTAGGGGTGTTGTTGTTCATCTCAGGTTGTATTTATCTCATTTCAAGGAAAGGACCAGATAATGTTTTATTATGTCCTGATATGTAAAACTTTAGAACTGATATAGGGTGTACTGCTGTAACATCAGTATCAAATTCCACACAGAACTTCCACAGATATTCGGTCTGAACATGAGTTTTTTCCAACAGATATTAATTATTAAGATGGAATAATAATAATAATAATAATAATAATAATAACAAAGAGAGGAATAGGGATCAACAAAAACATACTAAATACTCAGAAAATATATTAGCATTGACAGTGAACAAATTGCAATTCCTAACAACAGCATTAGCTCAGAATTTCACAATCAATGCATCACAGGAACTTTCCTGTATGTGTCATTTGTTGATCATTCAGGCTGACATGTTTCCCTACAGGCTCAAACAGGCTTTCCCTTCCTTCATGTCAGGACCGATCATGTCACACATTCAGCAACTGTGTTGCCTTGCACCTTCTACAACCACTAAAATGTAAAGAAACTACTGGATCAAGTGTATTTAAATGACGCAGTTTTTTTGCTGTTCAGCTGACAGCTCATATATATAACATGTGACATCAGCACCTACACACAGTCACACTCACCCAAACATGCATCTCCCACTGCCATTTAAATATCAAAATCACTGCATGTCTTAATTGCAGACATTAAAGATCCAAACAAGTCATTAAAATTAGATGAGACCAAGGTGTGTGTGGTCTGTGCATTTGGAGCAGTCTTGTAATCACATTAGGCTGAGTGCGTTAGCGTGAATACTGATGAAGGAATCGCTGTGTGAGAAATGCCAGGACATGCTTTGCAACCCTGCTCAGTAAAGGATTGATGATTAATTTTAACTTGGCTAAAACCTGAGCTTGGCAGTCCTTTCAAGATCTTTGAGGTGTACTTCATCCGCTATTGAAAGCAAGGCATTTCACATATTTAGCCCCACTGGTGACGAAGGATTCGAGTATATATTGTCTGCAAATGCTCAAGAAAACTTTCCCAACACCACCCAAGGATCTCTTTAACCCACCTGAGTTTCTAAATGTGATTTTTCGAAATCTAATCTTGGCTTCAGAAACATGTTAATGTCGTTAGAGTGAGTCAGAGAAGAGAGCTGTTGCTGTGTGTCAGTTGTTAGCATTGTTCCTCAGAAGCCCATATCAGATAAAGCCTGCTCTTAGACAGGGCCTCTGAGGAAAAGCTAGTTGTGGGCTTCTCCGCATAGCTGGCTATATCTGGAGAACAGAGAGCAGGAAGAAAGAAAGAGCGAGAGAATGTGTGTGAAGCCGCCAACAGCTGCATTAAGTCTTCCAGTGTAAACACAGCTGATGGGGTAAACCATCCCTCTTCACCCCTAAAATGCTCTCACCCTCTGTTATCCTCTATTTGCCCATCTATGCATGCATCCATACATCAATATGCATAATTAGGACAACTTTATTGACAGAATAACAAAGAACGTTTTGAAAGCCTAATGAATGCTAGGAAAATCTGCTAATATGTAATCAGTTAGCATGTATATTAGCTCTATGATGAAAGGCAGCTGCCTTTTGTTAGTGAATGCTTAGGCAATACTTATTCTATGAAGTATATAAGTATATATTATAGACTTATCCACAGCATGTTATAGAATTCTTCTCCTGGTTCCAGTACAAACTTCACAGCACAGTCATTTCATCATCCTCCCAGTTCGGCTAACATCCACAAACCACTGTGTGTGCAGTCTTTCAGGAATTCCACTTACATACTTGTTTTCAACAATGTGTGGTTATTATGTGTGAAGTAGCTGTGAGATGAGTGAGTAACTGGAGCTTTGTTGTGCACATCAAGAAGTGGTCACTCTTGGATGACATGGACCATCCGCTTGTTAAGTGATGACATATCAGCCGTGCTTCTGGGTCCTATAGCTCAATATGTATATGAATTTTTCATGTACTAGTGACTCACCTGGTGTGACAGATGGATCATCGCAGATGAAGTTGACTGAAGTTTGGTCTGTTTTTAGCATCTTTTTCCTGCCACTCGTCTCTGCCCCTCAGAACCTTCCCATTGACTTCCCATTCGTCCTCCATCTTTGCTCTGCTAATGTGTTTATATTGTCCTAACTATAGCTCTGTAGCAGGACACCAGGTAGCAGACCATTGTATGCCAGCTAGCCCAACGTCAATAACCCTACAAACATTGCTGCTGTTCATGTTCACTGCAGTTATTCATGCCCAGGTTTACTTAGGGATGGGTATTCTTTAGGTTTTATCCGATTCCGGTGCCAAACCGGTACTTTTGAAACAGTACTGGTGGTTAAATGGTGCTCGAACCGGTGCTTAAAGAATGGAGAACACAAACTTTGTCCAAAAACCTCTCATGTTTAGCTGTTTTTTTGTAAAAAGGTAACAATGTTAGCCTTTTCTGCAGCTATAGGACATATATGGTATCACTCTTGGCTGGAAGCAGTGCTTAAACAATGGAAAAAACACAAACTTTGTTCAAAAACCTCTCATGTTTAACTGTTTTCCACTTTTTCTTTGGTCATTTTAGCCTTTTTGGCTTTAATTTAATAACATGGTTAGCCTACTCAACGTAAATTACACACGAACAACATTAAGCGACTCACACAGAGAAGACCGGCTGCTGCTGCCATCATCATCCATCATCATTTCTGCTACACTGGCAGGGCTAGGGGCCAGGACTCTCCTCTTCGGGTTCTTGGAGGATGTTGCTAACTCCGGGTCCGATAACAGGCAACCCACCCGCAGTAGATGTGCACGGTGTGAGGTCTCGCAGCAAGCTATCAGATACGGTACATTTCTCGGCTTTTAAAAAAATGTTATACGTCACCAGGTGTTTCATCAGATTCGAGGAGTTACCTCCTTTGCACAGTATCACCTTAAAGCACTTGCTGCTGAGTTTGCATATTTTGCTGTGAAGTACAGCCAGACTTTTGACCGCTTCGCCTTGGGTATTTTTAATCTGTAGCTGTGCTCTAAAAGAACGTACGTACCTGGGCCCGTCTACTATCCTCAGAAACGTAAAATGATTGGCTAGAATTCAAAGTGTGTGACATCTCAGGGGGAAAAAAGCACCGAAATGTGCGTTGCTTTTCAGTCTGGTTACTACCGTTTAGGTTTACTGACCCGAGGACTGGTCTCAGACTGCCTGGAAATCTCTGGTCAGCAGGTAAAACTTATGCATTGGACAGTGGGGGTTTTGGGGTTGCTGACTATTATCATATGAAATCATTAATTGTCAATGTAGCAAATTTTCAAAGAAGCTGCTGGACCTAAAACCTCTTTTTTCATTACTTTGATCAGCGGCAGATTGCTGTGGGTACCCGAAGTTTGCAGGGAAGACGCCAAGTGATAGTGAAACAATGAAAAGTGTGACACAAACCAGAAATTGAGACTGTTAGCCTTGAAAGCAAATGTTGTGCTTTACAACAGAAACCAACACTTTAATCAAAAAGCGCAACTTGTACTCCGAAGAGAGACAATCTCTGTTTCTGGTTTGAGTTGCAACTTTCAAAGTTTTACCGCTGTGAATAGTTGACAAGTGTTTGCAGACAAATCTGCAGCAATTTGAAAGCAACTAAAGCAATTGCAAAGAGGTTCTTAGGGCACCACTAAATACCTCTTTATCACCAATTTCTCTTATCAAACAATCAGGAAATATTGAGCAGGGGGTCTCGGATTAGTCTCTTACCTGTGTGACTGAGGCCTAATACTGACTTTTTGTTGTCTTCTGGATATTGTTGGGTTTTGTTTTGTTTTTTCCTTTTTTAGGGGATCTTCACCTGGATTAAAATAGTCCATGGACCGGCTCCAACCAGTGGGCTGTATTTTGCCTAAGTGCAAGGTATGGGCATACCTGTCGCCCTTTATTTGATTTTGGTGGCTAGCAGAATGTAACAGAAATAACTGCAGTGGTGATGAGATCTGCTCAAGGACAAGTGTGTTCATTACAGGTTTAACCACAAGCGCCTCCACTGAAGTCTCTGGAAGGTGCAAACATGAGTGTGAATGTCTGTCTGTCTCTATGTGTTAGACCCTTGACGGATTCTACACATGCTGTTGTTAATTTGGAAAATGCTTCAAAATATCTCATAATTAATTGCCAGGTTACATTTCAAGATGGCTGCCAAGTGTCAAAACTTGCATATGTTGTTGTTGTCTTTGAGCTGCTGTCATTCAGATCCAACACTCAGGGCCTGTGGGTGTCCTTCAGAGCATTAAAATTCATTTTACAGTTTATGAAAAAAAATCTATAATACAAGAAGCTCATCCTCTGGGGAACACAGAAGCTTCTACTCAAATATATTTTCTTTGTATGTGTGCAGCGAGAATTTTGAGTGAGTGTAAAACCTTAGACTGCTAGAGAAAGGCCCAGGTGTGTTCATTACAGGTTTAACCACAAAAAAAGTTTTAAGTGCAGTATTTTCTTTTTGCGTCTCTGAAGAGCAAATCTCTGATTCTGACTGGTAGCAGCAGCAGCTCTGTCTGTTTTCTCTGCCCTGCTGGGTTTTCTGTTTTAATATCTCGAGTCAAGTTGTTTCTTTCCCTCTGAATCTTTCTGTCTTGCTAGTCTTGGGTTAGAGCAGTCTGGTATTTCACCATGTAAGGCTGCAGAGCTGCACCACTCTAGGGATTTAAAAAAAAAAAAAGGAGGAAACTATTTTCCTAGCGTAAGAGATTTTATAATTACTTTTCAGCTGGACATAAAGGCTCTGTGTGCTCATGAAGGCAAGACAGAACATGATGACATTGAAAATTAAGTGCAGAGACACTTAATCTACCAGATAAACGCAAATATTTATCATCACTTTCAAAGGACTTTACATAACAGGAGAGAAGTGATTATTTTTGCCAAGAGTGTTATTTTTAGACTTCCAGTGACAGCAGTGGGCTCGGTTTTAGGAGTGTTCCCACTCCCACACTTCCACACCTGGAGGCTGTCCAGTGCAGCAGGAGCTGGATCTGTCCACAGCTGAAGAGCTTTCTCAGATGTGCGACAGCCTCGCTCAAGAGCACCTTGGAGCTGCAACTGATTTGTGCATTCCAGACTTAGATTTATCCCTTCAGTCCTGGCATCAAACAAACACAAAGACACGATGAGCTCTAACCCTCAGTCGGCTACTGGCACCTCACCACTGCCTGCAGATTATCAGCAGTAATATTCTGCTGCCAAAAATCTGTCTATATCAAGCGTATGTCAAATATATTTCACATGAATACATCAGCTTGATACCAAATTCTTTTTTGTCCTACATGTGCCAAAGTCGGTCAGTCGACTAGATCAATACTGACTTTTTAGAGCAATTACTGATAGATTTTTAGTTAGTAGTTTGAAATCTACCTTTATGGCAACTTCAACAACTCTAAAAAGACAATCTGCACTGTATCTCTCATTCCTCTAACTACATAGTTATTGGAAAAAATACCTTTTAGGCTTCAATTTTAGTGTTGCTGGCAGGGGTTAATTCATCTGTCCTTGATTTCATGAGCGTTACTGCTATAGGCTATCCAAACGTGATAGTCTGTCAAGTGTTTGGACACCTTTAAAATTCAGGTGATCGAATATAACCCAAGAAAATTGAATGTATTGATTTCCATATTACTTTGTGCCATTATAGTTTTGACAACCAGCCCTGTTTATCTATCCACAGCTGCTGGACAGTGCATTATCATCTGGCTACTGGCTTTGAAAAACAATCAGCTCTTCTGAAAATTTCCCGTCACCGTTGCGGTCAGCGCAGCCGGTTTCTCCACCTGATATTTCCCAGACTGCCTTTTGGAGATGACAGTCATAATTTTTGACTGTTTGACAAGTTTTCTCCACTGTTACGAAATCGGGGTCGCCAAAAGTTTTCATCCAAGGTAGCAAAGGATGTCACAGGTGCCTCCAGACAGTCCTGCAGGTTAAATGGTTCTAACGAAAGACTTTCAAAGGTTACTATCCCCGCATGACTCACGACAAGCAGGCTTAAGAACAATCTGTTGTTTTTAATCTGCACATTCAACAACATCTGGACACATTTAGTCCCAGGATAAATGGCTAATTTTGGATTTCAGAATGTATCAGGAAATAATGTCCCAAGTACAGCACGTCCACTACTCCTTAGATTTAATTTCAGTCTGTTTTCTTGCTAAACTTCCTTTTCTTATGATTTTGTGCACAGCAAATTCTTCTTCATCCGAACAGTTCTGACTGTGCTTTTGACTCTCGGCTAATATTATTTTATTATTATGTTAATTTTCTATTTACAAATGTTCCTGAAACAGTGGCGCTGTCTCCCAGAGGGAGGATCAAGGTTCCACTTCATGTTTGGGAAAAATACAGCTGTCATAAAAGATAGAACTATCTGCTTACCCGTGTTCTTGGACTGTTTGAAGTGTGTATCCGTGTGGAGTAGAGACCAGCAACATCAACAAAGCAGACTTCCCAGTACGTGACTGACAGCCTGTTTACATGCTGATTCCCCATATAAGGCAGATGCAATGCTTTCTGGGCCACAGCAGGGGGGTTATTTTTACTTTTTACAGACTTCTTTTTGAAACCTTGTCTCGACTGATTTCTCCAAAGTGGAGGGTGCTGTCCAGGACTTCACACACTTCGCAAACACACACACAAAATGATAAAAATAGTTTTTTTTAATGAAATTCATATAATGTCAGGTAGTCCCAACTTCACAGCTAACGAATTTAAAATAGCTTCAAAATGAATGGATCTGATAAGCAGACTAGCTTTCACAAGTATTACTGTGACACGTTAAATTCACATCCAGGCAAACAAATCTGTTTTTTGTTCTCCACCAGCTGCAAAAGACAGAGTTAGCGAGTTAAGCAATAGAAGAGAAATAACTTTCCCGTGGCTGCTTCAACAATTTCAAGGTCCTGGAGGATCAATACCCGGGCTCTTCAATGATGTGGTCATGGCCAAATGTATACTATAAATTTAGAGGTGTCATCAGCTGTTCAAAAGTACAACACATGTGCCAAGTGTATATCAGGCTGCCAGGATAATGAAGACAATAGGGATGGTCTAGGTGTGGTATTTGATCGGAAGCCAGATTTCAAGTGATCGCAGGGACGTGTTTGGCCCCTCCCAGCAGCCACGTCATTAATGCATTAAACAAAGGATAAAGTGGCATGGCAGTAACACATAAAGCATCTCTTTCTTCTCAGATGGGCACAGTGCATCAGTACTGGTGTCTTTCTAAAGCAGGCTTCCACATTTCCCAAAAAATTTTCCCAGAAAAGAAATCTGCTCTAGGAGTGTGGCTAATACGTTAGCCATTCAGCCCAGAGAGCTTAAGAGCATTACCATGCTTTCCCTGAAAACTCTTAAATGAACAGTAATACTGGATCTATTACGGAGCCAGAAACAAAAAATACTGTAACGTCTGTGTATATGACTGAGTTGTTTTAAACGAGGGAATGACCTCACAATCTCAGCTTTCAGAACTCTCACCCAAACTTGAACCCTGAAATGCAGCAGTACGTGCCGGTGGCTGCATGTATAATTCAGAAGCCCTAATACAAATTTGGTATCCCCACTCTCTTGAAATCTTTGCTGGGATGTCCTGCCTCTTTCTCTCTCTCTCCTTTATTTCTCCCCTCCCTCCCTCCCTCTCCATCTCTCACTGTGTTTACAGCCTTGGAGAGGACGGCATATCTGACATTTCTCTCTCAAACTCCAACCAGCTCTCTTCTCATCTGACAGGTAAGAGCCAGCATCCTCTGAGCTGCTCCTTAGGAAGGCTGACAGAGAGTCGATGATGATAAATGATGATACAGACAGGATAAAAGCCCAGTAGGGTGGATCTTGTGATAAGAAGAGTCATTAAAACGTATTATTATTGGTAGCTGAGATTAGTTATTTGAGTCAGGTACTTAACTGGTTGGGGACATAAAGGACATTTGTACTTGCAGAAGTTAAACGGTTACAGGAGATGTTTGATGTTAAGATATTAAGGAGCACGATGTGAATCACTGCTTCTTATAAAGTCACTGCTCACTTACAGTAAATAAAGCTTTGTAGAAAGAAGCAGGGGAACAGGGACTGGGCTAAAACTCCCAGAGGGATAAACACTCATCCCAGCTTCTTACATTCCTATCTCAAACACATGATTTCATTTAAAAGCACTCAGGAGTCAAATCAACTCTATCTTAATAATACTTAATGCTACAGTACGATATACAATATTTCCCAGTGTGGTCCAGGAGAATTCACTGTATTTCTTTTTTCTTTGTTTTTGCTCCATTTGATAATCTTATTCTATTTCTAGATGCCTTTCCATTAAAAAATAATAAGAGGAAGATTTTTAAGCTACTTTTAGATGTATCTTTACTTCACAATGACCTCTCAAGGAGATACGGTACATGGAGCGAGTTACGCATAAAAAGGCAACACTAGAAAGAAGAGGGTGGTAAGATTTTCTTTCTGACATGTGACAAATACAAAAAACAGTTGGTAAAAAAGAAATAAATTATATTTAAGACTGTGAAACTAACTATGTTTATATCACGCTATACAATGCAATTTTACACATGTATATATTGTTACATATGTATATTTATGATAAAGTCCTTAAATTTTTTGACATTATGTTGTTGTTTTAATAGACGTATAATTACGCCTATATTCAGACACTATATCTATTTAATGTTTTAGAGTAATATATATATATATATATGCCCCCAAATTTAAAGTGATTTATGTGAGGTATTGGCTCCCAACAGCTGCTATCAAAGAGTGGGCGCAGCTAGCCATGACCCAATTAGAGTAGCAGGTCAACATCAGTATGCATCTGTCTAACCTACATACTTCACAGCTGTCAATCATTTTCTAAGAGGAAATGCCAACCAGCTACCTCTCTTGCAAGTGCTGACATTGATTGCAAAGACAAAAAGCATCGCTAATGACTTATTTTTAGCGTCACTTTAGACTCTAAAGTGGGCAGAAAGTGGCGTGCGTGTACCTGCGCGATCTGGCACACAGCGACAAAACTCACAGGAGAAAAATTTCAGTTTATTTATAAACTATTTCCATCTCTAAAAACTTTATTACCAGTAACATCAGCACCATTATTTTCCACTTCTGTGTTGGTCACACTGGAGAAATCTAATGCTTGGCAAGAACGGCTAACAACAGCTGATTGTGTTTATAGGACAATGCGGTCCTTTCAGCAGCCCAGAGGAGCAATCTGCACTTTAACGGTGATAATCTAAAAATAAAAACAGGCTTCTCCTCGAGCTTTGCACGGTAAATACAATCAAATGATTAAATGGACTGTGTTTTTTGCATGAGGCCTATTAGATACATTTTAAAAGTAGCAGCAGAATGAAAACATAGATTCTTCTTGGGTTCATTTCCTAACCTGCTTTACTGAAACTGCAGGAGGAAAAATAATATCACCCAAATGATCTACTGCTTACTTTTTGGGGCCTTCTCCACAGGCTACAGGCTAAGAAGCAAAGTAGGAAAGAGTTTGCTGAAAATAAGAAAATAGATGAATGCACTGCATCAGGGTGTAGGTGTGCCTATGTGGACCAAAAAAGAGGAAAGCTTTATATCTACTGTCAACATTTCATTTTCATTAATTTCATGCAGTGCAAATGAGGGTTATTTGCACTCTAGACACAAGAAAGAAAAGCACAGCCTGGCTGACCAGCCGAGGATGAAGCTGAGCAGCGTTGGCTCGCTTGTTATCAGACATGCGGTGTGCAGACTGACATACAGAGTGAATGTAATTTCACCTCAAAGATCAAACTACAAGCTGCACAAAAATGTCAATTTCTCATATAAAAAGTGAGAAAAGGAGGCACGGAGGAGAGAAAGATGAGTGGAAGGCTCATGACCTCGGGCACAGGATGATTGAGAGGAACAGAGCCGGGCAGGGAAACACCGGGGCGGATGAATATTCATTTCTTTAGGTGTAGTTTGAGCTGCTGTCAGAGGGAAGCCCAGAATACAAACTGTCTGTGCAGAAGACGCACAAGCAAAGATTTTTCTTGATTGCTTCAGTCCAAGCAGTTTGTCTGCAGACCACTAGATGGAGCTGAGGAAATACACAGAGATGTGTAGATTTCATTTTACTGTTTAGTAAAAATTGACATTTTTAGTGATAAATACGAAGTGAAAAAAAAGTTTATTTGGTTTAAAAAAGAAACGCCAAACATAATACGTATTCAGGAGGATTGCACGTGTATTTAAAGAGTTATTTTATAACCTGTATCAACTGTACTCAAAAAGCATAGTTGTGTCAGTCTGAAAGCTTTCTGTCATTGTCACAGTTCTATTTAGCATTATTAGCACTTTGACCTTCAGATCAATCTGCTGACCTTGAAGAAGAGGTCAGAGGTCAAATGTGACAAGACATTTTAAATCTTTATACTGTACTTTTTATATGTTGACTTGTAAGAATCAGTACGTTTTCAGTAAGTTTTAAGGCTTTTTGTTGATTTTCAACCAATAAATCTTTGAGTTGACCTTGAAGACCTCAGTGGACGACATGACCCCGCTCTACACCCATACAACGTTTTACCAGCATGAATACAAAACATTTTGAGGTGTTGTGCTTACAGAAAATACCTCAAAACAATAGCCCTTAACCACAAATAATGAGCTGAAAGAGCGCCACCTGTTGACCCAAACCAAACAGGACTTTCAGCCTGACCCTTTCAGGCCACCCTGAAGCTCCACAGCTGATAAAGTCAAAGGCTACTTCTATGTGGAGCAAAATATTTAGAATCTAATGAGTTTAAAAGTCCAGACTGAACGCAAACGCTCTAAATCATGGGTGTCAAACATAAGGCCTGAGGACCAGATTTGTCTAAGCACAGACTCAGCACAGACAGATTTCTTTCATTTACTACAGCAGCATTATTTTATCACGTAGATAAAGAGACGTACTGTTGAAACCACTCCTCGTTTATATATGTCAGGGGTTCAATGTGTAGTTAAACCTCTTCACACTGATAGGAAGAGGAGTTTCGCTGGCTGCTTCTGTGAGGTGGAAGAAAAGAAGAAAACTCATAAACAGATGACAGGAAAAGTTCAGCATGATTACTTTCTGATCATTCTTGGTGCATTTGTTCGAGGACATACAGAGACTTTGAAGGATTTATGAGTAACAGTGATTGCTTGTGTTGATTAAACACCATATGTACTCTTTAATCAGGTTAATACGCTGAATTAATGAACTCTGTCAGTACGCCTCCACACACAGGTCATCTAAAGCTAAGACACGACCGTGTACCGGTCGATCACTCCAGAAATCAGACCCCTCAAACCTCCTTCTTCCAGAGCCACTCTACGCTCCACTTCAGTGAGGTCTGAAGCAAGCGAGCTGGAGAGTTAACCCGTGGGGTTTGAGAAACTGTGTGCTCAAGTGTCAACATGTGAAGTGATAATGAGTGACTCAGAGGAAGATTACGGGGGTGGAAGGAACAAAAGTGAAATGATTAAAAATAGCCATGGCTGCCTTTTTATTTTTATTTTTACAGACACAAGGAAACAAGTTTTTTTTTTAAATAAAAATGGCACATTAGAGTTTGAAAGTGCAATTCAAGTATCATAAGCATAAGTCATAATATATGCAGTATGGGGCACGTTTCCTTTAGCGCCACCCCTCAGGTTCCTAAGCTGTGTGTAGATTGCTGAGCCTCTTTTTGTAATGTGGGATGTAATGTACAATGTACCCAGCAGGGGTGCGCCTGCGTGGATTTTAATCTTGTTAAAAAGAACTTGGCACAGCCGATGCACAAGTGGGAAGATTTTTCTTTTCTTTTTTTTCGCTGTGTGCAGGAGCCTCTAATGCGAGAGCACGGTGACCTTGTCACGGTGCCTCTGATCTGGGGAAAGTCACAGATCAGATGACAAAGGGGGATTTAAGCCAGTGTCGAGAGCCTGCAGCTGCACTGTGTGATGTGCTTTTATTTCCTGCTTACGCACTCTGCTTACAATCTACGACCCCCAGCTGATAGGGATGTAATGACAGAGGGAGGACAAAACATATTATAAAGTCATGAAAAACTTCTTTTGTTTCCTCCTCCCTCTTTGCAAACATGTCCCAGGACTGTGGTCATGACAGTTGTCTTGCCGCCACTCAGACTACACTCCAGCTTAACACATCATCAGGCCTCAGCTGGCGCCTCTTGAGCACCCGTCTTATCATCACACTCTGTAGTGCTGATATGGAAAGGTCACATGAGGGGACGAGGGCCTGGGGTGATTCTGAAATCCCATTTTTCATGTGTGTTTAACAGTCTTTTTTTATTTCGCCACTAGAAAGGAGAAGATAAAGTGACTGCCATCTGACCCGAGCTCATCTTCAGATCAACACCTCCCCCCCATCTCTACAACAACAGGCCCCAGCAGCCTGACCTGAACTCCCTCGCCTCCCAATCGAGCGGATCAAACTGTAACCGGCCTCCATGGAGCGCGTTCAGCACATGACCAAATCGGCCATTCGCCGAGCGTCTCAGATCGAGGTGAACCCGCAGACCAAGAGGAACCTGCAGGAGCTGTTCGTCAACTTCACCCTCATCCTCATCTGCCTGCTTCTCATCTACATCATCGTCCTGCTGAGCAGCTGAGAGACACGTGCAGAGAGAGAGTTTGGGCAAAGATGAGGGTTTCACTGATACATGCAGATCTATTTTTAAAAAAAGATATGAAGCAATAATATAATTGGCATGTATCAGCTTAACCCCGTTTACCAGCAAGGCGCAGGGAAGGATCACAGAGGCATTGGCCAAACTCTCAACTCACAGCAAAGCTCAAGGGTGATGTGGGAGCTGATCGGGAATCAGCTGCGCTGTTTGTGTCTCAAGGGAACGATCAAAAGTGACCCGACTCCAGCAGTTTGTAACCTTCACCTCTTCCTGCTGCTCATTCAGATTCACACTGTGCTCGCTTGCAGAGGACAGCGACTCCCGCCATGCACGCATAAGCACGAGTAAGTGCAGCGATGCTGAAATATCAATACATCACCAATGTTTGACTTCTATTTCCCACAAGCCTGCCCCCCTTTACTTCCTGTAAACCCCCGCCCAACCCAAACCCCCCAGCAGAAAGATAAACAGGCTGGAAATGTTTTTTTTCCATGAGCGTTTTCACGTCTTTCTTGGTGTGCCGCTGACAGAAACCAGGAAAACACTGAGGTTTCGCTGAGGTTTCCTGAAACTGCTTATTGTTTAAAAAAAAAAGAAGCTTTCAGCAACACAAGTTTAGCAAAAGGTAGCAGGGAGAAAGTCTGAGATGAGCCTCAAAATGTAATGTTGCTGCCCTAGAAAAGCTGCCATGTGTGATGTCCGTTGAGTAGTTGAGTTGTTGCCACTCTTTATTGGTCCACAGTTACAACAGATGGGCATAGACCCAATCATGGAGGCTACAATTCACTTACATACGCTGCTAAACCTGCTTTCGCCTAACAATGTAAACCTACTGGTTTCACTATCACTGACACTCAGATTTCTTCACTGAGGACGTCTTCAGAAGAGAAGAAGATGAAAAAATTAAAAAATTTGGAATTCTATTGAAATTTCAACCTCTGGCGCCGCCCAGTGGTTAAATCACAAAAGACATGGTGGATCATTTTAAATGTAAAATTATTTTTACCCTGTTTTTCATCAATTCTGCTGAGAAATTTGACACATATCTTAAATATACATGGCATTATTTATAAAATGAAGCTCTGTTATCACTGTCTGAACTAATAATGCTGAGCCAGTCAGCTCACTCCCAAAGGTGCAGCATGTCTGCCATTTTATTCAGTGCGTTTCTTACTCATAATTAACATATATAAACATACTTGATATGATACTTAGGAACGTTTCTAAGTACTGCAGACCTTTAACGAGCGTGTGTGAAGCACAGCCTGAAAGTGACAGTGAAAGGTTTGCTTTACAGGTACATGCAGTCTATACACTATCAGTTGTGAAAGAAAGCTCACTTTGCATGGTGTGATTACACGTAGTGCCACTTTCTTTACTGCAGCTAGACTCTGTTTGTTTTCAGCGCTGGAATAAAATACCTAATTATAAAATCATGTCATTGCTTTTGAAACGTACTATGACTAAAAATGTTTAAAAAAAATGAGATGCACATAGGTGAGTATGAATTAGTTGTTTTTTGTTGTCTTGTATGTACGTTAGAAAAACTTCCACCTGATTTTTAAACTGTGGAACACCAAATAAACTGCATGTCAAAACAATTAAAAGTAGCGTCTGACTTAAGTGAAATCCTTTGTGTTTATCTGTCCGTAGAGTCCATGTGCATACTGTTTTGGTTTTACAGCTCTTTGAACGCCTGCCTACATCCAAGAGCTTGTTTTCTCTTGACCTGCGATCACCAGAACATAGAGAAATCTCCACTGCCACCCACAGCCAAGGGACTATTTACCCAGATGTGAATTGAATTCTATTTAAAAAAAATTTAAATGTTGTTTCATTTACTCATTTATTATAGATGTTCTATTTAGCAAATACTCAGAAATTGAAAAAATGCATTGATTTATCAGTAATGCTTAAAAACACTCATTACATTATTCATTATTATTATTATTATTATTGTGAAAAACAGTCTGCAAGTCTGAAGAAATGTTTGATTTTTAAGCCCCAAAACATATTGAGAATATGCATATTAATGTTTATAGATGGATAATTTCCGTAATAATTTCAGTAATGTTGAAAAATACCTGGGTGAAAAAGCCTTCTGAAAATCTCCTTCGACCAGTTTTCTCTTAGTTGTTTCACCATTTGTTGTCTTAACTGGATCATAGTTACTTGTAGTGTCAATCAAAAAAACAATAAATCTGAACACCATATGCCGAACAATTGTTTTGAGCATAGTGTTAGCAACAAAATCTGCTAGCTTTTGTCATGGCCACTGAAAAAAAAACAAGACTCTGAAAAAAGTGTTGACATTTAAAAATCTACATATGTAGGTTAAATAACAACTGAAAAATGCTTTGCAGTCTTAAACAAATATAAAAAGACATGTTTATATAAGTAAAAAAGTAAAGAGCAGTTGTCCCCAACTTTTTCTAACCTAGCATACAGTGCATGCTAGCAGCTAGCCAAAGTAAGTTCCTCATTTGGTGGCTTACAAAAGTAAAAAGATCTAAATTACTTTTTCTTTTTTATAGAAACAGAAAAGACAAATATCTGTAATATCCAATTGTGTATTTCAAAATCCTCAAATACTGCAAGTTCAGATATGTGCAGAGTACAAAAAAGTACCATTAATATTTAGATGTAGATTCAACACAAATCTTATAAGAATTGCACAACAACAGCTTTTTATCTCACAATCATAATTTTACTGTTTTGTAACATACAACAGAAATTAATATAAATATAAATAAATATTGTTATTGTTATTACTGGTATATATTTTTTACTTCCAAAAGAATGACAAGACAGACATCATTAGGTGACAGATTACAGGGGAGACATTAATTTACTTTTTAATTCAGTTGTTACAAAGTGCAACACATTTGTTGTATTTACCTGTAACTGGACCGATGTCAGACTTACTTCAATTTCTCTGCAGATTCTGCAGTTTCTATGGGTCTCCAATGGCTGCTTGATATTACCAAGGAATCCCAATTCATTTTGAAAAGCTAAAATTTTAAAGACAATATCTTATATTAGCCAAGAAAATGTGTAATGGAAGAGGCAGGACATGTAAGAACAAATTAAAGTATCAACTCAGCAAAGTAATATATAAGCATATACAAAAAATGTACAAAACAAATAGTACATTTAATGACAAAACCAAATACACGGACATAATGTTGAATCTAAAAACAAAACAGCAATAAATAAATAAATAATCCCTTTAGGTTATGTCAAACCACTAAATAACGTCAAACTTAAAGGACCGTACCATATGTTCATTCATTAAAATTAATCAGTCTCACCATAATGTCCATTTAGTTCTGGATTCGTCTATATGAACATCTGAGAACTCCAGAAATACCACTTAATGGACCTGGTGAAACTGCTGAACGATCTCCACGTCTCAACTTTCAAACAAACATGGACAAAAAGTCCGTAAAGTGCTCAGAAAACAATTTAAAAAAAATAAATTGTGCAACAAACAGAAAAATTCCTCTTGATGAGGAAAATCATTTTCTAAGAATTAAATCTTTGACTACTTCCTCAACAGCTGCTTCAAGCCACCGGCTACCTCTCTTGAGCATTTTTCAAGTCTCTCTATGATTTTAAACCATAGTATAATAATTTAAAACTGATTGGAGAGTGAAACGCCTCTAAGTGCCGGAACGATCTTCTAACTATCAGGACAGTCCCCCAAGGTGTGCCTCTTGGTTGCAGCTGGGGTTAACAATGCAACTAAAGTGTGCACTGAAAGAGTGAAAGAGCTGTGAGCTCAAGCAAAATGAAAGGAGAGGCAGTAAAATCAGATGTGATTGTGAGGAAAATGTATTAGAACTTAGCTCTAAGAAGAAACAGAAGGCTTCTGCATTGTTGGATGGAGATTTCAAAGCAGAGTTATCTGAATAAATCTTCACAGTGTGCATGGAGGAACGAACCAGCTGTGGTTCGGTGTACCGTGGCCAGGATCCCAGGAAGGATATGGCCAGTTTACGTTCACGTATTGGTCCGTTGCTGGGGTTTGTCATGGGTCAGTATTTACAGTGGGACCTTTTAGTGTAATTAATGATGACATTCGGCGTAACTAAAGCCTCAGTGTCATGACGCTGCATTCTTGTCATATGGGACAGTTGGACACTATGCCGCCACCGCCAAACTTCTCATTTGATCAGTTCTCTGTTTATAGAAATCTATTTTCTCAACCTGATGAAAATGAATCAGGGTCAGCCACAGAATGCTCTGCAGTACTTTCTGTCACATTCCTTTATGTAATGGCTCATTTTTGCCATCCTTCCCATATGCCACAAATACAGACAACCATGTCTCAATCTGGTTTCAGGAAGTGTTTAACTCTTCACTTTAATGAGACAGCCTGTCTGTCATATTAGCTTCAATCAAACGAGAAGATTGATATAGACCAGGCTGTAATTGCGAGCTTGCTTTCAGTCACGCTTGGTAAATACACCTAAGTGAGCAGAATGAAAGAACACTGAGTGTTTCTTATGAATGATCCACTAACTACACCTGAACTCTGAGCATCTGCAGATATCAAGGGTAGTGTGATCTTAAAGGACATTCAAAAACAGAATGATGATTACGAGCAAAGGAAAATGGATACACACATATATATCACGCAAAAAAAGAGCTGATTACTGATTATTGCTTTTCTTGTTTATGCTTGGTAGTTGCTTCACTGAGAGCAGAAACATGAGACCTTCTGGAGCCAATTCTGGTCTTCGAGAGACAGCGAGAACTAATAATCGAGGACCTTTCTCCTCATGGACAGATTGCAAACATCTACTCTCACAATATGAGTTTTCCACAACATGTCACACATTATAGAAGCTTCGTTGACAAATGAAAGTTTTTACACCTTACACACACATACTAAAAAACTGAGGGTATTATAGACTGCTTCCACAATCTGCAGTTGGGGTAAATTTAGATAGGAGTGATGTTTTAAGTAAATACAAGGCCTCTGCGTCCCTGATAGGACTGATCGCTGGTGACACTAATATTATAATTATTTTAAAAAAAAATCTTAATATGAACGCAATGATTTATCATGGGTCATGCCTGTTCTCTTCTTGTACAGTCAGTCCAGACTGCGTTCATAATTAACTGAAACTAAATGTGTGCCCAGCTCAGAAACCCCAGCCAGGAGATGGGAATGACAATCTTGGAAATTATTGTGCCAGGCTCAGAAAAAAAACCCAACAAACACATGAGATGCAAGACAAAACAAGTCAATAAGTGAGTCCCAGAGGTACAGATAATCTTAAACTGGGAGTTTCCAGTCAAAAGCAAAGTTAATATAAACCTTTGCTTAAATCTTTCTTTCAAATATATGCAAAGACTTTAAAATGGAATTAATATATATAAGTTTTACACACACAACAGATTGTTCTATTATGACACTCGGTGTTGATTTTTCCTTTCATCTGCCCCCGTCCTACATCACCTAAACAATGAATTCAAACGGTGAAAGACCAAACACTTCCTGAAACCTGCAGCCTCAGTCGAGTTATGGAAGTTATGGAAGACGAGCATCGATCATCGATCACACTGAGCTGAAACGTGTCTCTGTGGTTAGGTGGAACCCGGCGGTGTCACTGTGAGAGGAAGTAAGCTCTTCAGATTACTGTCTCCATCCGCTTTTTAAGAAGTAACAAATAGAGCCTCTTTCAGGCTGATGACGACCATGCAGTTTGGAAACTGTACAGATTACTGAATGGACTTCATCACAAGGAACTATGTAAACTTTCAAGTCAAGTAAAAAAAAACAAAAAACGAAACAAAAAAACAAGACAGTACACCAAAGAAAAGATTTCAAGTGAGCAACAGCAGCATTATGATAGTGTTCCTGTTTTCACATGCTCTACGGTCTGCTCTGCAGGCAGAGACGTGCAGCAACAAGAGTTGTGCCACTGACACAAACTCCTAGCTGGTAATGAACTAAACACTCCTTGGCATTAAAAAAGTTTCTAGGAGTCAACCAATGTCTGCGTGTCGCTGACAGAACTCTTCCTCTGAACGTCTCAGGGCTACCATTGTCACAAACAGACCGTAGAAAAACAGTAGCTTATTACAATATAAATACTTGAATAATAAAAAGACAAGGGGTGCTTGATTCACTTTACCTTGATGTTTCCCCTCCTGAGACTGTTGAGGCGTCTGAAGTGGTAAATCAAGCACCCCTCAGATAGCTCAGAGATCTGAAAAGGACTTTCAAACATTTATTGTATGTACACGGTCAAAGTGTTGGGACAGCAAGCTAAAGTTAGTCTTTTTCTTTTTGCTGGTGTCGTTATTGTGGCGCACTCCAGTTTATCATACTGCAGATGCCAAAAACACAACTTGAATGAACAGCAAGGCCAATCCCCTCAAGATCACGTCTGAATGACAAATGCATATTTATACAACAGATGGACCTACAGTATTAAAGACTAAAGGCAAGTATCAAGGCATTATCACTTTGTCCTGTCCGAACTCTGAAAGCACTTCTAGTCAGACAACAAATTGTAAGACACATTAATGAGCTGTGAAGACAAACTTTGTTTAACGCACCAATTGTACCTGCAACACCGTGAACATTTACATGAGCTCAAATGATAATTTTATATAGACCAAGTGTTTATCTAAACTTTCTGAATGTTTGAAATCGGTAAGGGTTCAGAACATTTAAGGATTATTACAGTTAAGTTATTTCATCATATTTGTTGAAAAAAAACCCATTGAGTTAGACTGCTGAATAATAACAAAGCAGCTCCCCAAATTGTAAAAATAGCAGTCCCCCAAATGGCCACTTGGGGCTGGCTCCAAAATCAAGTCAATGCCCACTGAATCCAACATTAAAATGCTTTTTTAATTTTAAAGATTTGATTTTGGTAGGGTGGATCATCAAACATCGATAGTATTGATACCAACCCCGCTATTGATACTAGCGTGATAGAATGGATACTTTTGTTTCCACTATGTAGCCCACTGAATTGTGATAAACAAATTATGTTTTTGGAAATGAAAAAATAAACCTCCAACATGCACCATGAAAAATGTCTGAAAACTTTTGTGTTGACCGTCACATCTGTTTTATTTTGATGTGACCAAAAGGTGAAAGGTGTGTTTTAATTAGAGATGGCACGATACCACTTTTTAATGTCTGATAACGATTCCGATATCATAAATTTGGATATCTGCCGATACCGACATGAATCCGATATAGTGTATTTTGTAATCAATAAAACTTTTTTTTTATAAATATCTTGCTGCATTTTGTAGAAGTTCATACTCAAGTTTTAAAAAAACAAGAGACTGAAGTTATTCAGTTATACCTGTATGCAAAAAATACACTCCACCCAAAACATTTTATAGTTCAGCAACACTGATCAATCTAATAAATTTAAACCTACACCATCCTCCCTATTCTGGTATTTTAAAGAGTACTTAGTGGAAATATTAAGCAACCTAACTAATAGGGTTGCCAACTCCCAGCAAAAATATTAGGGAACCACCCCTCGCCCTCCACCTCATGATGCTTAATCGACATAATCAACTTTAATGCACGTGTAAAGCAAATGCACAGAAATCAATTATTTTTCTACAATAATTAAATAGATTCAACATCTTTCTTCAACAGAATTGCAGACTGCACAGATGGTACCTTCCCAAAGGAAAAAGTACTATAGCTTACTAGGATGTATATTAGACTTAATAGTTACTATATACAATAATGGATTTCTATACATTTAATCAGATGACCACTTTGGTTGTAAGATTCAGATAATTATTTATTCAAAGTTTTTAAACATAACTAAGTGATTTATGTTTAAAATCCTGCTTAAACGTTTTAAAAAAAAATAACTTACTGAACTGTAAAAATTTTAAAAAAGGAATATATGACATAACAAAGAAAAGTATTTCCTTGTGCCCCCTTTTCCCTGTTAATGTCCAACCTGGCCCCTGACAAAACTTTGCTAGACCCGCCCCTGCACAGTTACCAGCTGTCAGCTACATAGAAAAGGATCCTGGTGTTATTTGTCTCTCAGAAACAGTTCATAACTTCAACTCATTCATGTCACCTAAAAGGTAAACCTGTTTCTCCATCACCTGTTCAGCTCTGATGATTCAGTAAGGACATCTCCTGGTTTCATCTTCATGTTTCCCTCTCACCACATAACCAAACCAATATCATGACCAGCAGCTTTACAGCTGTGGCTCCAGCAAACATCAGCTGATACTAGAAATTAATATTAAATAAATTCTAACAACAGCTTATCACGCTTAAACGTGCTGCTGTTGTTTACCCGCTGGTCTCCTCTTTCTGGCACAAAGTGGGCGATAAACAAATAAGAAAAACGGGACTTGCGACAGAAAAGCCGATCAGCTGATCATGATCAGTTTCATGTTTGAAGTAATAACAGGAGAGGGAAGGGGAGCGAATGAGAGAAGTAGATGCAACTGTGGAGCAAAGACAGAATAACTCCAGCTTTGTGTCTATTTTTTTAATTCTAGCTGAAGTACCGGACAAATCGCTGCCTTTTCACCTCAATATGGAACTCCAATGGCCAGTCCAGCTGTGGCTCACTATATCAGTTGTTAAGCTTAACGTGGAAATACTCTGCAAACATTCAGGGATGAACTTACACACTTACTTTTCTGGAATAGTTTTCTCTGAGATCAAATGCTGCAGTTAGGAAGCATGTACCGAGGCTCCAAATGCGCCAACAGACCGCCGACAGGTCTCGCAGACAACAGCCGCTCTGTCACGTGACACCTACTACTCCCATGCGACAAGCTGGGTTACGCCAAGTAGCACGTTTTGTGAGGTGATTTTGTGATACTTCGTATCGGATTACATTTTTTATTTCCCTCCGATATCCGATCCAGTAATTTAGGTCAGTATCGGACCGATACGTAATATCGGATCGGTCCATCTCTAGTTTTAATATATTGTTGAAAGTAAAAGTCATAGTGATTTAGTGGTCATTAAAATGTGCTCTGGATTTGCATTAAGGAGTTAATGATTTAATGATTCATCTGTAGGGTCATGACAAACTACTGCATTCTGTACACTAGTGTTAGTTAGCTGTGTCGCTTTGTAGCAATTAAAACCAAAAATCTGAAGTGTTTCCAAATAATGATAACGATGATCCGCTTAAAGCATGCCGGACATTTGAATTTTATATTGACATCTGGTCTGTGTAGTTCATGTTTTGTTGTTACTCGTCCAGGTTACATCCAGGAACAATCCAGGAAGCTGTGATTGGCACATGCAGGCAGTGATTCAGTGAGCACTTGATTTGCAGGTGATACATTTTAGCTGTTAGGAGCCAAAATTGTGATCAAGATTAAAATGTAATTAACTGCAGCCCTAAGAACGGTGTTCAAAAAAGCACCGTGTAGAGTTACTCTCATTATTAATCAGAGTCTTCATATTGATTTGTAGATTTTAAATACAACAGGATACATTTTCACATCGCTTGGCAACCGGTAAATCTTAAAAGAATGAGATGGAATCATTAAAAGCACCAGCTTCGCCATCAATAAACATGCTACTCCCTTTGGGAAATCTCTGCAGAGCATGCCACGCATTTAAACTTCAGTGTAATATAAATTATTAAATTTAAATTCAGAGGACATTAATTCTTTCTAACTTGTAATTTTCTTCACATTGGGTAGCATGAGAGCTCATACAAATGGCCACTTTTGCAGAATAGCAGATGGCATAAATGTAAAAGACAAATCGTTGTATACTAATGTTTCATGTCACCTCTTTCTGCCATGCACACTTTCATGATGAAGCACTGATAAGCCACACTGCTCATCGTGCTCACCACGTATGGAAGCCCTAAGGTTAAATTCACTCAGCAATGCACACGACAGATGGGAGTGCTGCAATGAGGAGAGGACGTCTCATATTCATGTCGCCCAAATGACTGTGAAAACCTGCAGTTTGATCGCTGTCCAACTTTAGCTCTCTGTCCCATTACTTCCTTTTTTTGACACAGTTGGGATTTAGCGAGTCAGAAAGTGAAGTATTGGGCGTACAGCTCCTCTTCTTTTGTGACGTATTCTTTGCTTTTTCCTGGATTCATCCACGCAGGGTCCGATGGTGTCGCAGAGTTGGCTTCAGGAAGGCTGAGGGAGGGAAGAAAAACATCTGTTAGAATAATGAGGAGGCAGAAGCTCGAGGACAGAGAAATGCTCTGTCAGGAATTCACAGGCTTACAGATGTATGCAATCAGATGGTCACAGATTTTTAGCTGACAAGCTCGGGAGCTTCACAGAACAGAAAATAATAGTGATTGCCTTGTTTGTTGTGATCGTTGGCAGCAGCCACTGTCAGAGCATAATGGGGGAGATCCAGTGAGTGCTCCTACTCGATGTCATACAAGTGAAGAAGTGGTGGTGTAATGTCCAAAATCCAGCATGGACATAGACTTAGACTGCCCACATTTAAGGACACATGCACAAAGGAGAGCTTGGGACTAAAACACCAAACCTAAAATTATAAATAACGCAAACTTCAAATCACCAAATCCTTTTTCTACATCCTGAATTGGACATGCCACCAGTGTACCATGATGAGGTGGGATGCTCATTCACAAAATAAGTCTAAAAGAGAAGCAATAGGACCTTTTTGCTATCAGGTAGCAATGCTGACCCCCTTCCCTCTGGAAACTAACATAACTGCAATATTGGATTTTTAAGATCAATATCAATACTCGCGATTTAAAAAATCTGATATTCTGACATATCAGCCGATATTTTCTTTCAGGCATACAATATGCGAACAGATTTCCTTAATGTTTGAGTGGTTATTTATTTACTTGTTTATTCTCTCCCAAGTGTGCTCTGATTACCTGCAGATTGCCCTCTAGTGGACAAACCTTTTAATGTCAACACTCTTACTATGGTAAAGACTTTTTCTCCTGTCTCTTTATTTTTGAACATTTATAAGCCATTACAAATGCAAATACTGACATACTGACAAATAGTTAATATCGGTTTATTTATTGTCTTGCCTGTAAGTTTTTTCATTGCTTATTCTGCAGATTTTGGGGAAGATACTTTGCAACCCACCTCCACCCCTCTGATACAGTCACCATGCTTTCCTTGAATGTGTTAGCAGAAGAATGGAGTCCCAGAGCAGAGTGGTTACTGCCAAATGTAAATCACTGTAGATGTAAATGTACGGACACATATGTATATTACTCAGGTGCTTCAGTTTCCATGCTATTCCTGAGCCTGCAATCAGTGCACAGGTCAGTGGAAGTTTGGACATGTTGCATAAAGCTTGGGACACTTTAAATGAACAAAAACAGTTTTTGTTATAGTTGGCTGCTCCTTTTAAGGATCCATGGCATAACGGGTGGTGGCAATGATTGGTAACTGTTTAGATATAGCAAGATTGCACAATACGAGCACAAAAGAAGCAGTAAAGTAAAAAAACAACACAAAAACATGACAGACTTCAGCTTTAAACTAAACTGCAGCTCGATTACGAGATGGGAAAAAGTTGGAGAACTTTCAAACAAAGTCTGCGGTTCAGCTGCAGTTTATACCCTCGAGCCTCAGACCTCCCAATGATTTCTAATCAACGGCCGCAGCAAACAGAACTCCTTCATTTGTTTGTCCACTGCCTTCTGTGGAGAGAACAAAGCCCAAAACTATTTCTTATTTCTTTCTCTTTCAAGTTTTACATTTGCAAGTTGCTGCAAAGCTTTCAAAGCAATCATTTGTTTGCCTCTTTGCTTCACTCCCAGTTTAAAGTCCCACTGAGACTGATTTGTAAGTGCACTGTCTCCGGGTTGGTTCTCATCTTTTTGTAAAATATTTTTTACGAGGATTTACAGTGCATTTCAAAGATGATTCTGTCTTTGATTGCGCCACATTGAGAAAATGAAAAATGTGATGTTAATGTGCGTAATGTATCAAAAAGAGATTACATGTTCATTATTTTTGGGTGTTGACCCCGATGTAATGGAGCGAGGCTGCAGTGTTCTGTGAAATGAAAAGATCAATGCTGCACTCGTATTAGCTCGGGCCTAAATTAAAATGATAAAAAGTAGAGAACAGAAAGAAAAAGAAGTTGTCTCTCATATTTCATCTCTGGACATTGTCAGAACAAAAGGAAAAAATAGGAGTAACAGCTGGTCCATAAGTGCTGATCAAATATAAACCTCACCTCGGTTGAGGGTGAGGGGGTGAGGACAGAAAGGAGGGAAACTAAGAAGTGAGGTGAAAGATTGGGATAGTGGAAGCAGCAGCAGACATCACATAATTCACTGCTTGAATATGTGAAGTGAAGGTGAACGGTGGGCAGCAGTAGCAGAAATGCACTTTAGTTCTCACCTCCCGAAGCTCTGCAGGCCCTGATGCTGCACCACAGATTCCTGAGGATGAGGAGCATGAGGAAGAGCAAGGCTTGGCATGGGATGATGTGGAGGATGAGGAGAAGAAGGAGGAGGAGGAGGAGGATGCTGAGGAAGAGGAGCAGGAGGATAAGGGCTGAATAGGGGAAGGGGTTTCCTAAGTCGGGGGAGGGATCTCTGGAGGGGGGAGTTAGGAGGCGCAAAAGGGCCTCCTGATCCTACCTCCTCCACCTCCCGTCCCTCCTCTTCCTGTCCTTCATGAGTCATGGTGGGAGGGCTGACGAATCGGAGAGCTGAATGGCTAGGAAAGCTGGTGAAGCGGTGATCTGATTGGCTGCCTGTTTTTGACTACAGACACACATAGAGAGGCGAGACATGAATGCCGGCTATCTTTAGCTAACTCAGATCAAACTACTAACTGGTTTTAACAACGTGCCTGTCATGCTGTGTAGTTTCCATGGTAACCAAAGTGGTTAAAGCTATTAGCATCATCTCAGATAATGACCTTTAACCTAAACTTGCATCCCTGCCTAAGCAAATCCAGTGAAGAGCAGGAGTAAAGTGCTTATACGCATCTTTCAAATTCCAGTCTACTAAGTGTGATCAAAAGTTCTGTGATTCCACTCATAAAAAGCGGAAATCTTACCTGATTTAAAATGAACTGTGATCCTCTTCAAGGAATCTCCTCGTGCAGGTCTGGACTAACTCCAGTACCATTCCTGGTATTTTAAGATTACGTCCTATTCGATTCAGGTATTAATGTTGGATCTCTTCCACTATATCAGTTTCATTTTACGACAGAGGGAGTCCAAACTAACTAGTGTCATACAAAGTTTGCATTGGTATGGCCAATAAAACTGTTTTCAGTGCACTTTGAGTGGGTATATTAAGGTACACCATGTTTTTCTCCCTCAGATGTGTCAACACTGGGAAAAAAAGAGAAAAGCACGCTCCTGGTGTTGGTTGTGACCTGATGTACCACATCTTCTTATAGCTGGAGACCCAACTCATCACCAGTGATGATGTTCATCCAAAAAGGTTGGTGAGTTTGACACAGAAGTTGAGATTTTTGTGTGCAAAAAAATTGCAGAGACCACAAAGTGGTCAGAACACGGCACCCAGTGATCTAAAAGTCCAAGTTAGAAGTAGACCAGAGGTGCACAGTGGGAGAGCAGGAATATTTCATCTGGGATGTGTGGCTTTTATTTTTTTGTTTGTAAAGCTTATAGAACTTTTTGATCACACCTTGTATTATCTTACCTGGAAGGACCGCCTTCCACATGGTAGGGGAATACAATACAGTTTGTGGCAGCTTTTGCTAACACAACCGTCAATCTTTTTTAGATTTTTAGTTATCGTCTCTTCAGAGATTATGCCTTAAAATGTTTCAACATACACTGATCAGGCATAACATTATGACCACCAGCCTAATATTGCATTGGTCTACCCTTGAATTAAATCCAGTAAGTGGTGCGGAGGGGCATCCACGGATTGGACTAGTTTGTCCAGCATTGGTCCAGAATTTGGAGGCCAAGTCAACACCTCAAACTTCTTGTTGTGCTCCTCAAACCATTTCTTCTTTGTGGCAGGGCAGATTATTCTGTGCCACAGCCTTCAAGGAATACTGTTTCCATGAAAGGATGTACACGGTGTGCAACAGTGGTTAGGTAGGTGGTGCGTGTCAAATTAACATCCACATGGATGGCAGGACACAACGTTTATCACAATGTTTCCCAGAAGACAGTGTGATTGCCCAAAGCATCATCATCACCATGATCACCGTGTCTGGTCAACAAACTGTGATGCTCTGACGCCTTTCTGTCAGAATCAGCATCAACTACAGTGGGGCAAAAAAGTATTTAGTCAGCCACCGATTGTGCAAGTTCCCCCACCTAAAATGATGACAGAGGTCAGTAATTTGGTCAATAACAAAAATACAACTCAATACTTTGTAACATAACCTTTGTTGGCAATAACAGAGGTCAAACGTTTACTATAGGTCTTTACCAGGTTTGCACACACAGTAGCTGGTATTTTGGCCCATTCCTCCATGCAGATCTTCTCGAGAGCAGTGATGTTTTGGGGCTGTCGCCGAGCAACACGGACTTTCAACTCCCGCCACAGATTTTCTATGGGGTTGAGGTCTGGAGACTGGCTAGGCCACTCCAGGACTTTCAAATGCTTCTTACGTAGCTACTCCTTTGTTGCCCGGGCGGTGTGTTTTGGATCATTGTCATGTTGGAAGACCCAGCCTCGTTTCATCTTCAAAGTTCTCACTGATGGAAGGAGGTTTTGGCTCAAAATCTCATGATACATGGCCCCATTCATTCTGTCCTTAACACGGATCAGTCGTCCTGTCCCCTTGGCAGAAAAACAGCCCCATAGCATGATGTTTCCACCCCCATGCTTCACAGTAGGTATGGTGTTCTTGGGATGTAACTCAGTATTCTTCTTCCTCCAAACACGACGAGTTGAGTTTATACCAAAAAGTTCTACTTTGGTTTCATCTGACCACATGACATTCTCCCAATCCTCTGCTGTATCATCCATGTGCTCTCTGGCAAACTTCAGACGGGCCTGGACATGCACTGGCTTCAGCAGCGGAACACGTCTGGCACTGCGGGATTTGATTCCCTGCCGTTGTAGTGTGTTACTGATGGTGACCTTTGTTACTTTGGTCCCAGCTCTCTGCAGGTCATTCACCAGGTCCCCCCGTGTGGTTCTGGGATCTTTGCTCACCGTTCTCATGATCATTTTGACCCCACGGGATGAGATCTTGCGTGGAGCCCCAGATCGAGGGAGATTATCAGTGGTCTTGTATGTCTTCCATTTTCTGATGATTGCTCCCACAGTTGATTTTTTCACACCAAGCTGCTTGCCTATTGTAGATTCACTCTTCCCAGTCTGGTGCAGGTCTACAATACTTTTCCTGGTGTCCTTCGAAAGCTCTTTGGTCTTGGCCATGGCGGAGTTTGGAGTCTGACTGTTTGAGGCTGTGGACAGGTGTCTTTCATACAGATGATGAGTTCAAACAGGTGCCATTCATACAGGTAATGAGTGGGGGACAGAAAAGCTTCTTACAGAGGACGTTACAGGTCTGTGAGAGCCAGAGATTTTCCTTGTTTGAGGTGACCAAATACTTGTTTTCCACCCTGATTTACGAATAAATTCTTTACAAATCCTACCATGTGGATTCATGGATTTTTTTTTCACATTCTGTCTCTCACAGTTGAAGTGTACCTCTGGTGCAAATTACTGACCTCTGTCATCATTTTAAGTGGGGGAACTTGCACAATCGGTGGCTGACTAAATACTTTTTTGCCCCACTGTAGTTTGAGGTGCAGTAGATCATCTTTTGGACCACACAGGTCAGACAGCCTTCTGTACCCAATCATCAGTGAGCCTTGGCCACCCATGACCCTGTTGCTAGTTCACCACTGTTCCTTCCTCGGACCATTTTTGATAGATACAGACCACTGCAGGCTGGGAACACCCCACAAAAGCTGCAATTTTGGAGATGCTCTAACCTGTTCGTCTAGCTATCACAGTTTGTCCCTCGTTAAACTCGCTCAAATCCTCACGCTTGACCATTTTTCTCCTTCATCAGCTCGGGGGACAAATATTCACTTGCTCCCTGATATTTCCCACTAACAGGTGCCATGATGAAGAGATAATCAGTGTTATTTACTTCAGCTGTCAGCGGCCATAATGTTATGCCTGGTCGGTAGGGCTGAACGATTATGGAAAATAATCTAATTGCGATTTTTTGCCCCAATATTGCGATTGCGATGCGATATGCGATTATTTTTTAAGGTCTTTGTCTTCTGTATTATTAAACAAAGACAAGCAATACATCATATAGTATGGCCAATACTATATTACATTAATTTTAAACTGTTCTTTCCTGGAAGACAGACCTCTGTTATGATGACATGAGGTGATGCATGAATTGATGACTGACATTTTTATTTAACTTCTTCAATCACAACAGTATATTTGAACATACACAATAGTTTATTTTTAGCTTACAAACATCTGAGCATAAAGTGCTGACAAGGAACCCTGGTGTAAACATTAAAATGAAAGTCAGTACAATGTGCAGATTGCAGAAATATACATTAAAAAAATCAGTGGCTTTACCACACTCAGTTTTTCGACATCTGTGAACTACTAGACAGTCATTCAATTAAAAAATAATATTAAATAAATAAAACTAATAAATAAAAAATACACACATCTTACTGATCTCTGCAGTCAGTAACATTACACATAAAGTGCAAACATAATAGCAATTGTATAAACACACACACAAACACGCCTTTAAAGTTTAAAGGCGTGAAATTGGACGGTCTAGCCTTCTGATTAGCGTCACCGCTGTCTCAGTGGCGTTTAATAAACTCGGCCGTCTGCTTCTTGCTATCTAAAATATAACCAGACACTGGCGTAAATTCTCGACTGTCTCATACTTCTGTTTAATAAGTTTTCTGTTTGACGTTTAGTCAGCTGTGTGAAAACCAAGGAGGAACCCACCCGGGGGATTAATAAAGTTTTATTTTATCTAATCTAATAACTTTAATCTCAGCCAAACCGATTTACTCACGAACAAACAAAACACTGAAAAAAGCCCAACAATAACATTTTTAGGTTGTCTAAGTGACTTATATATTACGTTTAACCCGAGCAGCGAAACTCCGCGGTGATCTGAAAATGATGTGCCGGGAGTTGTGCCGTTCTCGGCCGCATCAGTAACCCTCGAGCTCCCGGCTAGCTGTCGAGCTGGTGGGTAGCAGACGCCTCTGAAAACGTCGAAGCACTTTTGCAAATATGGGATATCTTGATAAACCGAGCAGATATTTGATGTTTACACAACTACTTTCTCGCCTGAAAATATGTTAAAAGTTTATTTTGTGACCCAGAAAGATTAGTATGAGTAATTTTAAAACTTAGTAGCGGCCGCCATTGCTGGAAACTGGAGTTTGGCTGGGCCGCGCTATGAATTCTGGGATATGGTAGTAATTTGGACAGCCTTCGGCGCGTCGCTGTGACGTAATCGGTCTACAAATGCGGCCTCAGGAGGATGCAGCCCATGAATTTGGACATGTCCAGAGTATAATCGCAGCCTTTGCGGTTAGAAAATTGCACTTGATCATGTCGCGATATTATCGCAAATGCGATATATCGTTCAGCCCTACTGGTCGGTGTACGGCGAAAAGTACATTTCCTCGACTGTCACTGGACGGCTGTCACAAGGGTTTATCATATGGCCAAATGCACAATGCACTAGATTACATATTATAACAAGCAGCAGCAAAACCTCATTAATATATTTTCTACACACTGGCATTGCAATATTTTTGTAGGGGATCAACCAAATATGTTTAGCGCAAGTCAGCAAAGAATGCATGAAAAAAAGAGCATAAATTAAAATATAGGCACAGAGTAGCCTTGAATAATCTCTCAGTGTTCCCTGAGGGGACTTGCTGGAGAGAGAGAGCTGCTATCTTCCTCACTTTCTTGATATCCCCACTAGTTGGCAAACTGAGAGATTTTCCAGTCCTACACATTGGAAGCTTAGACGTGTGAGCGAAGGACTGAAGATGCATATGTTATTCAATATAAACAACCCACAGCGAGCAACACAGGCACGATTAGGAGGAGGAGGAGGATGGAAATGAGGAGACGATGAGCTGATGTTATGATACTGAAATCAAGTGTTATTGTTCTTGAATGACTCAAACTGAAGCTGTGACAGCTGTGTTCACACATGAAGGATGATGAGCAGCTTTGTACAAAGATAACAGTTATCATGAGTCGTGTGCAATGGGCACCAGGTTTCAGGAAGAACGCTCAATGGCGCTCAGACAACAGACGAAAAAATGGGAGCATAAAGAGGAAGACAAGAAGATTACACAAGCACACGGGCCGCAAACATTCTTCTTTTCTTACAGCTGGTAGCAGAACAATGCGTGAAGATAATCAGGTACAATAGCAACACAGAAGGTTTTAGTGTCCTTGTGCTTTTCTCTTGCTGCAAATCTATTTCTACATAATAAAGAAACATAGTTTATATGGATAAATTATGTTTGCTACCCTCATTAGGCGGGATAATGATCAATAACTTCATCTGGCGGCTGTAAACAAAGCTGGGTAACTATGCCAAGACGCATGCAGTGACTGCCCTGGTGTTTCTCCAATCCTCAGCCTGTTGGATGAGTTGATTCATTGCAGAGTGCAGCTCACCTTTACAGGTTTCACTGGTTTGAATTTATGACTCAAGGGGATTACTTCCATTTATCTTCAAGGATGATCTCAGTACATTTGCACTATATATCATATGTTGGGTGTTTGAGTATGTAATAAATGATAAGAAATATGTGTTTGGTACGTGGATGTGGGTCTTTACATTCTCTGGAGTTCATACAGTGTTAAAGATAGATCCTTACAGTAAAACACTCAGTCATACATTTAAGCCGTTTTCACACATGCACGGCAGGCCTGAACTTTTCAATATCAGCAGTGGGAACGGCATTAAACAGTGTTTTCTTTTTAACCCGTGTGGTCCTTGTTTGTGGCAATTAACTAAATGCAGGCAATTATCTAGAGAGTTAAAAGCAAGCGAGCAGGCATCGTATGTCCTGCTGTGCGCTACATGTCAGAAGGGACCACCAGAGTTCATGTGTGAAAACGACTTAATACTTACCGGGTAAATAGGTGAAGCAGATGACTTCAGCTGTACAGAAGTTTGGTATGCTGTAAGACTGAAGCATCCACACCATTCACAGTGAAAAAAAGCAGTGTGGAATGAGCCCACTCACCTTAATAAGGGGGTTGATGACACCGACATTGGCACTGGAGTTAAAGACCTTGTTGAATCCCGTCTCTCGGTTGACCAACTCCAGCTGGTAGAACTTCTTGTCATCCTATATAAAAAAATGACAACATGTTGCAGTCAAACTCCACCCCAATCAAAACACACTCCACTATTCTTCTGTCTGTTTGCCAACACACATTTTTAATAGTCACAGTTTCATAAAGTTTGCATTCCCTCAGTATTTTCAACTAAAACTACACCAAATCAATAATTTCTTGACTCACTGTCCTGCATTCGAAGGATAAGCAAGCGCACATACACGATCCTGTTTACACACATGGATTCATAATTTAAAGAATAACAAAGTGAATTGTGGATCAGCATCTTGAAAAAAGTCTACTGAGATCCCGACTGACACACAGCAGAACCACAAAGGGCGGTTCCACATTAAGACTTCATGAAGTTATCAGCAGCATGCTGCAAAGACACAGGTCCTCCACAGTGCCTCGAAGGGCCACGCACAAGGAGTGAGAGTGAAGAAGTAGAGACATCGCTCAAACCGAGTTCTGCTTATCAACATTTAACTGCATCGCAGGATCTTTATCAAATCCCAAAGACGCAGCTTGCTCGCTAACTTTTCTTTCCTAAGTAAACAACATCTGCTGGTCGAGACCCTTACATGCAGTCAGATGAAGGAACTTTCAAAGAAATACATTTTTAACCCTGAGAACTGTTGACTGTTTGACCTCGCTTCCAGCGATTAATCCTTGATTTAGACTTTCTCACGAACTGCATGTCTATTTTTCAGTTTACTCCTCAGAGACTATCCCATGCCAAGATCTGGACTCATGGACCCCCGCGTCTACTCACCACCAGCTTTTTGACCAGAGCTTCTCTTTCAGTCACCATCTCTCTGAGCTCTGCGATCACATGCAGGTCTTCTGGTCGGCTTTCTCTGTTTCTTAACTTCTCCTCTGTGCCCTCCAACCTGGACGCACCCAGGAAACATTAAGAGTTAAATAAACAGGAACAAAGTGTGGCACCAGAGAGACAAAAGGAAGACAAAACAGAGACAACTTTGATCTATCTTGAAACAGTAGCAGCCCAAAAGAGCCACAGAAGAGGTTTCATCACACGGTTTTATGTCTTACAGTATTTGTAGAGCAGAAATCTTGTCTTTGAGGACCTCCTGGGCCTTGTTGAAGTCAGCCAGCATGATTTGTGTTTCTCTCTGATGGATTGCATTGAGCTCCCCCATCTCTCGCTCGTGTCTCTTTGCAAGGTCTTGTTCATGAGCTCTGCAGCAAAGACAGAAGTCATAAATGAATAAATCATTAGGCGAACTTTTCTGCTAGATGCATATTTCCTAAAGTGCCACCAAGTATCACAAGTTTACACTTAAATAATAATCACTTTGGGACTTTTCCTCTGCCTCTATACCAGTACATTTAATTTCCCGGAAGGGGGACCTGTGACATTGACATCGCATTTCAGTAAATTATAGAGGCCGACAGCAAGATGTGCAGCTGCAAAGTGAACTCTGCTGGGACACAAAGCACAGCTGGTACAGGGAGCATCCGGTCCCTCAGTGCTTACTGTGTCAATGTCAGAGTGTTAATTTATGTGTCTGCAATCTAAGTTAAAGAACGTAATGAAGAGTGTGCTTCATTTACATATGGGGACCATTAGAATTAAACTTCCTATAAGAAATGTGAAGAAGCAGAGCCAGGGTTACTGGCACAGGCTGCCAACGCTTGCACGAGTAGCGGACGAACATCCGTCTTTAATGGCTGTGGTTTTGCTTTCACATTTTCTTTTTAGCATCACTCACTCATTAAAGTAACTGTTTTTACAAGCTTAACACTGGACAGTAGCACTCAAACCACTAGAAAAGGGCATTTCAGCAATTCTTGAGGAATTTTAATTTAAAAAAAACTATCCTAATATAATTAGTGTTTTCTCACATTGGGGCAGACAAATATGACAGAAAGTCTGTGTTACGAACAACAAATTAAGCTTGAAAGACGCTGACATTTACCCTGTTGGAATACTTCATTAAAGCTGGAGAAGCAAACATAGTCACAGTGGTCTTTAGGTTATAAAAAAGAGCACGGGAGTCAAAATGCGGTAGGCAAAAGACTTTGTGGCGTTTTTCCACGCAAGAAAAATGAAACCAGTGCACGAGTGCCTTAACTTGCATTCTAGCCACCAGATGGCGACAGTGGTGGCTACAAAAAGACTGGATCCTACAGAAACCTATGGTTTGTGTGTTGACCTCTATAAACATTTTCCTGCTGAGTTTATGAGCCAATTTTGGATCTTATTAAATAAAAAATTAAGTCTGTTTTGTAAATCTTGATCATCCCATGTTCCAAAACGGAGGATTATCTGGGCTATGCTGATTGGCTAGCCACCTGTGACTGACAATGAGGGTATAATATGCAGACAGACCAAGCCCTGCTCCAAACCAAGATTAAATACCATGAATGTCTTCATGGTAGCTACATCCATCTTTTATACTGCCTGTCGTAAAGCTGGAAGGCAACACTGATTCATTTTAAGTCAATACAAACTCTGCTGGCTTAGAACAGATAGGCTGGAGTTGTGGAAGCAGGCGTGTAAAACATGAAACTCTGAGCTGAGAGGTCCTTTACCCACTTTATCTAAAGCATGATGCTGATAACGCTGTGCTTGATTTAGAGCAAAACATGTTTAAAGTTCACCAGAAACTGATCAGAATACAGTATTAATATAAATAAATGCTTACACTGATAGATCTGGACATCTATAGACTTTGTTGTTTTACTGGGTATTATATAGCTATGGCTTCAATAAACAAAGTACTGGTGTTTTAACTGAAATGGTCAGACAGAGCTACACTGGAAAAAAATTTACATATGTGAAAATGAAATAAAAATATATTTTTAGACTGTGAAAAACACGTCTAATGTAAAGTGGCTTGAAAAAACTGCACTTATGAATAAACGTGACTTTTTTCAGTAAATCCTCAGAAAAAGACTAAAAATACAGACGCAAGTTTAACATGATTTCACAAATGTGATGTCATCTTTACTTAAAAGGCAGCTGTGAAATTCTAGTTTTATGCTGTGAATGCATATTTAAAATTGGATGGTTGATGCAAAAATTTCACAAATATTATTTACTTAAATACTCTTATATAAGCAAGAGTATTTAAGGGTAATGGGAGGATAATGTCTGCTGAGCTACTGAACCTTATCTGATGGTTAGCTTCGCTGCGGACCCGCAGCACCTCTTTGCCCTTCAGCTCCAGCTCTCTGGTTAGCGTGTCGATGGTCTCGTTCAGAGAGTGAATCTCATGGTCCAGATCGGTGATACGGTTGCTACGGGAACACAGCTCCGCTTGCAGGTCTGAGATACGAATTAAGAGATCTTGTTCCTAGAGGATGCACATAAGACAGAATAGGCAGTTATTTGCTAGAAGGCTTTTAAACCTTGAGATCACTTAGGGCGAAACACTGAGAGACAAGAACAAAAACAGAACTAAACCACTGTCAGTGTCACCTGCTTTTGGCTGTGCTCCATGGCTTTCTCTAGCTCTCGTTTGGTGGCAGCGTGTTCTTTGAGGTGGATTTGCTTCAGATGCTCGATGGCTGTCGCGTGGAGGTGGTTCAGTTCTGCACGAAGAGAGGCTGCAGGAAAGAGACGCCACAGGTAATGTGAGGGATCATTTCTTATGTAGTTTATGTAGAAAAATGACAACAGTGCGAAGAAATGAAAGATATTCTCATGTTTTGTGACTCCTTTCCTACATCGTACTTTCACGACTTATTCTTTTAGTTGGTTTAATATTGGAGGCAACTACTGAGATCAATTTTATCACCTAGCACATGTTCACAGATCTCAGAAAGCTGATTTCACCATTAGTTAATTTCATCCTGGTTTCCTAAAGCGTCTTACGATTTAACCACCAAATGTTTCTTTCTTCTCCTATTCTTCTAAACAGCAATAGGCAGATAATGAAGGTGATTTTGTTGTAATCACTATGGACAAAAACATCATCACAGCAGGCCGAAACAGAACCAGAACGTCTCAGTAGGTAGAAACACAATCACCAAAGGGTGGGGAAAAAATCATTGCTGCAATTTAAAACCACGCCACAGAGCGAGCCTGGCAGTGTGGGAACAACCCCGATCGATAACTACAAACCTAGACGTGTCAAAGCCACGTTTACTATATCTATCATCATTTACCCAGCTTTGCTTTCCCCTCGTCCTCCAATTCAAATCGCAGTGTCTGCAGCTCCTGGTCCGACTGCTGTCTGAGGATTTCTAAAGTCCTCCTGTGGGCCTCCTTCAAAGCGTGAACCTCCTCCCGCTGCTCCTGCTTTAGACGTTCCTCGAGGGCCTGGCAGACGGCACGGCGAGGGAGATTAAAGAGGATAGAGGGACGGAAAGGAAGGAGAAGAGAAAGGACAAAGATGACAAGACACAATATGTTACATGAAAAATATGGTTTTGAGAAAAGTGTAGTTTGGATGTCTGACTCAATATTTCCTTTTTATTTTTGGCTGAAAAATAAAAGTGAAATGTTGTAAAAAGAAAGCCAGAAGACAAAGAGAGAAAATGAACAGTGTAATCGAACCACAGCTCCAAGCTGGTTTTGAGTAACAGACTGGCACAGGAAAAGTGACAATATTAAGAACACACAAAGACTTTTGGAGACTGTCCCACTATGTACTGCATAAAAAAAGGAAGCTACTCAGCTTCAGGAAGCAGAACTGACAGCGAGATCCATCAACAGGCTGAAAATGACTAAAGAGTGTAAGTATAAAATCACTGAGCTTTTTGACACATCCTCTCAGTGCCACATAACGAAAAAAAAAAACTACCTCAACCATAATTTATATCGTTTGGCTCATTTTAATATTACTTAACAAGAAAATTGGTGAAATTAAAGTAAATGATCCAAATAAAATGGCTCAGAAAGCCGGGAATTTCCTCAGGGGTTTGATTGTGCTATGAATCTTCTGCACTTCTTGACTCTGTGGCAGACATAAAAGGATCATTAAACAATATTAGAAAAGCTCAAAAACTTTTTTACTTGGTCTCAAGTAGTTTTGTTGACCAGCACTCGCTGAACTTCACAATGGATACTCTGCTACACGTAATCATTGCTGTGCTGTGGACTATATTGGAAATTCAAATTGCAGCACCTTCCACACTATAATTTCCTCTCTGGAAGAAATAACGTCAGAAACTAGAAGCTCCCAGGACGACAAATCAAGTTGTGTACCTCTTATAAAGCACTATTTTAAGGACTTTTGCTGATCACAGACTGCTACATACATAAAAAAAAGTAGATAAGAACACAGGTGAAAAGAGAGGAACAGCAGCTGCAGATTTCTGTACTGAAAGTCACATTTTTACAGAACTATAAAAAGACACAGGATACAGCCAGAGGAGCACATGAACTAATTTGATGATTTAAAAGTAAAACTCTTATTTTTGTCAGTCTTTTTCTTTCATTTTTTTTATAATGGTAATAGGCGTTTACTTGTGTATTACAAAGTTCACGGGAAGCGACATTGTGGATATATCAGCTACTGAAGCACAATTCTCTACTCTCCTGCCGATAGACAGCTAAAGGACACTTTAATTCTTTAATTTAAGTTTAGCAGCAAGTTTTTAGTTTGTTCTCCTCCCTAATGGAGGGAGTGTGTACTCTGTCTGTTTGTCCACAGTTTTCAAAACAGCATTTTCAGATTTTCTGTGATGGTGATACCGATAACAGCAACATATTAGGCCTTGGGGGACATGATTACATATGCTGGCTAAACATGAGCTTGACTGCTGTCCCTATGATGTTGCTATGATGTCACCATGATGACATAACGGGTTGACATCATCATGTTGTAATAAAACATCAGTGTTAATAAACCTGCCCTTTGATAGTTGCGCTCTCTGAGTGGTCTTGTTTTACGTGTTGTTTCACGCTCTTGTATTGATGGATTTAGTCAAAAACATTTCTTCAAGAAATCTCAGTCAACATTACTTCAACACAAGGTCACTGCTTACTCTGCTGTTCAAGCAGCTAAATCAACCTATAAGCAGAGCTAGCTTTGGACAGAATACCAATCATGGTTCACATGCAGTGCTAACCTTTTCATAGTTTTATTGCTGCAGTTGTCACATGTGCTTTGGATGACTTGAAGAAAATATATAAAATATATTTTCTGCTCAAATGTTGCCTTGTAGTCATTTTTAATCACATAGGTAAAAAATACTAGCTAATAGTACGGTACATCATCATCCTGTTTTTGAGTTAACTATCAAATCCATTCACCCACACCAGTCGCAGCAGATGGCTGCCCCTGCCTGAGCTTGGTTCTGCTGGGGGTTTCTTCCTGTTAAAAGGGAGTTTTTCCTTCCCACTTTTGCCTCTTCTTCAAAGGGAGTTGTTTGATTGTTGAGGTTTTCTCTGTATTATTTTCTTTATCTTACAATATAAAGTGCCTTGAAGTGACTTGTGCTGGTCTATATAAATAAGACTGAGTTAAACTGAACATTTATTGATGCCAGACTCGGCTGAGGTGACAGATCAAACCAAATTTTATAAAAAATCG
This sequence comes from Aulonocara stuartgranti, assembly GCF_965226115.1. Lineage (NCBI taxonomy): Eukaryota > Metazoa > Chordata > Actinopteri > Cichliformes > Cichlidae > Aulonocara > Aulonocara stuartgranti. Next base: position 42,034,230 of record NC_138958.1, on the reverse strand, counting down.
TCACCCTGAAATCTCTGCAACACCAAACTCCAGCCTAGCCATACAGGATCCACCAACATACAGTGTTCTAGAGTCACGTTAATACTACAGTACAAAGCAACAGTAAATCTCTCAAATGCTGCATTCAGTAGTCAAAGGTTTGCTGCTTAAATCATATTTAAAATCACAGATTTTATTAATTTAGTTAGGCATTTTTGCTACTAGAATTACTGCAGCACATTATTGCTTCAGTCACAGCACTTGTTAGTGAACGATGGTAGCATTTAGCAGCTGTTGTTGCTGCACTAGTGAGGCTGTTGAAACTGTCCTCGTGGCACTTTTACTGTGTGTACAAACAGATGAGTTCAAAGAAGACTGCAGTGAAGTCCACAGTGGAACAAGAAAGGCTACTGTAATGTATTTAGTAAAAGCCCCCGAGAAGTTAGTTAGAACTTGCTCTACTTTTCTTTTCAGAGAGAACAAAAGGCAGGTAGTGTCGTGCAACTATGTGACAAATCCCAAGACAACCGATGCAAACCTACATGCTTGCAAATATGTGTGTGTGTGTGTGTGTGTCGTACTCTTATCTGGTGCTGCCTGGCTTCCTCCATGGTGCTGAGGGCACAGCAGTGAGCCTCCTGTAATCGATGCTCTCTCCTCTGATGTTCTCTCTGCATCTCTGCAAACACAGAGATATCAACGTGTACACTGAGATGCATCAACAGCAGACGTGTTTCCATTCTGTTTGACACGATAAGGCAATATGACAATCTGAGCCAGTCGCACAGCGGCAGGAGATGCGCCGCTGAACAGAAGGTGACAACAAAATATTTACACACTCGATGCTCGGACTATTTGTATTAAATATTTAGGTTACATTTCAGATTTTTATTTATTCTTCACAACAAAATAAAAAATCGGTTTCAGCAGTGGTACAGTGCAATGCAGCATGATTTGTCTCGACATGCTGACGATCTCATGCTAGTGAACATCCTGGGCTGTGAATTCAGTTATTTCCCTCATGGATGTTTTGAAGCAGTGATTCCCAAAAGTTTTTAAGGGAGCAGTGGCCCCCTTCATGGCTGCTTGGCTGCAATAATAACAGAAATTCAACTTGAAATTAGTAGTATGCACAGTTACATATTTATATCAATGTAGTTATATAAATATGGAATTAAAACAGGAAATAGGAGGTGGTATTACTTTATTTTGACCTAAATTTACTTCCCCTGTATTAAAGTTTATGTCCCAGTTAGCCTTACCACTTTGCATATGACTAGGTAGCATTAGCAATTTATAGCCAACATCCTCCTGTGTGGTTTATTTATTTTTAAGACATTTTTCGAGGAATACATCACATTCTCATGGATTCTGATTAGAGTGAAGATTTAAGATTGGGTGGCCCCAATGGATCTTCGGGTTTTTAAGTGGGCTGCAGCACTCTTGACTTTGGGAATGGCTGATTTAGAGGCACGCAGGTTTCCCCTGATAAAACTTGTCAGACTGCAACTCGTCATCTAACAGCTCAAACTGGCTGTTACAGCTCCAACCTTCCTTCTCTTTCAAATTCCCATAATCAAAAAATAAAAAATCTCTTGTTTTAAAGTTTTAAAGTTTTAAAGTTAAAATCACATACAAATGCAAAATCGCTACTTTAAGAAAGTTATTTTAGGATGAAATGTTGAAACTCCAGCGGCAGCTTGTAGCCGCAGTCGCCACGTGGAGGAAGCGCGTGCATACCTTTGAGCTGTTGGCTCAGGAGCTCTCTCTCCTGGTTGAACTGAGACTGCAGCTGTTGGAGAGCTGACTGAGACTGAGACAGCTGCAGCTCCAGGGACTGTTTCAGCAGAGAGATCTGAGGAAAAAGGGACGTAAAGGGGGAAGTAGTAAAAATATGGTGTTTAGGTGTTTATAATGAGCAAAGGCTTATTCAAAAAAAAAAAAGAAAAAAGTAACAAGACAGAACAAATTAGATTAAAAGCAAATGTTAACAGGTCAGCGTGCCCACATCCGATAGAAGCAGTAATTACAGGCTGAACTGCAGGGACAACACTGTGTCTCTCTCCAGGTGGTTCTCTATCTCCAACTGTGCGGCGACATCACATTTAATTTACAAGGAAGACATACCTCCAGGAAAGAAGCAACTCACTTAACAGAGCACACACATTTAATTAAAAAACTCTCTCTTTTGCTCCACTATATTTTTTCCAATGCATCGCTCTTAACCAGGGAGAGAGCCTAGGTTTTTCCCCCTTTTTCTAACAACCACTCCCTGGTGGTGATATTGACACACAGATGTAATAAAACCACTTCAGGGCTGCGGATGAAGATTTCTCCACTCGTGTCAATGAGCTGACAGCCCGTCACGACGACGAGTGACAGCGCGCACGGCCCAATAACAAAAGCCAACAAGCGTAAGCCCCATCAGAGCACGCCAAAGTGTTTTGTTTCGAGGAGATACTGCAGCTATCAGAGGCCTAACTGCCAGTGAGTGGCAGAACTCTCTCAGCCAGACGCCTCCGGCCCTTCACATGCCACTCTTTCTCTGAGCCGCTGCAGTTAAATCCCCCGCAGGGTTTAGTGCTGAAGAAGTACCACATTAGCAAGTGTAAGGTAAGATGGATTTAAAAATGAGAGGATGAGGAGCAGGGCTGGGATGAAGTTTCTGAGGTTCTACATCGGATAAAAAAAGATGGCCTGCACAGTTTATCCTCTCTGTCTACTCCAACTAATCATTTTTACATTTACAGCAAAATAATGGGATGTGTGAGATTAGCAATGTGGAAATACCTTAAGCGACCTTGTTTGCAAAAACATGCACCCAGCCCTCTGTGACTTAATTAAACACAATCCCAAGCGCACAAGTTTTGGCTCGCACAAACTGGAGCCTCGGGCTCGGACCTGGTAATGAAAATATCTTAATGAAAAAGAAGTCATTATAGATAACGACGGCACATCCGCCCAGGCGCACAATACCGCACGGGACCTGCGCTCACTTAAGGGCTTTCAGGAATGTCTTTTTCTACTTTAACAGCACATGTAGCTGCCACGTCCATCAAACATGAGAGGCTAAGGCAGCAAAGGCATAAATGGCTTCACTGAAACAGGTTAATCAAAAATTCAGGACATCAGGGGTGATTTTTAACTACATCTGCTAGTGTGTCTGCACAAAACAGTCAAAAGGGAAATCATTCAATTTTTTCATCCTGTTGAGTCTTGGCAATTCTTTAAAGTTAGTGAGTAAAATTATTCAGCGCCAAATGTCAGTAGATTGCAGATTTTGCAGGCAACTGGGGTCTGTTTTTGTACCCTCACAATTCAAGCGCATAATCCTAGTTACTGTGGCTGCTGTAGGATAGCCACTGTAGCTTTTTTATGTTGTCACAATATATCATATTTGCTTCTTTTTATATCTTGCTTGTTCATTAACTAACTTGTAAAGACTTTGGATACTTTGTTGTTTTTAACTTTAGAATAGAAATAACACTGACACTGGCAATGAAACATGCCAAGAGAGATCAAAAACATTCAATTGAGACTGAATGCTATAAGAGATGCAGCCGGCCGGCATGTCTTTGCTCCTGTGGAAGGCTGTCAGTCCACTGTTTACCTCAGCTGTCAAAGCCGGGTGAGAAGCATCTATCTTTATTTACTCTGGAAGAGGCTATAAAACTTTGTGAAAGGAGTCCAATATGGAGTCAAAAAAGCTCAGTTGTGAATAATGACAGCAATACTGAGGTCCTTTTTGCCACTGTTAGCTGTTAGCCTCTGTTAGCAACTGTTGAAACTGTCTTTGTAATGGTTGCAACTTTTAAGGACTCAGGAACGTCATGACTGAACGCTGATACGATGTGAGAATGCAATCAAACTCTTTATCAGAGGGAAAGTGTGATTTTTAGGACACTTGAGCCAAACATTACATATGTAACGTCAGCCCAGGGGCGGGAAATTCCAGGCCTCGAGGGCCGGTGTCCTGCAGGTTTTAGATCTCACCTTGGGTCAACACACCTGAATCACATGATTAGTTCGTTACCAGGCCTCTGGAGAACTTCAGGACATGTTGAGGAGCTAATTTAGCCATTTAAATCAGCTGTGTTGGTTCAAGGACACATCTAAAACCTGCAGGGACACCGGCCCTCGAGGCCTGGAGTTGCCCACCCCTGCGTTAGCTTGTAACTAGCTGTTGTTGTTTAGCCATAACAGTTGTCAGCTGTCTGGAGATGGGCCAGTTGCTTGTCTAATCTGCAGACAATAAGTGATTGTGGCAGACTGGTATGGAAAGAACAAATGCATTAACCATGTTTTATTAGTCTGTTTACTCTGATGTAGCAGAAGAAAAGTAAATGCTTAAAATTAATGGCTGTACCTTTAAATCACAATTGATTTTCTGAAAAAATGGGAAACATTTTGATTGGATTTGGTATGCATCTTCATTTCCAGTTAATAAACAAAACTACCCTATCAATCACAGGGGTTTTCCTGGAAAAACAAACCCTTACTTTTAGACTAATTGTGCTGACAGTTGTAGCTGCCCCTCAAGACCCTCTCCTAGCCAGGAAAGGCCCTGCATCTACTTAAATTTAGATCTGTATTGAAATTTATTAAAATAATAAATTCAGCAATATGGCAGTTGTCCCACCATTAAATCCATCACACAGCAACCAAGAACAGAGTCCCACCATGCTCACTGCTCTGCTGTTCTGAGCAAGCTGAGCATCTGGCAGGCTGGAGGGTCGGCGTATGAAGTATTAACACTGATCAAAAGAAATGCCGAAGAGCAGTAGTTGCTACTGGAATTACTTTTTGACTGAAAGAGAAATTGTACACACCATGAGGGTGGAATGTTGATGCAATTATGGGATTGGTGTTGTCTGAATGCACAATAACTTGAATTTGTAAGGATGATACAGAAGAGGTGCAGAGACACAGAGAAGCACTGACAGCCTTAAAACCACACCAGGAAAGTAACAATCTAATATAATATCCCCTTCTCTGATAAATAAAGCGGAGAATTTATTATTCTTAGCGTTATTAATGGGTAATCGACCAATATACAGCCATCATATTTCCGTTATCACTCTGACAGATGCTAGTTGTAATCATGGCTTATGTGTGAACAGTTTGAGATTTGTCCTTAAAATGCAACGTGATGTGTTATATCTGAGGGGACTGCGAGTTTCTCTTTGCATTGTGACTGATGAGTCTCTGAGCCCCCGGTAGGGCTGGTGTTTCTGCAGAGCTGTAAGTAGGTCAATACCGTGCAGATCACTGTAATAATACTTTCGTGCTTTTGTCTTCATAGTGGCCCAGCTTGCATGTCTGCTGTTTTTTCTAGTTAATCTTTGTGCAAGACTATGATTGAAAGTATTACGGGGATAAGCTAAAACATTCCTAACTGGGCTTTCAAATTAAATTTAAATATTTTGGGTTGAAAAGGATCTTTTAAGCATGAATTAAACTACTTGGGAATGTTTTTTTCAGGTGATGTTCATGTAGCCTTTGAAAGCATGGTCTTGGATTTTGAAAATTATGCTTATCTGCACTTCACTTTAATGCTGTACTGGTGCCCCCGGCCATATCAAACTCAGAGCAATTCAATTCCAGAAGTTCTCTGGGTGAAATCCTCTACCTCTGGTTGGTGGCCAATACCATCTACCAGAGGTCCGAGGAGAATGGCCAAACTGCTTTAAACTGACAGGGAGGCAACCACTTATAGTAAATAATCACTTGTAACAAGTGAGTCTGCAGAAGAGCATCTCTACATGCAAATGTTAAAGCAGAAGACCACACTGGATGCCGCTCCTTCCAGCTAATAACAGGAAACTGAGGTTATAATTCTCCAGAATTGGACAACAGAAGATTAGAAAACACTGCCTGCTTTGATAAATCTTGACTCCTGCTGCAACATTTAGATGGTAGGGTGTGAAACCGGTGTGTACAACATGAAAGCAGGGATCCATCCTGCCTTGTATCAATGATTTATGACGCTCGTGGTGCAATGGAGTAGAGAATATTTTCTTTACAGACTGTGGACTCGTCAGTACCAGGTAGGCATCATTTAATTGCCACAGCCTACGTGCGTATTTACCCAAAGCTCAAATCATCTCAAACTGTTTTTTTGGACATTCAGTTCACTGAACCCAAATGGGCTCCACAATCACCAGATCCCAATCTAATAGAGCACCTTTGTGATGAGGAACTCTGTGATGCTGTCGTGTGAATATGGACAAAAATCTCTGAAGAATTTATCCAGCACTTTGTTGAAATTATGCCGCGAGGAATGAATGCAGATCTGAAATCAAAAGAGGTACTAGCAAAGCACATTTAAAGAGATTCCGGTAAGTGTATATACACTTAATAATATCCGTGGATTACAGTATTACATATACACACATTAGCCATCTTTTCTGTTGCTCCTAAACCAACCCCCCCCCCCCCCCACACACACACAGCCCTGTGAGGGCAAAAAAAAGACACACATGCAGAGGCTCACATATAGTACACATACAGTGTAAGCTCCTTAGATATCTGATCTGTGATATTGTTTGAAGTTTATTTTTAGCCACTCGGCACTATAACTTTAAAATGCTTCTTTTTATACTGTGACCCACATTTACATGATTCCTAATCTGGCATCTATAATCTGCAGATGCTGCAGATAAGAAATGATGCTCCCTAAAGAGCCCACTATGAAATTCCATCTTAATTATTACAGCCACATCAATGAGGACTGCTTCCTTTCATCTTAAAATGATACCATATCTATAGCTGAAACAAATAGGTAGCAATCATTTATTTGGATATTTGGTGATTCTTTTGAAAACTGCCACCTTAGCTTGCACATTTTTTTCAATTAAGCAAATAAATATTTACATTTTAGTCTGCAGAACAAACGATTTCTGGAGTAATTAAGAAACTCCAACACAGTAGCTATATCAAAGGTCAAAGGTCCATCGCAGAGCCGCCGACCACAAACAGATGTCTCAAAACCAAAGGACAAGTTTTCTTTGGTAAACGAAAATATTTTATGAAGAAGAACAAAACTTTGTGTGAAACAGAATCTCTTGTATCTTGTGTTGGAGTTAAAGTCAGATCACTCTTTAACTTTGTCTCGTTTTGCCGTGAGCTGCTTTTGTCACGGTTTTGGTTGGGGGCGTCTGAAAAGTTGCCAAGCTGGCACTGGTGACTCCAGCTTGTCAGAAAATGTTTATCTGGAGCCACCAGCGTCTTGGCAAACTCAGGACGAGCCTCTTTGAGGTTTCAGTTGTGACTCAGCTCTGAATTACCCAGAGACAGTATGCTCTGCAGGAACGGCTACATGAGTCTAAGCAGACGAGCGTCTGAGCTCCCAAACCAGCGTCAAACGGCTCGCTCTGTTCCTACAGTGCTTTCATTCTGACCCTAGCAGCTAACTTCAGTCCTCATAAGATAAAATCTCCCGAACTGTAGCTACTGGAACATCTGAAGGAGCATTAATTTCAAAGGCTTTCTTTAAAGAACCTATTTAAAGGCTGCAAATACATAGCATGCATACAGGGAGTGCAGAATTATTAGGCAAATGAGTATTTTGTCCACATCATCCTCTTCATGCATGTTGTCGTACTCCAAGCTGTATAGGCTTGAAAGCCTACTACCAATTAAGCATATTAGGTGATGTGCATCTCTGTAATGAGAAGGGGTGTGGTCTAATGACATCAACACCCTATATCAGGTGTGCATAATTATTAGGCAACGTCCTTTCCTTTGGCAAAATGGGTCAAAAGAAGGACTTGACAGGCTCAGACAAGTAAAAAATAGTGAGATATCTTGCAGAGGGATGCAGCAGTCTCAAAATTGCAAAGCTTCTGAAGCGTGATCATCGAACAATCAAGCGTTTCATTCAAAATAGTCAACAGGGTCACAAGAAGCGTGTGGAAAAACCAAGGCGCAAAATAACTGCCCATGAACTGAGAAAAGTCAAGCGTGCAGCTCCCAAGATGCCACTTGCCACCAGTTTGGCCATATTTCAGAGCTGCAACATCACTGGAGTGCCCAAAAGCACAAGGTGTGCAATACTCAGAGACATGGCCAAGGTAAGAAAGGCTGAAAGACGACCACCACTGAACAAGACACACAAGCTGAAACGTCAAGACTGGGCCAAGAAATATCTCAAGACTGGTTTTTCTAAGGTTTTATGGACTGATGAAATGAGAGTGAGTCTTGATGGGCCAGATGGATGGGCCCGTGGCTGGATTGGTAAAGGGCAGAGAGCTCCAGTCCGACTCAGACGCCAGCAAGGTGGAGGTGGAGTACTGGTTTGGGCTGGTATCATCAAAGATGAGCTTGTGGGGCCTTTTCGGGTTGAGGATGGAGTCAAGCTCAACTCCCAGTCCTACTGCCAGTTTCTGGAAGACACCTTCTTCAAGCAGTGGTACAGGAAGAAGTCTGCATCCGTCAAGAAAAACATGATTTTCATGCAGGACAATGCTCCATCACACGCGTCCAAGTACTCCACAGCGTGGCTGGCAAGAAAGGGTATAAAAGAAGAAAAACTAATGACATGGCCACCTTGTTCACCTGATCTGAACCCCACTGAGAACCTGTGGTCCATCATCAAATGTGAGATTTACAAGGAGGGAAAACAGTACACCTCTCTGAACAGTGTCTGGGAGGCTGTGGTTGCTGCTGCACGCAATGTTGATGGTGAACAGATCAAAACACTGACAGAATCCATGGATGGCAGGCTTTTGAGTGTCCTTGCAAAGAAAGGTAGCTATATTGGTCGCTGATTTGTTTGTTTTGTTTTTGAATGTCAGAAATGTATATTTGTGAATGTGGAGATGTTATATTGGTTTCACTGGTAAAAATAAGTAATTGAAATGGGTATATATTTGTTTTTTGTTAAGTTGCCTAATAATTATGCACAGTAATAGTCACCTGCACACACAGATATCCCCCTAAAATAGCTAAAACTAAAAACAAACTAAAAACTACTTCCAAAAACATTCAGCTTTGATATTAATGAGTTTTTTGGGTTCATTGAGAACATGGTTGTTGTTCAATAATAAAATTATTCCTCAAAAATACAACTTGCCTAATAATTCTGCACTCCCTGTATGTATTCAAGCATCACTATGGCTTAGAGACAACCTGGTTTAAAAAAAAGAGGCTGTTCCTTTTCTTCTACCTCACTATGACGGGACAAAATTAACACTGTTACAGCTTTTGTTGTTTTCATACCAATTTACTGTTGCTGTGGGAGTTATATGAGTTGTGAAGCAGGTGAAGAAGCTATTTACAGCGTTGCTGTTAATCACATTCACACAGTTATTGAAAGACAGGAATGCCTGTGAGACTTGATTTGGATTTTCTTTTTTTGCTTCAGGCTGTCCTTAAGTCAGGGGTCTGCAACCTTTAACACCAAAGAGCCATTTGGACCCGGTTTCCACGCAAAAGAAAACACTGAGAGCCGCAAATACTTTGTGACATCTAAAATGAAGATAACACTGTATATATTGTTTTTTATCTTTATGCTTTGTGTGAACAACTAAGGTGTGTTGCTTATGAAATCCATGAAGTGCTGCAGAGAAAATTACATTTTTATTTATGTAATTAACACATTTTGAACTCTTAAAGAAATATAACAAAAGGAAAGACACCCAGCTGAACTAAAATGATCCAGCAAACAAAAGCTGCTGTGAGCCGCCACCCTTATATCTCCTTTGTGCTTTTGGAGCCTTGAGCTGACTTTTAAAAAATAATTGGAAAAAAAGCTCTATGCTGCTAAAAGATGAAAAATAGATATTTGCAAAATTCTGCCTAAATATGTATTTTACCTGGTTAATGTGTGTGGCGGGGCGTGGTCTGCAGCGCCGCTGCAGGGGAGGCGGACGCACCTGAGCGGCACCCGCGATCACGCCTCGCCGCCTTAAAGTCTGTGCTCTCTCTGCTGTTGTGTTGTCGGGCTGTGAACTGAAAAGCTACAGCCGGCTGTGTGCGTACAGCAACCGTGTGTGAAAAGTGGTCAATAAAGAGATGCTGAAAAGCGTGTTCATGCAAACATCGTCGGGTCTGCCATGATAAGTTTACAACGGGACTTCTGCTCCTGAACCTCTGCGCACAGCGTCTGCAGATCGGGGCTGTAAGAAGTCACTTTCATCTTTACGCAGGACTGTAAGCTGTCATCTGTGAGGCGTGAGCGGTGTTTGTTTTTAACATAGTTCATGGTGGAGCTGCTGACATAATGTGGATCCGAAGATCCATAACTGGCCTACCTGGGGCTGAAAGTCTCGATAAATGCACGGCGTTTCGGCGGGTACACCGGCTTCCGCGAGTTTGAAGCTTATTTTGAGCGATGAAAAAAATAATAGAATATAATTTTATTTTTTTATTTCAATATCACAATAATCTTCCAATTTAGAAGTACAGGTTTAAAAAAGAACATAAATAAAATACACTTCAGCTAAATACTTCTAATTTATTTTCCCAAACCACGCGGAGCCGCACTCTAAGGACTAAAGAGCCGCAAGCAATTATCAAATAAATCATTGAATTACATCAAGTTTTACTCTGGAATAGACCAAGAAACCTGAAGTAAATGATAAATAATTTCAACTGCTTGTCAAAGAACAAAAAATGCATAAAAAATGAACAACTGCATTCCCGGATACTAACAGAGTTCACCTGCATGTGATATCAATGCTTTATAACATACTGCAAACAGTGATGACTGCAGCATCACCAGCATGTGCTCCCGACCTCATGTTGTAGCTTTTGGTTGTTTACAGAAAACTCAGAAAGCTACTGTTTGTGGGTCTGACTATAAAGGCAAAGTCAAACATACTAACAACGTTGGTTAGTAACTACTATAAGACGAGAGCCAATCGTTTACATGGAAGAAGAAGTTGGTCAAATCAGCCTCTCAGACTGACATGACCTTTTCTTTTCTCTTGGTTCAGGCTGCCATTGTGTTTTTGTTATCATCAGCTGACATAGTAAACGAGTTACTGGGGTCGGTTTGTAAGGCAGCTCTAAGAAAAGAATAAGAGTTTAAGAGTTGCTATGTCAACAGCAAGTCATATTTACTATAGAGCTATTTATCCATCTGGATTGTTTTGGTGTGACGTTCCCAGTTTTTGAGCCATCAGCCATATAAAGGTCTACTTTTGCTTGTATATGATGAAACTAAATGGTACTTACCCTGTGGTTCTCAAAACACTAAAAATACATAAAAAAAAAAAAAGCAGTTTTAAAAATATCTGTAAAAATCATGTCCTTCTCACCACAAGAAGGAAAAAAAGGATCCAGCAACGTCAGATCTCTTTCTGCTGCCTGCCAATTAAAAGAAGTGCGTGACTAGCTAACATGAAAGCTCAGCTGACGGGGGGTCTCTACAATGTTAAAATCTTGCCCTGCTGTCAATTATGTGAGCGTCTCATCATCAGCGGATGAATACTTCCTCCTGACACAGTCGGTGGGTATGGTTTGATAGACAGAAAAATGAAACTGATCAATGTCTGGGGAGAAATGTCTACATGTCTACAGCTGACATCACTGAAATGTTGAACAGCAGGGGTATTCAATTAAAAAGTAAGGAGGTCCGGTTAGAGAAAACAAAGATCCAGAATATCAAAGTTCCATATATGTCATAGTTTAATGCAATACATTTACACTTAGCCTTACAGTTAAATCAATGTCTGTGAAATAAAATAAATACAGTCAATTAATCAACATTTTAACTGTGTTTTAACAGTGTTTATTAAAATGTTCACAACGACCTGGAGGGCACTCTAATAATAAAATAGATATGATAAACAGACAAATGTCTCGTAATTATTTTATGCTTCAGGCTTTCTGGAGTTAAAGCCCTTAAACCTTGTATGTGGTAACCAGAGATGGGCAGTAACGCGTTACTTGTAACGCGTTACTGTAATCTGATTACTTTTTTCAAGTAACGAGTAAAGTAAGGGATTACTATTGCAAAAACAGTAATTAGATTACCGTTACTTTCCCGTAGGAACGCTGAGTTACTGCGTTACTAAAACCGTGATTTTTTGCGAGAATGTCTCATGACAGTGACGTAAGCAAGTGCAACGTTCGTGACAACAGCTGTGTGCAGATCAACAATGTTCATATATCGAGTGCGGGAGAGAGTATGAGCTTGCAGCGTTTAAAGCGTGGAAGTACTGACCTTACTGTGAGTTTGATTCCATAAAAAGTGACAAAAACATTAGTGTCCGCTGTGCGTGGGAAGAAAACTTCTTTTTACAGCGAAAAAAAACCCCTAAACAAGCACCGAGTGCGCTACCACGTAATGGGAAACTCACAGAGAAACTCGCGGATTCTTCAACTGACCGTGGCACACCTGCACCAGGGTAAACCTACGCCTACCCTACTCCTGCTTTACAGGTGAAAATAGAGCAACAGGACCGCTGAGTCTTTGACTTTATTTATGTTCTGCTGTGTTTTACTTGCATCTATTTGAAAGACTGAGTGTAAACACAAAAAAATATTTTATTTTATGTGCTGGAATGTACAGAAAATAGGTTTAAATGTTAAACTAATTTCTTCCAGTCAGAGAATGTTGCATATAATTAAATTTTTGCTTGATGCATAAAGTTAAAAGATTAAAACTAACAAAACAAGTTTAAAAAAAAGGAGACTTTTCCATTTGATTACATTTTGTATGATGGATTATGCAGAAAAAGTAAAATTAGGCTGAAAGATCTATCGCTTTATCACCTCATCATGTTTTTAAAAAGTAACTAAGTAACTAAGTAACTAAGTAATTAATTACTTTTGAAAATAAGTAACCAGCAAAGTAACGGGATTACTTTTTTGCGGAAGTAATCAGTTTTTAGTTACTGATTACTTTTTTCAAGTAACTTGACCAACACTGGTGGTAACCTTACAAAACCAAAACAGGCCGGACCCTCACGTGTCAGTGTCCGCATGTGTGCGTTACCTGCTCCAGCAGGTCTTCGACCTTCCTCTGCCAGCCCTCCCTCGCTGCCATCATCTCCAGCTCTTTTTGCTGGGAGAGCTGAGTCATGGCCGCCTGTTTGTCTGCTTCATACTCCTCGGTCAACTCCTCCTTTAGCAAACGCACTTCTTCCCTACAGAAAGACACAAAGTTTGACTAAATTAATTACATTGTACATTCAGTGTGCGTGTGTGTTCACGCTGCTCGGTTTTGTCCTGCTAAAAGACATCTGTAAATATTGCATGCGTTTATAAACTTGCTTCCGACTGTGTTCATTTCCTATTCGTTCTCATCAATATACATGAGTGTTTTGGGGAGACGCCGACTTGTTGGGATAATAAGTGTGATTGTGAAGAGGGCTGTGAGATGACAGAGACGAATGAGAAAAGACATCAGGGGAGATGGGCTTCCTGTTTTTCTCTCTTTTACCGCAGTGCATCTCTCCATTTCCGATCCAAGTCATCTGCCATCTTGTCCATCTTCTGCTTCTCCTCTGTTCTGATGGACATCACTCTGGCCTCATGCTGCTGCTTCTGGGTTTCAATCTCTTCCTGCAAATACAAAGCGGTGCACAAATTTGAACTCCAACAGAAATCACACACTATCAGTATTCCTGATATTTTCTTTTGCTATCTTAGTCTGAAATCAGCAATTGAGTTGGTAAGAAACATCTGCACTGTTTATGAGTTGCACATTTGAGGAGACATCATGTTTTATTGTATCACCGCCACAGATAATACATATTAAACCCATAGCAGGCTGAGCTCAGACTTCATTTTGGGGAAATCAAATGAACACCCCCCCAAAAAAGCGTTTACCAAATAAATTATATATGTAAGCATCTCAAGATTATAAAATTTAACTCATTCTCAACATAAACAGATCTGATATTTAGATTTTCAATTTATGGTAATTTTATCTCAGGGCCTCGTTTAATGATTTTGTTTTTTACAGCTAAACAAAAACTGCTGCTGCTAACAGCGTGAAGTGCCACCTTCAGTCTTGGAATATGTGACCTCTTCCACTAATAACTGCATCCCAGTCCCAGTCCCTAACCCCAGTGTGCAAGACGACTCAGTTTCACAGCTTGTGTTTGAGTTCTTTGCAGGTCGGCAAATAAACAAAAACAAAACAAAAAAATTGCAATATTGTATCAATACAGGAAAACAACAAATATATATTTTTTAAATAAATTAAAGAACTCTGAGATTACTGCGAACAAGAGTGCTCATCTCCTCATGCATCCATCCTGAGATAATGGTAGCCGAGAAAACTTGATGATAAACTGATCAACTGGACACACTGACCGGTAGCTTGGCAAAGCTGCCTCCTAATTCAGAGCACAAATGAGCTGAATGAGCCTTTGTCAATAAGCACAACTTGAAGGGACTGTATTCTGGTTATATTCCTATAGGACAGGAAGACTGATGAGCACAAATGTAATAATTGAATGTAAATTTGTAATTATAATTGTCAACCTGACCCCATTCAATCATAGTGTGACATCAGACTGACTGTCTTGTGGCAGATTCTAGTAACAGTATTGGTTCGTTTGACATAATTTTAGGCCCCAATCAATAAATATGTAAAAAAAAGACTTTCAGAGTAAAATCTATAATAATGCAGGCAGGTAATATCTAAAATAACCTTGGTGTTTTTAAAGTGCTGATGCCCTAATAGTGTAAGTTTAAAGCCGCATAAAGTAAAAAAGTGCATTTTCTTTTTTCTCCAAGTCTGCATCTCTGACCAGATGCCATATTTCAATAGCTGAAGCTGGATGACTCATACTGTAATGCCCACTTCCACATGCATATATAATGCCATGGCTACAGGGCATTTATAATGTGCTGGTTTCAAGGCAGAAACAAACTTCACCGGGTCAGCTGTTTCCAGCTGCTGAAGAGGCTGCAGGCTGTAAGTGCTGATGAGCTCATTAGAAGAGCTAAAAGCTCTCTTGTTTAGCTGCAAGGGGAAGCACATGAGTGGTTAAATCCACTGTGAGGACAATTTACATTTCTGGGAATCTAAATAAGATTTTTTTAAAAATCTGTGCTTTTAGATTTCTCACAAGTGGAGATGATTTTTGGAGGAGCAATGCAGGAAGAAACATATGACCAGTTGGATTTGAGTGTTTGTGACTCTTACTAGCTACTGTTCATTATTTAAAAGCCTTTTTTAGGAACAGTTCACAGGTTATCTGGGGACTAGATATTTATAGTAATAAAGATATATGCTTCAGTAAGCCACAGTGGGCTGGATTTCTCTCAAAAAGCGACCGATGGGCTCAACGGCAAATTAAGAAAAGAACAAAAAAAAAAACCACAGACATGACTCATGTTTCACTTGTTACTTTATCCTAAACAGTCTGTATTTGTTTCATTATACTTTCACTTGAATAATTATAATTCTGAATCATTCATTTCTGATAAATCAGAGACTATAGTAAAGGCTTACCCACCTACATTAAAGCTAACTGTGAGTAACCATCGCCTTGTTCAGTTTCCGTCATATTTTAGCTGCTTATAGACAAAATGACTGGATTTGCATCAGAGGTTAGTGAGGGTGGTGCAGTTCACTCCAGCATGTGGGGCCCTTCAAAGTGTCGCAAGATAAATCTTGCACTACAAATGTACATCTATATTTATATGTTGTTAAGAATAAAAATAAATTTAAATGAGTCTATATAACAAGAAAATGTAAAGCTGAGGTTAAAACTATTAGCCCCCTTATGAATTTCTTTTTTTAACAGAGCATTTATAAACATTTCTGCACACAATAGAGGAATTTTTTCAGAAAAAAATCAAAATGACAAAGCTTAATATTAAAAGCGGACCTTTTTAAGTGAGCCATAGCACAAACTACTGTTCTACTTGAACTCTGTGATGCTTAAACCTCATAAAATCAAATAAAAAAAGACTCTGGAAAGAAAAATAGCCTTCAAGCCAGACTGAAGTATGCTAAAGATGACCAGGAGACTATTCATACTGGAAGCATGTCCTTTGGTCAGATGAGATTAAACTAGAACTGGGAATCTCATCAAGGTGGAAGGAACAATGAAAAACGAAGGATGTGTGAAGATTCTGAAAGTCGGGAGCAAAGCTGGGTCTGTGCCGTCGCTTTGTCTTCAACACGACAAAGACCAAAGTGAATGTTACTGACTGTCCTGCACAAACCCCTGACTTAACTGCCACTGACCACCTAATCTGGAGGAGTTTGAGAGATTCACTAAAGAAAAATGGGCTAAGACTGATCAGGAGGCATGTGTGAGACTTGCTGAAAACAAACGTTCAGATTCTTTGTGCAAAGTGTAATAGTGTAAGCATCCAAAATAAAACCAGCATGTTTGCAATCGCTGTGTGAAATACTGGAAAAAAAACATGAAATTATTTTGTTTTTGTGGAACTTCTAACAACAACATCGAAAGCACGAAACATGCTCAAGTACTCATGACTTAACAACAGGCTGCTTGTCTGAGGAACACATGATGTAATCTCTACAATGACATCATAGTTTATAACATTTTTTTTTTAATTTTGTGAACTTTCTGTATTTAAGGTAGAAATAAAACATGAGTATAAATGAAACCATCTCTCGTTCTACTTTTCCTAACCTAGTAATCTACTTAAAGGTTCATTCTGTGCTAAACAATAGCTGGTCTAAATTTACTGTGAGGCCGGCCTCTGCTGGTGTTGAGCTTGTGTCTATGCTAATGAGCTCAGTGTGAACACAGGATACAATCCTGTGTCAAGCTTGGCTTTTTTACTGCCCCAGTCCTGCTCTTTATATAGCCCTTTAAATAAGAAGCCTGGTGGGAATTCAAAGAGCACCATTCTGCAGTTTCATTTAATTATCGCTCTTCTTATAGCCTCTCTGCACTGTGCTTCTTATTAACTCTTCTTTCTGCCTTTATTAACAGTTGTTTTAATTCCTGTTACTGAAGCTAAGACATTTCCACACTTTTTCTGTCCCTTTCTGCATTTTTGTTCTACTTTAAACCTTTTTATTGTACAGTCCTATGATGATTCAGCCTTCCCAAATTCTCATTTGATGACTTATTATCATGAATAAGTTCCTTTAAATACAAATATCATCCCTATTATTAATAACAGTATTAATAGCTATAATTTTAATGAAAGGATCGAGTCGCTCCCTCCTCCTCCTCCCCCTGCCAGTAAGCCACGCTCTCTATCACAAACGCTCTTCCTGCGTCTCACACCAGCAGGGCTCTTTTCAAACATAGGCCCACTCTGCTCATAATGGCCTCATCATCATTATCTCACAGCTGGCCTTCAGCACCGCGCTTGTTTCTCAGTTAACTCTCATTTCCTGCTCTCCTGCTTTCAAAATGTTCTTCCCCTCTCCCATCCTTCTATCCTCCGATCCTTGCCTGTGTCCCCCCCCTCTCTGTCTCTCTCTATTCGGTCATCAGTGAAGGCTTTTTTTTTAATCACCACATTTATTTGACTGACTGAGCTGTTATTGTCAGACTATGAGACAGGCTGTCACACTGACTTACTATGTCAGGAGGCAAATTACCATCTGCCAGTCTCAGTGTCGGGTCTGAAAACTCTTGACTGGTTGACCCAACCTGTCAAGACTTTTGCAAAGGTTACTTCAATTCAGTAAAATCTGAGTCCCAGAAAGTTGGTAAAATAAAAGCTGGGATTTAATCCATTAAGTTTAAGTGACTGAGTGTGTGTAACAAGGTGCATTAGACAAAAAAACAAGAGCCAGAAACTAACAGCTCTAAGTTTATCCTTGGGGAGCGACGGTTTAGCTCACTGGAATGAACAGGCGACCATATGCCCCACGGCTGAGAGCGGCCGGCCAGGGTTAGAGTCTGATACGCGGTCCTTTGCCACATGTCTTCCCCTCTCTCTTTCCGCCACTTTCCTGTCAGTCTTCACTGTCCCTATCAAAAATAAAGCCATAAAAAGTCCTCTTCCAGTCCCTAAAAGCCCACTCTCTTTTGATTGGCCATCTTCTGGAGGCCCACTGAGGGGCAATGACCTTATAAGGAAATCTGATTCAGAAAGAAAACAGACTAGAAAGCTATCAGTGGCTTACTTTTACATTAATTTTATGCTTATACAAATGTTTACTTCAGTATTTGCACCTTTAATACTTTCAACACTTTCTACAAAACAAAACAAAGACGATAGAATTTGCATATTCTCAGCTGCAGTTTAACGCTCTGTTCATTTGTCTAGATCTGAATATCTGAGTGTGACACTGATAACCAATCTGTGTAATTTGACACTCTGTATGTTTACATCTTACAGGATTCTAAAACAAATATTAAGAACTGATCTGTGACTACTGAAGGAAATACAACATTTCCTTCCACTGTTATGATGACATCCAAATTTACTTCTGTTTCTGTCCCACTGCAGTCTCTGCTTAACTGTCTACATGATGTTAGAGACCAGTTAACACAAAATTTTCTCACCCTAAAATATAAGGCTGAAGTTATTGTTTTTGGAAGACACGCCCCTTTTGGATAAGTTAACTGATACCTTTGGTCCTCTTGCTCGTCATCATTCCCACACTGTAAGAAATCTCAGAGTGTTTTTAGAAAGCTCTTTTAAATTAGAGAAGCAAGTGTCCACAGTTGTGAAAAACACTTTTTTATCAGTTACCTGAAATTGCCAAAGCTCAGCCTTATCTTCCTCCTAAAGACGCAGAAAAACGTATTCATGCCTTCATCACACTGGACTACTGCAATTCTCTCTGGGTCTTCAGCACTCATGTCTCCATCAGTTAATCTAAAGTGCTGCTGCGCGTCTTCTAACAGGTGTTAGAACGTATGAACACATCACTGCAGTTTTAGCAAATTTACACTGACTTTGTTGCTTATAAATGTGCTATAGAAATAAATGTGATATTGATATTGAAGTGATTATCCTCAGTAAGACTTTATTTTATTGGGGCGTTAATGCAGGAGGACCCTCATTTCAGGTTCTCCAAACCTCAGTACTGTCTTTGTTTTCTCCTCACCTGTAGGTCAGTCAGCAGGTTGCTCGTCTCTCGGACGCGGGCTCGAGTCGCGTCTAGCTCTATCTTGAGTTTCTCCTGAGTTTCCTTCAGACAGGTAATCTGCATCTGAGCTGAATTCAGGTTCTGTTCCCCCTCTCTCACCAGCTCCTGAAGGTGGGACACCTGAGGAGACAACCACTCAGTTGATTGAGACGTGTCGGTATGCATGGAGACGATCAGGTCATGCTGGTCATGCGTTAGCGCTCCAGTAAGAGCTGACTCATACTTCCTGATTGGCCATGTTGAGTTTGGCCGAAAGCTCCTCTTTCAAGTTGTCGAGTTGCTGCTGGAGGCGATCTCTCTGCTCCTCTAATGACAGCCGTTTAATCTCAAACTCCTGGCTCATTTTCTGGAGACGGGAAGAAAGAGAGAGAGGAAGAAAGGAACGAGATTGGATGAAAAGACGGATGAGAAGAGCGGGAAGGATAATAGGACAAGAAATTGGGCAAGTTGATTAGTGCTGGACCATGAAACTAGAGATTTATTCTACATTCTTCCATGTCTAAAATGTCTTTGTGAGACAAATTCTCAATGCATGTTTTCAATATGAAAATGCTTTTTGCTTTTAAAGTCTCTAAAAAAAATGAGGAGATTTAAAAGCAACTCTATTGAAAATCCAATTTCTGCCACAATGTGGAGTCATGGCAGCGTTTGAGCGTGACGCAGGGCTACTGAATGAGGAAAAGACACGTGAACTGTCATTTACACTTAAAAGGCCATCTCTTCAAAACATCCAGTTTCTATAATCCTTCAAACCAGAGCGTCAAATCCTTTCTGGGCCACTCTGGATTTCTCTTATGAAAATCTCCTTTTGATCTACTTCTTAAGTCTCTCTTTTCAGTAAATTGCTGAGATCCTTACTGTCTATGCTTTATGATACACCTAAACAATACTGAGCTCTGTTTGTACTAACAGTGCTGAGCAACAGGTTTCTGGTTGTTCGTTCTTTGCAGATACTATTATTTTACTGTAAAGGTGAATTTAGAATATTTTCTGGATCTTCTGATCATCTGATGTTCGTTACAGGCGAATACAAAAAGAGGGCACGTACATCTACTTATTCAGCTGTGCAATTGCCTTACCAGTGATCAATAAGGGTTCAGTCATTAGTGTCTAATTTGCAGCTATTATTTATCATCTTGACATCCCCGTTGGGTTGAGGCAAGTTGTATCCATCAGAATCTCTTCAATGACGTGAGCAAAATACAAAGCAACCCCCCTTTTAATCTTTCCCACATGGGAGCCACCCAGTAATCCACATCCTCTTTCTTTAACCCACTCACAGGAGAGCCACCTTTCCCATGCAGCTTTAGAGCCACAAGATTAAAATTAAATCAGAGCTTGTACTCTTGTAGCCCCGACTCACAGATTTGAATTAGGTGAGAAGCACAAACTCTTGGAAGGGAAAAAAAGCCAAGCAAACAAATAAAACCTGCAGCATTACAACATGCCGGTCACACCACCACGCAAGTGCAAGTCTTCAGCCAATAAATATTTAGATCACGTCTCAGAAGAAGTGAAACAAAGACATGTGAACAAACTGAAAGCTTTGAGAACTTAGAAATGATTTATAGCGCGAGACGCAGCATTTCAATCATTCAACTCTCTGCCAGAGATCCACCTCAGCGATGTGTCAAACATCACCTGCAGAGTCATACATCGCTGACACCACGGCAGGATGAAAGTGTATAAAAGTAGAGCTGGTTAAGAGTATTTTTTACCTGGATGGGGCAATAATTCTATCAATCGGCAGGTCAAGGACAAGAAACCCTTCACTTTTAAATGAATAGTGAGGGCTGCTTAGCTTATGTCACCTAGTTATATGATATTGATTCACATGTTGTTGAGAGCGGGATCGTCTCCAACTCCCTGGATTTCTTACATGGTTAAGATGGAAAACTGGTGGATGGACCTCACTGTGGCCACTGCACTGTTGCTGGAACTTGTAATCTCTTCATACTCTTTGTTTTGATAATGTACAGGGGTTTTAAACAAACTGAATGGGCAACAGTTATGCCGGCCCACGCCAGCTGATGGCTCGTCCTACTGATGATCTCATATAGGATTGCAATATTTAAGCTTCTTTAGCCCGCCTAGAGTTGCTGCACATCCACAAGCTGCTTTGCAATCCAGCACCACCTTCCACAGAGTGCTTCACTCAATCCATGTCAAATCTCGTGTTACTGCTCTGGTCTGTGAGGGGTCTTCCTCACCCGTACGCACGCGTATAGTGTTTGTGTTGAAATGACTGCAAGTGGAAATGAAATCGTCTTTGACTACAGCGATCCTTGCCTCAGTTAAACATATTCAAGTTTCACAAATAGAAAAGAGAACACGAAATTTGATTAAGGACATTTTTACGATTGTTTAAAAACCAAACAATTCATCTAGAACTATGGTGTCAAAATACGGTGGCCCTGAAAAGACTCCAGTCCGGCCTATTTCCATCTTTGGAAATGTTCCCTTTGTAAAGGAGGGCAAAAATACTGGACTTTTAATTACATTTTCATAAATTTTACAGCTTTTCCTGCTGATAAAGACCACCGCTAGAGCCATCATACGACACTAAAGTAATGACGTAATAGAAAAAAGTTCCTGTTTTTTTAAATATCGGCTATAAAAATGTGTTTTTTTATTTTTTATTTTTTTACAATGTAGAGTCAAATAAATAAATAAATGAATAAATAAAAACTTTCTGCTTTATAATTCCAAAACTGTGGAGGGGATGTGCTGCCACAAATCATTTATAATTCTATACATTTCTTACTAGAGCAGGGCGATATTTATCACGATATAGATTTGAAAATTTGCGATAACGATATAACTGACGATATAATTGACACTAGACAAAAACTTTATAACTCCACAAGTTTATTAGTGCAAAAAAAAAATCAATGTATTTTCACTTAAACAAGCAGCTGTTTTTTTATGTGCATTAAAGTTATATAAAAATTTAACAGTGCAAATTCCTTGCTGACAGTTTGACAAAAAGGCATTTCCAGTGGAAATTGGCCGGCATATCCTCAGCATAACCACAAAACTTTAAAAGAGGTTAAACAAACACACAATACGGTAATATTATGTTGAAGCACAGTACGTATCACTACGCGAGGCTCCTGACTACGGTAGCCGTAATGCTCCAACAATCCATCAAGCGGTGCGGCTTCGTAGCTCAGCAAAGTCGTACTGAAACATTTGACAGATTTTCGAGCGCCGTGTACATAAAATCGTTTCGAGGTCAGTAAACACAACCAGAATTTAAACATAAGGCAGACAGGATTATAAGGGGCACTGTTGATTTTCAGAAAAATCAAAGGATTGATTTTAAGTGTGCCGTATTTTCCAAACAACACGGTAATAACGACGGCCCGCTAGCATGCGCCACCAAAAATAGTGCTTTGTTGTGTATCTGACGGACGAAAGCCAAACCAGTTCAACACCACTGAAGTTGCAGCATTTTCACAAACCAATTCTGGTTCATCCGTTTCATTTAACGATCCGCTTTCGCCCTTCTCATTCTGCGTTGCCGCCATGTATGTATGTAAACAAAGGCACTGCGCATGTACGTTTTACCCATATTCTATCGCGATATTTCATTTTCTTGTCGTTGCCCAACATTATACCGGTATTACCGTGAACGGTATGATATGGCCCAGCCCTATTTCTTACAAGATCTGTCTTTACTGATAGACAGAATTCTCTAACTACAGCAGCATTTCTTTATTAGAAAAACTGAGACAAGCTGTTGAAACTGCACTTCTCCTTCTTATAATGAGATATCTCAGGGATTAAATGTGTAGTTAAACATCTTCAAAGTGACAGAGAGGGGATTTCCACCTGTCTGACCCACTTAAGCTCAAAACAGGCTCTATGTGGACCTCGATGAATGACTTTGACATCCCCGATCTAGAAAACAATCAGCACAGTAAACAATGCCGAAAGTGACAGTTGGCCGCTTTCGTAAGCTTCAGCTGCTGCCATATTTAAAAGACAACACGCTGCTGACACTGAGTAGAAAGCTGCATCAATGCCAAAAGCCTATCACTTCATTATGGACACTTTCATTTTTGACTGTCCTCTTTAAACTGAGAGAAGCTGCGTTCACCTGCAAACAAACCCATCAGAGGAATGAATCTACATGTGCAGCAGTGCAGGGACATTAGAAACACCAATGAAAAGTCTTTATTCTACTGCTGTCTCATCTGGCCTTAAGTAGACCGTGGTGAATTATGAATTAATACAGCACAAGCAATTTGTAGAGTTAGTCGCTTTATTGCTTCGGTTGAAGAACTCGTTAATATCCGCTGACAGTCGTAAAACTAACAAGTACAAAGATGAAGACGTTTTAGAATAAATCGCCTTTTTCTTCTTCTTCTTCCAAATGACCACTTCTGTCTCTTTCTTTTCTGTCTGCATCTTTGTCTCACCGTCTCTCGTCCTGCATCCCCTTTTTCATTTCAGCCCAAACAAAAGCAGGCATTAATCTAAACGCAGCTTCGACTTACATAATATTTCCCTTTTTCATCAACCCCTCCATCCATTCTCTCCGTCGCTCTGTCTTTCAGGGAATCTATAAACACACGCCCACACGCTCATGCACGACTCTCACTCGGCTTAGAGGCAGGATTTAATGTCAATGAAAATCAACCAATTAGCAGTCAGCTTCAAACAGCATCCGAAGTGTGAGCTCACGAGGGGCGAAAAGAAAGGAAAAAAGAGAGAGAGCAACATTATGAAAGAGGAGAAATATGGGACGAGACGGAAGAGAGAAAACACCGAGCGCAAAGTGATTTAAAATGCAGCGTCTAATCGTTTCAGACCAACAAGATACGTCTTCATTTTGGACGGCAGGCTTTAATATTAAAGGAATGACTTTTGAGACAAAGTGTTTTGTGTTACTCTGTGCCAGTCATATATTACACTGCCTTCATGCCTCTTAGCTAATTCATTTTAATTGGATGGAAGCAAACTCCAGTATGTACGCTGTCCTTTGCTGAACTTCAGCTCTAAATGCAGCTGGAGCCATGTGAGCGTGAATAAAGGGGGTGTAATGTGCTGCAACAGATATAAACAAGAGAGAACAATAGGACCTACTATTCTGCTCACTTTTTGCCTTTTCAGAGCAAAACAGTCATACTGGCCTATAGGATAATAAGATAAGAGAGCAGTGCAGCCTTTACCGAGCCCCATAGAGTGATTTGCATTTAACCCATCTTAAGCATTGGGAGTAGTGGGCAGGCAGCGTGCAGCACCCATGGACCAGCTGCAGCTGTAAGGCATGTCTTGGTCATACTATACTGCTCAATATAAGTTTATCCTTCCTGACACAGTTTGATGGAAAGGTTAGAGGTTACTGGACATTCAGGATAATCAGGAACTTTAGTCAATTTGATACTCATGTGTTTTTCTTACATATAAAAAATAATCAATATTCATTCATTATTTCTCAATTCGAATTTTTTAACAATATTTTAAAAGACACAAAACAAGTGAAAAATCAGATTTTCAGTCTGATCGAGCCACCACAGTTGAGCCACACCTCTCTCTGTCTGTCTGTCCACAGACTCCTCCTACACAATCATCTAAGCTTCGTACAGGGGTACATCTATATATCTCTGTCACACATTTTGATATCATCATGTTGCCTAGCAACCACCTTGCTAGGGGTAGCGGGCAAAAATGACTTGCTTTGAACATTTTTCCACCTCGAACACCTTACAGCGTTATCACAATAACGTCTACTTCATATCTGCAAAACTTTGATTATCTGTGATATTTTATGAGACGTTGTCATGTTGCCTAGCAACCACATAACAATAGACTAAACATTACTGCAGCGTAGGCATCTGCTAGTTAGTGTAATAGCGTGATCAAAAGATTTTGTCAAAGCAGATCATTAATGTGACTTTTATCGCCTTATGACTCACGTGAGGCTTAAAACAAAGAAATTTGTTACAGATATTAAAGAAGATACTGATATTATACGTGTGTGTGTAAGAATAACCAGATGGCAGAAATCTGAAATAGTGTGTCAGAACCAATTTATAATAATATTTTTTAATATAGGCAAAATTCTTAATTCTTATAGGCTTATATAATTTTACACAGACAGAAATAAATCATTTAAAAAGTTGAACCTTTAAAATGTTATGGGTCTTAATCCTATTATCCTTAATCTATAGGATAATATCCTTTGAAATTGGTTTCTTAATTGATTTGACTTTTCTATATTATTTCTTTTAGCCCTAAAGGAAATTTAAATAAGTAAAATCACTATGAAGTAATTAGATTATTGTGATTTTAAAAACACTGACCTTCTGCATTTTCCTGATCCTGAACTCGTTTTATCAAATGATTAGTTGGAAAGAAGCTGAACGAGTACATCATCAGGAGATCAAAATCAATGAATAAAAACTGACAAGAAATCCTAGATTTTGTGCTCATGTGACGAGCAGGCCTGTGACTAAAGGTGTGGGTGGATTTTCACAACTTTCACACTGTGCCGCAGCAACCTGGTCCACGGCGCTGCCAGCACTCTCCGAGGTTCAGCATCAACAAGCTAACATACTAGAAATGTAAGATTAACCCCAGACAAGGTTTGGACAGGACTTTGCCCACAGTTGTCCTTTAGCACAGAACAGGAGATCAGCAATTTTAGATGTGAGCTCACAAAAAAAGAAAAAAACAAAGAGAAAAACACAAGCCCACCTATTGCTAAACACAAAGAATTGAAAAGATGTTAATTTGGCTATAACTAAAAGGTGGAAATTCTAAGAGCTACCTTGATGGGGCAGGGATAGCTCAGTAGGTAGAGTAGTGGCCCCATGATCGGAAGGTCGAGAGCTCGAATCCACTGACTGGCTCCCCCGAGGTACCTCTGAGCAAGGCACCATCCCTACACACTGCTCCCCGGGCGCCCAATGGCTGCCCACTGAGTGAACGGGTTAAATGCAGAGAGGAATTTCCCCACAGGGATCAATAAAGTATATATTATTATTACTGAACATGGGGAATACGAGTGTCTGTGCCCATTGATTAGACAGCTATTCCCTGTAGTTGAAAATAAGTTCATACCTACAGAGAGTAAGATGGCGCCAGCGTGTACGGCAGGCCATCGTCGTCTCTGTTGTTCAGCTCTTTTCCTTGATATTTGTTTATTATTTGCTATCTTTCTGGCACTATGCCCCCCAGATGGTTATGCATTAATCACCTATGACCGGGATACTCTGTTAAATCTTCATTTTCCCCCCTGTGCTGGGTTGGATCAAGGCTGGAATTTGGGAGCTGCTTCCTTTCCACGTATCATCTCTCCACTGGTTCATACGGTTCCTCTCTCTGCCCCCCACCTAAGAAGCGTTACAGGAAGCGGGGCAAACGGAGTGGGTTTCGGGTTCGCTTTAAGGCTTACCTTAAAACATCAGCTGCAGCTAATTCCCTCACCACCGCGGGGATTATACGACTTCCATCCGCTCGGGATCCATTGTCCATTGTCCTTCAGGCTGCTCAGCCATCGCTGGATCTGTCCGGTCGGTAAACAGCCTGTCCGGTTTCTCCGGTAGTCTCTCTGCCTGTTCGTGTTTGGATTGGGTCCCCCAGCGATGGTGTACGGCACAGGCATTTAAGCCAGCTAAGACGTTCTTCCAGCAGAAATAAGATGCCGATCTCTCGGATGGCTTTATTAAACGCAAGATCACTGGTGAATAAAACCTTCATCTTAAATGACCTCTTCCTCACCTCTCAGCTTGATGCTCTGTTATTGACTGAAACTTGGATTCGTCCTGGTGAGTCCTCTTCCTTTTCAGAGCTACTACCTCCGGACTGTGTGTTCTTCAGTTCACCGAGACCCTCGGGAAGAGGTGGAGGCGTGGCCTCTGTTTTTAAAAAAGTTCGGCAACTGCCCTCTCCTACCTATTCTAGTTTTGAGGTTCAACTATTGGAGCTTGCCGGACCCCCAACGATTCTATGTGCTGTGATTTATCGACCACCTAAATATAATAGGCCTTTTATTTGTGAATTTGCTGACTTCTTGGGGTCATTTTTATTAAGTTATGACCAAGCCCTTATTACTGGAGATTTTAACATACATATTTGTTGTGCTGATGACCCCCTAGCCAAGGATTTTCATGCCCTAATTGACTGTTTTAACCTTACACAGTGGGTCAGGGAACCAACTCATCTTAAAGGCCATACCTTGGATTTGGTCCTCTCATATGCTTTGGATATTTGTACTATGGACGTTGATAATGCTGGTATTTCTGACCATTTTTTGGTCATGTTTGATGTTGAGCTATGTGCAACTGATTTAAATTCTAAAGGCTGTCATCGCCCTGTACGTATCATTAACTCTGAGACTGTGGCTAACTTCATTACGGCCTTTTTAAACTTTGCCTTTTTTGATCCAGACTTCACTGATACTAACTGTTACACACCTCCCTTGGTTGATGATTTTGCCAAAGCTATGCTATCCACCTGTTGTTCCATCTTAGATACTGTGGCCCCTATAAAGATGAAACGTCCCAGAACTTCTCATCAACCATGGCTAAATGACACTATACGAGCTTTATGTCGTGTCTGCCGTCAATCTGAAAGGAGGTGGAAAAAAGACAGGCTTCAGATATCCTATGACATTCTTTGTAGGAGCCGCTTTCTCTACCAGAACTCAGTAAAAGCAGCTAAAGCAGCTTTCCTATCAGACATTATTGAGACTAATAGCCACAACCCCCGAATGTTATTCAAAATTTTTAATTCGGTGATAAATCCCTGTCCAGACTCTTTGAGCTCAGCCTCTCAGGCTCTCTGTGAGCAATTTCTTAATCATTTTAGTGGAAAAGTTTTATTACTGAAGGCTTCACACTCTCACTCTCTTGTGCTGAATCCTGTTCAGCACAAGAGTTTTAGGATGCATGTCCACCTTTTCTCACTTTGAGGTGTTATCACTCCCCACTCTTAAGGGAATAATTGAACAATTGAGAAACTCAAATTCTGTGCACGATATCCTTCCATCCCGAATTATCAAGAAAGTTTTGAGGAAATTGGGCCTTGCATCTTATTTTTAATGAATTTATCATTGGTAGTGGGCTGTGTCCCGACTGCTTTAAAACATGCGGTAGTGCACCCCGTTCTTAAAAAAAGCAATTTTGATCAGAAAGACCCTGCCAATTATAGGCCAATCTCAAAACTTCAGTTTTTTTCAAAAATTTTAGAAAAAGCCATCTTTCTCCAAATACAGGCTTACTTAGTTGCAAATAATAAGGGATTGGATTTATATAGCGCTTTTCAAGGCACCCAAAGTGCTTTACAATGCCACTATTCATTCACTCACTGGTGGAGGCAAGCTACGGTTGTAGCCACAGCTGCCCTGGGGCAGACTGACAGAAGCGAGGCTGCCATCGGCCCCTCTGGGGAACACCAGTAGGCGGTAGGGTAAAGTGTCTTGCCCAAGGACACAACGACCAGGACAGAGAGCCCAGGGATCAAACCGGCGACCTTCCGGTTACAGATACGCTTCCCAACCCCCTGAGCCACGGTCGCCCCAAATAATATTACTGACAAATACCAGTCTGGCTTTAAGCCACACCATAGCACTGAAACGGCCCTGCTAAGAGTCTATAATGATCTTCTTGTATTTGCTGACTCTTTGCTGCCGTTTTAGTTTTATTGGATCTGTCTTCAGCCTTTGACATGGTTGATCATAATATTCTCTTGAGGAGGCTAGAGCATGTTGTAGGCATCAAGGGTTCTGCCCTTAACTGGTTTAATTCTTACCTCACTGATAGATCCTTCTCTGTTGTGATGGGAGGATACTCTTCCTCTGTTGCCCCTCTCTGTTGTGGTGTTCCCCAGGGGTCTGTATTGGGCCCTTTATTATTCTCTTTGTATATGCTACCCTTGGGCTCCATATTTGAAAAATACAATATTTCTTATCACTTTTACGCTGATGACATTCAAATCTATTGTCAACTGACTGATGATTTGGCAGCACCACTGAACTCCCTGTTCGATTGCCTGAGCGAGGTTAAAGATTGGCTGTCAGATAATTCTCTCGTTTTAAATGAGAAAAAAACTGAAGTTCTGGTGTTCGACAGCCATATTCCTTGAGAGACCAGCTTGTTGCCCTGCTGGGGCCCCTAGCTAACTCTCTCTCTGATTCTATGCGTAACCTGGGTGTCTATTTGGATAGCTCCTTTAAGCTCGATAAGCAAGTGTCATCTGTAGTTAAATCTGTTTTTTTTTCCAAGTGCGCCAGATTTCTAAAGCTAAGCATTATATACCACACGGGGACCTGGAAAAACGTATCCACGCTTTTGTGACCTCCAGGTTAGATTATTGTAATTCTCTCTACTGTGGTCTCCAGGCCTTCTCTCTTCGAAGACTGCAGCTCCTTCAGAATGCTGCGGCTCACCTTCTTACTGGAGCTAGAAAATTTGACCCTATTACTCCGGCTCTTGTTGATCTGCACTGGTTACCAATCAAATATCGCATTGAGTTTAAAATCTTGCTACTCACTTTTAAAATCCTGAATAACATTGCGCCCAGCTACCTCACTGACCTCCTCAATCTGTACACACTTGTCGTGCATTAAGATCATCAGGTCAATTACTCCTGGCCCAACCTAAGTTTGGACTGAAGACCAGAGGCGATCGTGCCTTCAGCTGCAACCAACCTTTGGAGCAGCCTCTCTGCTTCTATTCGAGCCTTGGACTCTATCCAATCCTTTAAATCAAGATTGAAAGCATATCTATTGGACTTGGCTTTCCTGACCAGTTAATACCCTTTTAAATTTTAAACTTTTAAATCTTTAAATCTTTTATTAAATTTATTATTTTATTACTAATTTTACTGCTGTTTTTGTCTTCTTAGTGGATTTTGTATTTATCTAACTCTCCTGGTCTGTTAGTGCCTCTATCCTGTCTGTGCTAGTGCCCGATCTGTACCCTGTTATTGACTTATGTTGATTCTCCATATTACTGTGAAGCACTTTGGTGTGCCTTTGGGTTTTTAAATGTGCTATATAAATAAAACTGTATTGTAT
This sequence comes from Aulonocara stuartgranti, assembly GCF_965226115.1. Taxonomy (NCBI): domain Eukaryota; kingdom Metazoa; phylum Chordata; class Actinopteri; order Cichliformes; family Cichlidae; genus Aulonocara; species Aulonocara stuartgranti. Next base: position 42,004,222 of record NC_138958.1, on the reverse strand, counting down.
TGTATTGTATAAAGGCCTGTTTTTGCTTATTTAGCTATCCAGAATAAGTGAGACACGTAAGAAAGAGAGGAGTCTGCCCAGCAGTCTTGTTGTTGCTGTTATATTAAATGGATCAGGTTAAATTAATTTAACCTGGGTAATCTCATCAGTTGTCGTTGCTTCTTTGGCAATAAGGCCGTTCGTATTCTCCTCACGTAACCCCTCCCCTTTGAAGTCAAAGAGAGGAGAGCAAATCAGGAGTGAAAAAAAGAAAAGCTGAATAAGAAAGAAAGAGAGCGGGCGACAGACTGAAAGACGCAGAGGAGAAAACACAGGCACAGAGAGATGCAGCGCTTCATGTCTTTAGTCTTAATGTTGACCTAATTAAATGTTGAGGGGGGCTGCGCGTTTCTTTTAGAGATACATATTTTTTTAATGACTAAAGCCATTTGCTCTGAGGGAAATTAATTGCAAATGCTTCCGTGAAAAAAGTGAGAGACATAAACCCTGAGAGAAACCTTCGGCTGTTTGTGTTCCAATTACTGTTTTTATCCCCCCCCCCGAAAACATCTTTATGGCTTCTTTCATGCTTTATCGTTTTATAAAGAATGATGATCAAGATGGTTACACAGCAAAAAGTCAAAACAAACAATCTTCCTTTAGTTTGAATATCTTAAAATAATCCAAGTGACCAACACTTGCTGAGTTTGTGATTTCCTTGCAGTGACACTGACAGTGTGTTTGGCCAAAGACAGCAGTATGTAAATGTAAATTCTCAGTCATGTGCCAACACAAAGAAATGCAGCCAGCAGAGTAAAGACGTAACAGAGTCAGTCTGATCAAAACTGATTAAAAATACACAAAGACAGAGAAATGATTAGATGGCATTAGATTTTAATACCATCTAATCAGAAATGGCCAACCCACCGCCTCCAGCCTGTGCCCTTTACTTGGAGTCTATGAAACATAATCTTCATTCATACGAGTGTTAATTTTCTTTAAAAAAAACCCTCTACTTAAGGCTTTTCAATTTGGTTGAAAGTGATTGAAGGGGAATAGACGCACCGCCGCATGACACTCTCCAGACCCTCGTGTAGCTCTGACTTATCAGACTGCAGATGGCAGGATACTCCCTCAATAGCGAGAGGGAGACAAGAATGAGTGAGCCATGGCTTCCGCCGTTACTGGAGCTGGAGCATTCACTCTATAAATGATGGACATAACTTCTGAATTGTAAAGCTAATGTGAAGTGCCTTAAACCTCTGTTCCTTCTTGCATCCCGTCCAGGTGAAGACTTCTGATAGTAACAAGAAGGCTGCAGAAAAAAAACCCCAAACCCTTCCTGGTGACTTTATAGTCTCAGTCACTAGTTTAAAGTGTGGCAGAGTTCAATTTAAGATTTTTATTTTGTAATTAACCGTCTTCATTGGAGAGGAAAGGACCGTAAAGCTGGGTATGCCCACCATCGGGGTGTGATGGATCCGACCTCCACTAACGGTTTCAAAACACCAAGACGAAACGGCTCGAGGCGTCTCAACGGGACAATGCTAACCAATGGGTTACAGTTTATAGGCTTAGCTAACTGATGACACAGCTCAGGACCAATCACGGTCCTCCACCACAGCGATGTCTGACTCAGCGGGTTGTGGATGAGAAAAGTCGTCCACTTCTGTGACAGATGGTTTAAGGTTCTGTGTTACTCTGTATTTTTCCTATGCCCCGAGGACCGCTGAGGTACTCCCGCCTCAAACATCCACATACCCTCCTCAACTCTTACAACTTTTCAAAATGATGGTGCGGGTAATGTTCAGCTCAGAGCTACAGAGAATTAATGTCTTTCATTTAACATTTGCAGAGGCTCTTCTCAACATTATTATTACCAAAGTGTTTAAATTTATTAGTAGCAGTGAACTCAGAATTTGATGGTGAAATGTTCCTTGAACCTAATTTCTTATATCCAGAGGCAGAGAAAATCAGGATGTTGGAAATGTTGTTTTCAGCTTTTAAAAATATGTGAAGACTTTGACCAAACATGTTATGACCAAATGAGGACACCACAAACAAATGCAATTAATAAAAATTAAGATCATGAAGTACAAACAGACCTACTGTGTCATGGCTACGTTTCTGCGACTGTGCTCGTGTGCATCTTACATGTGCAACAATACCATCTGTCTGTCACACTGTCTGTGTTGAAATGATGACTTTGCTCCTCATATTTTACTTTTTTGTATCATATTTAGTGTTTGATATCCTTGAAAATAATGAAGAAAACCTTGTGAAGGATTTTAGGACAGTTTTTTGGACCAAAAAGTTTCCATTCGTCAGATTCAACATCAACACCGAACCTTCACACTGGACTCACCGTGATGAGGAGTTTCTTCTCCTCCTCTTTCTCTTGCTGGGCTTCCTCTCTCATCACCTGGTGTTTCTCCTCGAGCTCCTCCAATGCTCTGACCTGCGCCTCCTTGAAGCGAAGTGTCTCCTCCTCATAGTGCGCTCTCAACCTGGAGAGCTCCTTCTCATAGCCCTGGTGTTCCTCGCGCAGAGACTGAGGACAAGAGGCAGATTAGAGGAAGTAAAAAGGCTTTTTGTGACAGACAAAGAAAGGATAAAAAAAAGTACCTGTTCCAGTTTGAGCACTTGTTGTTTGTGCTGGTCGTTGGCGGTCTGGCTCTGGCTGAGCAGAACCTCCCTCTCCTCCTCCAGCCTGCTGATCTTCTCCTTGAGGCGGCTCTGCTCCTGGTCCAAGTTCCTGATGGTCGCCTCGTGGGCCATCTGGGTTGCCTGCAAGGAGCCGATCTGACCTGAAAGCAGTCAAATTGAAATCATGTGTGTGTGTTAAAGAGGCTCTACAATCAGGAATCTGAGCTAACGTTTAAACTAGATGTTTGTTATTGTTATTGCTGTTTGAACGAAGAAGTGGCCTCTGCAGCAGAGTTATTAAACAGGAAGTCGGCAGTCTGCTAATTTAAAATATCAGCTGCTTGTAAAACTTGGTGGGAAAAACTTTAAATAACAAACAAGAAAAACAGTGTGGTGCAACAGTGTGGTTAGCTGAGCAGCCAGAGGGAAAGCAGATGTTCTAAAAAGAAAAGCAGTCAAAGGAAAAGATGTGGGATGAGTTTATTCAGACTATTTATGACATAAAAGCTCAATTTCAATCTAGTAATCATAGGAGAGCTTTAAAGTTTCTATAGACGCTTCTGTAGAGATCACACAGTATAAGGCGTGAGCACAGGCACCATGACACGCAGACACCCCTTGGCTTGAGCCCTGTATCACTAACCAACCTGGACCTTACGAGACATGAGCTGTTTTTCCCTTCATAATACAAAAATGCTCCGCTGCACCGATGCTGGAGGGAAAAAAAATTATCCATGCACATACATTTCCTCAAGGTGCAAAAAACTGTGTTTCAACCATTCGTTTGTGGCAGCTGGACAAAATAAAACTTTGCCCTCCACGAAATGGTTTGTTCTATTTTTGGAGCCCGGCACCCCGCTGTCGCACTCTCTGCGTGATATCCTCACAAACAGGCGTTGACCGTGACTGCTAAAGCTGCACACAAACTCCCTGCAGTCATATTGCCAACTACACTTTAATCAATTGGGTGTCTAAACCGCTTTGTAAATCAGTCAACATATTCTATTCGTGGTGCATTCAGGTGCACCATGTAAACTCGTAAATCTACAGCTGAACGGCTATGAATGTTGTTCAAACTAAAAGAAAAATCTTTACATGAATTTGAGTCCAGTTAACAGCAGAGTTTTTCAGTGTGTCTGAGGATTTTGAATGTTGTTTTACTCCAACGGTTTTGATAAAATTACAACAAATTATAATGCATTTGTTTCTACGCAGACACGTTTTGACTGCTGAATTTAAATCATGTCATTAGCAAACTTTATTGCACGGGTTACAGAGGTCTACGAAAAGGCTAAAAGCCACACGTAGCCACGAATGGACCAATTAGAATAAATGGAAATACCTCATCAAATTTTAAACATACAAGCCGAGATTTACAACATCGGTTAATTAAGCATGAGGAGCTCTGCTGGACTCGCAAATTTAGCTGAAATTTGCAAGCGACGATCAATTATAAAACACGTTGTGAAACATCACTTTCGTTTGCAGCAGTGTGTGAGGATTTCTTTTGCAAATTGGGGAACATGAAACACAATCGTGAGAATAAGGATGACAAATAGCAGACTTCCTCTTTAATGGATGTGTGAAACATCTGCACACAGCACTGCACTGCACAGTGGTGAACGCCAGCAGTCAAATCTTACTGGCTTTGTGCAGGATTTCAGTAGCCTGCTGCTGAACTCGTTCCCTGCTGCTCTCTAGTTCATACTCGGTGTCCTTTAGCTGCATCACCCAGATCTCTCCGTCCTGGATTGCCTCTTCCAGCTGCTTGTGAAGGTTCTGCAGCACGCACAGAAACACACACACGCACGCTCAGCTATGTTACAACAATACAACGTTTGGCATTTTAAAACCTCAGCTCAGACTCTCCAGCTACTTCCAAACAGATCTGCCTGCAGGACCATCAGTGCACACTACATTTCCCACCACCTTAAGATTCTTAAAAACACTCTCCACCCCGAGGCTTTCTGTTTCCAGAAAACATTTTCCATTCAATTTATCCCACTTTGTACTTAAAACTGAAGCAAAGAAAAACTCTTCATATTATTTGTACTATTTTGGGAAATCCTGCAAACAGATGAATGATAAAACCAGCAGTAGCGGCATTAGTACATACTGCTACATTATTTTTCTGTCATTACAAAAACATCAAGGGAATCTGGACCAGAGGGTTTTCATTGTTTTGTCTTATTCATTTGATTTGACAATAAAACATGGTGTTCAGCCACTCGTACCCCACACACCTTGATGGTTCCCTCTGCGTTGGCCAGTGACGTCTGCAGTCTGTTGGTCTTGTCGCGGTTCTCTCTGGCCTCCTCCTGAGCTTTCTGAAGCTCACTCCTCAGCTTGGACAGTGAACGCTGCAATGCCACTTCCTGCGCCTGGAACTCCTTACGAAGCTCGACCTTCACGAGGACACAGAATTAAATTAGTCACTCTGACACAAGAACACAACGCTTATAGCCAGCAACACCTGCCTGTGTGAGTTAAAAGGAGACGACACAAGCAACCTTGAGAGGTGCATTGAGATAAATGAGGCTTTCTTTAAGGCGGTGTCTCAAAAACTGCTACTCATGTATCAATAACACGCAAGTCCACCACCACTGACAAAGACGCAATAAAAGCTGGACTAATTAATCCATATTTTAATATAAACAGTAGATCAAACGCCTGTATGTAACGTAAAAGGTGTGAGTAATTACCTCAGGCTTCTTTTCAAATACAGTTTTGGCTTTCAGGGCTTTAATTAACCTCGTTTCAAGCAGCAGCAGGGAGCAATAAACCATGAATAAACCAAACCCACCTGCCCAACAGCAAACACAAAGTTGGCAAGTAAGCTCGCAAAGACATACTCACATCAACACACTGGAGTCATGTAAGCTTAAACGTGTTTGGTAATCAAACAGAAACATGACTTCTAATGAACGTAGATCTACTAAAGGCAAAAACGGGGAACTGTTTGCTAACAATAACACATTCAAAAACACATTCCCATGAAAAATGTATGTAAACTATCAGCATTGTGTTTGAAGTGAGTAAACCAACCAACTAATGCTGCTTTTAGATTCTTAATGTTAGGTAATCCTTTAATGGTGAGTTTGTGTGTGTTCACAAAGGCATACTGTGCTTCCCTAAATTAACAAAAGTTATTCAGAGGTCATTTTCTCTAGGTCAGTGTTTCCCAACAACTGTGCCGAGGTGTCATAGTGAGAAATGATCAGGTGTGCTGTGGAAAATTATCTGGTTTCACCTGATTAGTACTCTAAGCGAGCGGTCCCCAACCACTGGGCCACGGACCGGTACCGGCATGGGAAACAGGCAGAACAATTACATTCTCTTCCACTAGAGTGCAGTACAACGTTTTGCTCCAATTAAATGGGTTGCCAACGTCCAGTAAAACAGAAGATGAAGAAGAAATTATATAGCCATGCTGTGAGTGAGACAACGCAGCGTGTATTAGAAATAGATAAATATTTGACAAGAAAAAGTAGTCAATCTGACCTGGGTCCCGGGGAACATTTCAACCCAGATGAAGGCCCTAGCGTGAGTAGTGGTCACAAGAAAGCAAAAAAGGTACACTGAGGACAAACCGAGCCGATTGCTATACCCGGTGCGCGGGGAAAACTGCATTTTAGTTTGGTGGTGTGCCGTGTGATTTTTCTAATGTGAAATATAATAATATATACGCGCTGGCTCCAAAAGTTGGGAGAGACTGCTCTAGGCAGCTTGAGAAAAATAGCAGCGAATATGTACCAAATAATGAGCAAGAAAAAAAATCAAAACAAAAACACCATCATGGCGTCGGTCGTGTAAGTGTGCGAGTGAGCTAATCACAAAAGTACATCTACAAGACAACAATATCACCCTGCTGTTTTCAACAGCTGCTCTTATGTTTGATTTATTAACTTTAACACCATCTGCCTGTTCTTACATATGGTATTTACAATTAAAATCATATTAAGCAATGACGAGAAATGCATTCAGGAGGTGCTGATTTTGTATTAACAGACCCAAAAATGAAGCTGTTCCTGCAGCGGAAACTGTACTAATGCAACATATTATACTTAACAAACAGAGGGAATTAGAAAAGGTCTCACATCTAATATAAAACTGTTTCAATAAAGGGCTTCTACCTACTAAAATTGAGAGAAATAAAGCCCTCGGCACTATTTGACGGCTTTATTCTAGACCAATTTCTTGACTTTTTTCAAGAATTTTATACAAGCCTGTTTGTTTCAACACATTTTATTGCCTGTAGCTGTACTGCAACGGAATAATTGTCTTAAGACACACAACACCTGTTAATAAAGAGAGCACTGTGTCTCTCTCAGGAACATAAACAGCTACAGGCCTGATACAGAACAACATGTTTCGGACTCTGTTTAATAAAGCGGTACAGTACTCCTAACAAATGAAAACAAATTAAATGCCTGAGTTTAGTACTTAAAATGTGGTTTCTGCTTTTCTTCTTCTCTGTCATAAAAAGGAGAGGAATAAGCTTTTACCTCCGTCCTCTTCCAGGCCAGCAGGTTCTCAGTGGTGAGCTGGTGTGTTCTCCTCATGGCCTCCAGCTCTCTCTCATAATACTCCTGAGCCTTGGCCAGCTTGGCCTCATACTCCTCCACCAGGCGGACCTTATCCTTTGTTAGCTCCTCCACCCTCTCCATCAATGCCTCCACCTACGCCAAGAGATGGATAAACAGAGAGCTTGTCAAGACACATTCCAAAATCCTTTTTTAAAAACAACAAGTCTTGAATAGATCAAGCCCCTAAACCACATTATGTTTAGTCTTAAGTTAGTTTTAAGTCTTTTTATTGTTGAGAGAAAAGAAAAATGGGAGAAAAATAAGAGAATGACATGCAACAAATCTCTATAGCCAAATTATTATCACTCCGGGTTTATATTGTGCTCATAAGCTAACTGCACTACAACACACTACATCCTTTCATTTCATTGATAAGCCTTAAAAAACAGCAGTTACCCTCGAAAGAAACTTGCTTTATCAACTTTCTACAAAAATCCCAACATGCATCACTCCGATCCAAACCTCATCTATCTCCCTCGCTCAATCGAGCTCCGCCCACCTCTTGTCTATGAAGCTCAGCCAGCTTCTCCTGGTCTTCTGTGGAGGAGGCGCTTTGGTTCCGCTGGTTGTTGAGGAGCTCCTCCACCTCCTGGCGGTGGGTGGTCCTCAGCTCCTCCAGCGCTCGCCGCTTCTCAGCCTCAAACTGTGCCTGAGCCTGGCTGAACGAGCGCAGCTTCTCCTCAAAATCCCGACGCATCTCCTCCACCTATTGAAACCACGGAATATGTTCTATTCTGTTTTTGTGTTACTGCTAGCCCAGTCGCTAATGGTGTCACGCTAACTGATCGCAGCATCGCCTCAAAATCCTCCCGTAACAATGAGGGAGGCACAAAACATTCAGTTCTAGCATCTTAAGCCTTTCAGCACTTGTTTGTTATTACCTAAATAAAAGCTTGAATCTTCTCTATGTACACCTCTAAGCAGAGCAAAGTGTTCTTTGCAGCGCAAGATCTGAAACAGTTCAAAAGAAAATGTAGAAACATGTAGCGTGTGATGTGATGTCATATGTCATGTAATGCGAACTGTTAGTGCTGGTAAAGATCTTTTTGTTCAAGCTGGAAGCAGACACTGTGAAAGCATTTAAAGTCCAAAGATAACACACAACAATCCAAATGTAAGAGATAAAGAGCTGAGTTTATTTACCCACCAGCTCTTTACATCTAAGTAGGGCTGAGATGTTCCTTTGTGCCCACATTCATCAGTGCATATGAAACTGTGTCACATGATCGTATGACATGACAGATGACATGATACATGTAACAATATTAGATTAATATCTATTTTTTTAATTGAATAACTGTACAGTACTCTGTTTATAGTAACCACTGTCCTTAATGTAAATATGTAAGAAGAATTGTGTATGTTTCTGTTCTGTGTACTGTTTGTTGTATATGTGTCTTTCTGGCTGCTGTTACAACAAATTTCCCCTTGTGGGACAATTAAAGGATTATTCTATCTTCTATCTATCTTATTGTAGCATAACATAATCTGTGCAATACTGAAGTAACAGCAGACTATAACAAGTAGAAATCATACTTCCTTATAATGAAGTGAACACTTACTGTATAAATAAGCAATCTACCGCCTTCTCCTAATCAAACGTGCCAAGTAGCACTTCATTCTGAGTGTAATTTTAATTTTGGGAGCGAGGTGCGTACAAAAGAAGAGTGCAGCAGTGAAGAGCGCGTTTGTGGCACTAAAAGTTAAATTCGTATTCATTATCAGCATATGCCAGTAACGATTATGACATCCCCCCTGCTGTGTGCAGCTCGTAAACAGCTTACCACTCGTGTGTCACTGGCAGATGCTCCTGCCCATGTGACTGGTGTGTCACCCTTGTTTTAGTGTCATATGCTGGATTACTAAAAACATGTTGCTGCTACTCTACAAGCATAACTGTGTGTGTGTGTGTATCTGTCTGTATGTAAGACATAATATTTTGTCAGTAAAAGATAGCCTTATGTATGTAATGTACACTGTCAGTATTTCCTTTGTTCAATTGTTATTTCTACACTGTACCACTAGAGAGACACCGACAGGCAGATCCAGTCTCCTAGTATGCGTGACATGCATCTGATTTTTCTGATCTAAGAGAGGAGTTCATACCTATCCCCTCCAACTCATCATTTCTGACTGCTAGTACCACATGTTAAATTAAAATAGTGAAACTGGTAGCGCTAAATGACACAGAGGTTGTGGGTGTTCCACGCTGTCTGCACAGATTACCTGGTGGGAGGCAACCTGTCTCCAAACAATCACGGTCTGACTCAGACTGACTGCAATCACTCTCAGATGATGAAGGTTTGCAAATAATTGCTGTCTAATTTAAAAATAAGGACAGCCAGCATGTCTTTCTATGCTGATGACTGCAACCTGTCTGCAACTCGTCTCTCTGCAGTCGGGGACTAAACTCAGCTGGGTGCCATGTCCCTCAGCTACTATATGTGGAGAAATTTCTGCTTCAGATCTGTGAGATTCTGGCTGAACTGTGGATGTAAGGAGTTAATGTGAACTTCTGTGTGTTTGGACAGCAAAATATTTAAAACAGATGCCAACAGATTTGTCTCAGTCAATCACAAACAGATTACACATAATTGCCAACTTGACTCCATTTAATTGCAAACTGACTGCAGACTTTTATGACTGTCTTGATGCACTGAAGTTGCTTTAAAGATGGCAGCTAACTGCAAGTGGTCACAAACGGGCTCCCAGTTTTAAAAGTTATAATTATTTTTCCAATACATCTTTTTCAGGTCACACCACAGTCTCCACCGGCTGTTTTCCCAAATGTGGCTGTAGCATTACACAGTGCATATTAAATTAGGGCCATAAGTATTTGGACAATGATATAAAAAAAAATCTATTTTCAATCAAGACGTGACTGAAGCACACACCTTCAGAATTAATTCGGTGGGCTTCATTATTATAAATTTTTAAATTATTTTGATGCCGTCGTTACAGCCTGATGACAGCGAGCGTCCTTTACCTGCATCAACATCTAATTGATGTCAATTTAAGTTGTCTTTCAGTTTATAAATTAAACAATAATATAACATATTTGATCAATTTTATCATACGTGCCAGTTATAACCTATTAAGGTATAAAGTCTGTGGTGTGAAGTAGTATTACTCACTAATGCTTGTATCAGTCTTGTTTGATTGATTAATCTGCATTCAGCACAAATAAACCATTCCTGTTGTGCATTTAGAGCATAACACACTTTACATTTTTACAATTACAGCCCGAATACAAAAACATTGGGATGCTGTGTGATATGTAATTAAACACACAAGGAAAAGATTTGCAAATATAATAAACTCATCTTTTGTTCAAAATAGAAAACAGAAGAGAAACTGCAAAAGGATTTTTATATCCAGTACATGACATCATCACAAGATTCCAAGGATCTGGAGAAATCTCCAATGTCCAAAAATCAATACTGGATGCCCGCGATCATCAGGCCCTCGGGCAGCATGCATTAAAAGCAGACGTGATTCTGTCATGGAAATCACTGCATGGACTCAGGAACACTCCCACTGTTCACTGTGCCACCCGGTTAAAGCTCTATATGCAAAGAAGAAGCCATATGTTAACATGATCCTGGAGCGCTATCGTCCCCTGGGCGCTGATCCTCTGAGCAAACGGTCTAAAGTGGACGGAGGCGAGTTGAAAAACTGTTCTGTGGTCAGAAGAATTCACATCTGAAAAAGTGGATTCTTTATCCTCAAGGAGAAATGAACTATTTGCACTCAGGCCAAAACTCTCTTATGTCTTAAGGTGTAAGTGGATAAGTGCCTCGGGGACTGGCAGTTTGCACATCTGGAAGGGCACCAGCAATGCTGAAAGTTATATACAGATTTAGAGCAACATATGCTCCAATCTTTTTCAGGTAAGACCTTGCATGTGAAACATTTGGAGTATCATGAAGCAAAAAAAATGACAACAAGAATCACATACAGTCAGCATCTTCTCACTAAGTTTTGCATGTTCTGCATGTGTATGTGTGATTACATTTACATTTTACACAGCATCCCAACACCTTTCATAATTGGGTTCATGCATGAAAGTTAACAATCAGGTATTACTTTTGTTATGAGCCCAACCTTACCTCTCTGCTCATAGAAACCACCCTCTGCGTGTGCTGGGCCTCTGTGCACAGCTGCGAGTCCTCCATCCTCTGTCTGTACATCTCGAACTCTGCTAGAGCCTGAAGACAACAAGCACAACAGTGTTACATAAAGACAAATATGGAAACATACAACTGCAATATAACACACCCACTCCTGTATTATATGTTAAGTTGATACTATCCAGTTTTTTACACCTAAATAATCCATATTAAAAGGCTACAACATTAAAACATACTATTGCTTAAAGATGACAACGTAGGAATATGTGAAGCAATACACAAACTAAGCAAAGCCTGGCTCGATACAACCAAACTAAATGAAGCCACGTGGTGCCCGGCAGCGCTGAATGACCTGTCTCTTCATGTGTTCGTGGAGCTCTACAGATTCCTCCAGACTGGCAAGCCGCCGCCTCAGATCCACCTCGTCCGCCATTTTAGTCTTGTACTGCATGATCTTGTCTCTGGTTTCTGTCACAATGTGTTGGACCTGAGCAAGAGGAAAGAAAGCAGCCAGTGCTTTAAAACAGAACAGAACTTAAATTTAAAACAGAATTTAAAACAAAGTTCAGCTCAGGTTTAGGCAATTACGATTAAGATGATTATGAGCAAGATTAAAACTTTTTTGTTCTTTTCCAAAGTGGAAAAATATCATAAATTTACAACCAGAGTAGCAGGAAATAAGACCTGAGGAGAAATATGTGAAAATAAATAAGAAAAAGGTGCCAGCACAACACCGTGGACTCCAAGAAAACAGGGGGAGAAAACTCTCACTTTAAAAATTTAACACTTGAAACAAACACTCATTTAATTAACAATCTTGCAGACTACAGTGCACAAGAGCTTCCCTCTAAAAGAAATACCAGTGAAATTAAGTAGGTTTAAACCACTTTTGTAAAGGCCAAGTTCACGTCCTCAAATAAACTCTGCCCACCACTGAATATAATGGGTTTTGATTTGGTGCCAGACTTGTTCTGTGTCTTTGAAACCAGTTCAGAAAATCGTAACATTTAGAACATAAGGCAGCTGGTAGTAAACATCCACACCGCTTACACTGAATCAGCTGAACCCTTTGAATTAAGTGGACAATCTGGGGGAACTCTGCTGTGCTGTGCTTCTGTTATGTTCTTGTATGTGAGGTTGGGAAAAAAAGTACTGGTGATGTGATTAATCACGTAATTTCACAATACCTGTGGCACATTACGGCTGAACACATTACGAAGAAACCCAATAAATGTGGATGTTTCTATAGACATCAGGGAACAGGGAGTGTAAAATATGACTTCTTCACAGATTTGACCCAGATTAATACCTCTGGGAGATTTTTGGAGTCAAGTGTTTAACAGTGAGCATCATCAGCCCTTAGGAAGCTATACCACAAACCACTGGAGACAGCAAAACCATGGTTAGCCTTGATAACAAAACTGCAGTTTGCCACTGAATTTGCTCCTCTCCTCTCCAGTGACTAAAATACCAAACAGAAGATGGGGAAACCTCACTAAGGAGAATTCTGCTTCACCACACTTTTATAATGTAAATGAAATAACACCATTTAAACACACTTTCATTCCCACAGCAGTTTGACACCACAAAAGTGACAAACCACACGGCTGTTTATCAATCACAGAGTATTTTCCACCACATAATAACAGGGTGTTCGGTGTCTGTACCTCGTCCTCGTGAGCTTCTTTCAGGGACTCGATTTCTTCTTCGTGCTCATCGTTCTTGGTGTTGAGAGCATAAATTACCTGGAGAAATGAGCAGAATTAGATCACAGAAAGAAAATGGTAAATGGCCTGTATTTGTATAGCGCTTTACACAACCAGTCATCCACCCATTCACACACTGGTGATGGCAGTTACATTGTAGCCACAGCCACCCTGGGGCGCACTGACAGAGGCGAGGCTACCGGACACTGGCGCCACCGGGCCCTCTGACCACCACCAGTAGGCAACGGGTGAAGTGTCTTGCCCAAGGACACAACGACCGAGACTGTCCAAGCCGGGGCTCGAACCGGCAACCTTCCAATTACAAGGCGAACTCCCAACTCTTGAGCCAGAAGACAGGAAAGAAAGCTCTTATTAACTGTTTCAATATCAGATCAATAGAAGTGAAGACTAAGCTCAGCTCTGCATCGAGAGTGCAACAAAATCAATACCAACAGCATCAGGAAAGGAGAGAATTATGTTTCGTGTTCTGATTAAAGACAGTCACACACTGAGCCAGGACTACGCTACACACAAAACACAACAAAAGTCCCACAAAGGGAGGTGGGGGGGCGAGGGGTCGGGTGTTCGATAATAAATTTGGTGCAAAGGAGATAAGTGAACATTTCACAGTAAGCACAGACGTTCCTGTGGTCACAGGAAAGCCCTCTACTGGTTGCTGCACATTGCACAAGCCTAAGTGAATAACATCTCGTCAGTCATGCTTGCTCTCTCTCTACCAGGAATATAAGTAGGTTTTACAAGTGCTGGAGGTAAATGATATGCAAAAAAAAGAAAAAAGCTTAAGCTTCAGCAAATTGAAGCCTGCAGGGAGAGCAGCTAATATTCAGTCACGGTCAGCTGAATTACAGCCCCGCTGGCATCGAGACGAACGGGTCCACCTTTTGCTCCATTTACAGGTGAGAGGAAAAGGTTACATACAAATCTACAGCAAGAAGTGGGCATAAAGGTATAGTGGTGGGGGATATTTATCCTTTATGGGCAACACTGCTGACGTTTTAAAGACCACTGGGATCAACAATTGAGTAATCATCACTGCAGGGTATTTGCAACTTTATTAAACTTCCCTGTACTCAGCAAGAAATACTAAAACCACTGCTGTGACACATACTGTATCACAGCAACTCAATATAACAGCTGTTTAATATTCTATATTACACTTGATCTCCTAGTGCCTTTAAAAGCAGCATTATTTTGATTTTTCAAACTTGCCGTCTAAAGTATGTACACTGAATGTGTTGCATCCTCAAAAATGCACCGTGAAGAAAAAATAAGTTGACATGGGACCACGTGGGAGGCAGAGAAATCATTTCAGTGAGCCAACTGACCTGGAGCAACATCTAGCTGCGTGTCTGAGGTAAAATAGGATAATTGTACCTCATTGTATTTTCAGTACCGGTGAGTGTTTTAAGCTACAAGCACACTTGTTGCCAAATGTAGTGGTCTGATTGTACTGGTGAAGATTGTCATTTCCACAACACTGCCCCCCCCCTCGAGGTCCGCAGCGCTGTTGAAAAGGCTCTGGAGGTCCCTGTATTAAGCACATAAACCTGTGACACAAAAATCACCAAACTGAGACACCACAGACTGTTTTCCTTCCTGGTGATGAAGGAAAACGCTGGGCTGGCATGTAAAAGGACATTTATTCCCTTCAAGGACCTGAAGCTCCATAAAGCACCCCTCCAATAGCCAAACCCATCTGTTCTCTGATTGGATAGTTAAATTTGTGATTGACATGACATTGGCCAATCAGATGAAAGGAAGAAAAGTAGGATCAAAATTCGTACTTGAAGCTTGAAAGTTGAGTGCAGAGTTTCACACGTATTTTTTGGCTAAGTCCACACACAAATCTTTTTTACACACACAAAACTGATTTACAGGTACAAAATATTTATGACCACAATTTGAGCCCATATAAATGCAATTTGCAGCTGAGACTTTGAGCTGCACTACAAAATGGTTGACTCGCCATAGTGCGAAGGGTTGGACCCACACTTGCAGCCGAGGAATTGCAAAATAAAACAAAAAGCCTTGAATCTGAATTAATCTGAAATAAAATGAAATTAAAAGAATTGATTTCTCTTCCCTTTAACCACTGCCTGGTATCCTTTACAACTGTATTCTAAAAGAGTGACATACCATCTGCTCATTTGTGTTTTTCCACTTTTCCGCCTGAATGTTTTTATTGGTGCTAAACTGAAATTTTGTCATTGGTTATTTTATGTTTTTAAGCTGGGAGCAAAATCAGTGAGAGGAAGGTGGATTTCAACCCTCCACTCTCTTTGAGAGTGAGCCTTGATTCCCAGCAGTAAGTCTGCCGTGGAACTGTTCCTTCAATTATACATGATTATTTTAATGACGCTGCTGTGCCTGCTGCTTTCATCTCCTTCTTTCCCTCCTCTCTCTTTGCTCCCATCCTTTCATCTCCCTTTTTTGTTCTTTATCTCTCCTCCTCTCTTCTCTCCCTTCTCTCTTACACTTTCTTCTTTGTCTCGCCATCTCGCAGGGATGAAGATACCTAACATCTCTATTTGTATCTATGGTATAAAAGTGAGACTTGAGTTCCATAAATAATTTCTCACGGAGCAATTGTGTCAAAGTAACCCAGCTGGAAAGGAAATTCTGCTGTGATTAACCACTGATAAAACCTTACTTGGTAATTAGATAGTGTTATTGACTTGGACTGTTAATGAGTGATGAATTTACTGATGAAAAAGAAAAGTCAACAAAGCTTTTCAGCTACATAAATCATTTAGCAAAGCTGTCAAACACTCTCTGATTACGGCTTTTCAGATTTAATGATTTGCAGCTTTTCAATGTTTGGTGTCACCATGAAATAGATGACAGTGTTTCCTACTCATAGACTTTATTTGGGAGCGCTGCCCAGGTGTATTAACTGTGGGAAAAGTATAATTGGCCACTCAAGGAGGCTTGGAAGATACTGCTCAGCTGACAAATGGAATTAGGATAAGCAGAAGAAGATGGATGGATGATGGATGGATGGATGGATGGATGGATGGATGGATACTTCTAACCAACTAGCCCCAGCCCATCTTCTATTTTCCTATCAGCAGATGTATCAGGTCGCTGTTGTGGCAGCCCTCGATATCATTCAGCTGCCCCTCTAGAGAGGCTCTTCTTCTGTTGTAGACTCTTCTTGAACTACTGTGGTGATGACAGTTCTTGCTCAGCTCTTAAGACACTCTGTGAACTGGATGGCTACTCTAACAGGGGATTTATACTTAAATACTTAAACTTAGACCGCATACCTTTCTGAAACCCTCTACCATAACATATGCCGTAATCTGACTTAAAGCTACCGAAAAATGTAACTGCACATGATGATGTGCAGGTATAAATGCTGGCAACGGTGGCTGCTACTTGTGTAGACTACACCTTAGTATAAATTAGGTGTAAAAAGAGCCTGTGACAGGTGGCTGGATGGATGGTTACGGATAAGATGGCGCCGAGTATGGCAGCCTCGTCACGAGCTCCCCCAAGCAACAGCTGTTTTCTGTGTTTACTTTTACTTTATTTATTTTTTTGCACAACTCTGTTGCTTGTGAAGCTCGCACACAAGAATTTCACTCGCATGTACTGTACCAGTGTACCTGCACATGTGATGTGACAATAAAAGTGATTTGATTTGATTTGAGGTGGAGAGGTTGTTAACAAGCTGCTATGTTGAGCTCAGTGAGGCTGCAGAACAGAGCAACGACTACTGCACTTACCTGCTGTCCATGAAAGTGGAGTTAGAGCTCATCTACAAGACAAGAATCTTACTGAAGAGGCAGCTGCACATATCGGCCATTAATTTATTGGTCACACAGTACACTGGGAAACACTGATAAAAAATTATTTTGGTTTTGAGGTTAGCCAGCGAACATTACCAATAAGAAGACAGTCTGTGATGAGCTTTGTAGCATTTTCTGCGATTATAGGATGTATTTATTCAGTGCAACATCTTTGAGACATCCAGCCAGAATTAAAAGAAAGCTTCAATTTACACAAGCATTTCTAAATGTGAGAGTGGATTAAAAAATATGTAAAACTGTCCAACCTAAACTTTTGCCCTTTATTCTATAGTAGTATCTAAATCTGATATCATGGAGCGGGACCAATACAGGATTTTCAAGACCAAAGCCAATATTTGGCAATTTAAAAAATCTGACAAATCCTTGCTAATATAATTCGAGATGGCACGATACCACTTTTTTATGTCCGATACCGATACCAATATCATAAATTTGGATATCTACCGATACCGATATGAATCCGATATAGTGTTTTTTAATCAACAAAACTGTTTTTTAATATCTTGCTGCATTTTGTATAAGTTCATACTCAAGTTTAAAACAACAACTACACTAAAGCTATTCTGTTATACCTGTATGCAAAAAAAAAAATTTCATAGTTCAGCAATACTGATCAATCTAATAAACTTAAACCTACACCATCCTC
Organism: Aulonocara stuartgranti; assembly: GCF_965226115.1. NCBI lineage: Eukaryota > Metazoa > Chordata > Actinopteri > Cichliformes > Cichlidae > Aulonocara > Aulonocara stuartgranti. The sequence continues at coordinate 41,986,696 of NC_138958.1, read as the reverse complement.
CCTATTCTGGTATTTTAAAGAGTACTTAGCATAAATATTAAGCAACCTAACTAATAGGGTTCCAACTCCCAGCAACAACAAAAATAAAAAAATAAAAAATAGGGAACCACCCCTCACGCTCCACCTCATGATGCTTAATCGACGTAATCAACCTTAATTTGATGCAGTGTGAAAAAAAATGCACAGAAATCAATTATTTCTCAAGAAATATTAAATAGATTCAACATCTTTCTTCAACAAAATTGCAGACTGCACAGATGGTACCTTCCCAAAGGAAAAAGTACTATAGCTTACTAGGGTATATATATTAGACTTAATAGTTACTATATACAGTAATGGACTTCTATTCATTTTGCATCAAATTAAAACTTTGGGTGTCAGATAATTATTTATTAAAAGCTAGACATTTTAAATGAGAATAAGAAAGAAAAGTATGTCTTTGTGCCCCCTTTTCCCTGTTAATGCCCTATCGGCCCCCCTGGCTAAACTTTGCTAGATCCGCCGATCAGCTGATCGTTAAGCAGTTTCATGATTGAAGTAGCAGCAAGAAGAGGCAGTGGCTTGTTAAGCTTAACGCAGGAATGCTTTACAAACATTCGACGTGCTAAAGTTCTGAGGTGAGTTACGGGGTGTTGCAAGTTTTGTGAGGTGCTTTCGTGATATTTAATGGATCGGATTACATTTTTTATTTTTCTCCGATATCCGATCCAGTAATTTAGGTCAGTATCGGACCGATACCGATACGTAATATCGGATCGGTCCATCTCTAAATATAATACGACAATGCGGGTTAAAAAAAATGTAACTGTTGTGTTACAACAAGTCGTGGATTACTCGTGTCATTTTAAGTGTAATCTAAGTGTCCTCTGGTGGACAAACTATATCATCAACATCAACACATAACATGATTACATGGTGGTTCTTCCTTCTATTATTTGCTTTTTACAATATATGTGTTGATACTGATATATTAATGCTGCCGATATATCAGTAAGGCTCTAATAGTTGATATGACGTGAAACTATTTGACTGCCTGCTCTTACTCTTTAAAAAGACCTAAGATTTTTACTGTAGCTGTTCTGAATTTTTCCACATTAAACAAATCTGCAGCAGTTCAGATTTACAAAGGTGATAAACATGTTGTGCGTGGTTGCATAGAAGCAGACTGTAAAACTTGCTTGGCTCAGATTTTAGGGTGAAAAAAGCAAACACGGTGTGATATGTGTCACTCTCAGAGCACTACAGAATAAACAGACTTCACTGGCATCTGTCTACCACACAGATGCAACCTGACACGCCATAACAAGCTGATTAATGTTTGCAGCAGCAGAAAATGAGGAACTTCCAGCCATGATAAATGTAGCATGACTGTGTGATTTTAAGCAACACACACAGCTGAATACATAACAACTATCTATTTATCTGTATATGTTTAATGTAGCCATTAGGAGGGGTTGTGGAGTTCATGCACCGGCACTTGTTCCGTGTTATTTTTACCTAACAGGTTCCCAAAGAGAAATGCATGAAAGTGAAGCAGAGCATGCACACGTCCACTGCTGAATATGACAAGTTTGACAACAAAAGGAAGAGAACGACAGCCAATAGTTTCTTCTTTTCTTCTCTGCTGGAGGTCTCACAGGAACATTTTCTGTCCCGAAGCTCCAATCAAAACAAGCCTAAAGGCAATACAACAGCCTGCAGCTACACACAGTTATTCAGTGCTGGAAAAAAAAACACAAAAACATCATGAAACACCTTTTTGTACCACTTTTACTGTTGCTCATCTCACTCTACTGGCATTAGGAATAAAAAACTACAGTGTGCTTCAAGAACAGCTAGATAGATACACAGTGTATTTATCTCCCATTAACCCAACAGGTGGACTAAACTGCAAAAAGCACATGAGATGCAGAGAAGAACATGACCTACCATGCTAGTTCTAGTTTAGCCTTGATATTTTAACATAATTATTCATAACACAGTGAAAAAGCTCATCTTTCAAAGGCAACACCTAACCCCTGTTAATGGCTCTGCAGCCTCCACCGCAGGTTGTCTGTGAACCCGAGGAAACCTGGGAGTGTGATGGAGAGCAACACCTTGGTAGTGCTTCCAAAAGTAGAGCCTTGGAAGCAAACCATTAATTAATCTTCAAGGGGGTTCACCTACAGAAGCCTTCTATGATCTTTACTTCTTCTAGACCAGGGGTGCCCAATCCCGGTCCTCGAGAGCTACCGTCCTGCAGCTTTTAGATGCATCCTTGTTCCCACACACCCGAATCAAATGAATGGCTTGTTATCAGGCCTTTGCCAAACATGATGGCATGCTGAAGAGGTACATTTGATTCAGCTGTGTTGGAGTAGGGATGCATCTAAAAGCTGCAGGATAGTAGCTCTCGAGGACTGGGATTGGGCAGCCCTGTTCTAGACGTTGTTGACCAAAGTCTCACTTTCAATCATCCAGGCTCAAGCTGATCGACTAGCTGGACAGGAAAAGGGAACTACAGAAGCTTGTTAACACCACTTTTTGCCCTCTGCAAGCCAAAATTTCAGAGTATTATCTTAAAATAATTTTGAGTTAGGTGTGAATAGATTAAAAAAGTTTCCTGCTGCGTCCTTTTACTCCTCTCGGAGTGGTATAAAATTTACACCTATTAAAGCATCATAGAAGAGTATCATTAAAGTCGATCAGCTGAAATCCACGCAGCACGCGTTAAATCAATCAAACTGAACCACATCTATCATTACAGACTGTTTAACAGCAAATTCTCCTCCGAACAGTAATGCACAGGATTTACAGTCGGAGTCCTCTATCACCGAGGCCTCAAATGTAGAGCTTCTGTGTGCAGGATGGATAAGGGATGATGCTAAAAATGACAGTGGGGGCACCCAGGAGGGATCTCTCTGAGGCTGAAGTCGATCACTATTGATCAAACCGCGGTAGAAAGGTCACTAAAGCCTGGAGAGGAACAACTGCAGCATTTGGCTCTGACAAAACTCTGTTGCTCTGCTCTTGTCATTTTCAGAGGATTACCATCATATGCACTAATTAAAGGATTAATGAAAGCCTGGCTCTCAGATGCGCTGTAGTCTTAATGGGATACCTCGACATTTGAGCTTTTAGTCCAATGTTTTCCTTCACCAGACGCGCCATGAAGTGGCAACACAGGCTCTGTTACCAATTAGCCGACGAGCACTGCGCATTTACTTTTTCCTGGTTTAAAGACACTTCGCATCTGTTCCTTCAGTTTTCATTTCGAAGCTCAGGCGCTCCAAGGACACTCAGCTCACGCACACTTTTCCTCCCTGAGCATCACTAGGCTACATCACAACCTCAGAAACAGAAAGCAAGAACAAAGGCACACTGTGTCTTTGACAGAAAAATGTTTCTGTGACAGCCATAACAGCATGTTACAACCTATAAGTAAGCCTCGACTGATCCTGCTGTCTGTGGACTGATCCAGGTATCTTTTACATTTTGAATGCACTCCATCCATCCATCCATTTTCTCTTTCTTATCCAGGGCGGGGTTGCAGGGGGCAGCAGGCTAAGCAGAGATCCCTCCCTCTTTAGCCTCCTCCTCCAGCTTATCTGGGGGAACATCAAGGCTTCCTGGGCCAGCCAAGGACTGTAATCTCTCCAGTGTGTCCTGGGTCGACCACGGTGCCTCCTCTTACTTGGAATACCTCACCCAGGAGGCGGATGCCCAAACCACCCAAACTAGCTCCTCTGAATGTGGAAGAGCAGCGGCACTACTCTGAGTCTCCCTCAAATGACTGTACTCTTCATCCTCTCACTAAGGGAGAAGCCAGCCATCCTCAGAGAGAGTGGAGCTGAGAAAGCTCATTCCAGCCGCTTGTATCCATAATCTAATTCTTAGATTAGATTATGACCAGAGCTTTAGATAGTGCCTGAAATGGGATTTAATACATGGAATAACAACACATGAATAGCTTTGGAGGTGGGGTCGTAGATCAATCGAAGACCAACTGAAAAATGGACAGCTATGCTTTAGGGGTGGGCGATATAAACGATATACGATAGAAACGATAGAGATTTTGACTATACCGCTCTATCGTGATAGTGAATGTTGATGATGTCATCAAGCTGCGCCTGTTTTGGTTGAAAGCATCGCAGCGGCTAAAACCATTATATTATTATATAGCATAATAATTATATAGCAAAGAGATGAAGCACTTTTGAAATATGGGGAAAGCCAAAAACTGCGCTTCCTCCACTTCCGTAACATTGATTTATTAATGTTGAATTCTCTCGCAGCTGTTCGATTCCCATGTTGTTGCAGTATATTAACAACTAATCTTGTATTGTGGATGAATAATCTTAGTTGTTCTCCTGACTGAAGTTTGCCCCGTGTATAGCATCCTGCTATGCAATTGCATTTGTCCCTGACCACCAGAATCCCTCACGTTAACTTTTATCGAGTGGGAAAAAATGTAGCTTTCATCCTCCAGCTTCACTGTGCTAATGTTATGCTAACATAGCTGTGTCGCTAGCAATCACGTAGCACAACATTATATACCAGCTAGTCCAACTTCAGTAACCCCTCAAACGCCACTGCTGTTTAGTTTTCTGTCTTCATTTATGTTGGAAGTGGTAGCAGAGCTGTACGTTTTAATTAGTTTCAAAAATCTCTCAGTCAGAACATGCTATGAAATGTTTAGGTTGAAACTAGCGACTTCTAACTGTTAAATTAAATTTAATAAATTCTGTTTTCATGGATGCATGGATGTTAAACTTAATTGTTACACCTGGTAAAGCAGCAATGCTGATGATTTTATTAAAGACGAAAGAATTTAGACCGTTTTTAACTCTCAGTCTTTGTTTGACTTTGGGACCTGAAGTGACGGAGTTTTGGACCCAGATTACTCCGCGAAGCTCCTCACCACGGCAGTAGTTGCTCTGACAATCCATCAAGCAGTGCGGCTTACCAAAGTTGTACTAAAACATTTTTTAACAGATTTCTGCACGCCAAAATCGATTCGAGGTCATAACCAGAATTCATACATAAGGCACACTCTTGATTTTTGAGAAAATTAAAGGATTTTAAGTGTGCCTTATAGTGTGGGAAATACGTTATACAAAAGAAAAGAATATATCGCGATATATATCGTTACCGCACATGCTTCCAATTATACTGCGATATGGATTTTAGGCCATATCGCCCAGCCCTACTGTGCTTCATATTCAGCTCTCGCTTCTCCATGACAGACCTGTAGAGCATCCTAATCACCGCTACTGTGGTCCCAGTCAGCTGTGGGAGGAGTTCGGTGAGGCCATGGAAAAAGACTTTTGGACTGCCTCAGAGGGATTATGGCAAAGCAGCGCTCTAATAATGTGATGTATAGTGCAAGTGGGACATCATTGACGTCAACTGAGGATACAGTCGGGTGGAGTATTCTGGGAGGACTTAATGAGACTAAAAAGCAATTACGTGACGTTTCTGAACACGTACCTATTTAGCATGTGGCTAAAACAAAACCCAAACCTAATCCTAACCCTGGATGGTTTGCTAGTGTCCTGGTGGACGATAAGAGTTTTGAGAGTTTCAGCCAAATGTGCAGATCAATTCAAACTCTAATTAGCTAATTAGTCCTCAATTCTGACACTTTCACTGCTGTCAGCTAGTTTTTGTAAACTCAGGCTAGATAAATCTTTCAATACGGACTTACGTTTGCAAGAGTTATTGCAAAGCATATTAGCCAAACCCAGACGGGCAATTATGGATTTCTAATAAGTGGTCACTCAATCAAACTAATGTCTAAGCTTCAGAGTTATGAATCATTAGTGTCTGCCAGGCATAAACATCAACCAGCAGTCTTATCAGCCAGCCTTCGGTCATTTACCGATTCCTCTATGGCAGCGGTCCCCAACCCCCGGGCCTCGGACCGGTATCGGTCCGTGAGTCGTTTGGTACCGGGCCGCGAGAGTTGAGGTTCAAGTGTGAAATGTATGGTTTTCAGAGGTTTTATCGGTTTTCAGCGTTATTTTGTTATCGTTTTTATCGTTAACTCGGTTTTCCTGGGTCTTTTCAAGTTTGTTATGAATAAATCTTCTCTTCTGCTAGTTTTATTCCGTTGTATTTATCCGCGACACGTTAAAGGCCGGTCCCTGAAAATATTGTCGGGCATAAACCGGTCCGTGGCGCAAAAAAGCTTGGAGACCGCTGCTCTATGGCATTTTAAACACAACAAATAATTTATTTTGAAGCATAAATTACCTTTGCAACAGCTGAAATCCAATAGCTGTTGTAAATTGGACTGCCAGAACGTAAAGTTAGGTTTAATGTTTTTTCCACTGGACAAACTTTCAATTCTGTTGCCTCTGTGTACCTTTGGTTCCTAATATGTAAAGGTTTTTTCACACTTCAAAAGGCATATATGTAATTCATATATTAATACAAACAGAAGAGATCAGGTGTGTCTGTTGACCACATTTTATGACTCTTAAGGCCCAACCATCACGATATCCCTCATTTGTGGGTTTTGTCAGTCTCTCTAGGCTACAGTGTAACTGAAAATGTGTCTGTATTTTGGGATGAAGCATTAGTTTCGGATGGATAGGGAAGAAATAGACAAGCGGGGACAGGAGAGGTGTTTTGGAAATATCAGGAGGAAACCCTCGGGCAGACCCAGGACTTGCTGGAGATTATGTTTCTTGGATGACTTGGGAGTATTCCCCCAGAAGAGCTGGAGGCGGCAGCTGGTGAGAGAGAGATGTTGGCATCTCCTTCTCCACCAGGTTCCAGATAAGCAGTAGAAAGCAAATGAATGTAGAGCAGGTGTTTCAAACAGAGTCTTTACAATAAATTCTTATGTTTAAAACAGATTGGAGTGTTAAAGAATAAAACTAATGTAACATATGACATTGTAGTGCAGCCTTCAATTTAATCAACGCTGTACTCCCAGAAAAATCCTTTTATAATAGGTTATATGCACGGCCAGATGTTTAAGCACTGAGGACACAGCTGAAATGATTTTGCACTGAAACGTGAGCTGTTAGCGATGCTGCTCACATCAAGATGATCAATACTTTCCACTAATTTGGTGATGATTTTTTAAATCACCTTTAGACTTTTAGGGTCAAAGCAAATTTTGTGTTCACTGCATCAACAACTCTGATTATGAGGCTGGATTTAACATCTTAAATGTCAGGTAAAAGTGACATTTCTCATTCTCGCTGATAAAAACAGTTCCACCTTGAGGTTCACAATAGGATTAGACTGGTTTAATACAGCTATTCAAAGCTGTTGCTGTAAGCTCTTGAAAGTAAGTTTAGTGCTCTGCGTGTCACTGTATCGTCTCTTCAGTGAAGATGATGTAATGTTAGGGCAAAAATCAAGCATGTCAGAGCACTGCACTGAATCAGAGCACAGCAGCATATCTACTGTAACACAACCTCATCCTGGATTATACAGTGGATGATTGATGATGAATTTTTGGTAATTTGGTATCATTTTAATTTCATTTCATTGATCTCTTTGCTGATGGTACCGGGTGTTCGATCTTTTTGAGAAATATGCTGCAGCCTGAAAATGGCCCACTTTCCTCGTCTAACGCTGCTGCTGCATGACCCTCATGAAAAGGTAAGGCAATGCAGCACCTGTGAATTTAACAAAGAAGCACAATTGCAAAGACGTGGCAGTCCTGTGGGCAGAGGCAGAATGACCGAAATACACACAACAGCACTGCTGAGAGCTCGGATTTACTACGTGGACGAACAACACATGAATAGAAACGCTGGGAATGTCTGACTCACTCATCTGAAATTAAAATGTTTCCAAAGAAGAGTAACACATGTGCCACAGATACCGGTAGCCTGCAGATAAACACACACTTACGCACTCACACAAACAAAATAGAGACGCATAAATCTGCCATGACGCTTTCAATTTTTAAAAACGAAAGACACATGGATTCACAGCAGAGGAAGGTGCTATTTGCTTTAAGGGAGGACGGACGATGCAACAAAACAAGCTCTAAATCTGTGTTAAAATCCAAGTTAAACACAGAGGGATTTCTGAGATCTCCTTAGGACAAATCTGACTGGCACTGAAGCTGCGGCTCACTATTATTTTTATGTTTGCTTGTTTTTCTACATGGCAGATGCTGCGCTGGAGAAAATGCCGAGTATCTCTTTCACCATATCTTCTTGAAAGTGTTTAACCAGCTATGCTGGTTAAATCTATTAATACAACAAACTGTTCCGGCTTCAGATCCTGCTCACACAACATGCCGCTTTACACATACTCCAATCTAATTATGCAGCATTGCTTCCCAATTTGTGTAGCTATTAGATCTAAGGAACTCCATCAACACAATCTTTTTTTTTTTTTCAAAAATAGGCTCATTTGGAAGTTGCTGAAAAAGTTAAACCACCGCTGGCTTGGCTGCAAACATTTTACATCGATTACACAAAATACTTTAAAAGCCTGAGAGGCATGCAGATGACAGATTTTGCCAAGCTGCTGTTTTCCAAAAAACTAGGCAAAGTATTTAAAGATCCAATCTGCAAGTTAGAGTTGTGAAGTAAAACATCCCTCAGCCAGTTTGGGATTGATTGCAGGTCCTAAATCTTCTTCGTAATTCAGCCGGCGAGGTGAATCTTTCATTTTCATTTTCATTTGGATCAATGATTGTGGCTTGTGGCTGTTTGTTTTTTTTAAAGTGGGGTGAGGAGCAGGAAACAACCTGAAACCGCATAAACAAACACCAAACATGAGGGGGAAACATGGTGAAGAATAAACAGAGAAAAAGTCCCCGGGCTCAAACACGCAGTTGGATTGCTGACAAAATGTGGACCTTAATGCTGCCGCTGCTCTCTCGCCAAATACATTTTAATCAACCACTGAAACACTGAATTTTAATCCTGGATGTCCACATTTCCAATCTGCCCAATATACTGTGGATATCTGCACAGCTTATCCAACCCTACAGAGTGTCTAATTCCCCGCGAGTATTATGTAAAATCTTCTGTCATCTACTCCTGCTTTTGTCTCTCCTTGATCTGCATAAACAGCTTTGTTTACATTACATCCTCAGCTCCACTCTGACAAAAACCTAAATGCTCTAAAAATGTAGCTGCAACTTTAAATCTCCTACAACTGCAGGGCATAGTATCCCTGAATCCTACCCTGGTGTCAGGTGGACTACAAAGAAAGCAAAAACCTCTGCATCCTTCCGAGATTACATAACTTCTCTCAGTCCTTGGGTACCAGAGGCAGCCCAGTGGTGGCAGAAAACAGTTAAACTGTGGTGGGGAGAGGCTGGATGCACATTAACACATTCCTCTGGGCATTTGGAAAGCTCTTAGCTATCAACACCCATAGGAAAAACAGCCTGGCCACAGAGTAAGGTATACTACCGGCATGCACGGGGAAGTGTGTAAGTACTGCACAGCAATCACAGCCACTGATTATCAACTACCCAGCCTGGGTATTTAATGGTGACCTCTGAACCCTGCAGGCGTGCAGAGCACCTGCTTCAAAATGCCAACACACCAAAGTCAATGAAAAATACAGGAAAAATGAGCGCAATGTTTACAAATGGCATGCAGCACCAGCACAGTTATTACACAGTTATACTTCATTTACATGCTCTAAATGACTGAACCACTCCACGGAGCTTCACTCACTCACGTCCACGCACCTTGGTCAGCTGTGCTATCTTCTTGCTCATCTTCAAATGCAGGTCTTGAGTGTATTCCAGCGTTAGGCTCCCGTCGTAGAGCATGCTGGAGGTTGTGCAGGGGGGATATTTGGTGCTGCTAGTCGAGGTGTTGTACGGAGGCTGCCAGCCTGCCCCCGTCGCCATTTTCACCGGGAACAAACCCACACGCGACGCCGCGAAGTCAGATAAAATGGAAGTGGCCTCCGCTGCGCCTTACATCGTCCCGTGGTTGCGGCTTGTGCGGTTATTCTGTCGGTTTCTGTGACGGAGGACGGAGAGCTGGAGCGGCGGAGCGCGAGACCGTTCCGCGGCAACGCATCCTCCAGCACCGCGGGCGCGAGCGCTCGAGATGAGGAGAGTGACGGAGACGCGCGCCAGATGCTCACCCCAGTAGCACGCGCTCAGGTCCGATTGGTTTACCCTTTAATGCAGCTGTGAGGGGCTTGTGTGACTTTTCTCTTCTATCTTTCCATCAGTCCAAGCTGTAATACAGTTCTTCCTCCTCATTCCGGGTTTTAACGTCTATTTTTAGTATTTTATAAATTTTATTACTGTTGTTCTGAAACAGCTGTTTTTCCTGTTAGGTATATATAGGCTGAAGCATAAAAAATTTACTCTCTTGCTTTTACAACTTTAAGCCCAAGGGGGGAGGGAGATGCCTTTGGATTTCATTTAGGCTTCACTGGATTACGTCACTCTCGAGAAGCGCAGGCTGTCACTAATCCTGCACTGACATCTGTCGGCGGCTCGTGTGAACTGCGACGCTGTTGCTGTTATTGTTGATATTATTATTAAAGGATCAGTTCGGCCAATGTTCAGACATCGTGAAAAATTACACCCAGTGTCTCCTGTCCTATGACAGCTGGGAAAGGCTCCAGCGCAGCTTAATTGGATAAAGGCGGGTGAAAAAAGAAGCAGGATGGTGGTTGTGTCAATGGTCGTGTTTATTGTCAAGAATTACTTTCACACTTCTTCCCTGTGCCTTTAATCAATCATCAATTAATCAGGTACACAGGAAAGAAGGGGTGGTTAGGCAAGAGGTGTAAATGCCATCAGTGTCAATCCAAAATGTTAAAACGTTTATTATTCATTATATTTTACTTTTTACATTTATAATTATCATGCCGACTCTTTCCAAAAGCAAGTTTCAGCACTGTCAGCTGAAATGGTAACTTCTTGGGGCACTTATTTGAAGCAGCATCTAAATTAACTTTAACACTGTGCACCAGGGCATATAAACTGCATGTATGAACTCATATCATTTAAAAAATCAAGGTTTTAACAACTTATTTCTCCTGGAGAGTATAATTCTGTTACCATCGTTGCTGTTGAGGAGTTTTCTGGTGTGCTGCGGTTTTACTGGTTGAGGTCAGATTGAACTATATGTGGCAACTGATCTCGTTTCATGGTTTGTTTGGGTATTTCAGTTTTCATGTTGATTACTGGGAACTTTTTCCACAGACATGAAATCTTATTCCAGAACAATTCATGTAGTGTAAGTGCAGCACTGATGATCTGGAGCTGGCTTTCAGGAAAGCATATGTGAAGAGCTTTGATCAAACATGCTTTTCATAGTTTCTTGGGTCATTCTTATTCTCTGTTTGAATATTAGATGCAGTCCACACAGAGAAAGTGGATGTGTATTATAAATAAAATGATTACACCAAATGATGGGAGCTTTAGATGTGAAAGGACTGATTATGTCAAAGCAGACACCTCCTAATAAATGCTAGCTTTCAAGTAAAGAAAACAAATAAAAAGCGAATTAGATCAAATAGACGGATTAAATCTGAAACCACAAGCCTACAAGGAAATGCATTCAGTGATGCATTTCCTTGTAGCCTTGCAGTCATTTTCTTACATTTCACTTGCATCTTCATTTGCTTTAGTTTGATTTTTGACCAATCCTAGACAAGCGCTGATATCGGCATGGCAACTTTTATTGTTCAAGCTATAAGTACTAGTAGGGCTGTCGCAGCATCAGACAATCATGATAATATATTATTGCAAAAATCTATAGAAAAAAGATCTTAAAATCATATACAGCACTGTGCCTACTAGGACTAACCCCAGTACGCCTGTTTCAGGCCTGCTCATAGAATAAAATGTCTGAGTGTGCATCAGAAGACAGAGTTGTCTCTGATTGTGCAGCTACCCTTGGAAAAACCATGTCTGTATTGATAAATACTGTTGTGTCAAAACTCATCATTAAGGGACGAGGGGAGGTCATCAGATGTCATCTTTATGGAGGAACGAGTACGTGTGAGCAAATTGTTGCACATTTTTTATCAAGCGTGTTGTTGCTGGTGCATTTTTCTTTGCAGCCATGTGTTGAAGTAGCAGCATCATATCCAGTGACACTAGGATGCTCTGCATGCTGATTAGGAAGTCTGGCTCTGCTCTGGTGACTGCCCCAGAGCCTTTAGGCTTACTTACTCATGGAAGGATGCTACAGCGTAATAGACAACACATCAAATCCCCTGCATGACCTACTAGTCAAATAGCTGCAGTCTTTTCAGTAGGAGGCTCCTTCACTTCTGCTGTAAACTTGCTCTGATATAGAAATTCTTTCCAACCCACTACAGCTAAAATGTATAATGACTTCCCACTGTGCAGGGAGAGGAAGCACAAACCACACTCTACTTCTGATTTGCACACTCTATCTATCCATATCCATCCATCTATCGGATGCTGGGATGTTTACCAGTGAACCTTCATTTTGTCTTTGTTCACTTGTATTGATCAAAAGGTTAATATCTCATAGAGCAGGGGTGGGCAACTCCAGGCCTCGAGGGCCGGTGTCCCTGCAGGTTTTAGATGTGTCCTCGAACCAACACAGCTGATTTAAATGGCTAAATTAGCTCCTCAACATGTCCTGAAGTTCTCCAGAGGCCTGGTAACGAACTAATCATGTGATTCAGGTGTGTTGACCCAAGGTGAGATCTAAAACCTGCAGGACACCGGCCCTCGAGGCCTGGAATTGCCCACCCCTGTCATAGAAGCATCACCATTCAGTCTTTCCACCTAACACATCCTCATTATCCTGGATACTGTTCAGATCTCAGCGGTGGGTTGGAAAAAACCCACCGCTCGGTTTATTATCTTGACTCGAGGGCGTCTGGAGGGTGAGTTTTCATAATATTGGCCAAAACTCAAAACTGTCCACTTCACCAAGGCTGACTTTATGAAGTTGTATCTGACTTAAGCCATAGCTGTGAATTTCAAATCAGTGATATTACTTAAGGGATGTTGGGGATAGTATCATTATTAGATGGCGTATCAGACCTCATCATCTCGTGGATATCTAACTAAACTTTGGCTGCGATTGAGTACAAGACAAAATAAGTCGGTCATAAGCGAATCAAGACCAGGGCAGGAGGCTCACTCGCTCGCGCTCACACTGCCTCGATGATGCAAAGCTGGAAAACAGGTGCGATCTTTGCACTGGACGTGGTCTTTGCTGTGTTTTGTGAATGCACAGTTTGACAAAACCACCAAAACAAAATCCAGCAGTAACATAGCCATGTATAATTTATTACACGAGAGGTGCTGTTTAGACTGGAGCAGATCTCACTAAACCAAGCACTGCTGCCAAACAGATAACATACCGCAGTGCAGACTCGCACTGTACATTCAGATTTCTCTTACAAGCTGGGACCTCAGAGAGCTCACAGCGAGTTTCTTGTGGGCCGTTACACTTGAGAACATTCTTAACCCACCTGTTCTGCACAGAATCAGACTCGCTCACAAGCTGTTAACCAGCTGGTAAACCACTGAACAGCTGTTCTGTTGTACGGATTTTGTTGCTGCTTCTGATTTGATACTCTACACGCTTTCATATTTTCAGACTTCACGGGAGCTTCCTCCGAATCTGGAAACAAGCAAATCATTGCTACGAATTTAGTCCTGATCATCACCCTTAAGTCATCCAGACAACTGATCTCTGTGTGGTACAATATCCTTTTTTTCTTCTTCTTTTCTTTTAATTAAAATCCCTTTGATTGTGATAAGAAACACACCATTGCAAGTGAAGAGCTGACTTTTGACCTAGAGAATAGTTCAGATTTTCCTGTAGATGGCACCCTTGCCTTACTTACACCACTGATGGTCAGGTTTTCAGTGTTTGTGAATGGGGCTGTAATGTTACAGTGTGCTTGTGGTTTATACTCCCAATATCATAACCAGAGTGAAGGAGTCCATTTTGGTTCGAACCAGCTCCCAGTCAATTTTCCCCACCACTGCATCCCCTCCCTCCCCTCAGCCCTCTTCTCTGCACCCCCTCCTCTTTGATTGACAGGTCTCTGCTGCAGCAGTTCAGAGAGGAGCTCCCCTCTTCTCTCGAGATGCCGTTATCTTGTCTAACAGTAACTTCTAAGCCTATTTTAGTCTTTGCAGCAATTCCAGACAGCCGCAGGTGTGGATGATTTAATTTAGCCTTGTTTTATCTGCAGACCACACTCGCCAGGGCTTCCTGTATTGAATCTACCTCGTTAAAAGCCGCTGCGCTGTGTAACATGTGCTTGGGATTCAACGTCAACCCAACTGAATTGAAATCTCTTGCTAAGAAATACTGAGGTCTAGAATACTTATATACATAGGTATGTTTGTATGTTTTCATGTGTGCTGTGCAAAGCATTTGCAGTGAATTTCTCTAAAGGGTATTAGAGTAGAGGCATACTTACTTTGCAGTTCCAGGAGCGTTAAGACCTTTGGGGGTCCCGATGCAGACAAAGTGCAATAAGTGTGAAAACGTTGGAGCTTTGCTTGTCTCTGACATTTCAGGATATTTGAGTCTTTCTCTGTAAGATCTCCTTAAAAGAGAAGCCAGGGAGACTCTAGCTGCAAGCCAGCTGCAGTCTGATGAGACTGCACCCAAAGGGCAGGATGTGCAGAACGAAGGCCTTGAAAGTAGAATTTTAATATGCAAAACAAATATTTTAAAAAAAATGCTGCAGGTTTTCAGCTTGGGGTCAGGACCATGCTGTCTTCAGTCTGTGGGATGGTGCATGTTGCTTAAAACCAGAATAGCAAAGATGCGTATGTAAAGTGTCTTACATTTAATTTAATTTCAGTTATATCATAAGAAAACATTAGTTAAAGAGGAACACGAGTACCATCATGGTCCTACAGGGCAGGCTTATAGAATGTTTAAAATTAAACCATTTGTATGTACCGAATAGATGTGGTGTAAGAAACACCATCGTCTGTGCTACATCATAACTGTTTCACACCTTAGGCCACTAAGAAAAGCCCAAGTGCAGAAGATGGGATTTCTGAGCTTAGAAGTCCCACTCTTGGACAGTGTTTAACATCTTTAATCTGTTCTTCGGGCCAAACCACTTTCTACTGACTGACCAAAAGTGTGTCCTAACTGTGTGGCAGCAATAAATAAAAGATGCAGAACTTCAGTGACATCATCCCTTTTCTCTAGTTTTGCAGTGTTGCAGTGGGACATTTAAGAGATGGTTGGGTAGAGCCTCTTTTAAAGCTTTAAACTCTAACAACTTTCAGACATGTCATTTTTTTTAAAGGCCATTAAAGCTAACTTGTGTTGGCAGTGTTTAGTATTGGTTTTGGTTTTCAACCACATTTCCAATCCCAAGCACTTCAACATAAGGAAAACCTGTCACATCAGCAAATGCAGAGGGTGGGCCTCCATCCACATCCTGGCACTATCTGCACCATCCCAGCTAATGTCGAACGAAAAGAGGGCTGCACTCTGGATGTGCTGCCACTCACAGCGCTGACATATAGACGGGGATCCATTAAGACTCACAGAACCAGGGTGTAAGTGGCAGTCTAATCTTTTGACTGATGGAGAAAACTAGCCCAGTGACAGGAAGCCTGCACAGAGAGAAAATGCAAATGCCACATAATGTCATCATCTCATTTGGCAAACCACATCTGTATCACACTGCATATTATTTGATATGTTTATATTAGAAAAATGCATAAAAAACAGTATTATTATCACGCTCACTTTCAGCTCCATATTCTGGACTGTACCAGATTAAGCTTGTATCATTCACAGTTCAGTTCATCCTCTGTCTGAAAACAAACTATTTTGACTTCCTTTTCACTCACTTAAGCCAGCTGTTTTCTGATTGGCTGCCCCTTGCAAACAAAAGATGTGAACAGTAGATGGGTGGGACTTTGTGCTCACAGCTAAAGCTGCTGCATGAAATGACCATATTAGGTATATCTCCTCCCTTCCATGTCAACAACCAACCAAATAAACAAACAACTAGCAAACCAAACATAATAGACCTCATGCCATGTTTAACCTTAGCATCTATTATTGTAAAAGTATGCAAATGACAGAAAATACGGAGAAGTATAATGTGTTCCCACTGATCTAACTGCACACATAAGCACATGGCTTTTGTATATTTGAGTGGATTGTGGATTCTAATATATATAATCATACTGATGGGAGTTTTTAACAGTTTTCGTGTCCATCCTGACTAAATTATTCATTTGTTCTTTGAGTGACAAATGTTGCAGCTTCAAGTGTGAAACGTGGCAGACAATGCTGGTAATAGTTAATCACGCAGTGTAAACAGTAAGGACAATATGACACTTTAATTTACCAGCTTTAAATAGACACTCCATCAGAACATCAAAGCAGGGAAGGTGAAGACAGATTGATAGAATTTCAAAGACAGGAGGTAAAGGGAGGGGTGCGATGGTAGAGGGGCAAAAATTGGGTGAAAAAAAGAAAACTGTGAGTGGAAATGGTCATTTAGCCTGAGAGGAGGGTGTCTGGAAAGGAATAAAGTGTTTGTGTTAGAGAGGCAGAGAGAAAGAGCGAGCGGGAAGGGGAGGAGGAAAGAGGGATGGCTATGCAGTACATCCGTGCGTAAATGTGACCATCCGCGCCGTGGTCCTTCCATCCCCCCTTCATCCCTCCGTCCTCACCCCTGTAGCCTCCAGCGGCTCCTCTCTCCTCCTATAAGCCCGGATCACCTGCTCGGTGGTCGGTGGTCAGCTTTGGACCGTGGAGTCCCGGGTTTCTCGGCTCGGCGCCCTCCTCCAGGGGTTAGGAGGAGCGCCGGGGGCATCCTCGAGGTTTCTGCCGGGCTTCGTGTCAACCGCCAGCGAGAGCCATGGCTCAGAGCGCCGGGAAAGACGAGGCTCGACCCGCTCCCGGATGCCCGTGATGCGGGGTCTGATCGCGCCACAGAACACCTTTTTGGATACTATCGCCACTCGTTTTGATGGCACCCGTGAGTACATGTCTTCCCCGAAGCCTCTAAATTTTATTGTGCGCAATGGACATTTACAGCACTTTATATATCACTGACTTATTTACTTACTCGGATCTATGAAAACATTTTTTTAAATAAAAGATTAAAATATCCAAACTGTACAGAGTGCTCCTCCGGGGACATGCAAAGTGCTTGATGGAGATCTAGGACACTTGAAGCTTGCCGATTCTTTAATGAATGAGTAATGATGAATGAAACAAAGCCCAGACTATTGTTTAACATATGAAAAATTCATCAAGCGCCTACCTGAGACGCCAGCATATAGAGATAATTTTGCATAGGCTACTTGATAATTCAGACTTGGCCAAAGGAGTTTAATGCACTGAGTACATGGCTCTTATTGTAAGTTTACAATGCATTAAAACCCAAATTAGTCGTATTGGATCATAGCTTTCCCGGTGCCAATTTATTATTACATCACTGTATCCATGATAAGTTGAGCTTTACAGCACTGATTCCTCATATAACACACCAGAGTTTCTATGTCTAATAGATATAGATAATGTGTTGTAAGTACTTGAAAGGTTGTATCTGATACATGTCAGTCTGCTCAAAATGCTTCAGTTTACCATGCCACACCCTTTATCAGTCATCTCATTCAAGCACGGTTGAATTAACTTGCTAATGGACTCCAGGCAGCACAGTGGTGCTGCGCAGTCAGCCGGCCTTTCTGTGTGCAGTTTGGATTGTTCCGGCTTCCTCCCACAGTCCACAGACCATGCTTGGGGATTCTAAATTGGCTGTTGATGTAAGAGTGTGTGGTTGTCTGTCTCTCTGTGTTAGCTCCCTGATGGACTGGCTACCTGTCCAGGGTGTGCCCTGCCTTGGGCCCTATGATAGCTGGGACCAGTGCGCATGCGCCAACCAGCGTGCAGCCTGTTACAGTCGCTCCTGCTTTTCTCTTAGTTTAGCTCTTTTTTCTTACGTATTCTTTTTTTTTCTGACTTGTATTTTCCTCCGTTTTCTATCTCTTACTCAATCATGTGGATTGAGAGAGTTTTTGTTCTTCTGGTGGCCGTGGAACTGTTACTTTTATCATGGAACGGGACCGCGGCACATCTCCTACACGCACGGACTGTTTACTCCAGAGATCAGCTGATCGCCCTGATGCCGGCCGGCTCGCTGGCCAGGCCCGCAGAAGTGCCCGCAGAAGTACCAGCTGAAATTTGGAGGAAAACACATCGGGGATGCAGAGGTCAAGGACAGAAGAGAAGAAAAAAGGTGACGGTGAGACAGCGGAGGCTCGAAGCGAGGAGGAGGTTTAAACCGTGTCTGCCGTCTATCGTGATGGGAAATGTGCGATCGTTGGCAATTAAAATCGACGAGCTCTCAGCACTGGTACGGAGTCAGAGGGAATACCGAGAGTGTAGCCTGATGTGTTTCACCGAATCATGGCTGCACCAGGTCATTCCCGATGAGAATGCTTCCGTGGAAGGCTTCCACACTGTTCGGGCGGACAGGGACAGCATCGCTAGCGGTAAGCGTAAAGGAGGTGGGCTTGCTGTTTTAGTTAACAACCGGTGGTGTAACCCTGCCAACATAACAATCAAAGAAAGGATTTGTTGCCCGGACACTGAACTGTGTGCTGTTGGACTCAGGCCGTATTATTTACCCAGGGAATTCTCTCACGTCATCTTGGTGGCTGTTTATGTTCCCCCCTCTGCTAACCCCACAGCTGCATGTGACACTATCCACTCTGCCATAGCTCGGCTACAGACTCAGCACCCGAGTGCCTTTATTGTGATCTCGGGTGACTTCAACCATGTATCACTGGACAATACACTACCAACATTCAAACAATATGTGGACTGTCCCACCAGGGGAGAGAAAACTTTAGACTTACTGTATGCTAACGTCAAGGATGCATACAGCTCCTCCTCCCTCCCCCCACTTGGTAGGTCAGATCATAACCTGATTCACCTCACCCCCCGCTATGTGCCAATTGTGAGGAGGGAACCTGTGACCACCAGGACTGTTAGGAGGTGGTCAGAGGAGGCAATAGCGGAACTACAGGGCTGTTTCGAGGTGACCGACTGGGAAACACTCTGTGAGCCTCACGCCGAGGACATCAATGGGCTTACTGAGTGTATCACAGACTACATAACTTTCTGCACCGACTCCATTGTTCCAGCTCAGACTGTTCATTGTTACCCAAATAACAAGCCGTGGGTGACTAAGGACATCAAAGCCCTCCTCAACAACAAGAAGAGGGCTTTCAGAGGGGGCAACAAAGAGGAGGTGAGGAAGGTCCAGGTGTTACTAAAGGACAAGATCAGAGAGGCTAAGGACAATTACAGGAGGAAGCTGGAGTGGAAACTCCAGCAGAACAGCATGAGAGAGGTGTGGAGGGGCATGAAGACCATCACTGGATTCAGGCCAACCAACAGCAGGGGAGCTGAGGGAGGTGAGAATAGAGCCGACGAGTTGAATCTGTTTTTCAATAGATTCGACACCACAGTGTCTGCTCCCACCCCCACAACCTCACCTGCAGTCAGCCTGGAATCCAGAGCCACACCACTGTGCCAGCCTCTCTCTTCACATGTTGCCTCCTGTGAGATTCCTGACACCCCTCCCCCACCCATCACCTTCACTCAATACCAGGTTGAGATGCAAATGAGGAGACTTCACTCAGGCAAGTCTGCTGGACCAGACGGAGTGAGTCCCCTTGTCCTCAAGGCCTGTGCCCCCCAGCTGTGTGGAGTCTTTCATAAACTGTTTATGCTGAGTCTGAGTCTGCAGAGGGTCCCGGTGATGTGGAAGACATCATGCCTCGTCCCTGTACCAAAGACGCCTCGTCCCAGTGGCCCCCAGGATTACAGGCCCGTGGCACTGACCTCCCACATCATGAAGACCCTGGAAAGGCTCATCCTGGACCAGCTGCGACCCATAGTAAGACCACATCTGGATCCCCTTCAGTTCGCTTATCAGCCTCGTCTCGGAACAGAGGACGCCATCATCTACCTGCTCAATCGTGTCTACACCCATCTGGACCAGCCAGCGAGCACTGTGAGGGTCATGTTTTTTGACTTTTCCAGTGCTTTCAACACCATCAGGCCGACCCTCCTGGGTGATAAGTTAGCAGCGATGCAGGTGGATGCTTCTCTGGTGTCCTGGATTGTTGATTACCTGACAGGAAGACCACAATATGTACGTCTCCCACAGTGTGTGTCTGACAAGGTGATTAGCAACACAGGGGCACCACAGGGGACTGTCCTCTCCCCCTTCCTCTTCACCCTCTACACCACAGACTTCAGCCACTGCACAGAGACCTGCCATCTTCAGAAGTTTTCTGATGACTCTGCGGTGGTTGGATGCATCAGCAGGGATGATGAGACAGAGTACCGGGCTGTGGTCGACTCCTTTGTCACGTGGTGTGAGCAGAATCATCTGCAGCTCAACGTGGCAAAGACCAAGGAACTGATCGTGGACTTCAGGAAGACCGGGAAACACTTGACCCCTGTTTCAATCCAGGGGGTCAGTGTTGACATTGTGGAGGACTATAAATACCTTGGAGTACACATTGACAATAAACTGGACTGGGCTAAAAACACCACAGCACTTTACAGGAAGGGCCAGAGTCGTCTCTATTTTTTGAGGCGACTGAGGTCCTTCAACATCTGCCAGAAAATGCTGAGGATTTTCTATGAGTCTGTGGTGGCCAGTGCGATCCTCTATGCTGTTGCATGCTGGGGGAGCAGGCTGAGGGTCGCAGATGCCAACAGACTTAATAAACTGATCCGTAAGGCCAGCAATGTTGTGGGGATGGAGCTGGACTCCCTCAAGGTGGTGTCGGAGAGGCGGATGCTGTCCAAGATAAAGACAATGTTGGATAACACCTCCCACCCACTCCATGACATGTTGGTCAGTCACAGGAGCTCGTTCAGTGAGAGACTGAGATTACCGAAAAGCACCACTGAACGACACAGGAAATCATTCCTGCCTGTGGCCATCTCCCTGTACAACGCATCCACTTAACACACTGTTTGCTGCTACAGCTACACATGTTTCTTTTCCAACTATTTATTTATAAGTGACTTATGTATGTATGTATGTATATATATGTATATATTGTACTATTCTTAGTTAGCGTATTGTCTGTCTTGTCTTAATGTTGGTTTAAAATGGAGCACTGTAACAAAAAATAATTTCCCCCAGGGATCAATAAAGTATTCTGATTCTGATTCTGATAATCTTCATGATCCCAACTTGGATAAGCGGTTAAGAAAATGGACGGATGGAGCCCAGAGGGGCAAAAAACATGCTGTCAAACCCCGTTTAACGTCCTGGTCCTTCCACTCTCAGTGCAATGTTTTTATCTTTTCTCAGCTAGCTTGCTGTGTTGTTATTGTTGTTGTTGTTTTTAAAATTTATGAGTGTATAACCTAATTATGAAGGTCTTGGAAATCAGGACTTGATTTAAAATCCTTCTTACATTTGCCAAGGAGGTTATGTGACTGGCCCGGCTTGTTTGTTTGTAAACAGGATCACAGGAAAACTTTTTAGCAGAGATGAGGCTTAGCCCAACTCACAAGTGATTAAAGTTTGGAGTCAATCCTGATCTAGAGCTGGGACTTTTTGGAACAGTTTCGACATGTTATGTCACAAATAAACTTGAAATGTGAAATCATATCCTTCTGGATCTGGGACCTGTGGAGGGAATTTTCAATCTTGATGGACATATTGAGTCCAACCAACAGTCCATTTTCCTCTCTTTATCTTATTCAGATTCACAAGGGTTGGAGCCTATCCAGTAGTTATAGGGTGAAAGGACCTGGACAGGCAGCCAGTGTATTGCCCAGCTAATGCTTTTTTTGTTTGTTCATACTGGAGATTTTGGCCATCTCGAGTTTTTGCCTCTCGAAATGAGCCTTGACATCTTGCTCTGCGAGAAAAACATTTCAAATTGTTAGATCAGCTATAAAAGTCACCATAGATCTATTCATAAAGTAATGGTGCCACCTGAACTCATTCAAAATGCTCTGACATGCGATTTTCCTTTAAACTAAACATCTTCAGAGTAACACTGTTTTAAAAGAAAATAAGCACATTCAGTCAGAGTGTTTTACTGGGACTGTCAAACCAATTAAAACCCAGCCTTTTATTATTATTCACCTGTTCTCACATTCACTGCAAAATTGCTGCACTGTGCATTAGGCTCACAAATATTGCTGTCAATCAGCACATACAGTTGCTTAAGAGAGTTACATAACACAGACCTGAAGGTGTAAATTAAAAGCCTGGACTGAGAGCCGATGCACTGTAACCGCAAGATCTGTTTTCTGAGCTCTAAGTTGAATAAATACACAAAATAAATGTCATTTGTGTCGATTTTTGTTTCCTGCTGCAAAGTGCTACGGAAAACTCAAAAGTCTAATAATATTCAGTATGCAGTGTTTTCTGCGAGGCCCGTGCAGTTGAAGTCTCATGAGATAGCACTGATTCAATTAGATATTTTTTTTCATTTTGTGTCAACAGCAATCAGTTCAACTCTAAAGTGAGAGCAGAGCAGATTGTTTCTGATCACTTCTTCCAGTCGCCCGGCGGTCCCAGTGCGCAGGCTGGCAGGAGGAAATCCATTAGACACACTGTTTGAGTAAGCAGGGATTTCACCCACTTCATTAAGACTTGAGGAGTTGTCCACCTGCTTTTCTTATCAAAAGAAATATAAAGCTTACCCTTCATTAGGAACTGGCCCTGGATTTCAAAATTATTTAACCCAGCTAACAAGAAAGGGTATGCATCTGTGCTTTCTGCAGAATTAAAGTTTGGATCATCCAGGAATCAGAAGGTCCGAGGCAGCAGCTTTAGTACCCATCAAAAAGATGCCACAGGGGGACAGAGTCCACAGAGCACCAGGAAAGCTTCCATTAGCCCTCCAGCATGTATCACCACAGACCTAAAGAGCTAGTCTGCTGTTCGCCGTTCATTTCTGGTGTTTGGTGGACAGTCTGAGACTCTAGGACATAAACCACAGGCTGCCTCCACATGTAACCATCACATGAAAGCATGCAGTGTCTCCTGGTGTTTCATCAGGAGGAGGGATCCAAAAGGCCAAACAAAATGTAGTCAATAGGTACATATTCATTTTATACCAAGGACATTTTCCTTAATGATTATTTGAATAAATAATCCTTTGATTTCATATATTTACTCAAATTATAGCAGGGGTGGACAGTGTGCCATGCCTTTCTCTCCTCAGCTTAAAGTTTTTGCTTCTTTTTCAATATCAGTCTTGAAAAAATTCACTCTCACTTCCAAACTGATTCCATCTGATCTTGCATGCAAAACATTAGCAGTGATGATCAAAATTGCATACTTGCAATGATATTGGACATGTTTACTGGAAAAAAAGAATCCTAGGAACAACTTATGCAAGTACATTTTGAGGCGCTGTTATTGGCTGGAAACTGCTGTAAAACATATAAACATATCTGCTGTACTATTGCAGGAAAGGTTATTGGAAATTCAAATTTTTTTCCTTTAGTATTCCCTTCCTTATATACATAAGCTACTGTCTTGAGGTTTGGAGGAACAACACACACACAAATCAGTTTTGATACCACAGAAAGGAGCATTACAAATAGTGAACACTGACTATCATGAACCAACTGATGATTTATTTATACAGATTTATTCAACTCCCATGCTCTCGAGAGATTCTGCGTACTTTAATCCTGCACAAATAATGCATAAAGTAACAAAAAAGGAGGAAACTCCAGAGTTTGTTTAATATTAGAATCTGCGTGAAATAAGACGAGTGTGGCGTACATTCAAACACAAGCGGAAAAAACATTTATAACAAAAGTAAAATAAATATGTGTGTTGGTGCAGAAGTTAAACAGGAAATAACTGATGTAAAAAAATACTGTGTGTGATAATTCCACTTTTGACTTATCACATTTATCTATCCGTTCTTTGAGTTGCATATATTTAACACTGACTCGAACCAACCTAAAATGATGCTCCTTGCTACAAAAAGCTGATAATAAGAGCAGATCACAGTGACAGAATTTCAATAAGTGGCTTCAATGAGGCCTGATTAAACACGTGTAAGCATTAATCATAAACGGAATCAGCTACGGGGGATAAACGCGTGAATAGATTGGATGAATGTTGACTTTTGATAAGCAGAAGCTCTTGATGCTTGAACAGCCGCATGTGAATGATGTCTGGGATGATGGTAATGTTGACTTTCTCATTCATGAATTCCCCTCTGCTCCTAACCTTTAACAGGCCATTGGTAAAACCACAGAGGTGGAATTTTAAAGAGGGGCTTCTCCAACCATACAACAGTATAACTGTACAATGCTGTCAATGGGGGTGCTGTCAAGAAACTGTCAAAGGGTAGGAATTTAGAGACTTCGGTAACTTTGAGCGAACTCGTCCGTCTTTGTGAAGCTGCTTCAGATGTCAGTGATCTTCACACACTTCACTGGTTTTATTTGTCATTACCTATGCTCGGTGACAGAACAGGGGACCTGTTCTTTGTGACTCACAGTGACTCCTCAAATGCCCGTTACCAGCCGAGCAGAAGAGTATTTTTAGGTTGGATCGTCTTGTCTTTTTTTCATACAACATTAATGGAGCAAGACGAAGCAGGGAGACTCCAGGGAATTTCTTGATTTCCTTTCGTTCATTTTAGGAGAAAGCTTAAAATGCAAAATCAACTCTCTTTTAACCCAGAGATACCTCAGTCCACATCATGCATATTTAAACGTACAAAGTCAGCCGTTTAATAACAGTTTGATAGCAAATCTCGGAAAATGTTGAAGGTAGCTGTCAGCTTTGTGGCGACAGATTTTTAACAATTAGGCTTTTGTTCAACAGTATTTTTTAATTTCATGGTTTCTGACTTTAGAAAATGTAGTATAGACTCCTCATTCAGTCTTAACTTTTGGCTGGGAGTGAGTTCAGTATGTGTGATGCTCTGACGAAGGTCTGCTAGTTTGAAATAATGGACACTTTAACATACCCGGACAAGGTTGTTGGACCTTCTTTTGCCTTCAGATCTTTCTTAACTCTTTGAAGAACTAATTCAACAAGGTGCTAGAAGAACATACGCTGTGGCATTACCAACAATGCACAAGTGGTACTAAGGGGTCCCAGAAAATATCCTATGTACCGTTACACCACCAGCCTGAACCACTGGTACAAGGTGGGATTGCTTGTTGCTTTTATGTTGCTTAGGCTGAATTCTGACCCTATTGTTCAAATGTAGCAGCAGAACTCAAGCCTCATCAGATAAGATCTGTTGTTCAAATCTTTTATTGGCTTGTTTTGGTGAACCTGTGTGAATTGTAGCCTTAGTTTCTTAGCTGACAGAAGTGGCACCCAGTGTGGTCTTCTGCTGCTGTCCAGCTTCAACATTTTGTGCATTTAGAAATGCTCTTCTGCATACCTCATTATACTCTAGGTACACAGAAGAACGTTTGACTTACTGTTGCCTTCGTATTAGCTCTAAATAGTCTCTTAAATACCTGCTGACCTCTCAAAGCAACAAAACATTTTCATCCAGAGAGCTATGGCTCACGGGATATTTTCCCATCCCTACTCTGATGATCACTTTAAATGTCAGCAGGTTGTTTTGACCATGTATACACACCTAAACTGGGATTGGGTTGCTGCCATGTAACTGGCTGATTAGTTCAACAGGTAGTGACAGATGAGTGCATGTCTTGTAACAGCTTTAGATTTCTGTTTAAATAACTTGTAGGGAAAGGTTCAAACAAGTCACAGCAATTGTGGATGTAAATGAGGCCAACAACAGTCAGGAGCACTTTGCTTTTGGTTCTTAGCTTGGTGTAACTGCAGTATTTAAAGCTGGTCTGATTTCAGAATTTATAGAAGATTTATCAAAAATTTACAAAATCAAAATGTAAAAGTGCTTGGCAGACCGAGACAATTAACACAGTTATCCATGACACGTGCATTTTTAATTTATGGATGCCTCATTTTTTAAATATCACAGTTATCATCAATACATCATTATTGTGACACCTGAGGCTCGCAGCGTGACCACGTTCTGAATAAATAACATCAGCTGAAAGGTCCACAGAGAGGCCAACAAAAGCTGCGGGAATATATGTAAATGTATGCGTCGGCTGTCAGCATCCAGACGATGTGTCAGATACAGATCAGATGTTAATAACAGGTGATATTTTAGGGGTACACTGCAGGTCACGCTGTTGATAAAAGACCAAAACCCAGACAGTAAAATAGTTCAGACTCAAAATGACACTTTAATGACTAACATTATAAAACCCACACACAAGTACTGCCCAATGACAGCAGGAAAACATTTTAACTGAGCAAATATGGAAGTCCCTTCACCAGAGCAGAGAACATTGAGCACATTTTGTCCAAGTAACTATCAACATATGTAAGAATTAAGTGTTTGCTTTGCATTAATGTTGGCCATGCAGTAGCTTTGAGTTAGCTCACACATCTGCTTGCTCTGCGTTACTGGAGCTTCGTCATACGTAAAGCTGTGGGCTAAATAGTTTTGAAGGTGAAAAGAAGATGAAGATGAAAACGTGTTTTCAGTTACAGTCGAGGAAACGCGTCAGAGAGCGGCTTTAACGACTGCTATCGTCCAGCTGTCAGTGCTCGTGTCTTTATTTGCTTGTTCCCTTTTCATTTCATTGGCTCTCGCACAGACAAATTCAGCTATAAATGGAAGCCAGATTAAACGCATATTAATAATTTTGGTCAACAGTGTGTCTACAGTTTCTGCACTTGATGCTTCAAAATTATCAGTATTTCAAAAGTGACTTCAGCAAACATGTTGTGCTGTGTGCTGGGTTGTGATTGGCTAAATGTCAGTTGCACAAAAAAAAGGTGTTACTATATGAGGCAAAGTCACACACGATACTTAAATTATATGAGAAAACATTTAAAAGGGTAAAAAGGAGAGATTGTTTTATATTCTTATATAATATTAGAACTATAATAATTATGGTTCAGTAGACGCCTCCAAACGGGTGCTGCAAACAAACATGTAATGTTTGCGGCCTGTGTGCGTGTGTTAGGCTTACATTGTGCGTGAATGTGCTGTGGCAGGCTGTCGCTGTCAGTGTTATCAGTAGCAGGGTTTATCGGGGTTCCCTAAGCCGCTCAGGGGCTGAGTCTGAGCGGTTTTGTTGTGCAGTTCACACGTTATTACACCTGGATTGTGGTGGGGATGTGACAGGCCTGCCTAGCGCCTGGGGAATGAGCAGAAAATAAAACAAAAACAGAATACTATCACGGCATAAGGCCAAAAGGAAAATGGAGGGGCACAGGAAACCGTTTCCTCTGTAAGCAGATCACGTCTCTGAGGGAAAGTGTCCATGTAACTATGAGGCCGACCGCCGCATGTGTGTGTAATGAGCTCTGTAACCTTGCACACAGTGCAGAAGCAGAAAGCATCGCACGTTTAGGTGCAAAGATGTGATTCAGCATTTGCAGGAAACTCTTTCTACTCCATTCTTTTATGTTTTCATGAGATTAAAAGTGCAAAGAGGCTCAGTGATATTTTGGTTTTGTGCAACTACTCTTTTGCTTTGTATTAACAGCGCAAAAATATATCTATTCCCAGTATTTCAAAAAAATGATGAGTACAGCGTGGGGTAAAATTGTCCGCAAGCATTCTGTACATTTGGTGAGGGTGTATTTCCATGGCTTGGATTAAGCTCTTTTGTTCCCATTAAGGAGAAGTCTGAATGCTGGTTCCTTGGCTCGGTAACAACCAAGCTAATCACAGCTTTGGATGTGGGATTAAGAATGTGGATGTCATCTTCTAGAAAATGACTGCATCCATAACAACGAGAGACAGAAAAATGCTTACAAAAAAATCAAGAACCAAGGCTGAAGATAATGTGCTGTCAGGGTTCTCAAAGAAATAACGCTTGAATTAATACATTGTTTTCTTTGTTAAAATGCTCCACGGGTTCCCTGTGGAGTTTTTGACCGAGTAGTAGTGCTTTGGAGGAATGCTTTTATGAACATAAGATAAGATAAGATAAGATAGAACTTTATTAATCCCTCGGGTGGGTTCCTCTGGGAAATTCGACTTCCAAAAAGCACAGCAACGACCGAAGTTACAGTTACAGAATTGTTATATATATATATATATATATATATATATATATACACACACACACATATATAAATACAGAGACAAATATAAATAAAATATACAAAGGGGATAAATAGAATAAATAGGAATAAAAAATAAAAATACAAGTGAATTGCACATTTCAACATGTTACTTACTCTAGGTTGTGTATAAAAGATGGATAAAGCCACCATCATGTCACTTATCAAATTTAGCTTTTTGGTTACATTTTTTTGTTTGTTTGTTTAGTTTGTGTTTAGAGCCATTAGTGAGCAAATTTGGAAGAGAAGGTAGAGTTATCAGCTAATGCTAGCAAGCTTGCTATGTTAGCAAGGTGTATCTTTATGCTTTTAGCATGGAAGACTATGGAAACTAACTTATTTTGAAGCTCAGTCACACTAGAGTAAAATAAGACAGCAAACTGCTGTAACAAGGAAAGATTAGTGGCTGCCCATATGATCAGCTGACTGGGCTGAATTTAGTTTTGCTACTTTTTAGCCGTTGGAGGTCAAATGTAAGTAGTTGCACAACTAGTTGGATACCCAGAGATTCAGTGTGCAACACCCTAAACTTCTGGGTGAAGACTTTCAATCACAAGTTTGACTCTGCAATCCAACTGATTGCAGTCTCACAAATACTTTCCATCCAGTTGATAAATGCAGAGAGACTGCCAACACCACATAATGGTGGCTATATCCATCTTTTATATAAAACCTAGAATAAACAACACATTCATTAAAGCATTACTCAAGCACAGTTTGTCTGTGATGCATCTCTTTGCAATAGATGACTCGACTCAGCTAGTTGCCAACTTGTTGCATTCTGGTTATTCCTATATAAACGCAGGGTTGCAAAGTGATTTGGTCATTTTGCAGCAGCTACCTCACTATTTGTGGATGACTTTCTTAATTTCTGTTTTAAATCTATGAGGTTCTGGCTGGACTGGGAATGGAAGTTAGTTAATGTGAATCATAGACAGCAGCAGATTGTTGCTGACTTTTCACAGTTAACTGCTGCATTATCACAAACAGATTGCATGCAATTGCCAACTTAACTCCACTCAATCTCAAACGGACAGCAGACTGAATCTTGTTGTCGTTTTATTTCCACCTTGATGCGCCAAAGGCACTTTGACAATGACAACTGGCTGGGAGTGGCTGTGGACCCTAACCCATCTTCAAAGCAACCATGTCAAAGGCGCACAGTTGCAATAAATGCATGTGGTTATGCCTGGGTCTCCAACTCCTGTTGTCCCTAGTGTGCCATCTTTTAGCTCTTGGGTGTTGCTGCTTTGGACTCAGATGCATTCATGCATACATGCTACACAGTCCTACACATTCCTACTGACAGTTTACAGGAGCTAAACTTGGAAGAACACTACAGAAGAACTGCTAGGCTTGAATAAAAATTGTCAGGGTGCCTTTATTTAGTGCTAAGCGATACTGCAAATTTTAGTTTTGGTCCAATACCACGTAAATACAGGACTGAGCTTACTTACTAAGCTTAGAGGACAGAAAGAAATATTGATCCTATCGGGTTAGTATCGATCTGATACCAATACCAGCACTGGTGTCAATACCAGCGCTGTATCCAAACAGATATTTGGATTGCTTTGTTTTAAAACATCATTGTCAGTAATTACAAATGTGGTAACCATTTTTGTTATTTCATTTTCCAAAAATACCCATTGTGGGATTTTTCTATCACATCACCCTGAAAGTTTAAGAGTCCCAGTAAAATCTCCTAATGTAGCCTCATTTGAAACCCTACCTTTGTTCTTTTTCAAAATAGGCTCACTGCTATTAAATATTAATATATTCTTTCCTTCATTCTTCCCTTTAATCATTTCAAATGTACAAGGCTATTTTTCTGGGTGAAGTGATTCATCAAATCCCATTATATTCCGTCACACTCTTCAGAATCGCCGGATTCTTACATGTGAAATTATTGAGCTCCTCCCTCTCCTGCTGCCTGACAGACCAGCTTGAATGATCAGGTGTTATTACAGCTGGTTTCTACGGCAGCACACCTGGTAAAAACTGACAAGAAGGAGACAGCACCAGCGTGGCTGCTGTCAGTGCCCGTCTACCCGGCTTTGTATGAGTAACGCGGCTTCACACTTGTTACATCTCAAGCTTCACTGTGGTCCGTTGTTCATAAAGCTGTACATTAGGAGAGAAAAAAACAAACGCAGAAAAAAACAGCTGCTGGGAACATGAGTCTGTCATGCTGGGCTTTTCTGAGCTCATAGTCAGCAAAAACATGCTTTCGCCGGCTTCGCAGCTGCCTTTAGCTAAGCACAGCCACAAAATTACACTTCACTGATTGATATGCCCTTCTGCAGTCAGCAGCACCATATGGCCTTTATACAGAAACATACATTTCCTCCTACATATTGTGGAAACATAATGGCCATGATGGATGGGTGAGTGAAAATAATGTTTGAACTGATTTACTTACAATGTTTGTTTGTAGGTGGCGGCGAACTAAATTTGGAGTGAAAGAAATGAATGCACGACTTCACTCAGCAACTTTTTCTTTCAGCCAATAACCAAAGCTTATATTTACAGTTTTGCCTCCCAGCAATCATAAAAAATAAAAGAAACAAGCTCTTTAAAAGAATTGCCAGCATTTGGGGAAATAAACATCACTGTTTTGCCATCAGTTAGATCAGAAGTTTGATACTATTGAATCCCAGGTGACTCAGGCCTCGAGACAGGTCGGCAACCACGTGACAATTACAGGTTGCTAGGAAGAAATGTGTTTCCCCACTACCAGCAGCAAGCAAATTAAACTTTTATATATCATAAAGTCTTTTAACAGTTGCTGGAAGTCCATCCATTTTCTTCCCTTTCTCTAATTCAGTGCTGTAGCCGGTTTGGACTCAGCTCCCAGCTAACCCAGAACATCCTCATTTAAATTAAATTAAATTTGGAAATAATTTGTAACACTTTTTCTGAACAGGAAGCTCCATTTTTATAAGAGTATAGTTCCTTTGCTGTGCATGGTGTATTCCAGGAGACCAATAAATAATACAACTTGACGTTATCACCTTATTATCCTCCCTTTAGTCAGCGTTTTGCTGTGTAGCTGCACGACTTAGGGTGCAAAAAAGTAAAGCAGCATTCATCTTCTCATCTAACTCGCAGAAATTGTGGCTTTCTCGTACAGCAAAGTGAAAAAAAAAGTTTTCACAGGACTCATTGCATCCGAAAAGCTAAGAACACCCCACGATTTAGTGGCTTTTAGAACCACCTTGTCAGCAATTGTTATTGCTTTCTTTATTTTGTTGTTATTGCCACTCCTCTTTGCAACCATCTTGCAATGCCGTTCAATGTTTATTTACAGTGTTTTTATCTTCATTCTTTTATGAAGAATGGGTGTGCGGTGTGTGCTGACAACTGCCTCAGGATTTGAGTTGAGGTCTCGACTTTGACTGGATCACAGGAAACACCTTGATTCTTTTCTTTTTCGGCCATTGTTGCTGTGTTTAGGGATCATTGTCCTGTTGCACGTTCTAGTTTGGGTCAGACTTTAACTGTCCCCACATTTAGCCTCACATTTGACTCTAGAATACTTTCGTATGCAGAGGAGTTCATGGTTGACTCAGTGACTGCAAGGTGTAAAGGTCCTGTGGCTCCAACAAGGTCAACTCATCACTACGCCACCACCGTGCTCAACAGTTTCGATCAAGTGTTTGTGCTGATATGTTTAGTTTTCTCTGTTATGACCAGGCATCTTCACTTTGATCTCATCTCTCCAGAGGACATTGTTCCAGAGGTCTTTTGGCTTGTTCAGATGCAGTTTTATAAGCTTAAGCCATAATGGCATGAACTTTTTGAAGAGAAGAAACTTTCTCCTGGCACCATTTTTTTCTAATTGTACTGTCATGAACTTTAACATTTAACATGCTAACTGTAGCTGTAGCTCTTTGTTTTGTTTTTGTAGTTTCTCTGAGCATTGCATAGCCTGACCTTTGGTGGAATTGACTGGGTATCCACGCCTGAGGAGACTGAGACATTGTGTTAACACACCTGAATGCTCCAGACCAGCAAACTGCCAAAACTTTAGTTTTTTTTAAGAGATGCTCACACTGGCTGGTTATCAGCCAATCAAACGCAGTTGATTAGTAGCATTTGGCTGCTATTCTTTTATTATGTTAGGAAAACTTTATTTTTCACATGTCTGTGTCACAATAAATGAGATTTTATTGAGCCATATATTTAATGATGACACAATATGCACAAAAATATTTTTTGTCAGTTAATTATTCTGATTTACAACTTCAGTGTACTGCCTCGGAGAAGTATGTGACTTTCCATGAGCCTCTAGCACTGAGAGGCAGTTTGTATTTATGTCTGAGTAGTGCTTCAAGGTCTGGCAAGAGCATTTACATTGGGCATGCTTTATTAATGTGCAAATTATAAAATGTCATTGTCCCCAGTTATTTAAGCAATCTCCCTTTATATGCATCTATTGATCCATCTATTCCTGCTCATCTCATTCAATCATTGGCTCTCTCATCCTGTATTGCTCACATTCTTCAAAGTGGTTGCTCCAGTCCCCCAGATTCATGCATGCATGGACTTTAATGATCTTAATGGAATGAATGCCTTAAGAGTGTGAGTCAGTTATCATACCTAACCCAATGTCTGATAATGAATTATTCAAGGCTGGCTGCATAACTTAAGCTGTCAAAAGATTTGTCATAGCTCTGGCTTATATCATAGCCTGCTCGTCAAGTTACGTATGCTTACATACACACACACTAGCAGTCAAAAGTTTGGACACACATTGTAGATACTCACTGAAGACATCAAATATATGAAGCAAGATATATGGAATTATGTAGCAAATAAAAATTGATAAATAACTCTAAATATGTTTTATATTTTAGATTCCTCAAAGTAGCGCTGTCAACAAAGCCCTTTGCTTTGTTGACAGCGCTGCAAACCCTTGACCTTCTCTCAATGAGCTTCATGATGTAGTCACCTGAAATGGTTTTCGCTTTACAGGTGTGCCTTTCTTAAGAACCAATCAGCTAAGTAAAGAGAAACAACAGTTCATCATTACTTTAAGAGCTGAAGCTCAGTCAGTCTGGAAAATTGCTAAAACTTTCAATGTGTCCTCAAGTGCAGTCGCAAAAACCAGGTGCTACAAGTGCTACAATGAAACTGGCTCACATGAGGACCGGCCCAGGAAAGGAAGACCAAGAGTCACCTCTGCTGCTGAGGATAAATTCATCCGAGTCACCAGCCTCAGAAATCACAAGTTAACAGGACCTCAGATTAGAGCCCAGATACAGTGGCTTGCAAAAGTATTCGGCCCCCTTGAACTTTTCCACATTTTGTCACATTACAGCCACAAATATGAATCAATTTTATTGGAATTCCAGGTGAAAGACCAACACAAAGTGGTGCACACGTGAGAAGTGGAACGAAAATCATACATCATTCCAAACATTTTGTACAAATAAATAACTGCAAAGTGGGGTGTGCGTAATTATTCAGCCCCCTTTGGTCTGAGTGCAGTCAGTTGCACATAGACATTGCCTGATGAGTGCTAATGACTAAATAGAGTGCACCTGTGTGTAATCTAATGTCAGTACAAATACAGCTGCTCTGTGACGGCCTCAGAGGTTGTCTGAGAGAATATTGGGAGCAACAACACCATGAAGTCCAAAGAACACACCAGACAGGTCAGGGATAAAGTTATTGAGAAATTTAAAGCAGGCTTAGGCTACAAAAAGATTTCCCAAGCCTTGAACATCCCACGGAGCACTGATCAAGCCATCATTCAGAAATTGAAGGAGTATGGCACAACTGTAAACCTACCAAGACAAGGCCGTCCACCTAAACTCACAGGCCGAACAAGGAGAGCGCTGATCAGAAATGCAGCCAAGAGGCCCATGGTGACTCTGGACGAGCTGCAGAGATCTACAGCTCAGGTGGGGGAATCTGTCCATAGGACAACTATTAGTCGTGCACTGCACAAAGTTGGTCTTTATGGAAGAGTGGCAAGAAGAAAGCCATTGTTAACAGAAAACCATAAGAAGTCCCGTTTGCAGTTTGCCACAAGCCATGTGGGGGACACAGCAAACATGTGGAAGAAGGTGCTCTGGTCAGATGAGACCAAATTGGAACTTTTTGGCCAAAATGCAAAACGCTATGTGTGGAAAACTAACACTGCACATCACTCTGAACACACCATCCCCACTGTCAAATATGGTGGTGGCAGCATCATGCTCTGGGGGTGCTTCTCTTCAGCAGGGACAGGGAAGCTGGTCAGAGTTGATGGGAAGATGGATGGAGCCAAATACAGGGCAATCTTGGAAGAAAACCTCTTGGAGTCTGCAAAAGACTTGAGACTGGGGCAGAGGTTCACCTTCCAGCAGGACAACGACACTAAACATAAAGCCAGGGCAACAATGGAACGGATTAAAAGCAAACATATCCATGTGTTAGAATGGCCCAGTCAAAGTCCAGATCTAAATCCAATCGAGACTCTGTGGCAAGATCTGAAAACTGCTGTTCACAAACGCTGCCCATCTAATCTGACTGAGCTGGAGCTGTTTTGCTAAGAAGAATGGGCAAAGATTTCAGTCTGTAGATGTGCAAAGCTGGTAGAGACAGACCCTAAAAGACTGGCAGCTGTAATTGCAGCAAAAGGTGGTTCTACAAAGTATTGACTCAGGGGGCTGAATAATTACGCACACCCCACTTTGCAGTTATTTATTTATAAAAAATGTTTGGAATCATGTATGATTTTCGTTCCACTTCTCACGTGTGCACCACTTTGTGTTGGTCTTTCACGTGGAATTCCAATAAAATTGATTCATGTTTATGGCTGTAATGTGACAAAATGTGGAAAAGTTCAAGGGGGCCGAATACTTTTGCAAGCCACTGTAAATGCCACACAGTGTTCCAGTAGCAGACACATCTCTACATCCACTGTTCAGAGGAGACCACATTTGACCACAAAGGCCTGATTCACACAAATCAGGCCTTTGTGGTCAGAAAAAACTACTAAGGAAAAGCAACAAGCAGAAGAGATTTGTTTGGTCACAAAAAACACAAGGAATGGAGATTAGACCAGTGGAAATCTTTGCTTTGGCCTAATGAGTCCAAATTTGAGATCTTTGTTTCCACCTGGCATGTCTTATGCGATGCAGAAAAGGTGAACTGATGGTCTCTACATGCATGGTTCCCACCGTGAAGCATGGAGGAGGAGGTGTGGGGGTGCTTTGCTGGTGATTTATTAAAAACTGAAGGCACACTGAACCAGCATGGCTACCACAGCATCCTGCAACGACATGCCATCCCAACAAGTTTGCGTTTAGTTGGGCCATTGTTTATTTTTTAACAGGACAATGACCCCAAACACACGTCAAGTGTGTAAGGGCTATTTGACCAATGAGGGGAGTGAGTGCTGGCCTCCACAGTCACCTGACCTAAACCCAATCAAGATGGTTTGGGATGAGATGGACCACAGAGTGAAGGCAAAAGGGCCAACAAGTGCTCAGCATCTCTGGGATCTTTTTGGAGTCACTTCCTGCTGGCCATTAAATAGGATTTTAATCAAAGACACCACTGCATCCATCACTTATATACAGTCTGTGGTTTTATGTTATCTAGCTGTAGACTTTATCCAAGTCAGTCTAAATTCCTCATAGTAATTCATATGAGTATATATTAAAAGAAATTATAGAAAAATGTATCACACAGAATTAATTTTAGTTTAGTAACTGAGCTATGGCTAACTATTAATATATTATATAGCTTTAAAAATTGGATATGTCAGTATTTATATAATAGCTAAATGGTTAGGTGTTATGTAACTAGTTTTTATGATATTATAACAGCTAAAGCTTACTTTAAAATCTCAAAATGTCTACTTTTGGGAAAAGAAATTAAATAAATAAATCACTGAAACCTCCCAACGATAGCATATAAATGGTGGAGGGCAGGCACATAATAAGACTGTGCAATGTAAATTTTCTCAGAGTAGAATGTTGTAGCCACATGACGATTCAAAAAAAATTATAATGAATATAGAAACCTGCAAAGAGATGATTTCAAATTAACAGAGTAATATAAAAATCTTAACAATGTTAACTACTGGCCAAAGCCGACACAAAGAAGAAAATACTGTTGCTAATTTCAGTCTGAAACTATTTAAAGGTTAAGTAAGGATAAATTGATGTGGCCCCAAATCATAAAATATGTGATTAAAAACAAAACAAAAAAACAGCTGAAGATAATAAGAAAAAAATGATAATGCACGGGAGGTGCAGAAGACGAACAAAGTAAAGGAGATGATTATTTTTTTTGAAGTTCATTGAAAAGCAGCAGGCATGTTAAATTCTCCTTGAGGACAGCTCTTCATAGTGAGAAGAAGCCTTTTAGAGCCAAACACGCAGCGAGAGTGAGTACTGAAAGAAAAAAAGAAAAGACAGCCGTGGATGAAATTTTAATGCGATACCTTTTGAATAATCTTGGTGAACCTGTAGGTGCTGACCCCACAACGTGGTGCATAAATGTGACAGGATGCACAGCAAAACAAATCCTTAAAGGCACAGCTCCCAGCCTCAGCTGGTTTAAGCTGTTGTTTGGTGGTAATTAAGTATTTTATCAGCATTTAACAACAAGAGAGAACGACTTGAGCTTTCTGGTTTTGTTCTTTTGTCCTCTAACTGCTCTCCAGTTTTCTTACACTCTTACCTTGATTATGTTTCTCCTTTTTCCTCCCTTGTGACTTTGCTCCATCACTTTCCCATCTTCCTTCCGCTCAGACAGCAACTTCGTCCTGGGGAATGCTCAGGTCCAGTCTCTCTATCCCATTGTCTACTGCTCTGATGGCTTCTGCGAACTGACCGGCTTTGCCCGCGGCGAGCTGATGCAGAAGAGCTGCATGTGTCACTTTCTGTACGGGAGTGAGACCAGCAACCCTCTCACCACACAGATGCAAAAAGCTCTGGATGAACGCCGGGAGTTCAAGACTGAAATCATTCTGTACAAGAAGAGCGGTAAGACTCGGCTGCTGGAGCAGACTGACAAGTTAAATAGTGTTTAGTGCAGTATTTCTTTTTTCCAAACCAATATGTGTCTGTGTTCTGATCTCTTTTCCTTGAAAAGGCTCTAAGTTCTGGTGTCTGTTGGACATTGTTCCCATCAAGAACGAGAAGGGCGAGGTGGTTCTGTTCCTGGTCTCACATAAGGACATCACAGAAAACAAGGACCAGGACCGTGACAATGAATCTGACATTGGTGAGCACCATCCACTCCCTGTCCAATTCACGTGAAATGAGCAAGGCATTAACGAGAATCAGTCAAACTACCTACTTCACGTACCTGCTGTCAGTTCTGTCGAGAAAGATGGCAAAGAGCCGATCAGTTCATATGATTCCTTTAGAGAGAAGGGGTCAAATAAAAACAACATCCTTTGGACTATTGTGCATGGACTTAGAAAACACATAAGCACAGTGCTGTGCATGAATGCGCCAGCACATATTCACTGAACAAATACACTTTGCATTTAAAGAACATGATGTGAGCATACAGTGACATGTGAACACGTTGCACATGATGAGCTGTAAATAATGCTAGTGGTTCGAGCAAACGCAGAGCTGCTGCAGCTGTCTATCTAAAGGTCTGATGGAGCTTTATGAATGAATCAGTGCAGCTTATCACAGAACACAAACAAGTCGATTCTCCTGCTTTCCCAAGCAGTAAATTTTGGGCAAACTTACTGTTAACATCAAATACTTAAAGCACATATCGAGATTCCTCTGTGCCACTTTGACTGTTTATCTGAAAATATCCAAAGTGGACACTTACATTTTCACATGGTCTAATATTCCTATGTCGGTGACAACGTTGGTCCAAAATCAGCATCGCAGCTGACTTGTTTACACTGTCTTAGCATTCAGATGCATTCAGTTAGCGTTAGCCAAGACGTTAGCTTACTGTCACGAGGAACCCAACGTGAGAAACCTGACTTGATAAAATATTTATTATATTGTATGAATTCTTAAAGAAAACACCTGAAATGCTGAGTTTTATATAAACAAAGGCATTTGGTTTTTCCTTTTCCTCCATATTCCAAAGCTATGACATCACAACAGCGTGACTGGTCAGTTGCAACGCTGACGAACACCAACATGGGAATATCAGACAGACCTACTTTACAGTGAATTCATCGCCAGTTTTTCTGTTTTGTTTCAACTGGAGGGGATTTGCTATGTGCTGAAAACTTTTCTGTATGTGTGGTTGAGGGATGTAAAGACATAACAACCAGCTCCACAGCAGCAGGGAGTAAATGTACAGCATCGCTCCACTAATCTAATGCTGTCATCACCTCACGTATTAGTGTAGTGTTTTACACGACCTCAGACATTTAGATTATGGCTCTCCATAGCTATGGTGAACAGCCATGACCTAAAGTGAAACATATTAGCTTTAGATTACAGATCTCGGTGGAGCCAAACTACTACAATGTTCATAATGTTGCTCAATTAAACCAGACAACAGTCGTCCTCAAGCTATCTCTCATTTGCCTCCTTTTAGATTCAGTTATAGGCATGTGCAGGTTAGCACGGTGAGAGTTTCTGCCACATTAGTGCTTTGTTCTCCTATTGTGTGCCCTTGCTCTCAGATGAGGAAACTGGTCTGGAGATTCGCCAGATCAGCTGCCCCTCAGGCTGTAACATGGAGCGCCGGCGCAGTCGGGCTGTCCTCTATCAGCTGTCGGGACACCTGCAGAAACAGGACAAAACCAAGAGCAAGCTGAAGATCAACAATGTGAGATGTGCTGTGTTTGGTGGTTTAAATTATTCACAGCCAATGCCTTTTTTTTAAAGTTCAGTGACCTCTGACTTTTACTCTACAGTCACAATTCTCCTTTGCTAAGTATCA
The DNA here is from genome assembly GCF_965226115.1 of Aulonocara stuartgranti. Taxonomy (NCBI): domain Eukaryota; kingdom Metazoa; phylum Chordata; class Actinopteri; order Cichliformes; family Cichlidae; genus Aulonocara; species Aulonocara stuartgranti. The sequence continues at coordinate 41,947,738 of NC_138958.1, read as the reverse complement.
ATAAAATATGCACAGAGGATGCGCCATTTTAAATATAAATACCCCGTCACAGACTTTCAAACCCTGACTAAGCCTTTAGTAAGGCCAAAAGTCGCAGTGTCATCAGCATGTTTTGTCTGTAGGGAAAGCTGCAGCCTCCAGGAGAGTGCAACTGAAGCGCCATATAAGGTGTCAGGGGTTTACTGGCTTTACTGATTAAGAGGGTTGTCATGGTTTCAAGAGCTTTGCTTGTGATTGTGATCTGCATATCAATTCAAAAAGATGAAGGCTTGTAAATTTAAGTAACCTTTAATGACATAAAGACTGCCAAACTGCCTCCAACATGCGAGGAGCAGTCGGAATAGCCATTTGTCTTCAGCTTGGCCAATTTTATTTAGATTTGATGGCGATATAAGTCTCAATCACGCCAATCCAGTGGAACCATAAATTATACCTTCACATCTAGTGCTAAAGATGAAATATTTAATGGAGATGAAAAGCCACTCCCCATTGTTAACTTGGCAGATATATAATGCTAATACTGTTAATTTATGCCCATTAATTCTCATGTGTGTTTTTCCATGCTACACATCAAGAGCGTTCTCGGAGCCAATGCGAACCCTGTCCCCGAGTATAAGGTGGCCGATGTCCAAAAATCCCGTTTCATCCTCCTTCACTACGGTGCATTCAAGGCCGGCTGGGATTGGCTGATCTTGTTGGCCACTTTCTACGTGGCCATCACAGTTCCCTATAACGTTTGCTTCACAGCTGTGGAAATACGAGAGGACGGCGGCTCGGCAGCGCGAAACCCACCGAGTGTCAGCGATATCTTGGTGGAGATACTTTTTATCATTGGTAAGCCCGTTTTAAGATGCTTCCCCTCTCTCTGCCAGTCATTTCTCTTTTAACTCCTATCATTTTCTATCCAATTTTATGAACCATACTTAAAAATGAGCACCTTTTTTTTCTGGTGGAAACATCTATGAATGGTGAATATAATATGAGCCTGAAATGATCAAGGATCCATATAGAAGTCACACAAAAGTATTTACAAAGGCCCAAATCCCATAAAAGTTTGCGTTAAACAGTCTGTGAGACAAATGATACCCACTCTCCTGACCTCTCGAAAAGTCCCTTCAGTCAAAAGCGGCTGTTAGTGTCCATGTGACTCTACATCTCCCATTGCAGCTGCACTAACCAGGTCACCCAGGCCTGTGTTTTGTTCCATTTGTACCAAAACATGAATACAGTTTGTGTTTAGGTAATCTGGTTCAGTCTGGAAGTGGAACTTGTAAGATCAGACTGCTTTAAAAGCCACCAGGAGCTCACATTAGTCACTCGTGTAGGCAGCTGTGTCATTTATCTCTTTTATACAGACTTTTTTTTGGGGAGAGCAACATTAAAACTGAGGAAACTAGTGCACAACTGCTGCCAGCAGCTGGTTAGCATAAACACTTTAAACAGGAAGAAACAGCAAGTTTTGCCCTGTTTAAAAGTTAAAGTGAAAAAACAAACAAGCAAGACAGGGTTTTCTTTTTTCTTTTTTTTTTCCATTTGGCTTTGTTTAGAGCGGCAATGTCAAACTCAGTTTACATCGTAGGCCAAGTACAGCCCACTGTGGCAAGGCAAGTTTATTTATATAGAACAATTCAACAACAAGGTGATTCAAAGTGCTTTACAGAGACATTAAAAAACAAAAACAAATAAAAAGCATGATTTAAAATCGATTAAAAAAAACAGTAGATAAAATCAGTAGTTAAAATGTAAGTTTTGCCGAAAATTTTAACAACACATCTCAGTTTTTCTGCATGATGGGCTTAAGAAATAAATCTATAAACTTACAGAAAAAGTTCTGTTAGCTCATTGCACACACTGTCCTGTAATTATCAAATGGAAAATTGGCAGAAACTCCTCTTTTTCTTTTTCTTTTTTTTGTAAATTTCAAAATTAAACAGTGAAAAAACAGGAACTTTCTGTCATCTAATGGTTTATCTTATACTTATTTACTGGTGAATTTTGAATGAACGTGGAGAAGGTCCTTTAAGTTATGAAAACACAGATAAAAGTAAAATTTATGCCACCCTTCAAAAAATAATTTTTAAAATAATTTAAGTTTCATGCGCTTCCTTCCATAGCCGTCAAATGACTTTAGAAAAGCGGGTTGATTCTGGCCCCTGAGACTTATGTTTGACAACCCTGGTTTAGCAAACACAATACATGTTTGATTTACAGGTACTGGTTGTGCTAGCTCAGTCCCTGTGGTTCTGCGGAGTAACTGGCTGCTGGCTTTAGCCTCATATTTATGCTACAGGCATGGCTGCAGTATCAAGTTTCTCATCTACTGCTCATAAAAAATGCAAGTAAAAGTTACCAAACTGACACAGTGTTGCTTTAGGTAAGAAAGTGACTGATTAATCACAAGAAGGAGAGTCAATTAGACTTTAAGGTTTTGGCACACTGCTAAAGCATTTCAGCCTACATTTGTGATGTCATTCTTTTTCTTTCTTGTTTTGTCTGTGGTGAAGGTGGAGTTCCTTTTTTTTTGCTAGCCAGTTCTATTTCAATAGAAGTTGGGTTGGTCTTGGTCATCCAACTGGGTCATCTCCAGATTTAATGATGCCTTTCGTGTGCTTCGTTCTAGATATCGTGTTGAACTTCCGAACAACTTACGTGAGCACGTCGGGTCAGGTGGTCTACGACGCCCGTTCTATATATATTCACTACGTCACGTCCTGGCTGTCTGTGGATCTGATTGCCGCCTTGCCCTTTGACCTGCTCTATGCCTTCAATATCAGTGTGGTGAGTCTGCAGCAATGACTTTTAGTTGGTTACACAAGGGTTGGAATAGAGGCATGGTGCATAAATCCTGCTTGCTTGACTGTTGCTTATGCTTTTGTGATCCTTTAGTTATGATTTTTATCCATTTTTGTGCACGTGACATGAAGGTAGTGGCTCTAAGGGCCCCGCTGGCGGTCATAGACCTCATTCTTTTATCAGTAGCACTCTCCTGCTGCTCAACTCTTTCACTGCTCATTTAATAAGGCAATTAAACTGAACATGCTCAGTGGTCACCGAGACGACAACGCCTGCACTTAAACTCACAGAAACCTGAACTGAAAAGTGACTGACAACTTTTTGTTCCATATTTTGTTGAAACATTGCTCTTCCTGTGCAAATTTGTTGCAAGAGTGGCTTCAAAAAGGAGGAAAGCTGAGAGGGTTAGTATCAACCAGAACTCATTATTAGGTAACTGGTAATTAAGTTGATAAATGAGTACGCTGAGGACAAATTACCGTTTGAGACAAGTAGATTAGCCAGATGATGTTCAGTGCAGATCCTGATAGCTGTTCATGCAGAAAACATTGCGACTGGCACATGAGGCTACACTACACTTTTTACTTTGGTCTGATATTTATTTTGTTTTACTACTTTTTTATAGAGCATTTACAGCTCATGTCCCCATTGTGCTGTTTCTAATAAAGAGATATGTCTGTACTTTCAGGGGTTGCAAGTCCAAAAGGCTGTGGGACTCTAGATAAGGAGGACCAGACTTCTGGCACTTCTTTAAGGCTTCCTGGTTGCATCCTTAACCACTTGATGTTATAAACAGAAAATTAAAGTACTGATGTGACAAGTGGAGTGTATATACTGTATTTTTTCAGCTAAAATGCAGTTAAAATTTTATAATACAGATGGGCGATGACCCAAAAGATCGAAGAGTGTATGTCCTCCAAAAACCCCCCAGAGATTTATTAAAGCAACGAAGTGGAATATTCTTACTCAGTCAAGTCAGTCACCTGATCTGAACCCTATTGAGCATGCATGTCACTTGTTGAAGACTAGACTTCAGACAGAAAGCCTCACAAACAAACAGCAACTGACAGCCGCTGCAGTGAAGACCTAGCATAGCATTAAAAAGGAGGAAAGCCAGCATCTGGTGATTTCCATGAGTTCAAGACCTCAGGCTGTCATCGCATAGAAATGAAGACTCTATTTTCAGTTATTTCATTTGTCTGGTTACTTTTGAGCCCCTGAAATGATGGGATTGTGTTAGACTTTTATGCAATCCTTTTTTTCAACCTCCTAAATTAAAGCTGAAAGTCTGCACCTCAGCTGCATCTGAGTTGTTTCATTTAAAATTCATTGTGGTAACGTACAGAACCAAAATTAGAAAAATGTGGTATTCAAACACCACTTTAGTGAAGTCCCAGAATAAAACTGAGGAGCTGGAAATCATAATAACAGGTGCCTGTTTAAAAAATTCACTTTTTTCAGATTTTTTTTGTGCAACACAACCATGCAACTAAAGACAGATCTGTACAGTGTGTGATTAGCATGACACTGAGTTGGGGTTTTTTGGTTTGTTTTCTAATCATTTATTTTTTAGATTATCATCATCATATTTTTGTAACTTCCCCCCCCCCCTGTGATTAAAACAGGAGCAAAGCAGAGCAATCACACACCTGTTTCTTCTTTGCCGATTCTTAATCACATCCAGGTTTCTGGAATTAATTCTTGTCTCTGTGTGGTGTAATCCATCTTGCATGTGTGGAAACCAGTGAACAGGCTACTAATTGGACACAGAAATGAGCAAGGAATTGCACAGAATGAGAAAAATCAATATCGTGAGCATGTTTGAGGAGGTAAGAGGGAGCATCAGGACTGTTTTCACTAAAGTATGATAACATCAGTGACTTCCTCTGCCTGCTACAACTGAATTTGAACCAGCTCTGAATTTATTTTCTTGGGCTATTTTAATTCCGTCTGTGTTGTAAGGATACTGAGACATGTTTTTGCTGTTTGTCTGTGCTGTAAATAGGTTTGTGCACCAGGTCCCTCAGTAACATAGCTCACTATCAAGGTGACTGATTAAGACTGTCAGTGTCCACCAGTACTTCTAATTACAAACCTTCCCCAGCTCCAGATGTGAAAAAGATTAAACCTGACTATTTCTAATTCAAGTCACGGTAAATGTTCTACCCTACCTATCTGAGAGTAACTAATCCCATCCTAATGAGCTCCACTTGTCATATTTCCCGTTACAAGTTTTCGCCTTCCCTTCTGTCTCTGACTCCCAGAACTTCGGCGTTCACATGCTGAAGACGGTGCGCCTGCTACGCCTTTTACGCCTCCTGCAGAAGCTGGATCGTTACTCCCAGTACAGCGCTGTGGTCCTCACGCTGCTCATGTCCACCTTTGCACTGCTGGCCCACTGGATGGCCTGCGTGTGGTACTTCATTGGGCGCAGCGAGATCGAAAGTAATAGCCTCACCTCTTGGGATATAGGTTCGTGTCTGTGTGTCTGTATTGTGGTTTCATTTAAAGATTTACGGGGATTCATTAGATGGGGGAGCAAAAGAGCAAAGAGACAGGGAGACAGACCCAATCAAAGATTGTGCGTGTCATTTTAAATGCTCCGAAGCAAAGCATGAAGATACTCTTCTACGTGCAGCTTGTATGTGTGTCCTTTCACTGCGAAAACACTTCTAATTATGGTGATCTGTTTCCCCTCCTACTGCGCTCACCGGTGCCAAACAACAACAATACTGCGAGGTGCATGTGGTGCTGGTGCTTAACCTGTTTGAGCGATTTAACGCAACAAAGCGCAATGAGACAAAAGAGTAGAGAGGGAGGACGATGGTGAGCAGCGGTTAAAGATATATGGTTTTCTCTGATTTGTAGATGCACGTGGATGTAAATGTACACGTGGGGTGGGCTAAGGTGGAGAAGTGGGTCAGCCGTTTATCATAGGGTTGGTAATTGAGCTTGCACAAATTGCTTCCAATGAGCAGGCTTGTTCTCCACTAGTCAGGCTTAATGAGAGTTGTGCACACGAGGTTTAAAAGCTCTCTTACCAGTTTATTTATGTAACACTACACAAGTCAGCTCCGGGTTTACAGACAAAAAGCTGTGTTTTACTCTTGAAATTACAATATTCTGATAGAGACTCAGCAGGAAAGAAGACAAGGGAGCAGACAATAATGCACAAAAGTCTCTGTATTTTGCGTCCATGGAGACGGACGTTATGTGTTTTGTTTAAATTGGTCTTGAGCAATAGTTCTCCAGGGTTTCTGAAGGTCTTTCAAAGTCTTATTTGGCTGCTTTGTACAGTCCCTGTACTCATCCATCTTCTGATGGATAGGGATGATGTTGTGTCTACACATAACAGACAACTTAGCAAAGAACGCATTTTAAATTGTATCTTTGGCTACTAAAGAACAGCCTGTTCCAGATCTAGTCATAGGTTTTTGTCCATTTTTGCATCTGTTTTCTGTTTTGTGAAATGAATATATGACTAGATAATAGTTGAACTTTTTTAAGCATTATAAGAGTATGTTATATCGGTATTGTGCGCCACTAGGATGCCTAATCATTTTAAAGCTATTTAGGGTTCAAGGAATGACCTCTGCTTATATAAGTGATGCCCGTTACTGTGGTTGATTAAGTAGTAGTGTGAAGCAAATATGAGAAGTCCCTTGTGATGTAAGTAATTTCTAAGAGACTTTGACTTCCTGTCAAAATGTTAAAACAGCCACAAGCTGACAGATAATGAGACTTATTATTTGCACTGTGCATAAATACAATCTGACATTAAAATGCTTGCATGCTGTGTCAGACGTGTACTCCCAAATGCACATACACCAAAGCTGAAGGAATGACTCTACCCTTCCAGGCTTGTTACCGCCGCTAATGAAGCCTTCTAGTAAAGGTCATCAAACAAACACGGTTGCACTCTCATTAAACTGACAAACTCTTCTGGACTGTCCCACTTCCCCCACCAGGCTGGCTCCATGAACTGGCCAAACGCTTGGGAACGCCATACTTTATGGCACCGCTGACCTCCCTGCTGGGAGTCTCTGAATCGCCTCAAGACACTGTGACAGCAGGACTAAGCAATTACAGCCAGTGGAACGGCTCTAGTTTGGAGCCACTGAACGGGGCGAGCGTGTTGGATTCAGGCCAGTGGAATGGCAGCAAGACCAGAGTGAGGGCACCGAATGGCTCAGGGATGACAGTGAGCGGCGGACCGTCTGTCAGGAGCTCCTACGTGACATCACTCTACTTTGCCCTGAGCAGTCTGACCAGTGTGGGCTTTGGCAACGTTTCGGCCAACACGGACTCTGAGAAGATCTTCTCCATCTGCACCATGCTGATCGGAGGTGGGCAAAACCTCAACATCAAAATCAGATGTTCTTAACCCTTTACAGCCTGAGCCATAAAAAATATCTGTCTGTCTGTCTGTTGGGTTTTTTCAACAACCAAAAATATTATGTAGGAAAAAATTTTCCGTTAAAATACAAAACCTCATTGTTTGTTTGTTTTTTGCTTTTTTATGCAAATGAGTAACTGTGTAAGTGGTAAAATTTAATGCTTGGTTTTCAAAATATGGAAAAAAAATCTGTTAAAACAAATATATATATATATCATATGATATGATATACCTTTATTAGTCCCACAAGGGGAAATTATATATATATATATATATATATATATATATATATATATATATAATAGGGGTGCAACGATACACAAAATTCACGGTTCGGTTCGGTTCGATACTTTGGTGTCACGGTTCGATATTTTTTCGATACAAAAAAATGTTCATGCCTTTTTAATTTGTCATTTATTAAAATTATAAATATATATTTTAACTCAAAAGTACAGTTTTTAAATTTAACCCTAACCCTTGTGCGCGTTTTTTATTTTGACAGCGAATACGCACCTGCGGACCACTTATGTGCACCCCTGGTTATTTAGCTCGTCATATTGCAGCCACAGAAATTCTTTTGTCCATGAAACCATAAAGCTGCACTTTCTTTTTGCCTTATAGTCTCATTTGTCATAACTTCTCCGTTTTGTGGTAAGCTTTTCTTTGGCTGTCACTTCTTCACCCCGACCTGTCTTATTTGGCTCAGCAGAACTAAAATATATATACTGCTACTTTTACACACGGACTCACATAAGCTCAGCGATTCTCTGCGCGATCAACCTCTCACATGTTTAAGCTTGCTGCGGGAGATTTCACTTGTCATGTTTGCATAGTAAGCTAACGATTAATAAGACGATGTCAGAGGAATTGGTGCACAAATTATCATCACTCACAGATCAGTGCTGTCATTGCAAAGTGAAAGCAAAAAAACAAGCGCAAATTCAAACGCGACTTCAATATGTCACATATTGACAGTGGCTCACCGATGCCAATGACATAATTACCCAGCTACATTTCTGAAAGAATGCAAAAGCATTGACATATATTTTTCCTACAATAGCCCGACGGGCAGGGCAGAGAGATTTTTGTAGCCCGACTGGAAAGATCGCTAGCTCCGGGACGTCGGGCTAGCGATTTTGCAAGCCCTGTATCTGATTGAGGAATCACTCATCTTTGGAAAAGAGAGTTTATTACAGAGAAATGTCTCTTTCCAAAATAAAAGCTATACTATCGCTTCTTCTGGGCTATATTCTCAGCAGCATATTAAACATATCAGGTCCCCATAAGGAGAATCACGTGCTAACAGCTGTCTAAATGACTCGGCTAAAGTTAGTAGCATGCTTGTTGTTTTTGTCTTTGCACTAGGATGATGTCGGCGTAAATGTGCAGTCATATTCGTTGTGTTCCCACTAGTGCTTTCAGGTTAATCTCGTTGAAATGACCTTAACGCCACAACACGGCAAATCTCCGTTAACGAGCTACCGCCGATCGCCCGTGCATGGGGCTAGACAGCTAACACGTTAACGAGCTAACTGCGCTAACACACTAGTTCACACCAATGTAATTAAGCATTGCATGGCACATCCAACATACTGTTTTACTTTAGTCCATGACTCGCTTACCTTCAGGGTCATACGTCACATGAAAACCAAAATAATTCCAAACGCCAGATCTGAATGAGGGTGGGGGAGGTCCATCTTGCAAGGAGAGCTTAACTTCTGTCTCGCTAGCTTGCCCTGCGCTCTTCCTTCTGACGATGCTGTCTGTGTTGAGCGCTCAGTGGATCTGCGCTCGACAGTGCAGCCTAGGCGGAGTAGTCGAACACAGATTCACTGAGCGCTCAACACAGACAGCATCGTCAGAAGGAAAGTTGATAAAATAAATTACAAATGTTGTATTGTTCGATACATATGCGTACCGAACCGAAAGCACTGTATCGAACGGTTCAATATCGATACGAATATCGTTGCACCCCTAATATATATATATATATATATATATATATATATATATATATATATATACCACTTTTGCCCAGTAATCCCAAGTTATTTAAACCTCACACTGCACATTTCATGCTGGACGTTAAGCGAACTCACACAAGTACCTCAAGTACAGCAAAAAACATCACACTGAGCAGCTTTTCAGGTGTTCTTACCTGTTTTTCTGTCTCCTCTGCAGCATTAATGCATGCTGTGGTTTTTGGTAACGTGACCGCCATCATCCAGAGGATGTACTCACGTCGCTCCCTCTACCACACCCGCACCAAGGACCTGAAGGACTTTATTCGTGTGCACAGGTTACCCAAGGTGCTGGAGCAACGCATGATGGAGTGTTTCCAGACAACCTGGTCTGTCAACAACGGTATTGATGTCAGTGAGGTAGGAAGGATGACATTTGGTCTTGATAGTGCAGGAATCTAAGATAGATCTCAGGTACTGCTGCCCTGAGGCAAAAGTAAAACTCATAGGAGTGTTTGTGCATCCAATTCAGTGAATTCTAGATGGAAACAAATGTGAGACTGATCCTTTAACGTTCTCAAACGGACATGTGGCCTCTGTAGCATGGATTAGCCACAATGGGATAAAGTGGAGTGAAAGTGCAGATGAGGTGACTTGTCCTCCAGGCAGACTAGAAAATAAATAAATATATATATAAAAAAAAACACGGCTCCCAGTCATTGAGAGGATTTGGTTTTTGTTTGGTTTCTCTCACGCTGGAGCAGCCATCTTAATTTAACGGATTAATGGCCTCACAGACTCTAAACTCACTCCTGGTGTGTTTTGCCACCAGTTGGTTTTAAATCTAGATAATCCTGTCTTTTTTTTTAAGAAATAACATCATGGAGGACAGACGCTCTTACTTTTGACATGACTACCAGCAACTTTCCTCCTTGCAAAGTTTTCCCCTTTTCCACATTAGGCCTTTCCCTTTAGATCGTGCGAGTGAGTAAATATGCAAAAACATTTTAAGCCTTTAAACCTCTTGCTGAACATGCATGTATCAGCTGCTTGTGACTATGTGGGAAGGTGAAAAGGTTTTATTTTGGCTGTTACCTTCACCTTCCCACACATTACATTCAGAGGATGGTAGAGAAAGTTGAGAAGCCTCTAACAGCAGCAGAAGTTGAGGCAGAGATTGAGCCATGTTCTCGTTCCGTCTTCAGCTGCTGAAGGACTTCCCGGATGAGCTCAGAGCCGACATCGCGATGCACTTGAATAAAGAGCTGCTGCAGCTGTCGCTCTTTGAATCGGCCAGCAGGGGGTGTCTGCGCTCCCTCTCCCTGATCATCAAGACCTCCTTTTGCGCTCCGGGGGAGTTCCTCATCCGCCAGGGTGACGCGCTCCAGGCTATCTACTTTGTATGCTCCGGCTCCATGGAAGTCCTGAAGGACAACACTGTGCTGGCCATTTTAGGTAAAGAAAAACAAAATCAGCTCATTTTGACTACAAACCCAAACAGTTCAATCATAAATTACGTTTCCTTATTTTCTGTCATATATACACTGTTACTATGAGAGACGCTCATATTAAACATGACCAAAATTTTAAACCATGAGGTCGGTGTCCACACAAGTTATCCCTGTGACCCAAAAGCTTACGTTTATACCCTTGGCTCTGTCTTAAGTCATAGAGAAGGGTGATTTTTAATATGGTCACCTCAAGCATACAGCCCAGTCTGCCCACCTGCTGTTCAGACCCCCTGTTTGTGAGAGACTAAAGGAGTACTGACAGTTCTTTATGTAGTGCACCCATTCCCAAAGTCAAAAAGTCTGCAAGACCCTTAAGAACCAGGCAATCCAATGGGGCCACCCAATAATCAAACTCTTATCAAAATACTAATCTGATCAAAAAGTGATGTATTTCCTTGAAATGTCTGCAAAAAAGAACATAAATGGCACAGGCGATTGGCAATAAACAGCTAATGCTACCCAGTCATATGCAAAGTCTTTAATGTCCAAGAGTCCAAGAATGAAAGAGTTAAATATAGGCATAAGAGGCCATTTAGCCATTTAGATAAACCGTGTTGGATCAAGGACACATCTAAAACCTGCAGGACGCCAGCCCTCGACACCTGTGCTCTAGACCATAGAAGCTCTCCTTGATTTTGGCAGGAAACAGGCTTAAAAACCAGCATTTATCTGAGAGTGCACGAGGATGGAGCTAAAGAGGCCTACAGTCATTTCTTTGTATGATTAATAGAGTTCAGTGAGCTTCAGAGGAAAAGAGCGCTGTCATTATTGCCTTCGTTGAGTGCCAGATAGCCGTCATGGGAGGTTTGCTCTCGAGTCGAGTCATCGAAACCTCTTTCCGCTCTTCATTCGTGGCCATTACCGTTGCACGGTCTCTCTTTGTGCTGCAGTGAGAATTGGAAATTGAGTGAAATGTTTGCACAGAAAGATGACCCAAAGGTGATCCAGGTGAAACTAACAGTTTAGTTGCAGAAGCTTACGTCAGCTGTTAGTTAAACAGTGGCGGCACTTTGCCAGCTCCGGTATGACATTTGTGCACAAGCACAAATGTAGGGTTGCCCCTATGAAGTAATAATATTTCAAAATGCTGGAAAAATTATTTCTAGAGTTGTGATGGTGGCATATAAGGTTGCTTTTAAAACACACGGGAAATCAACGACAGGAAGACAAAATAGAAGATAAGGAATCTTCCTTTTTAATCTCATCTGCTTGCAAGCAAATATGTTTTGTCTGGTCTCAGTGCTGTGTGCAAAGATGGAAAAAGGCTGTTTAACACTAAGGTCGTTATTAGGTTTTCAAGATTTAATAGCCGGCTTTTATGGAGACGAACATAATTAAGAAGAGCGGCCCAGAGCTTATAAAACTGCAGCCATATTAAACCGTCCCTGTGGGCAACAATAAACACCCCATCAGATGGAAGATGGAGTGTGACCCAGGGATTGATGAGACCGTTTGGGAGCACCCATAACCCCTAAAGCAAACCTATAAACAACATTAATGTGTGAATTAATGAATTATTCATTTCTCCACTTAGCTGTGGTGGAACAAGTTGTAGACATGTTGACATGCTGTCAGACACTTTGCACTATACGTAAACAGTGTCAGACATCCAGCTGTTGCGGAGCGAGACTCGTCCTATACCGCAAGTATTTTATTGAAGTGAGGGCTGTTTGTCTGAAAGAAAAAAAGAGGCTAAAAAGCTCTGGGATATGGGAGATAATCTGTGGGTTCAGGATGTTTGAGCCAATTTCAATGCAAAAAAGAAGCACAGAGACAGCAGCTTCACTTGAGAGCGGGTAATGGCTAACAACATCAAACCACCACTGAGAATATTCCTGCAGTTTCACCTTTAAATTGCACCGCAAGCAGCTTGTTAAACAGCTGAAATCACCAACCTGGGTCAATGTCATACTGCCACAATAAGAGCCTCTCCAGGGTCTTGTCCTACAACACGTACATCGACACGCTTTCCATTCCGACGTGGATAAAACAGAATACAGAATCATAAGCACACTCGCAAACAGCACTGGAATCAGTTCAGGTCCACATGAAGTGGAGGTAGCAAATTAGCAACAATGTTTTTCATTTTAATGAGCTAACTGGTGTAAATAATAAAGTGACTGCTGCCTACAGAGGAGAGACAGCAAACTCGTTAGTATGTCTGACCTGCATGTGTTATTGAGTGCACACATGCAGGCCTAAAAGCATGCATTTCTTGCTTTCTTATACATATAGAGGTGAGCAAACAGTGCTTTTTTTCTTATCACAGTATTCCTGTCTGCTCGTTCTCTCACACACACATGCGCACAAATTGGTGTGGCATTGCCACTTTGGATTTACAGCTCAGGAGACGACAGTGTGGTAAAGAGGGGAAGCAGAAGAAGGAAATGCTGACCTTCTATTCCAACTCATAGCTGTTTATTTGTACTTCACAGTCTAACAATACATGTCACCTTGTCATGGTCTGTGAGTCTTGTTGTAGGTGTTCTAAGGTTTTCCTTATTTCTATAAATATTGTTTTTTCTTTTCTTTTTTTTGCCTGTCCCGTTTGGTTCTTTTGCCATCAGAATTATTGTCTAAAGGCGAAGAAAGATGCCCAATTTACTTTACCAAACTGACCATCCCAGCCTTGCCGTAATGATCTATTTGATTCACCTTTTATTGTTTATTTTATTTATTTTCACTTGCTAGATACGGGACAGACTTGAATGAGGAAAAGAAAAGGGAGAAAGGAAGAGGGGGGAAAAACAGCGGAGAAGAGGGACTGGGATAAAGGGCAAAAAAACAAAAACCAACTAAATGAGCAGACAAAAAACATACATATATCAATCATCTGGATCACCTGTTGAGAAAGAAAAAAGAAAACAAGCAGAAGAAAACAAGAGCAATACAATAAACAACATCACGATGATATATGGGAATATAACAGCAAATACTAAATATTAACCATTATTGTGCAGCACGTAATATCGACAGCGCACAGTGTCTATAAATATTGGAAAGGCTTCTGTGATTTTATGGTTGTTTCTTTGTTCATAGTTTTCTGAGGCATATCTTGATTTCTGTGCATTTCCACGATTATTCTGATATTATGAGTTTCTTGGTGTTTTAGAACTCGAGTTTCTATCAGTTTTCTAAAGTCATATATTGGATTCGTTATTTATTTAGGCTAGCTTTCCCAGTTACTTCCTGTTTTATTTTGGTAGTCTTTTGTCCCTTGTAATTTGTCCCTAGTTTTGCTTCACTTGACAAATTTTCATTAATTAGTTTAAACTGTACCTTGTCTCACCAGCTGTCTCTCATCCTCCTGATAAGCTATCAGGCTATCTCTCTGTGTCTGCATTTGGGTTCTTATCTTGAAATACGTGGCACATGCTCTCACCTCAGAGTTTATTTCCAGTGGGAGCACTTTGCCAGCTCTGCCAGCATGTGCTGCTTGTAGCATGGCAAATTCTTGCATATTAGTATTTTGGGGAATGGTCCACAATAAATCAGCTAAATACATTTAGAGAATCAAAGGAAAACGGTGGTTGTAGGGCAAAATGTATATTTGCTTTTGATGTTATGTATGATAACATCAGAATGTTGATATTGACTCTTCAGTGTGCAAGCTAGTTTATTAAGCTAGTTTTAATTATTTAGTTTTATTTGGTAGTTTAGTTCAGTAGTTTCCAGCCTAGGGATTTAGGCCCTCTCCTGGGAACCATAACATAGATAAACAGATGTGAACATACTGTGATATTACCCAACGGGTTGTCTTGATATGGCCATCCTGCCATACTTGTCAGTACAGCCAGATGTGACTAGTTAGTTTGGTTAGCAAGTTTTATCTACTGTTTTAACTGATGCCCACTGATTGGTGCGAACACAGACATAAAATAATACTAGAATTTCACTCATCTGAGTACAGATTTTTTTTTTCTTAGTAACAATAAAACATATCTGAAGTCGAGCTTTTCTTTTGCTAAAATAAAATTTCCACAGTATGACATGAAACAGTGGGTAAACACAGGTGAAACTAGTCACAAAAAGCTCACATCCAAAAAGAGCTGAACCACTAAAGTAGACATTAGTAACACCCACGTTTACTTTGCATTTAATGCTCTGGTAACGAGGCCCAAGAGCAAACTGACTTTTGTGAAGTGTTAAAATTTAACTACTAGCTTCCCAGCTACCATAGCAAGCTAGCTATGCTAGCAAGTTAGATGCATGAGTCCCAAGCCAAGTGCATTCAATTGAGTCACATCGCAGCCAGGAGCTGTACTCACCAGGCTGCTGTGGTAGTTTAGTTAACTGATGTTAAATGTCAAAAGAAGTAATGTGATGCTAGTGGAAGTTGTGTTGGTCAAGTGTCTCTCCCCCGCAGTTAAGGCTTGACTAGAAGCAGTTACTTATTTTGCATTACTTTTTATTGTTATTTAATCCGCTCAACACTGACTTGATTTTCTTTCTTTCTTTCTTTCTTTCTTTCTTTCTTTCTTTCTTTCTTTCTTTCTTTCTTTCTCACTCCCAGAAGGATCCTCTCCATTTTCACTTGGTGGCTTTCATTCTTTTGTTTCATTTTGTTATTCATTGTTATTACAAACCTTTTACATTGCCACTGCTGTAGTTTAAAGTATTTTTAAGTCACCATTTTTTGCCAAGAGAAGTCTAAACCATAGCTCGGTTTTTTGATCATCTTATGAAAAAAACAAAAACAAAAAAAAACAGATGCCAGATGTGATAAGGAGTCCTCTATCAAGTGCCGGGCTACTTCTTAACACCTCACACACACTGTTTACTATCTATTGTGTCTCTGCTTTCCAGGTCGCGGTGACTTGATTGGCTCTGACTGTCTGACACAGGAGGAAGTTATAAAGACCAACGCCTGTGTGAAAGCATTAACCTACTGTGATCTGCAGTACATCAGCCTCAAAGGGCTGCGTGAGGTGCTCTGCCTCTATCCCGATTACGCTCAGAAGTTCATCACGGAAATCCGGAACGATCTGACGTACAATCTACGAGAAGGGCACAACACTGAGGTACAACAACTGCCAAACATCACTACATTACCTTTGTTGTAGCAATTTTACCACATTAATTTTAGTTTCAGGCTAAACATTATTTTTGAAGCAACACACATTATAAATCCAGTGGTGATATTTTATCAGTGATGTTCAATGCAATAAGAGGAAGAACAAATAAACTCAAGGTGCCAGCAGTGACTGGTGGTTGGTAGAAGGAGGTAAAGCACTTGGATTGTTCTCCACAGCCACATATCCTATCAACATGTTTACAGCCAGATGGGATGTATAATCCCTCCATTATGCTCTGGGTTGATTTAAGGGACAGAGCAGATGCCACCCCAAAAAAACACCCTTCCACTGGAGAGCCATTATGAATGTTATGGGTCCTTCTTACCCTAGCTTTAAGATTTATTATTATTATTTTTTCTTTTAAATGTGGACCCCAATGCAATGTGAAATAGGCAGAAGAAAAAGCAACAAGCCAGAAACACGAAGCCCTGAAATAATAAACGGCAAAAAATGTGAATAAGGAAAAAAGTGAGAGGAACACTGAGAACGAGCAGAGGTGACCAAGAAGATGGAAGGACAGGGTACAGGGAGAAAGCAGGAAAATTAAACACAGAACAAAAGGCAAAAGAAATGAAGGTGGCGGAAAAAATCATAAAAGTTGAGGGGAAAAGGCAAAGGCAGGAAGTAAATCAACAAGAGGCGCAGAAGGAAACGCAAATGCCAAAATAAAATATCACTAAAAACTGAACAATTACTTAACAAAAACATCCAAAGTCATGGCAAACTCATTTTATAGTCCACATAACTTATGTGCAGAACTACAGCTATGTCATTACCTGCATTAGTAAAAGCGTCACCAATTCACCTGTGACATGTGTTCCTTAACCAAGCTTATTTTGCTTCACAAAGGGCGAAAACTCATTTCCACTGATATCAATACACACCTCCTCTAATTGGCTAAAAAAAAAAAGATTAAAGTACCCCTAATCACGAACCAAATTCTAGTTATTTCAATTAGTTTTCATTGCCTTGATCAAGTGTAAAACCTGACTCATGCTAATAATACATTTTAAATGTAACAGCCACGAAAATAGTTTGTCTGTGTCTTAGATTAGTCTCAGTTGTGCAATGATCTCCTCCACCCATTTTTTTTTTTTTTTACGCCATGCCACGGCGATGGCTTTGCACTTGAAAGGGATTAGCCATCTGGACCGGGACTGAGGAGGAACCCGCGACTTCTGCTTGAGACACAGCCAGCGGATAAAGACACGATCTAAACACGAGGATTCACATGCCAGGGCTTTACAGATGGATCTCGGCTGTAGCATGCACATGAAAAACCAGCTTACACTAGAAATAAGTCACATTTTTACTGTGAGTAAGCTTGCTAATGAGCACAGAGGCAAGAGAAACCATCAAGGGGGCAAAGACAGTCAAACATAAGGCCCAGGGGCCATAATTAGCCCTCCAAAGTCTCCAATCTGGTCCCCTGGAAAAACATAAAGAATGGCATGAATTTTAGACTTTTAACTGTATTTTAATACTTTTTTTTTACAGCGTTTCCCATTGATAAAGACCTCACCCATAACCATTCAATCTGTACCACAGTAAATAAGTAATAGATAAACAATTAGATGATAGAAGGTTGCAGGTTTTTCACTATCTACTGTAAAAATTGATGATTTTTACAGTGGGTTCACCAGTGGGCTGTAATGTTACAGTTTTACAATTTAAGGCCAAAGTCATGTAAACTGGGCCCTGTGTGGTCCACAATGTAAAATGAGTCTGACATTCATATAGTATAACAAAAAAAGACAGAAAAATATGTAAATAAAACCGAAATAATGGTTTTTTGTTGTTGTTCTTGTATAAAAACATCACTGCTGTTAGAAATCCTAACCTTGTCCCATTTTTAAGTGTAGTATAATAAAGTTAGATTTCACCTGGTATGAAATGATTGCAGCAATTTCTTACTAAATATTAGATTTTGCCATAAACATTTCACTTAACATTTATTGCTAAATTCATTCTGCCTGAAAATAACCTAGTTTCAAATTCTGAAATTTAATAATTTAGAAGATAAAATTAAATCTTTAAGCCTTACAAGATAAATGTGGTCATGTTTTCAAACAGGTTAAGCAAACACAGTTAAAATTCAACTCTGTTCCAGCTGAATTTTACTCGAAAGTTGTATCAAAACAAGTTTTCAAAGCCAAGAACAGTTTTGGAAAAATATGGGCTTAATTCTGTCAACAAGAATAATTAAATTGGTGCATTGAAAAGACACCAGTTTGAGATGATTTGAGCTTTGTGAGTTGTCCAACTTTGTGCTGCCATCAGAAGATGGTACACGTGGACATGGTCAGCAACAATACTCAGACAGGTTGTGGTAAATGGTAAATGGCCTGTATTTGTATAGCGCTTTACTAGTCCCTAAGGACCCCAAAGCGCTTTACACATCCAGTCATCCACCCGTTCACACACACATTCACACATGATGTTTAAATGTAGCTCAGCTGGTACTTAAGAGGCTCAAAATGTGTCAAAAAGATATCCTCCACACCATTACACCACCAACAGGGGGATCTATTAAAAGATATGATGGAGCCATGCTTTTTTGTTGCGTACCCAGAAATCCAGACTCGCCAGACTGGAAAATGTTTTTCCTATCTTCTGTTTTCCAGTTATGGAGATCCTTTGTGAAATGTAGTGTCAGTTTCCTGGTCTCAAATGAAAGAAGTAAAACCACTCACTGGATAGTTTCTCTTTTTTTAAGATCGTTCTCTGGAAAACCTAGAGATGCTTGTTTGGGCAGATTCATGCTCCAAGTCACTTAAATCACATTTCTTCCCCATTCTAAATGCGCTGACTTGCTGTCATGTGATTGGCTGATTAGGTATTTGCATTAACAGGCAGTTTCGAATCAAGATGGATGCAGATCCAGCATGAAAGGATAAGAATGAATCTCAAGCTCACTGCACCAAACTTGTCAGCATCTTACAGTCACAAACCCACATATGGAGTTTATGTATATGCACGTGCAGCGAAAGCAGCGGTGCATCCTTAAGTGGGCGCAGCGTGGGACTAAAAATAGTGCTGTCAGATGTGTGTGGGAGGGGCAGGGTCATCCCCAGATGGATAAAAATAGAGCGATATCCAGATGGAGACGAGACGAGGAAAACATCAGGATGAAGGGGAAGCTGCAGGGGAAGAAGGAGGAAGAACCTTGCTGATATTTGCATTCACGTGCCAACACACAAAGAAATCCACACGCACAGTCATATTTCCATCACCTACTGAAGACAATTACTTTCATTCATTTCCTGGAGGCTCAAACCAGACTTCACAGTGATGTGATTGTGTCAGCACATTTATGCCCTCTAAGTGCAAACACAATGCAGATAGCGGACTAACATAACACAACATATTTGCACTTGCTAAAAGATGTAGAAACTCACACACACACACACAACATGTTACTGGTCACACTCCAGCCCAGTGTTCATACATACACTGTTTTACACACCTGCAAACCCAACACTAATAACTTCCCGGTGGCCCTTTTGTGGCACGCTGCATATCAAGACTGCACGTGCTGCTCACATACTACACACAGACCCACACACACACTGAAACTCCAAACAGTCCCTTCTCCGCTTAGTTCCCTCCAGGCAAACCTCTGCTAAAATTAAACCTCTGTGATCTAAAAATACCAAGCAGGCACGTGAGCCCAAGACTGGATGAAGAAGACAACAAGCAGAGGAGAGAGGAGGGGAAGGGTGGTGTTGGTGGTGGTGACAGGGGGAAACAAAAATTGAGGACAAGGGAGAATAGAGGGGAAAGAGAAAATGGGGTTGCATGCCAGCTTTTTTTAATCAGCTTTTGAACTGGAGCATGTGAGAATGCATAAATGCAAAAAGAGAAAAGGCGCAGGATATACAACCAACAACCTTTTAATACAATGGATCTACTGCCTACAACACGCTGAGTGCAGGAATTAAACTCTCTGTTTAGTTCAGTTGGTTCACCTCACACAGACTGACTGTCAGCGACTGGAGCGTTTGCTTTGAATGAGAATGCTGCTTTGCAGGGCTGCTCATAAAATGAATGGAGATGAGAGCAGTTGCAGCTGTTGTGAATGGCGAGTCTTCACTCTGATCAGTGCTTTGAGTAACTCAGCAGCTCCCCCTACTGATCAGCGAGTGACATGACACCATTCCTGATTTCTCTCAAAAAGCTTTTCAGATTGTTTTGTGTTTTCACTTTAAAGACAAAAAAAGGTAGTCTGCAGGAAAAAAAGAATAATATTTCAGTATTTATTTCAGTCTTGCTGAAAATTGATGATGTTTTCTAACCTCCCATCTTAATTTCTGCCCCATCAGGGAGACTGTGAGAGTAATGGAGGAATCATGAAAAAGCTTCCTTCCATTAAGGAAGATGAGGAGGGCTCAGGGTCCGAGGGCGAACGCTCCCCTCTGCCCAAGATGTCATCCCTTGGCAGGCTGGGCCGCGGCCTGCGTTCCCCCCTCCGCTCCCCTCTTCGCTCCCCGCTTCTGCCGCCGAGGCCCTTCCGGCCAGCAAGTGATCCCGTCCGGCCCTCCAGCCTGCAGATCCCTGTTGTGAGCTTCAGCTGCCTGCAGCCGGACCTCAGCCCTCGGTAGGGAGCCATTCACGGATTTATTGACTCGGTACTTAGCATTAGATTCGCCTGGAGGAGTTCATTCACTGGTAAATAATCCTCAGTGGGAATTTGGCCTGAATTGCTTGTCACTTGTGACATTATTCATAAACACAAACCATCCACAGGCTAATTTGCATGGAGTCCCTAGAGAGGTGGCAGCAGACTCTGGGCTTGGGGAATCAATTTATTTTGGCTCAGCTGTGTGAGGGCGCAGACGAGCATAAATTGTGCCACTGTGTCAGTTTTACAAAAAAACATGTAAAAGCAGGATTACAGTTGTATTTTTTAAAAAAGAAAAAAAAAGTCACCTACCTTTAATGATTGGTTTTAGTAAACTGGGCACAACCAGTAAAGCAGCTCAGACACCCACACTGTCTCTACCTTTTCTTCATCTAATGCCTTATACCCAAATGCCAGCACTGGGTCGCAGATGGAGGGTGATTCTTGGCACATGGCTTTTTAATCACGTTTCATTCAAAAAAAAAAAATGGCACAGTTAGATTTCTTCAATAAAGTTGAGTTCAAAGCACACAAACATATGAATTACTGTCTTGCTGGATTTTTTTTTAAATGAAACTGTTAAAATTGTTTAAAAACACATTTTTTTTCTAATGTTCACCAAAGTTGGTAAAAATAGTCTTAAATCCATTTTCTACTTCGTATCCATGTCTGGATTAGTCAACAGGCTAAGCTGAGAAACCCAGACCCTTTTTCTCCTACCACCTACAGCTCTTCAGGGTGGATACAAAGGTATTGCCATGCTGGCTGACAGGCAGATCACAGACATGCTCTGGCATATCAGAAGTGTGCACCCGGTCTCCCAGTAGGACGTTGTTCCATGAATTGCTATCTTACCATGGTGGAGGGGTTTGCTTGCCCATGTTGGGATAGCAACCATTCAGCCTGAGAAGTTTGGCCCTTTATTCGGGACAAATTGGTCCTATGTGAGGGTCCAGATTAAGAGAGATTCAGAAAACCCCTTAGATGCTGACAAGATCAAGGGAATAGTTCACCCTGACCAAGACATAATCACTGGAGCTTCATCCTGGAGCCAGGCCCTGGGTAGGGGCTCGAGAACAAGCACCATTTGGTTGGGCCTTTGCTCATTCTCGAGCCCAGCCAGGCCTAGCATAAATGAGGTCTACCACTCGGAGAAAGCACCATAGGGGTTCAATGCACTTTGGCTTGAGCAGCAGTCAGGCACCCTGTCGGCCTTGCTTACCAATCTTAAAATCAAGCCTTTCAAAGGTTATCTTATAGATATTTTTTTCAACAGTGTTTGTCCATTAAAGACAAACCACCGGTGAAGCTGCCGAACAGGAAGTGAAGTTGTAATTTAGCAACTTTTGATCGACTGAAACTTGTTAAACATGGTAAATACACTTTCAACCATTTTCAGGGAACATACAAGGGAGTGATGTACAAACACAACAAGCATTCAGTGGTTTTAAGAACAATTTCAACATTTTTTGTAAGTTTTTCCAAACGGCCAACACAGTACAAGAAGCTAAAAAGCTATTAGGCGTACCTCACATCTCAAATGATGTTCATCATTCTATAAACTTCAAAACATATTCATTAGTTTCTGTGTGTTAAACCCTTTTTGCACACATGCAGTTGTGGTCAGAAGTTTGCATGAACAGCATGATAAATTAAGGCTTTTAATGAATTCTTTGAACCTTTCTTTTTTCCTGGGTGGAATGATTGCACAGCATACATCTTTAATGACTTTAAAAACAAGAATTCGGTGCATGAGCTTGGATTTATTTGGGGTTTTCTCCAATGCAAACAGGGCCAAAAGTATGCATACAGCCTCATATATATTAATACATTCCATACTAACAATTTGGTTGAAAGTTTATTGATGGTAGGCATCAATTTTCAATACGGATAAGTTTGGGGCATTGGCAAGGCTTAATTATCCTGCTTTATCCACTTAAAATTTGATAAATCATTCACTGCAACATATCCTCCTGTGTTCCTTCAGAAAGCACACATGGTATACAGGTCAAAGAATTCACCTTTAATCATGTGGAAAAAAAGCCACATGAATTAGATCCCTATAAATTGGGGCATTTGTTTACAGATGATGGTGAATGATGGGCCAGTGAGAATGAGGAAGGAAGGTCTGCCGGTAGAAGATGTGCACCTCTCCCTGAGCCTGGTTCTGCTGGAGGTTTCTTCCTGTTAAAAGGGAGTTTTTCCTTCCAACTGTTGCCAAAATGCTTGCTCACAGGGGGTCATATGATTGTTGGGGTTTCTCTGTTGTATTATTGTAGGGTCTACCTTGCAATATTAAGCGACTTGAGGTGACTGTTGCTGTGATTTGGAACTGTATAAATAAATAAACTGAAAGTGAAAGAAGTAAAGAAAATGAGGAAGGTGGACAAACAGTGCATCTACACTTTAAGTGCCTTCACTGTTCCATGGACTGTCCACACTTTCTGTCAAGAAAATAGAAGACGACAAAAGCAGTGAAAAGTACATTATCATGTGTTAAGATGTTGGTTTCCGTCAGTCTGCTCGGGTTTTGCTTGGTTCTATGACCACCTCACATTGACAAATCTTTTTTGCAGTGGCGTGTCTAGAAAATTTTTGTTGGGGGGGCCAGGTAGGGGCACAGATTTGGAGAAGGGTGGCAGATTTAATTGGCAGATAATGTTTAAAAAAAAAAAAAAAAATTCTACCAACCGTTAACCATAATTCAACAATCCTATAAACCTAATAACCAAATGCACTTTTAACTCTTATTAGAATGAGATTTTAACCACTACGGTGCAAAGTTTTTAGATACTGCGTTGATAAAGTACAAGAGATACAATCAGTGCTTTGTCAGTGTTTACTCGGCATTCAAGGACAGCAATATTTGCATAGTATTTTTACTGACATATAGTGCACATATGTTTTGGGCAAAAACATTTTTGAAAATTAAAATATGAACATTTGTAACAAACAATTGACAAATTAGCCAATGCCAATGCAAAACTTTATCTGCCTGTTAAAAAAAGAAGATAATCTTCTCACAAACTGGTGTTTGATTTTGAAACAGGAAAAAAGTGGGGAAACAAATGAAAAGACTAACATTTGAATAAAACCTGAAAGCAAGTAAATACTTTCTATGCTGCCTCATGGTAAACTATGGTAATATTGATGTATAAAGAACAACACTGGCTGATGATAAATACAGTCAGCTGGCATGGTGACACTGCCAGTATTAACCTGCAGGGCTGGACTGGGACAAAAAATCGGGCATTTTCACTACAGACCGGCCCACCAGGTATTAAAGCCATAAAGACTTTGAATGAAAACAAATGCTGTTGTGACAGTGATGTACAGTCTTGTTGGTATATGTATGATTTCTATACATTTTACGTCAGATAAAAACTTTGGTTGTAAGATTTAGATAATTATTTAATAAAAACTAGGTATTTTAAATGAGAATAAGAAAGAAAAGTATTTCTTTGTGCCCACCTTTCCCTGTTAATGCCCTACCTGCCCCCCTGGCAAAACTTTGCTAGACCTGCCCCTGCACAGTTACCAGCTGTCAGCTACATAAAAAAGGATCCTGGTGTTATTTGTCTCTCAGAAACAGTTCATAACTTCCCTCTTCTTCTTTCATCTTCATGTTTCCCTCTCACCACATATCTAAACAGACATCATGACCAGCAGCTTTACAGCTGTGGCTCCAGCAAACATCAGCTGATACTAGAAATTAATATTAAATACATTCTAACAACAGCTGATCAAGCTTAAACGTGCTGCTGTTGTTTAGCGCAACATCTGCTGGTTTCCTCTTTCTGGCGCAAAGTGGGCGATAAATAAACAAGAGAGAAAAGCTGATCAGCTGATCATTGATCAGTTTCATGATTGAAGTAGCAACAGGAGAGGGAGGGGGAGAGAATGAGAGAAGAAGAGGCAGCTGTGCAGCGTAAACACAGAATAAATCCAGCTTTGTGTCTTTTTTCCATTCTAGGTAAAGTCCGGGACAAACTGCGTCTCTTCTCAGCTCAATACGAAACGTGTAATATTTTCTCTGAATGAGGGACCATTCCATTTTTTTAAGGAGCCGTTGGCAACTCTACTAACTTTATGAATAAAATAAAGTTCACTATCAGTAACATCATAGCACCCACCCAGCTGTATAAAAACTCCGTCAAACTGGCTAGAACGCAGTATGAGTTATTGCAACTGACAGTAAAAAGTCAGCAACATGAAAATAAACTCCACCTAAACTTGGTTTATATCTGACCCAGATAGACTGCAGGTCATAACTTCTTACCTGAAGTTCAGTTCACCTGACACTCGGACTGGCGGCTGCTTCGGGTCTCTCCTCCTGCCTCCCCTTCCCTCATCCACCTGTTGCCTCTGTGGAAGCCCCATCATAGCCACCACCAAACAACGGAGTTATTTCTACACATCGACCTGCATCTGGCCAATCCACCACCTCTCATTGTTCATGCCATTACAAAAAAAATAAAAAATAAGTCACTGGGGATATGCCCGATGGCCAGTCCAGCTATGTTAACCTGCAACCAAATCTGCAGCTCCATACAGCAATGTTACGACTTAGATTATATCTTATAACTCATAACTCTTATGTTAGCTGCCCTCAGTAGCATACTGTCTGAAATATTCCACAGCTGCAATAATTCTTTAAGTGTTATTTTTTTCCTTGGTATTCTAATTTCACCGAAGTTTACTAAACTCAACAAACTTGATATTACTTACCGGGACATTTATTCTGTCCTCATTTTCTTTCACCGAAAAATTGTTTCCTGCAGTGCCGTCTTTCGCGCTTGGCTCTCCTACCTTTGCTGACGTGATGCGCATAGCGCAGAAGCGATGCTGCATTCACTTACACTCGGATATCTGAGCGTCACCGTGAAAACATAATCGGATATTTGATTGAATTTTATTGTTTTGCCTTTGGGGTGGCACCTGGGGTGGCCAGTCTGGTTTGGGGGGTGGCCTGTGCCCCCCCAGGCCACCCCGCTGGACACGCCATTGCTTTTTTGCCCTGACCCTCACATCCTTTGCACCTCACTGCAGAGTAGTGGAATTTTTCTCATCATAGCAGTGGAAGATTTCTGACAGAAATCCCTCAATAGAAAACCTCTTAAATTCCATGAAAGAGGCCGATAGGGATGCTTCCATAGAGGATATTCAAGGCTGGATTAGACACACCAGGGCATATTTCCCATGCTGCCTGGTGAGGGAATAAAATCCTTTGTGATGTTGATGAAATTTTGTGGTTGGATCCCGACCACAGAAAGGATGGTGGGGTACCCCAGCTGTCATTAGAGCTACACTACATACTTGCATTTGTTCATTTTCTGCATCTAAGCATTTCCTTTCAAAATGTTTCTGTCTTCATTTCATATGGGTTTCTTAAAATAAGGGGTTGAAAAATTTCCCCCCTCTCTTTTGTCAGTGACGCTACGGTGGTGTTGTATATTACTGCTTTAAAAGTCGTTTGTGTGTAGCTAAAGTGATGTTACAAATTTTAAATGTATGCAGATTCTCAAAATGCTTTCTTTCAGAAGATTTTTTTTTTTTTATATCGAAGAGGAAAAAGTCTAGTTGTCCCTCTGTGTTTTATATAAAGGCAGAGTCTCAGAGTGGTTTCAGAAATGGCTTTCATAAAGTAGAGACTTATCCAAGAATGAAATCACACAATCTCTCTATGCGTGCTCTTGTTTTTTGGAGGAATTCTCTATGTTTTGGCGTATATACTCTACCTAACATTACAGTCCAACTGAGGCGGGTTTCAATTCTTGCCTTTAATACATCCTATTACAAGCACGCAGCTCTCTTCACGGGTCTGCACTGCAGAGCAATATGACTGGTGGACGTAGCAAAGAGAATAGTTCTTATATGAAACTGCTCCCAACAAAGTTCGCATATTTTATTTTGAATAAGTGGGTCATGATTTCTGAAATGAGATGCTGCTGCTGATTTTTTTTTCCCAGTCATCCTTTTTCATCCTTTCAATTCCATCTAAGCGCTGTTTAGTTTAATTATATTCAAGAGAAGGCAGACATCTCTACAGCCAATATCTTCAAAACTGGGAAACTCACCAAAATTAGATGAATAAATAACACCACATGCTTAGAGGAAGAACATGGTAATTGGATTTGGGGACTGAAGTGTCTGGTAATGCTATGGGAAGTCCCAAAGCTGAGATGTGTCATGTCCAATGTAACTTCACCAAATTACTTCAAAGGATGTTTTTTTTTTTTTTTTTAATCTTCACCAGAATGGGCGCTGTTAATCTTTCGACTATGTCTCACAAAAAGCTGGCAGATGGATTTGAGGTTTTTATAGAAAGGACGAAGCTGTTGAACAGGAAGTAAGATCATGTCTAAGCAACTGTCGCAAACTTGTCGAGGAGGAGGTTATGTTTTTGGTAGCATTTGAATGTCTTTCTGTTTGTAACCGTGATAGCTGGAAAGCTTTTGAATGAATTCTGATGAAACTTTGTAGGGGTGTAGAGCGGGGTCGTGTTAACAGTCCATTAAAATTGGTTCACATCTACCAAGGTCTTCAAGGTCAACTCAATGATTTATTGGTCAAAAATTGACCAATAAATCATTGAATTACTTAGAATTTAGAAACTATGATTCTTGCAAGTGTGGTGTGTGTCAACATATACAAAGTACTGTATATAGTTTAAAATATCATGTTATTTTTTAAACTCTGACCTCTTCTTCAAGGTCAAATAAGGTCAAACGTAATATGTCTTTTATCTTTAAAACTTAAAATTCTGCTGCCTTTGTTTATATTGGCAACATTTAGGAAATGACACTGGTGAAAAGAGCATTCTCATTCCCCAAAACACATTTACATGTATAGATTCAACCAGCTCCAAACACGTAACATACTGACAATTTTGTTGGGATGAGAACGTGTTGTGGTGAATGAGCATTCTAAATATCACTTAATAGTTTGCATCAAGTCATATTTGACCGAACCTTTACGTTTTTTCAAGTTGGCCTCAAAGTGTGTCGTATCTTTAAAGTATTGTCAAGAGAAAAAATGAGCCGCTTACTTACTTAGAAATATACTGTAGTATAACGTTATATAATAATCTCACGTTATTAACGCCCTTATTTACAAGTCAGTATCCATTAGCTACTCATACATAATGTTTATTTACACACTATCCCCTTAAAAGTAAATGCTCCCCGGAGAATGAGCCACCATGGTGGTTTGCGCTCTCGGACTGCTTACATTATATCCACATAAAAAACCTTATTTTGATTCAATCCACGCTTCTGTTTTTGGTAGTTTGTGTCCAATTTCTACATAAAGTCCTAAAAAAAAAAGTAAGTTTCACCTTACACCTCATTTTGCTAAAGATCCCACAATGTAACGCTACTTTCCTCCTACCTCGTGAGATAATAGGCACGCACATTAGCGTTATGCAATACTACATCTGTCGGTGGTGACTCATTAGCGTCCAAAAACTCAAAGTCCTAGCAGGAGTAAATAGCAGATGAGTGAATGAGGGAGCGCTTACAGTCACACACTCTGTGTATGATTGTGAGTGAGCAGGAGTGTGGATAGTAATTAGTACACAGGTGCGCAGCCTCTCTCCGTCATCTGCTCACACTGAGCACGACCTTTGACCCACTGACTGTTGACAGCTGGGCAGCGTTTCCATAAACCCTCTTTATAACGATGAGTTCTTGAAGAGGCGTAGTGAGCCTTTGACATCTCTGTGAACTTTGCGGGCTTTGTAGAAAGCAGATGGAGGTCTGGGATCTGCAGGAGTCTAGCAGATAATAGATCTGAGATACTTTCCTCTCAGAGCTGAAGCACTCTCAGAACAGACAGCAGTGTGGAGCGAGGACGCTTTGATCATTTTTGATTGGTTGTAAGTTTCCCATAAAAGAACTCAACTACAAAACTATAGACTTTAAATCGATGGCGCTTATTACATTTATACTTATTTTTGCATGCTGCCTACGGATTTTTGGTT
Source organism: Aulonocara stuartgranti (assembly GCF_965226115.1). Lineage (NCBI taxonomy): Eukaryota > Metazoa > Chordata > Actinopteri > Cichliformes > Cichlidae > Aulonocara > Aulonocara stuartgranti. The sequence goes on along the minus strand of NC_138958.1, from coordinate 41,919,400 downwards.
TGTCATCCAGGTTCCACTCACTTTGAAATTCACTGAGCAAATGCACGCACCTCAGAGGACAGGGCACAGCTCGATCTTTTCTCATGCACCACTTTCATGCATATTTTAGATCCTAATAGGAAAATAATAACAACTTTTTATTGAGCAGGTTCGTGCCTCCCAGGCTAATGAATCTTGTCGACTACTCTACTCTGAAAAGAAAGTGTTTGCTGTTAAGAATATAAAATAACTGAAAGGTTTTGGGGAGTGCCTTAATCACACTCCTGGAAACTCTAAAGGAGTTCTGTGTGATATAATAAAAGATTTTCTGGACTCAACGAATGATTTATTTTGTTGGAACTTGCTCATGTAAATTTACATTATGTATAATGTCAATTTACGTAAGGAAGGAGGGATCTCGTATGTTGTCTTAAACAAGTAAAAGTCATTTCCAGTATACCTGCCTGGATGTATAACTGCAGCTTTTAATGTGTCATTTTTACCCAGTATTGCAGTTTGTTGGCAGAGTCTGCTGCCACCATGTGGTGTCTCTGTGTCATTAACCAGCAGGTTTTGATAGCTGAATTCTCACATTCAGATAAAATAGTTCCCCAAACTGCCCCCTTTTTTTCTGGAGTCTCTTATTATACTAACTGGCAATTATCTGTAAATGGTAAATCCAATTTTATTGTGTTATCTTGTTGTCTTGCGTGAAATGCACTCTCACCGCCTCCCCGTCTTCCCTCAGGTTTGTGGATGGGATCGAGACAGAAAACCAGAGCGGTTCAATTCCGAGATTTGATTTTTCTCCCAGTGCAACCCAGAGCTTTCTGCCCGGCCCGGATTCAGCCACCTCAGGTAAAGAGCAGGAAGAGCCGGTAAAAACTAATGCACAGTAATACTGAAGTTTTTTGATGGATAGAGCCTTTGTGAATATTATGTTGCTACTGAACAACATTCGTTTATATGGTGGATGTTTTTGTTATTGTGTCCAGCTCAGTGGGTATCAGACTTCTGAAGGCCACATTTTTACATCATCCTTCATACCAGCTTCCAAAGTCCTGATTCACTCAGAATTAATGCATTGTGTATAAGTGTGTATATCTGTGTGTCCACAGGGGCCCGGGATGAAACCATGCAAACCATTACAAAGCTTAAATATGAGGTAAGGCTTGTTATAGTGTCATGAAAAACAAAACATTTTTTTCAGCAGGCTCTTAATCTGTGGTTACATCCACATTATTTTACTGGGCACTTGTGGCAGCTAATGATTTATTACACAACCATGTAGAACACGGTTGTGCAGCTGTAAGAGTTTAACTTTCTGTCTAACTTGTTGTTTCTAAGGACAGTCTCAACAAAATGCATGTAAAGTGGCTCAGTTGGTTCAGGTTCAGACTTTGCCAACACTTTAAGATATGAATCTATTAATGCTAAGAACTGCATGAAGTTAGTAATTAATATTATTATTATTATTAGTAGTAGTAGTAGTAGTAGTATTAGTAGTAGTAGAAGTAGTAGTAGTAGTAGTTGTAGTAGTAGTAGTACATCCCCATGAAAATAATGCAATTCTTCGATAAAGTGTTCTAGGTGCACCAAATCCTAAAAATTGATGATTTAAGCCTGTTGCTAGGCAGTTGCTAGGTAACATGGTGACATTATAATATATCTTGTATAATTCAGCTTCAACAGATTTGACTGCCATTACATGAAAGTTATGTAATTCTTTCATTAGATATTAGGTGCTTAAAGGTTAAGAACAGGTCGTTGGTAGGTGGTCGACAAACAACGTGATGATGTCATAACGTCGATAAAGTGTTCTAGGTGCACCAAATCCTAAAAATTGATGATTTAAGCCTGTTGCTAGGCAGTTGCTAGGTAACATGGTGACATTATAATATATCTTGTATAATTCAGCTTCAACAGATTTGACTGCCATTACATGAAAGTTATGTAATTCTTTCATTAGATATTAGGTGCTTAAAGGTTAAGAACAGGTCGTTGGTAGGTGGTCGACAAACAACGTGATGATGTCATAACGTGATGTAGATAAGAACCTTCAGGGGCCTAAGATGTAGCTGTTTGTCAAGAGATTTTGTTTATTACTTCAGGGCAAAAAAATTGTCCATCAAAACTTTATTCAGTTTCTTTGTGGCTTTAACAAAGAAGCAGTTCTGTGATAATTAAAGGGATCAATCCAGTCGATGACTCCAAATGCTAGAAAGGTACATTTCATGCACTGCATGTGTGTCGTTTTTCCTTGTTATTTTTAAATACACTACATTATGTGATCAAACCACAGTCCCCTGACATGTGAATGGTCCCTGGGGCACAAGCTAGTGTACTCCTAGAGGGAGTACATCCAGCAAAAATCTGGGCCAAATCATTCCCCCACCCCCACCCCACCAAATACCTACCATAGCCCCAGGTTGAGATTGGTTTGTTTAAAAAAAAGTAAGCTAGCTCTACAACTTTACTTACTTTAAGCACCTTTGTGCGCTTCAGGGATTTCAAAATGTGAAACACGTATGAATATGGATATTTCAGTACTTGTTTTTAAGCTTGAGGCATAAGGTTTTTTCCTGTTTGCCTAATTATTTGTGTACTTTCACAATTTTAAATAAATAGACTTTGACAGTGTGGATTTGGATTTGGAGAAGAGTTTCTTTTCTCGGGCGGTGAGATGATGGAATTCATCAGCTCTTTTTATTTGTTATTTGCTTTATTATTTATGATTTGTTAGAGACATAAAGAGACTTCATCTGTATATAATTTGGTGTAACTTGTGTTGCATGATGACAGTAAAAATTAATCACTTGCTACTGGTTTTAATAAGACTCATTAGGGCAGGGAGTTAATTAGACCAAATGAAAGAACAAATGAATGAATGAATGACATCATTCTTCATAATTATTTGTGACACTGACCAATGAATATATTAAGAAACAGTTATAAGCCATTTTAGAGGAGCTTACACGTTTGGCCAGTGAGCATGAGATCCTCGGTTCCCTTCAAGGAGGAGACACAAATCCCTACAGGGTTATCTCGACACGAGTGTCTGGGATAAAAGCTTCTTGTAATTATGTGTTACTGAGAAATGCTGTATTTATATGGGATTACCAGTAATATTATTTTTGCTTTCACATCCTTTCATCTCGTCCTCTAGATGTCTGTCCTCTCCCATCAAGTATCCATTGTGAGTCAGGAGCTGCAGGAAATGACGCGACTTCTCAGGCCTCTCTTTCACAACCCGTCCGCACTGCTGACTCCCAGTGCCGTGACTCCCTCGCCCAGCGTGTCCCCACTCAGCTGCTCTCTGGCCCTACACCTCAATACCCAGCATGCACCTGTGCACTGTCCTGATGATCAAAATCCTCCGTCGTCCATGATGCATGAACCGCCCTCTCCACAGCTGAGCATGACCAAGGTGTTTCAAGGAGAGTTCGATCCACTTTCTTCTTCTCCTTCCCCCCATAGTCCTCCATTCTCTCACCAAACCAGTACCACTCCCCCGGCCTCTCACCGCTCGGCTCCCCCTTCGCTCAACAGCTCTCCCCACGAGCACACAATCGTGCCACATCCCTCCTCTTCCACCTCCATCCCTTCTCTTTCTTCATCAAGCCACCCATTATCCATCACTCCCCTTCTGGTGGATTTATCAGAGCCGCAATCACGGCTTCGGCTCCACTTCCCACTCCAATCCCATTCTGAGTCCCACCTCCAGTCAGAGACCCACTTCATGTCCCAGTCTTATCCTCATTCCCTTTCCCAGTCTGACATCCAGCCTCAGATTTCTCTCCAAACCTCCAGCATGGCGTCACGTTCCCGAGAGCCCCTCCTGGACCTGCAGAGGGTGGAGTGGGGGGAGCACACCACCCAGCTTAGCCTCGTAGATGAGGGACAGTCCTCGATGTGAGCACACAGGAAGACTGGGACACTCGACTAAGAGACAGGAGCAGCATGCCACACATCCTACTGCATGACAAAGTTTGGCATGCGGGTTACAATGTAAATATGTTGATTTTAAACTGTTGGAAACTGTTATCATGAGCACCTTCAAGAAGATCTGAGAATAAACGTTTGTTTTACAGTTTCATTTGATTTATTTACAGTCAATCATATAAAGGAAAGACTTCTAAGTGTATACTAAAAGCATGTTTTTTCTCCTTTTACTGTGCTAGCACTGGTTTCTGTTAGGATACCAGTCTGTAAAATGATTTGAAAGGTGTGCAACACACAGCAGTAATGTTAGACTGACTGAAAATGAATGCAGCTCTTACACAACTCATGCAAAAGCAATGATTGGAGCTTTCTAAAGGACATGAGCATACTTTGCCAAGTTTAGCCCTGATTTAAAATAGCTTGAATTTTGCATAAACACCGAAGTGGTGCCTTATGTTTTTAATTTGGGAAAATCTGTGAACATAAAATCCGTTAAATGGTGTTACAGCACCCACAACCCCCTCAACTAGACCCCCGAGTCCCTTTTAATAACTTCTTTAATACAGCTTTAAATAATTTAGCTGTGGTCACACAGGGTAGACTTTTTTATCTCCACACTTTAAAGCACCACACTAACACACAGGGATGAAACAACTTCGCAATGCCTCATCATTCAGTTTTTATTTTAGCTATTTAGCAGCTGCATTGATGCAAATTATTAGCTAATCGAAAGCCAAAGAAAAGGTTAAAAAAATAATAATAATTGGAATTCTTTTACTCAGTCAGCCGTCTGAACGACTGCACAGTGGGGCAGACAGCGCCCCAGTCCACAGGCCTGCGGTACTCGCCTTTCTCCAGTAGGTACTGGCGGCCCTTGTAGTTGGGGTGCTCGTAGAAGACCCACCAGCCTCCCAGGACCCTGCAGGAGTGCACCTCTCTCCAGTGAAACGTCTCCAGCACAGAGGCGCAGTCCTCGCTCGCTTCAAACACCTGACCGGAGAAATCGGCTTTGCCATACAGCTGGATCTTGTAGGGGTCTCCAGGGGCCTGAGTGAAGCGGGATACAGAAGAAGATGGTAGGTAGAGGGGAGGGGGTTGGGAAAACAATGAAGCTAGGTTTGATTGATGTCACTACAAAATACGTTGTTTCTTATCATGGATTTATTCCACCGATCCAGATTTCAAGATTCATTTATGTGAAAATGAAGTGGCGTTTTTAAAATGCTATAAAATTCCCCAATGTCCCCTGAGATGTGTAGGATCTTACACAGCCACTTTCCCACTAACCACAGTGTCTTTGACCTCTTGGTACGAGGCACCTGATGTGTTGAGATGGCTTACAAAGTGAATCATCTTGCAAGAGCTGACTCTGTCATTGAGGCCGTTCCAGCTGTGGTAGTTGGGGTATTCCCCTCTCTTCAGGACGTACTGGTAACCCAAGTAGTTTGGTCTCTCGTAGATGACCCAGGTCCCGCTCTCCACACGGGCCGAGTTGCAGCAACTCAGATAGGAGTGGAAGTCGGTGCAGTCGCTGTCGCATTCATACCTGCGACCCTGGAAGTTCTTGTCCTCGTAGAAGATGATCTGGCGGGGATTGTATGTGAGTGATAACCTGGTATTAATGATTTTACATGCCAGATCTAAATGTTGTTCTACTCACCCTGCCCATCTTGGGACCGACTGTGCTTCACTGTTTAGCCTCCCTTGAAATAGCTACAATAATGTAACGTGTATGTGCTCATATTGCCCTCTTTTATAGCTTCAGAGCGCTCTGAAACTCACACAATTGCTTGGTCATGAGAATGAGATCCAAAATTTGAGTCAGTGGTTCCACTGCTACTCGTGTTTTCCAGAAAGAGGCTGTGGGATTAGACCACATAAAGACCTCAGGCACTGACCAACTCTTTACAGAAAACTGTAAACATACTGCACACAGTGCAAACTACACACACGCACACAGAGTTACAAATAACACACTGATGGATGATTGCATAAATATTAAACTGCACTTAATCATAGCAACTCTAAGCTAAAGTAGAACTCCCATTAGCTGAACTGCTGAGGTGTATTGCCATCCAGTCAGTGTGATACTTCTTCCTCTTCAGTCCAAAATGCTGCACTGTCATCCAGAGCTTCAATACTTCAGTTCTGAATTTCATATTAGAAGTAAGATGATGCACTTCTCGCTGTGTAGCATAAAATCTCCCAACTTCAGCTCACGGTTCGGGCTGTAAACTTTTCACACTGGAAATCCACTGGTTAGTCTGCTCACTTAGTTGCATATTTCTGTGGATAATCTGTTTTCTTTTCATCTCAGTGCAGAGATGGCAGCAGTTCCTCATCTCTGCAGTCAGTACTCACTTTTCAGACTTAACACATACACGCTGTGCTCACATCAAAGCAGAAGCATTTACACAGGCTTTACATAGGCATGAACAAGGCTGGCTTAACAGCTGGTTTTTGGTGATATCACTCAACAAAGGTTGTTAAAGAAATTAAACCAACTAAAGCACAGTTGTTGTTTTTTTCCCCTGATTTGTGATTTTGTCATATTTTATATAGAGATTATGAAATCTATATTTATATCAAATTACACCCTTGCCCTGCGGGGGGTCTTTATCCTTCAAGGTCAGGTCCTCTACCAGAGACCTGGGAGCTTAAGGTTCTTGCACAGTAACTTTGCTTATCCTAGGACGGCGCTCTTGGATGTTGTTCCAGGGATCTGCTGGAGCCAATCGCCTAGCTCGGGAATCACTGCACTGAGCTCTCTGTTTACCACTGGGACCACTGTTACCTTCATTCTCCACATCTTCTTGAGCTCTTCTCTGAGCCCTTGGTACTTCTTCAGCTCGTGTTCCTTCTTCCTGATGTTGCTGTCATTCAGTATCGTTACGTCTCTCACTACGGCCGTCTTCTTCTGCTTGTCCACCACTACTATGTCCATTGGAAAGCCATCACCAGAACCTCGGGACTTCCAGGCCATATTCGGCATAGATGTTTCTGTATACTATGTCAGCCACTTGGTTATGGCGTTCCGTGTATGCCCTTCCTGTTAGCACCCTGCTGTTATGTGCTGGATTGGCTCAGAGGCAACTTTACACAGACTGCACCTGGGGTCTTGCCTGGTGTGATAGACCCCAGCCTCTATGGATCTTGTGCTCAGAGCTTGTTCTTGTGCTGCCATGATTAGTGCCTCTGTGCTGTCTTTCAGTCCAGCTTTGTCCAGCCACTGGTAGGATTTCTGGATGCCATCCATTTCTTTTATCTGCCTGTGGTGCGTGCAGAAACCTGCCTTTCCATGATGGGTCTTCTCCTTGCTCCTCTTCTTACTTGTGTTTGTGGTTTTTGGGAATCAAAACAAGCAATGTAAATTTATTTGTTTAAATTCATGATAGCTCAGTAATAGTTACATAGGCCATTTAAAAACATTTGAAATGAGTTCTTTATTCTTGTGCTCTGTACAGGTGACACAATTTAATTTATCTATATTTCTGTCAAAGCCACAGTGAACCACGGAAGACAGACAAAGGAACTACAGGTGGCTTTGGTAGACATTTCCTGTACATGTATGTATTGATTGATTGAGTCATTATTTTTATTATATACAGTATATTCCATCTGTTTAATTTTGTTTAACACACATTTTCTTATTGTATTTTTATTTCAATTAGGTAAAAAAAACAAACATCTTCTTTTAGTTTTGTATTTAGTTTTATTACCTGATAATTACCTAAAGCTTAAGCTCTGGACTAGTGTACACACCCTCAGTAGCAAACATATAATTTCCCCCTTGGCACCACAGTGAGGCAGCATTTGCACAGAAAAGCACAAGCTTATGACAGGTCCAGTATATGTACAGTCTCTCATTTTTTTTAGAGCAGTGCTCCTGCGCCAGTGACAAGTGTCACCAAACAGACGGACAGTACATGTCTTTATTTTAATAACTGATTTTGAATGTTAATATTAAACATTTCCAATTGGCTTTGTTTCATTTTCTTTTTATCATATTAGATATTAAGTTATAGAAATATCTTTATCTTGTGGGCCTGTGAGTAAAACGTAGCCTCTGTGAGTTACATATGAAAAGTTTTGCATCTCTTTCAAGATTAATCCATTTAATAGAGAAGCCAAAGAGTGACTATTGATTATTATTGACGATTATAATTTGTATGTGACTGATCTGACAAGTGTCTTCTTAAAATGCGCAAAGCAAAAAAAAAAAAAAAAAGAGAAAAAAAGAGACTTGATTCTTATTTGTGATGTAATGGTTTGTTCTGCAGTAACTTTGAGGCGTTCAGTCGGCCGCACTGAAACTTTGTTCTGCTTTAAAACAGATTGCAGACATCTCACTTTATGCCATATAAGTCAATCAAGAACACACCGCGTGGTCTTTTAAGCACGTTAAAGCACGTGTAACATCAATATTTGCCATTACAGGTTATGAGAGCCGGCTTGTTCCCGCTGGAGCCTTCTGAAAGCACCCTTTAACTGCTGCACATACCTACACACACACACACGCACACACACACACACACACACCTTATGCTCATGGTGAGTGACCTGTGGTGAGCTGTCAAAGATACTTAAGATGATGTAGGACAGACAAGTGTTGTCAGTGCGGGCACATGCACACACATATACACATACATATACACACACACACACATATACACACACACAGCACACAGGGAGAGAGAGAGAGCAAAACCACAGAGGAGGTGCGACAGGAAGGCAGACGGGCTGAGTGGTAATGATAGGTGACTATTCTTCCATCTAGAATAAATCAAGACATGCTGACCACACTGTTGGGAAAACCCAGGCCTGCTATTTGGACGCACACACAAACAAACATATAACCGGTGGATGGACGGTGTATATATGTGAAATAAATAATGGGGAAAGTCCAGGGTTTTATTGCTTTCCTTAAAAGCAAGGGAGATAATATTCCCCATTTATCATCTTGTAAAGACAATGGAAACACAATAAGCTATAATCCAATAGCATTAACATGTTACACACAGAGTACAGCAAGCTCCCCGTGAAGCTGTCCCGGGTTTTTATAATCAGGGACCACAAACTCAAGAAAACGACTTGTTTTTACACTGTGAGAAAAACACAGGAAGACGGCTGGACACCAGTATTCTCCGCTGAATTTTGAATTGTCCGCTTCATAAAAAGGCCTAGCTTTCCATCAGTTTAGTGCATCATGTGACCATTTCTTTAAAGCTTCGCTGAAGCATTTTGCTCGTCTATCTAACACCAAAGCATGGAAAACTCTGTGTAGTATAGAAGAACAGAATTGTGGGTTAAAGAGACATAAAGACAAAGACAGGACTTTTAAGCCTATCATATATGAAGGAATCATCTCTGTGTCTTTCATTTATAGATCTCTATCTCCATCGCATCTACTTCTATTTATGAGCCGCACGATTTCTGACATTGCTTCCAAGATGAACTTCTGACATTAATCACCTTTTTCTGCCATCATCCTGTTTCCACTTTTTCCTCCCCGTCCTCCTGTTCTCTGCTATCGCCACATCTGGATTATGAATTAATGACTAACATGATCACATTATTCATTTTAGTTTGCAGCTTTCGAGAACAAAGAAGTGGCTTATTTTACCTGCACAGCTTTGTCCATTTCTTTGCACTTGTATTTGCTTTACATTAATTGAGGCTAAAACTGTGATCTGGGGGCAGTAATAAATGTGACTACTGTATTTTCTTTCTGATTTAATGTCATTCTGTCTCTGAGTTTCCCTCCCAGACCTTCCTCCCTCCCCTTTCTTTCCCTCCCTGCCTCCTGCACTCTCCCCTCTCTCTCACTCTCTTTGCATGTGTCATTTTACTGCTCTTTACTCAGCCCGCCAGCAGCAGTCTGTCCTCATCACTCCTTGTCTTTAGATCTCCTTGCTCGGTCCACTGTCGTGCCATTTGTCGCCAGGAAGGGAAAGCGGTGGAAAATTCCTATTCTCTCAGGCTGGATTCACTTGTTTTCACCAATGGATGGAGTTTATTCCCAAGCGCACACAGTGACTTCTTGAAAAGTGAGTTATTCATATTCGAGTAAGCAGACATAAAACTTTGGCAAGCTTAAATGGGTAGAAGTTGAAATGATGCTTTTAGATGTTACCAAAAGTTAAGCAGTTGTTACAAATTATTAATGACATATTAAACCCAAAGAGCTTACAGACTGAAGTTTTATGGCAGTTTTGACTCATGCTTGAGGACAATATAGCACCAAACTCACATATTTATATGTAAGTAAGCAGGTGCCAGGCTGACAGAAGTCATGGTAGTTTATCTTTAAACTGTCAATTGTTATTACAATAAAGTAAACACTAACATCCCTCACAATCATGTTACAAGGAGATATTAATTGGTTTTAACTTGGGGAATATTCTGAAGACTTAAAGTACAGTTTTAAGCCTAATGTAGTTATTTACCAGCTTTAGTTTTTGATCCTGTATTTTAGGCTCACATTGGAAAATTGTTGTTTCTCTTATCATGTATCAATACCACCCCTTCTCTTTGGCACATTTGCTTTGCATATTAAATTCATGTCTATGATGCGTTTTACTATTTTTTAAACAGTTTATTTATAACACTCGTTTATTTTTATGGTGCCATAATAACTGCTAAACACTTGTGTGAAGGAAGTTCACCTCCAAACCCTCTATCTATCCCTCTGTAAGCTGGACACATCCTTCCTTTTTGAATAGTTTTGGGACCACTAACTTCTAATAATTCTTCCTTCAGTTTTCTGTGCTTTGAAGTTTGAAGCAGCTTTGCATTTTCCCACCACTATTAAATACAGATGATGGGTGACTGTCAGTGATTTCTAAGAAAAGCTGGAAAGAAATGAACATTGATTCATTTAAACAAAGTGGCCTATTCTTGGTATAAAATATTTCTTTTATGACCTCCATATTATTTTAAAATGGTAAAAACTAATAAACCACACCACAAACACTCCCTCACTGTCAATGCAAAGGGTTAGCTTAATTAAAGCCCCACTTAATTAACACGTGTATTAGCCGGAGGCCTTTGCCAACAGGCAAAAGATGCCCTCTCTTGAATTTAAAAACAAAAACTTAAATGAACATGCTTTTTCTCTAAAAACCGAATATTCCTCTCTTCACTTTGGCAAGCCGTCAATTATTTTAATATCCTTTTGTTTAGCTGACCTCTTTCACGTAGGCGCCTTTGGTTAAACACAGCTGCAGCTAATAAAATTAATAACTCCAGCACCGTTTGATTCACTGTGCCGCTGAGCGTTAACAATAGCGCCGTTTCTGTCGGTGTTCACTGGCGTATATTGTCAGTAGTGGTTCATTTAGCACACCTGAATCAAACGGAGCCATTATTAGCCTAATTTTATTAGCTGCAGCTGTGTTTGCCCTCCTGCCACAACAGGGCCAGAGAAAAACCTGCTTTTTTCTTCTTCTTTTCAGAGCTGCTAATAGCTGCTGCTGTTCCTCTGGGTGTAAGTTGTAACTTCAGACGACAGTAGAGTAAGTAATAATGTGGATATGTATGCCGAATTAATGATGAGTTAGCCAGTATTTAAAATACTGCAAATTTATTAATAATTATTCATAAATAGCTGTTATTTAGGAGATTTTGAGAGAAGAGAGGAGGTGTTCTGCTGAAACAAGCTACAGTAGCTGACAGGAGGCTTTTAGAGGCAAATATGTCATATTAAGTATGGCAACATAAGGCGTGTGGGGAACGAAATGTGTTATAAAGTATTTAATAATAATATGTATTCGCTAGTATAAGTGTTAGATAGTGGACTTTAAAAAATAATTGGCTAAAATGCCCTCAGTGTGAAAATGTCACTGTACAGGAAGAAAGGCAAAGTAAAAGTTTTTTGTTGTTGTTTTTGTTGTTGTTGTTGTTTTTAAATAGGGAGTTTGTGTTAACGGGAAAATGATTTTCCACTTAAAGGAGGTTTTTATTTAAGTGGGATACATACAAATACTGAGAGCTTCCAGACCAGCATTTCCCCTCTACAGAACAGAGTCACTGTGTGGTTTTCTAAAAAAGCTTCTCATCTCTCTTTTTTTCTCCAAGAACAACATCCCTTAGTATGATCTGTTCCTTATTCTCTAAGTGAGCAAGCAGCGATTGGAAACTATATGTTTGAGCCATGTTAGAGGCTCCTGGTGAGATGTAAACTTTCTTTTTAATGTGGTTTTGCTGCTAATAACTATTAACCATAGTTGCATAATCCTCATAGTTTAGTTTATCTTGGTGGGACAATCACAAGTTGTCGTCCTGTACGGCTCACATGCTATAGGTATTAAATGTGCTTGCAATGAATTACGTTGAATCTATAGCATTATTACACTACTCTGGTCAAGAGTTCATCTTCTGATTGAAGCGGTGTGTTTACATGATGAGATTATTGGAAATGCAGATTTTAACTCTTGTCTGTCTACATATTTAGAATATAGATCCCGAAAGCATCTTGAGGTCGTTAAGACCCTCGCCACAAACATTTAGGTGTCACCAGACCCCAATCATTTCAGCTAAATACAACTCAGCTTGGTTTTAATCTCCTGGGCCATCAGGTTTCAATCCAGTACCCCTACTCTTAGAATTCACAGTTTAATTCATTAAAAAGCAGTTAAAGGCCCTTTAAGCTCTGCTTTTACGCACACTCCCTAAATTAGAGTCTGCTGGAGGTTTTCCGTGTGTTTCTACATGATTTGTCGGTCGAAGGCTACTGAGTGTGACTGTACATTTGGCCTCCATGTGCGCTAGTAAAGAGTGCGTGCTGAGAGTGTGTGGTCTCTGAGCTGTACTCCCACCGACTGTGTTGCTTGAAGTAGTTTTAATGTGTGTATGAGTGAGTAAAAGACACTTTACTCCAAAAAGCAGTGTACAAAAGCTAACTACATCTTACCCCCTCTGTTTTTGATATGAATTTAAAACATCAGAGTAGTAAAATGCTGTTTCAGTTACAGCTCTGAAATATGTGAGACTCTAGTTGGTGCCTGTCTTTAAAATATATTCACGTGGTTCAGCATAATCATACAGCGAGCTCAAGAATGTGTAGTCACAGTGGGGCTGGAATATGCCGTATACTTTATGTACAGAAGTGATCGATTAAGTCAATAAAGGCCTCTCAGCCACACTGATGTGGTGTAAAATTTAAAATGGAGCTTTTCTTATAAACTTATAGGCCATAATCAAAGTTTACCTTCAAAATAAGAGTCTTTTTGGGCCAGCACCAGGAATCTTTAAACAACTGACAGCAATTCTTTACTGAATAAATTGCTGGGCCTCGCCACATGGCGTGCACCCACACACATCTGTATCCCGGCACACTGCATTTAAAATCAAACAGGTATTACAGCATGAGGCCAGAGTTGTTTTTACATATGCATTCGATGAAGAATTTAGGAACTGTCCCCCTCCTTTTTTGCCTCACGTTCAATGGAGCCAATTTTTCCAAGGGTCTTATATCCAATATGGATACATGGTAGGTTAAGGGGTTTGCTTTCTTTGGATGAACTGCTCGATTTTACACTCTGACACGTGTAAAATATAGAAGGAAAAAATTAGTCCAGTCATAACCCGAATGCATAAACTATGGTCTATGGGTCACAATGCGAGCTGAAGTAAAGGGTTCATCAAGAGAAAATAAATCTGCAGGGAAAATAAATGTTAGGTATCTTTTTATTCTATTTTCTGACACTTTATAATTGAATTCATTGCAGTAACTGTGTTTGATGACTAGAATGGCCGATGTTTATCACTATGAGCTTCTGGTTTCTCATATACAGCAGAATGTGTTCACACAATTCACAGTACTGTGAGCGCTGTGTGGCAGCACATGTAGCAGAGCAGGATGACGTAGGGTCAAATGGTGGCGTCGTATCAAGTTACTAGTTTGAAAAATGCTTTTTTGGTAAGTTAATAAACAGTGAGAGCATAGTTTTCAGCATATAAAGAATATTTCTTTACTTCCTGCCAGCGCTGATCAGATAGCAGTGTTTTAAAAGCATAGCAAACCAAAACATTATTCAAAAAAGTCTTAAAAATTGTGTTTAAATCTAAACTGATTCCTTTCACATCCTGTGTGCTTCGCCGTGATGCCTCCATGTCCACATTACATTTTTTTTCCAAACCTCAAAGCCATTTACTTTTGTCTTCCCACATTTTATGTCTCCTCATTAATGACTTAAATGCTGCTCTGGTTAGTGGAGAAAATGTGAACGAGGGAAAGGGGCTGATTATAATCCATTACCCCAAATATTAAAAAAATGTGCTTATTAGCAGACCAAACTCAAATTGAGAGGGAGAGAGAGCACTTTGTTGTTTTAAGTTTACATGCAATACAATCAGAATTCATTAAAAAAAGGTCTAATGTAGAGTAACACTGGATGTACTGGAAAAATAAAGATTGTGAAGAATTGGTTCGGAGAAGTTAAGGCGTGAGGGTTTTATTTTGTGTTTATTAGACTGACATTTGACTATTCTCACTAAAGAGCACGGGTGCAAAGAGCACGGTCTGGGTTTTCTCCACAGGGTTCACGATGAGAACCTGAGTTCAACACTGAGTGTCTCAAGCATAGCTGAGCCTTTCCAGGACCAGGTGTGAGGAGGGTGCTTCTGCTTGGTCTTGCACTGGGGTCATTTGTGCAAGCTCCTACTAGATCCTGTAGTGTTGTGTGTTTTAGTGAGTGTGTGAATAACTGTATGTAAAATGTATTCCAGTGTTGTCACATTGACGGCAGTGTTATACTGTCTGTGAGTGTGTGTGACAGCGTGACCTTCAGCTCAAATGTGCAGATACTACGCTACAATAACTACATTACAATATACCAGCTACACAGGCAGACTCCAAGCATGAACCAGAATAACTGATTGCGCTCAGTGTTTGCAGCTTCTGCTTGCAGACATGCGAGCACGTATAAACTTTTGATGGAGCTGAACCAGACAGCTGAGTGTTAACATGCTGTGAGAGGATGTATATTAAACAAAACCAGAGTATTTCTTTTTTATTTACATCGAATCAAATCAAAAGGCAGGAGAAAACCAAGCTTAAACTGTCCCGTGTGAGAGCTGAAAGTTTGGCCGTTTTTGATGTCGAAACACTCGAGGAACACTTGCATGTGTCATTTCACATGATGTGAACAGAGAGACATAGTTGTACTACTTGAAGCCTTAGAAGGCATCAGACAATAGAAATGAGATGCTGATGTTAATAGATCTAGGACGCCTGCCCAAGTGAAGTTCAGCAAATGCAAAGACGAGGAATCCGTTTACAGGACCGTTGAAACATTCAGGACTTTCTCTTCTGTTTCCTGGTCCAGTGTGGAGGGGCCTCATTGTGCTCCATACGTTGTGATTCTTTTATTTATTTTTTCCTCGTTTGTGTTGGCCAAACTCTTTTAATGGCAGCTATTAATTTTGCATGTGAGTTTTATTATAATAATGTGTCACATTTGGCGCAGACTCGCGTGTCACTGCCGACTTTACGGCCATACCACTGAAAACCACACAGCGTGAGGAAAAATACAAAGCTGTGAGCACAATTGAGCAGCGCCGAGTCTATTTAACGGCGTAAGTTGGATTCAGGTTCTCAGCTTATTACTCATGAAGCTTCAGCAAATGTAAATATAAGAGGACTGTTGTTTCTGACAGCACAACAGTGCAGATAAACCTTTTTATAGTATACAGAAATATGTGTAAACAGGATGTTTCTCATTCTTCTTTGTTAACAATCAGTTGTTTGTTACCATGTGCCATAAATCTAGAGTGTACACACTTTTTTTTTTTTAATGAGCCTCAGCAATAATTGTTTGAATGCTTTGTGCAAGATTAGGAACCCATGAGGACGGATTTGCAGTTTAAGTGCTTTCAGTCACATCATCGTGTTGCTTTGGGCCTTCTTCGCTTTCTTTCTTTCTTATGATATGATCTCATGTGACCAGTTGCAGTGCCGTCTATTGAAGTGATTGCCAGGAAGTGTGTTAATTGTCGTTTAGTCTAAGTTGTACATGAGTATATTGATAGCCCATTGATGTCTTGCGGTTGTTAAACTCATCTAACTTGCTTATCAAAAGTAGTAGAAACAGGTCACCTGGTTCAAACGTAACAGTTCACCCTCAAAGGTAAACATGCAAATTCTTTTAAATCTGTACAAAAATGTGTAAAGTGCGACAGCAGTTACTTCCTTTGTTGTGTTAACTTCACCTCGTCTTGTCACTCAGTTATAAAACACTATATAGTATTGTAACCTCCCCTTAGGTCGCACAGTGTCACGTCTTGTGATTTCATGCTGTGTGCTGTGATGTACTCCGTCCTCTCCTGGTTTCCTCTATCGTGTCCTTCCCTGTCATGTTGTCTCACATGCTGTCCGTGTTATTTAATCGTGCGCATAACATTTGATACTGGGTCTAGCTCGAAGCAAAAGTGGGCATCTCATCTTGAATATTATTTGCTATAATTTTATCCTCTCCGGTAGCAGAGTGACAGGAACGTCATAGTCGCACCACAGGAACTCCAGGTAAATAAGCTAATCGGGCTGTATATTGGAGAAAGCGGCTGCATATTTTAGCATATTAATGAAAGCAAAACAGACTTTTTTATTTTAATATTTATTTAATATCTTGATGTTTTTTAGACGCAGACTGAAAAGACGGGAATAAAAGTCAAGCACATTCGCATAGTATTGCAAAAGATGACCTCATTAGCATATAGTGATGTGTTCTGCAGCAGTGTGCAGTTTAAGCTCTTGTTGTTGCTTAGAAGAGGCTCGAGCGATTTGAAGTTAAGAAGAGAGTAAATGTAGGCATTTGAAAATTACTACTGCGTAGCATACTATTTTTATAAAGTACAGTTCTGCTTATTTGCATCCACAGTATACAGTGTGCACTATCACTGTATTCATATGTGCTTTAAGCACCTTCACGTCTTTCATTATAACCTGTTGTGTACTCCTGTGAGCCTAAACAGCGGATAATAAACGGGTCTGTGTTTAGTCTGTTGTGGTCGTCCCTGCCTCACTTCTGTGTAAATAAGAGAAAAAAATGTGTTAGCTGGATTGACTGGGCAGGGAAGGAACAAAGCCAGAGTGGTTGATGAAACGGTCTGTAATGGCTCTACACTGTCAACAATGGTAAAATAAGAAAGATGATATAGTTGATCTGCACGCTGTAGATCAACTATATCGTGTGTTATTTTTGTTTTTTACGATTCTTTTATTTTAGTGCTGTGGGTTTTTCTTTCCATCGTGAAGAAAACACTGGAAAAGATGACAGTGCAAGCCATTTCTGCATATGGTAGATCTCTGGACCACCTGAATGTGTAATAAAATGAAAGCTGGCCCACTTTCTTTGAAGGCTGCAAAGTTTGGCTAATTCTCAGGAGAAGCTGTCGAGGACAATTACTGTAACATCACTGTTACTGACTCGTTGTTTCAAGGATCTGTGATTTGCAGTTTTTTGATGAGGTTCTTCCTCCTCATGGTGTAGTTTATGCATTCACCTACTAAATGAAAGCTCCCTGGTTAGATCCTGGGAGGATGCACAAATACCTGTGGGATTGTGTCAGGAAGGATGTGTAGTAAAGTCAAACATGTGGCACTACCTGCTGTGGGGACTGCTGGTGAATAAGGGTTCAGCCAAAAGTAGCTTCTGTTGTATTTTTTTTTTTAACCTAACTCCAGACTGGTGAGTTCATACAAAGACTTGTTGTATTTCATAATCCACCCATGTGTCTCTTATCTCTAGGTTGTTAATTTCGGCCTCACTGCTGTAGAGCTGTTACTGACTAATTCATGTTGTAGTTGTTAATCGCTGTAGATTAAATTGTGCTAAAGCAAAGCTCTTGTGTGTTTCCAGCTTCACGGGCTATGCTGTGTGTTCCTCCTGGAGTTTGCAAGAGGATGGAGCAGCGTGGAAACGCAGGGGGGAAGCGGAGAGCCCCAGCCGTCAGGACAGCGCCAGCCCAGAGGAGATGGGGGAGAAAGGGGAAAGTCCCACTTCCAGCGGTGGTCTTCAGTGCAAGCTGAGCCGTATGGAGGTCAATGGCAGCCCAACAAACCCACGAACCCGACAGAACTGCACACCGCTGAGACCACTTGGAGGTGCGTTGTTAACAGGATGGCTCGATAAAGGTGTACATGTTTGTTATAATAAAAGTCATTTTAGTGTTTAAAGCTGTCAACAGACAGTGAAAGGAGTTAATAAACATTTAGTGGCTCCAACTCTGTATTGCATTCTCTAAGGAAGTTCTCCCCAAATTCTCTCTATGCCATAAACACACAGTAAAATGCTACACTTGAGCCAACTTGGTCTAAACGGTCAGACAAAGACACCCAGCAGTCCTGCCACAACTGCCTCATTTAAAATGACTTTTATCCTTAAATTAAATTCAGCAGTGTAAAGGGAAGATAAAGAATCTCTTAAGTGCTCACTTCCAGTTTTATTCATTTCATTATTATAAATGTATTTACATCAATTTTATTAACCTCAAATCAGAATATTTGGTATTGCTGCTTGGTTAGTGATCATACATGTTTAATTATTTTTATTTATTTTTTACTTCATGCAACTGGACAGGTGACAAATGAATGAGTCCATTTTTGAAGGTGAGCTCGGCATGAAAGCCTTTGACAGGAGGTTGTTTAAAAATGTATGTCAGTCTAAATCTTTACGATATCTTGTCTACGGCGTGTTTTCCGCTCCACATCAGTGTACTGAGCATATGAACATCCAGCAGGCTTGATACTGTGTAAAAACTGCTTTGTTCTGAGGCTGTCCCAGCCTTAATCAAAGAGGATATATGTAGTAAAATTATCACTGCATACTACTTTCCAGTTCATTCGTATGCTGTAATGATTGGGTATAATGGCTAAAAGACACAGCCATGGCTCTGGTGGCAAAGCAGGTTGTCTGCTAATCACATCACAATCGCGGGCATGGCTTTGAGAAAGAGACTGAACCCAAGTTTCTCCCGCTGGCAGGAAAAGAAACACATTGTAAAGAGCTTTATAGAGTTTGTGCAACGTCGGCTCATGGATAGTGTTACAGAGCAGAAGGTACAGAAAACACTCAGTCATAGATGCCCATTATTCTCTCATGCAGTTGAAAACATCATCATGCATCATCACACAAACACTGTAGCGGAACATACACGCACACCCAAACACACACACACTGCTGTGTTACCTCCCTCCACCCTTCCACTCAGCGGTCTGGTTATTGGCTGATAGCGTGCCTGATGCTGCTGCGGTTTGGCTCCGGCTGATCTGTCACTGCTCCGCACACTGGGGGAGAAGGATTGATGACTTGTTAATTAGCAGCTCCTGTGGGACAGACGAGTGGACTGGATGGGTGTGAGTGGTTCTGTGCTTTGAGGATCTCTAAGCACTTATCCGATAACAAGTTCAGACTGATGCATAGGAATCGTTTTCACCGCTAGAGTCGTGGCATCGCTCCTGAGCGCTACATGCAGCAGTTTAATAGCGGTTCTGGAAACAAGTCTTAACCCTTGTGGCTTTTAATATGTGGTTCAAACACAAATATAGTTGTACAATCTTGCACTGACTTATACTGACACTGGCAGCTGCCCAGTGTAACACAATGAGACCACCGAGCTGCTATAGTGCAGCAGCGCTGACGCACTAAATACTGAGCAGACAAATTTGTTGAACTGTGGCTGTGAGCTTCAACTTCTGGAGGAATCCCTGGAGAAAGTAATTTATAACATTAAGTTTGTTTTACTCCCTGGGATGAATTTCCAGTCAGTAATGTAGCATTAAATCTTAAATATGTCCACATATCCTTAGCCCAACAGGGAGGACTTAACATGTTTGAAAATGTATTATTTTTGTTATCTACGTATTATACAAATAATTGTAGACCTTTTATAAGACGAGTAACGGTTGTTTTCTTGACTATAATGATACATCGTGTTACAGCAAAAAAGACATTTTCTCTGTCACCATTTAACAAAGTAAGAATATCTCCTAATTGATAAGAGGGAGGGTGGGAGAGGGGAGTGCTCAAGCATTTGAGCAATTGCTGAAAGGGTCAACTCTCCCACACCTTAACTGCTAGACCCACAGCAACAGAAAGGCCCGGGATGGGAAATCCTGAAAAGATTTATTTTCTACCTTTCACCTGTAAAGTGCTGAATCTTGTAATATTCTGTTTGTCATGCATATCATGGAAATCTTCTCCCCTCCTCAGATAAAAGCACATTAACAGGTGGGGTAGAGGGAAACACTGTGAAACGCTAGTGAGGCCTGACCTGCGATTTCCCGTTAAATGCGAGGACCTGGGAAGTGGGCGAGCTACACATTAGCGCTATAACTTTCTCCCTCTCTGTCTTGTTGCGCCAGGTTTGATGATCCCGGTCTACTGTGTGGTGGAGCATGCAGACATGGGAATGGCAGGCAACTGTGAGGGGCGTAGTGACCGCCACGCCGAGTTTGTGTTGGTTCGTAAAGATGTCCTGTTCACACAGCTGGTAGAGACGGCACTGGTTGCTCTTGGATACTCGCATAACTCAGCTGTGCAGGCACGAGGTAAGCAGTGAGTGTGGGTAGGTCTGAAAAGGTAAATTCATGTGGTTTTCAGATGATTCAGATGTTACTCACTATGAAGGACATTTAAACTTAACTCTGTCCTTGAAAATGAAACATAACTGATTTTTAAATTTGGCTCATTGCCCTGTCTATTTGGGCACATCTCCTGACACTGCTAGTATTTTTAGTCTTCTCTGGAAGTCCCATACTGACCGCTTCTTGGTCTGCAAGGAGTACGGGGGCTCCTCGAAACAGTGAGTCGTCAACTAGATTTTCATTTGTTGGATTAAGGATGAAGTCACTGAGAGCCAAATCTGTAAAGCAGGACAGGTGGTGTGCACAGATAATGTTGGTGTAGCCAAAAATTATATGGTGGGTACTGCAAACAGTCTCGTGTGTCACAGTTCAGGTGGTTTGTACCAAATGTTCACCCTCGGATCCCTCAAGATGTTGGAGTAGAAAACTTGATTCACAATCTCAGGCAACGTCCACACGTACTGGTACTGGTTGGTATTTTTGAAAACGCAGATTTTTCTATACGTTTGCACCTTTTGTCCACACGTAAACGGCGTTTACGGTCACTGAAAACGGAGATTTCTAAAAACGCCTGCAAAAGGTGGATATTTTCGAAAACTCAGTTTTTGCATTTACATACACTGTGCGCCACGTTATTGTTTCTGTGAAATGAATTTCTACAATACTGTTACTGTTAATTCTACTCTCTGCAGTGTTTAAATGCTTACATATACACACAGTTACTGTCCCTCCACACATACGACTCGGTTCTACTTCTATGCCCCATCTTTGTTTACGATTTCCCACCGAGGCTTCTAGACTTCTGATTGGCCAACATTTCTACACGGTCAGGAATATATCGCCACCTGTTGCTTTGGCATGTTCCTAGCAGCGTTTTCCTTCATTTCTGCGTTTACGTGTGGACGGGATTATTTTTTAAAACGAAAACGGAAAATCTCCGTTTTCAAAAATACCCGTGTACGTGTGGACGTAGCCTCAAAGTCAAGCTGACTGGGACATTTCCCGGGAATAATCTAAAAGTTGCAGTTGCACTAGAAGTGATCCAGAGGTGCAGACAGGTGTTCAAATTTAACCCTCTCAAGGCAGGCGTTGCAGATTTGCAACAGTTAAAAACTAACAACCTGATTACCCCACATACATACTTTATGAGTTTTTTTTACTCAGAAGTACCACTGCAGGACTTGGTTGTGCATTAGCAACAAAAAGTTTAATTTGAGCCTGAGAGGGTTAAGGTCATACCTGGGTTTATAAAATGCCTTTCTAAATGTCTTTAGACATTTCTCCCTAAACTTGCTTTAACCTGCTTTCCCTAAACCTGTCAGTTTAGGGAGCTAAATTTAATCCATAGTTATTTTGTTCTGTCTGTCTCCTCTCACCCACAACCAATCACTGCACATGGCTGCTGCTCCCTCAGCCTGGTTCTGCTGGAGGCTTCTTCCTTCTCACTGTCTCCAAGTACTTGCTCATAGGTTGTTGGGGTTTGCTATTATTGTTTTCTATTATTGTAGGGTCATTACCTTACGATATAAAACACCTTTAGGTGACAGTTTTTTGCAATTTGCCACTATATATATTTAAGAAATCTCCCAGATGACATGACAACGAATAGCAGGCAAACTGCAGCCCTGACTTACAATTTAAAATCAGTAAAGTTTATCCACATAAAACTGACGCCTCTAAATCTGAAAGACTTACTGCTCCTCTAAGAACATCCAAGACACGAGGGGATCTACTGTGAGCATCTTCAGGGCTTTAACTTCCCCTTAAATGCCACCCGGACAGCAGAGCAGTGAAAACAAAGCCAAACTGTAGTCATGCCAGATCTTTTAAATACAAATTAAAAAAACATGATCGGATGTTGAATAACTTGAAGCCTCTTCAGATGTGAGAAACATGCGTTTGTAAACTTCTCTGTTATTACACGCTGATGGGAAGGCTCATGCCTTACTCATTATTACCGCCCTGTTAGTTATTTGAGTAATTAATCCAGCAGCAGCTGAATGAAATATTACTGAGTGGGGGTTTTCCACATCGGTACAGTGAGTACTGATGTCGCAAAACTCAGGGACAGTCACAGGAGCGGTATTTACCAAGAAAGTATTTTCAGTGATTCACTACACCCACCTGGCTGCGTGGCGGTTAAACTGAACAATAAATCTATGTCTGAAAACCCCAGACGAGCACCAGAATTCAGAGATCAAAACAGGAGAGCAAGCAGCATCCAGTTCAACTGCATTCACACACAGAGAGAGAGACGCACTCACTCTCACAGAGCTGGGCAGTTTGAAATTCCTGGTGTGTCCCATAAACACAGGGTACTCTAACCATGTGGCCGACGCCCTACGACCCCCCTCGCCTGTCCCAAATAGCTAGGTTTTGTTCTGAGAAATAAGCCTTTTCTTTTCAAATAAATAATTTTTGGCTGGAGTCATGCATTTTTCCCCCGAGTGTGGTCACGACCAAAATTATACAGAGTCTCTTCTGCGATTGAATTGCATCTTGCATAACTTTGACTGGATGAGTATTTTTAAACTCTTCACTGAATGGCACAGGGCTTTTTTTTCTTTAATTAACTTGCACATTATGGCTAATTAAAAAGCAGCTATTTCTTATTTGGAATATATGGTTAAGGCTCGGGTTGTAACGTGGGCTTAGGTGCACTGCTGAGAAATAGTCCAACTAAATTTAACTTAAGGTCAAGTTTTTGGAAACATTCACTGATATTACAAACTGAAAAATGACTATTTTTAAGGTGTTTAAACCACTAGTGGATCCCTTTAAACAACCCAAACTTTATTTTAAAAAGGAAACTGCACTTAACATAGATTATGTCGGTACCCACTTATTTTTAAAATGCTTAAAATAAAATTTTACGGTACCTCTGAATCTCCCAAATTGCTCCTTGTGGAACACGTAGCTCCTTTAGGTGTCTATTTTTTTTCTCCATAAAACTTTTCCTTGCTTGATAATTAGATGAAAATGACTAAAACGGCCTTTTGTTGTATTACATGTGTGCTGCTTTTTGGTCATCAGTCTGTTAGTCATCTTCAGTTAGTTACCATTTTTGTGTTATCTTGTTGTTGCATTGTCAAAAAATGTCTGTATTCGTAATCTTATCCCACCTATAAAGTTGTGATTTTGTTGGATACAGTACTGTGATGTGTGTCTGTGCGGAAAAAATGCAGGGAGAAATGCACTGGTGTGCATGCAGGTATGTTCAATAGTGTATGACGTGACGTCCATCAAGAATCCAGTACTCATCTTTTAGAGCTTGCAGAGTCATATGAAAAGATGACAGGAAATTGTGTTTAATATTTAAGCTAAATCTCTGATAAACATCCTTCTGCTCTAACAACAAAAAAAAGATTTGTTTTTGGGTCTGTGTGGAGGAAGTCGAGCCCTCTTCCAAAATATGTAGTGCAAAATCTTACTCTGCGCCTGACATGTAGACAGATACACTGATATGAGGGATATGTTTGGGAACTAGGGAAGACTGCAGATTGGTACAAGGATAAAGCCCAAACATCTGCCTGTCAGCAGTAATTTAAGCTTTATTCACTTCAAGTGAGAGTTTTAAAAGGTTAAAGTAGCATCTCAGTGAGTAGTTGACCACATGTGAAGGTATCAATAGTTTTAAAGACGTGGCAGATCTAGGAAACGTAAAAACTGCCAGTTATCAGAAGATATTCTGTTAGACAAGAGAGCAATGACCTCACAGTGTTTATTTGGAGCATGAACATCAAAACAGCGCGCCCATTCTCAGCTCCAGACCTAATGTTGAGCTGATTTTACATTTCTCCTCTCATTAATCAACTGTGGAGGCCAAAGAGAACACACTTTGTTCTTTGCCCCTATCACCAGCATCCTCATGCAACACACACACACACACAACTGAGGCTGGCAGGCTAAGACTAGACAGGGTCTGTGTTTGATTTAGAAGATCCTAATGTGATTAGGTCTGTTTAGATTTGCACTTCCAGTCACGGCCGTATGAAGGCCAGGGGAATGTTCAAATCATCATGATGCTCAAAGATTCACCACGAGTTTAACCAACAGGTCAAAAAGCACAAACAGATTGAGCTGTTTTTAATATATTGACGGGAACAAAACAGTTTAACATGGTAACTTTTAAACAGTGATTGGTCTGTGTGTGTGTCATCAGGGATCATTAAAGTGGGCCGGTGGAAGCCGATGCCCATCCACTACCTAACAGATGCTCCGGAGGCCACGGTAGCGGACATGCTGCTGGATGTTTACCACATGGTCACACTGCGGATCCTACTGCACAGGTCAGCATTGTGTATTGCAGATTGTAAATAGGAATCCAGCTTTTTTTTTTTTTTTTTTTTTTTGCATCCATGGTGAAGCATCCCCTCAAAAGAAGAAAGAAGAAGAAGAAAGTGTACTTTATTGGTCCCCGTGGGGAAAATCGCTCTCTGCATTTAACCCATTCACTCAGTGAAGCAGTGGGCAGCCATTGGGCGCCCGGGGAGCAGTGTGTAGGGACGGTACCTTGCTCAGGGGTACCTCAGGGTAGCTGTTCAGGGGAATCGAACCCCCGACCTTCCGATCATGGGGCCACCACTCTACCTACTGAGCTATCCAAAATAAGTACCAGGCACACCAGCTGACTTGATTTTGTTCATCTAATTTCATTTTGCAGAGTTTTGGGGCACTTTGCAGTAACAGAACTGCAGTGTGTGTATCTGCTGCGTGTGCTTGGTGGACATATGGAGATGACCATATGTATACACTGTGCACACAGGCCAGCAGCTCCGGTTTCACTGGGAGCCCAAAAGTACAGTTTTACTTATCCACTCATTATAGTGGCGACTTTTAAGAGTTACAGAATAAATACACTTGAACAGAATCATATTCTAAGCATTAGAATGCACTATATACATTTTAATGCATTACGTTATTCATCATATATGTGCAGCAGGTATAATTTATACAAGAGATTACTTTGGAATGGGCAAAATACAAGAGGAAAGCCTCTTACAACCAGTGACTGCAGAAAACAAGGGTCAAAACTAGTCTTGTCTTCTAAATGCTTGGATTACATCAGATTCCTGTTTGTTTCTTTCTGTAATCAGCACTGCTCTTGAAAGAGTGAACAGAAAAGTTTTGTCATTTCCATGTAGCTTTGCCCGGCTGGAGGAGCTGCCATCAGACCAGTGGACCCACGCCACCGTGAGAAACGCCCTCAAAGAGCTGCTTAGAGAGACCAACCAGAGCGCTCTGGCAAAGGAGTGTCCTCTCTCCCAGGTAACTGCTTCATAACTCTGTCCAGGCAGAGTTCAAGCTCAGCAGCAGTTTCACTGCGTCATGGGTCCAAATCAGACTCGAGTCGCTCTTTCTCTGAATAAGCTGAATGTTTTTATGATTTTTAGGTAATCCATTCAGTCACTGCATATTACTCACATTAGATGGTGTAAACAGAACATTCAAAAGAATTAGTTTGCTAAGTCTCAGATAATAAATGCTTTATACTTCAGGTTTTAGCACCCATAAGCCACAAATGTGAGCTATAATCAGCACATGCAGGACATATTTAGATGTTCCTGCAGGTTGCTTGATATTCAGATTTTCTTTATGATGTGTTGTGATGAACTGAACACAAGGACAAAGTTTAAATTCCTTCTTTTGCCATTTTTTTTTTTTTTTGCCCTTTTTGTCACACGCTTATTGATAGCCAAGATGTATTTGTCTCTAAGCACATGGTTTCATCATCAGTTCACCACACGCTTAGTGCAATGTGTAATCTGAGTCGCGCACACACACACACACACACACACACACACACACACACACACACACACACACACACACACACACAAATATTGGTACCATCCCATGGGAAAGGATGCAAACACGCACACCTCAATTATCCTGCTCACACACACCCTGCAGTCATTAGAGTCGAGAGTGTGTCATTTCGACTTGTGATTTATACATAAGACTTAGTCATGATGTAATTAGTGATTAGGGGAAGTGTGTGGGTGGTGTGCATTTGCAGCTTGACTCATGTGACTTTTAATCCTCAGCGTTTCCCATGTTGAGCTTTTGCTGGCGTTTTTGCATCTCTTGCTCGGTATAAGTGGCCAGTTGTTGGTCATTTGCGGAGACTTGAGATTTTTAATCAGTCTGAAAGACAAAGCTGTTGCTTAATGGTTCAAAAATTTTGGCTAACCCCATGAATGACTAATGTATTTTGTCAAATTGTCTCTGTGTCAGAGTATGATCTCAGCAATCGTCAACAGTTCCTACTATGCCAACGTCTCCACCTCCAAGTGCCAGGAGTTTGGGCGCTGGTACAAGAGATACAAACGCATCAAAGGTAACTCTGAAGCCTTACTCACATTATCAGGTAACTGAGTGTAATTAAGGCAGT